>NC_067474.1:83634781-84834781 GCF_947179515.1 Apodemus sylvaticus
ACTTCCACTGATAAGGATAAAATCTAGAAGAGAGCAATGTCAGTTATTTTTGAATACAAAATCTTCTGTGTTCTCACAAAGGATGTTAGGGTGTTGAGGCACTGTTTTGTTTGCTTTTATCCATAATAATAACAATTAATAAGGGCATTCAGTAAAAAAAAGCTCTGAGAACCACTGCTAACTCATTTATTAAAAAATACTTAGGACAGAGTAGTTGGCACTTGGAGGGTCTCCCTACCACCATATTCACTCCCAGATGGACAGGATAGGCAGCTCCAGGTACAGAGATTTCCAGAGTTTAACATCCCTTGGGACACAGACCAACAGGCTTCTGCCTGTGCCCAAGACCTGTGCAGCTCTGTGATTCATCTGTGTGCAAGACTGTCTTGGGTCGTTTGCCCTGCAGAGTAATCAGCTTTTGGAGGGACTCCCCTCTGCCATCTTCACTTCCAATCAGACAGGACAGGCAGCTCCAGGTACCCACAGACAACCCCGAGTATAACATTGCTTGGGCAAGGCACACCAAGGCTCCAATGGAACCTAAGAGTAGGGCGGCCCATCAGCAGTCTGTGAAGAGGGGAAACCCAGTCATCCAGAGGAGCAGAAATAGCCTTACAGGCTTACAGGAGGTTCAAGCACCAGACAGTGACAACAGGAACAACTAATACCAGAGATAACCAGGTGGCAAACGGCAAGCATAGGAACATTACTAACAGAAATCAAGGCTATACGGCAGGATCCAAACCCAATTCTCCAACAACAGCAAATCTTGGATACCACAACACACCAGAAAAACTAGATTTGGATTTGAAATCATTGGTCATGATGCTTTTAGAGGAACACAAGAAGGATATAAATAAATCTCTTAAAGAAATACAAGAGAAAATGGAGGAAAAGGTGTAAGTCCTTACAAGGAAAACACAAAAATCATTTAAAGAAATTCAGGAGAATATGGGCCAACAGATAAAAACCAATGAAGAGGAAATGCAAAAATCAGTTAAAGAAATACAGGAGAACTTGGGTCAACAAGCAGAAGTCATGAAAGAGGAAATACAGAAATCTCTTAAAGAATTACAGGAAAACACAAACAAACAAGTGAAAGAACTGAGCAAAACAATCCAGGATCTAAAAACAGAAGTAGAAACAACTAAGAAATCACAAAAGTAGACAACTTTGGAGATAGAAAACCTTGGGAAGAAATCAGGGGTCATAGATGCAAATATCAACAGCAGAATACATGAGATAGAAGAAAGAATCTCAGATGCCCAAAATACCATAAAAAGCTTTGATTCAACAGTCAAAGAAAATGCAAAATGCAAAAACTTGTAACCCAAAATATCCAGGAGATATTTTGGAGATACCTTAAAGAGCCAGCAAATATCTTCAACAAAATTATGGAAGAAAACTTCCCTAACCTAAAGAGAGAGATGCCCATGAACACATAATAAGCCTACAGAACTCCAAACAGACTGAACCTGAACAGAAATCTCTCCTGTTACATAATAATCAAAACCCAAAATTTACTAAACAAAGAAAGAATATTAAAGGCAGTAAGAGAAAAAGGACAAGTAACATATAAAGGAAGACCTATCAGAATTCTCACCAGACTACCAGAGACCAGGAAGGGTGGAAGATCCTGGGCAGATCTCATGCAGACTCTAAGAGAACAAAAATGCCAGCCAAGACTACTATACCCAGCAAAACTCTCAATCACCATAGATGGGAAAACCAAGATATTCTATGATAAAACCAAATTTACACATCTTTCCACAAACCTAGCCCTACAAAGGATAATATGTGGAAAACACCAATACAAGGAGGGAAACTACACCCTGGAAAAAGCAAGATAGTAAGCTTCTTTCATCAAATCTAAAAGAAGATAACCACTCAAATATAAAAATAACATCAAAAATAACAGGAAGTAATAATCACTATTCCTGATTATCTCTTAACATCAATGGACTCAATTCCCCCAATAAAAAGACATAGACTAACAGACTGGATATGTAAACAGGACCCTACATTTTGATGCATACAGGAAACACACCTCAGTGTCAAAGACAAACACTGCCTCAGATTAAAAAGCTGGAACACAATCTACAAGCAAATGGTCTCGTAAAACAAGCCAGAGTAGCCATTCTAGCATCAGATAAAATTGACTTTCAAGCTAAAGTCATCAAAAGGGACACAGAAGGGCACTTCTAACTGGTCAAAGGAAAAAAATCCACTAAAAAGAACTATCTACTCTGAACATCTATGCTCCAAATGCAAGGGCACCCTCATTTGTAAAAGAAAATTTAGTAACGCTTTGAGAACACATTGCTCATAACAGAATAATTGTGACTTCAATTCTCCACTCTCCTCAATGGACAAATCAGGAAAACAGAAAATAAAAAGGGACACAGTGAAACTAATTGAAACTTTTATATATATATATATATATATATATATATATATATATATATATATATATATATATATATATATATAAAACATTTCATCCTAAAGCAAAAGAATATACCTTTTTCTCAGCACCTCATGATACCTTCTCCAAAACTGACCATATAATTGGTCACGAGACAGACCTCAAAAGATGTAAGAAGATCCAAATAATCTTATGCCTTCTATCAGATCACTGTGGAGTAAGAGTGGTTTTCAACAGTAACAAAAACAACAGAAAGTCCACATATACATGGAAGCTGAGCAATACTCTACTCAATGATACCCTGGTGATGGAAGAAATAAAGAAATCAAAGACTTCCTAGAATTTAATGAAAATGAAGGTACACCATACCCAAATTTATGGGACACAATGATAGCAGTACTAATAGGAAAACTCATAGTCCTGAGTGCCTCCAAAAAGAAATTGAAGAGAGCATATACTAGCAGCTTAATTGCATACCTGAAAACCCTGGAACAAAAAGAAGCTAATTCACCCAAGAGGAGTAGAAGTTAGGAAATCATCAAACTCAGGGCTGAAATCAATCAAGTGGAAACAAAGAGAACCATACAATGAACCAACAAAACCAGGGCCTGGTTCTTTGAGAAAATCAACAAGATAGATAAACCTTTAGGCAGACCAATCAGCCAGACTAATTTGGATACAGAGACAGTATCCAAATTAACAAAATTAGAAATGAAAAGGGAGATATAAAAACAGAAGCTGAAGAAATTCAAAAAAATCATCAAATCCTACTACAAAAACCTATATTCAACACAAATGGAAAATCTGGAGGAAATGGACAATTTCCTAGAGAGATAGCAAATACCAAAATTAAATCAGGATCAAATAGATCATCTAAACAGTCCCATAACTCCTAAAGGAATAGAAGGGGTCCTTGAAAGGCTTCCAAACAAAAAAAGCACAGGGCCAGGTGGTTTTAGTGGAGAATTCTATCAGACCTTCAAAGAAGACCTAACATCAATACTCTTGAAACTATTCCACAAAATAGAAACAGAAGGAATACTACCCAACTCGTTCTATGAATCCACAATTATGCTGATACCAAAACCACACAAAGATCCAACAAAGAAAGAGAACTTCAGTCCAATTTCCCTAATGAATATTGATGTAAAAATACTCAATACAATTCTTGCCAACAGAATCCAAGAACACATCAAATGATCACTCACCATGATCAAGTAGGCTTCATCTCAGGGATGCAGGGATGGTTCAATATATGGAAATCCATCAATGCAATCCTCTATATAAACAAACTCAAAGAAAAAAAACACATGCTTGTTTAATTAGATACTGAAAAAGCTTTTGACAATATTCAGCATCATTTCATGCTAAAAGTCTTGGAAAGAACAGGAATTCAAGGTCCATACCTAAACATAGTAAAAGTAATACACAGCAAACCTGTAGCCAATATCAAAAAAATGGAGAGAAGCTTGAAGGAATCTCACTAAAATCAGGGACTAGACAAGACTGCCCCCTCTCTCCATATCTTTTCAATATAGTACTTGAAATTCTAGCTAGAGCAATTAGACAACATAAAGAGGTCAAAGGGATACAAATTGGAAAGGAAGAAGTCAAACTATCACTATTTGCAGATGATATGATAGTCTACTTAAATGACCCAAAAAACTCCACCAGAGAACTCCTACAGCTGATAAACAACTTCAGCAAAGTGGCTGGTTAAAAATCAACTCAAGCAGATCAGTAGCCTTCCTATACTCAAAGGATAAGCAGGCTGAAAAAGAAATTAGAGAAATGACACCTTTCACAATAGCCACAAACAATATAAAATATCTTGGTGTGACTCTACCCAAACAAGTGAAAGTTCTGTATGACAAGAACTTTAGGTCTCTGAAGAAGGAAATTGAAGAAGACTTCAGAAAATGGAAAATTCTTCCATGTTCATGGATTGGCAGGAATAACATAGTAAAAATGGCCATCTTGCCAAAAGCAATATACAGATTCAATGCAATCCCCATCAAAATCCCAACTCAGTTCTTCATAGACTTAGAAAGAGCAATTCTCAAATTTATCTGGAATAACAAAAAACCCAGGATAGCTAAAACTATTCTCTACAGTAAAAGAACTGGGGAATCAGCATCCCAGACCTCAAGAAATGCTATAGAGCAATAGTGTTTAAAAACTGCATGGTATTGGTACAGTGACAGGCAGGTAGATCAATGGAATAGTATTGAAGACCCAGAAATGAACCAACACACCTATGGCCACTTGATCTTTGACAAAGGAGCTGAAAACATCCAGTGGAAAAAAGATAGCCTTTTCAACAAATGGTGCTGGTTCAATTGGAGGTCAGCATGCAGAAGACTGTGAATTGATCCATTCTTATCTCCATGTACTAAGCTCAACTCCAAGTGGTCAAGACCTCCACATAAAACCAGATACACTGAAACTAATAGAAAAGAAACTGGGGAAGATTCTTGAGGACATGGCAATAGGGAAAAAGTTCCTGAACAGAACACCAATAGCTTATGTTCTAAAATCAAGAATTGATAAATGGGACCTCATAAAATTACAAAGTTTCTGTAAGGCAAAGGACACTGTCAAAAGGACGAAGTGGCAACCAACAAATTGGGAAAAGATCTTCACCAACCCTACATCGGACAGAGGGCTAATAGCCAATATATACAAAGAACTCAAGAAGGTAGACTCCAGAGAGCCAAATAACCCTATTGAAAATGGGGTACAGAGCTAAATAAAGAATGTTCACCTGAAGAATTTCAAATGGCTGAGAAGTATCTTAAAAAATGTTGCATATTATTAATCATTAGGGAAATGCAAATCAAAACAACCCTGAGATTTCACTTCACACCAGTCAGAATGGCTAAGATTAAAATCTCAGGAGACAGCAGGTGTTGGTGAGGATGTGGAAAAAGAGAAACACTCCTCCAATGCTTGTGGAATTGCAAGATGGTTCAACCACTCTGGAAATCAGTCTGTTGCTTACTCAGAAAACTGGGCATGACACTTCCTGAGGACCCTTTTATACCACTCCTGGGAATATACCCAGAATATTATCCAGCATGCAATAAGTACACATGCTCCACTATGTTCATAGCAGCCTATGGTTGGAACTGGAAAATATGCTAAGGGAGGTAACACAATCACAAAAGAATACACATGTAATGCAGTGACTGATAAGTGGTTATTAATTAGTCCAGAAGCTTTGAATACTCAATACACAATTAACATATCAAATGATTCCCAAAAAGAAGGAAGGAGAGTGCCCTGGTCCTGGAAAGGCTTAATCTAGCATTGTAGGGGAGTACCAGGAAAGGGAAATGGGAGGAGGGTGATTGGGGAATGGACAGAGGGAAGAAGGCTTATGGGAGTTATGGAGGGGGATGAACAGGGAAAGGGGAAAGCATTTGGAATGTAAACAAGCAATATAGAAAATTAAAAAAACTTAGAACAGAACAATAAAAAGCAAATTTAAATGTGATTATTTCCTGTGTAAATTCCTTTCAAGATTGTTTTGTCTCTGTGATTTTTTTCATATTTTAAATGTATTAAGTGCATATTATTAGAAATGTATGTGAATAAACCCCATAACTTCTTCAAAGCAATGTTAATTATCATCCAGGTAGAATTGAGACTTGGAATATAGCACATAACAGCTAAAAAGAAAAAAAAAAAACCTTAGTCAACAAAATGCTAAACTGATATTGCAGTTTGCAGTCCAGTGGGCACATACTAGGCGAGAAATTAATCTTAATAGGGCAAATTAATGGTAAATATAAAATGAAGACAAATAAATTGATGATATATTCTTAAAAAATATTCAGAAGGGTTAATCCAGCTTGAAAATTACCACCCCCCCGTGTGTGTCAGTGTGTATGTGTCCATGATTTAAGCTTGCAGAATTTTAGAGAAAGCTAATATATAAACAATTATCTACAAACATACTACTTAAAGAAGACAGTGAACACCTGTCTTCCTTAAGTGTTTGACTGTTTTAAGTGTTTCAGAGGTTTGACTGTCTTCGTACTCTTGTCAGTGGAAAATAATTGCATTCTATCCTTCAATATACATAGGGCCTCAGAAAACACTGTCACTGCATTGGGTTACTGTAGAACATTCTGCTGTCTGTCATCTGTGACTTATGGTTTTTGAATGCTGATAACACATGATGAAAAATAGTTAACAAAAAGAAATGCCTTTCTAAACATGCACAGCTTTTTCCCCTTGTCTTTATTTCCTAAATATTACTATAACATTAATTATAATATAATATAATGAACAATTAATATAATTAATTACAAATAATAAATTAATATAAATAATTAATATGATATTACTAGTAAGAACTATTTTCAGAGAATTTGTTGGAGGATATGTGCAAACTTTCATACCAGTACTTTGTCAGTCCTGGGTTTAGTAATCATTCGATATGGGTTCTATGAATCAATCACCTCAGTTGGAACTGAGACCAATATATTTGGTTGTTACTAATGAGTGAGGCAGATAGAAAAACCTAGGGAGGATTCAGAATAATCTTTTTAAAAATGTAAGAAAATAGGTGCTACTTTGACAATTTTTTTCTCAAAAATAAGACTTGGGTTCTACTGCCTCCTTACTATGGCTTTTGTTCTATGAATCACATTAGTGATGCTTCCCTCCCCCAAGAAGAGAAATATTTTGAAGATATTTTTGGTTCTGTGAAGTAGAGTAGTGTGTTTAACCAAGGACACTTGAGAGCAGGATCCTTTCCTTACTTCATTACCAATAGGAGACCATGTATGCTATGAAACTTCTATTCTGCCCCCCCCCCCCAACAAACACATAAGAATCAAAAGCAAAATAGAATAATATAGCTTAAATTTTCATGTCAATAAACCAAAACTAAGTTGTTGACTGGCCTTCTTAAATATTAGGAAACAAATAGCCAAATATGCCAGGTAGTCCAGCTTCAACTGGCACGATATGGAGCCTTAGTACTTCCTCTAATGAAGCAAGCTATTGTTCACCAAATCAGTTTATTTTCATTGTTTCTGTGTCCCTGTGCCCTGGTCTTACAAAATTCATTACTTTGAGATGGACAATCCTCTCTTGCTCCCTGATTCTTGTCTTTTCTGACTGCCTGATGATGATCTGAATGAGGCAGATAGAAAAACCCAGGGAGGATTCAGAATAATCTTTTAAAAAATGTAATAAAATAGGTGCTACTTTAACGAAATTTTTTTTTTCTCAAAAATAAGACTTGGGTTCTACTGCCTCCTCACTATGGCTTTTGTTCTACTTGAATCACATTAGTGATGCTTCCCTCCCCCAAGTAGAGAAATAATTTGGAGATATTTGAATATTTTGGCATCTGCTTGAGCCATCAGAAATCTATTCTACTTTGTGCAGTGAAATGCTGTTGATTCTAGAGTAAAAGCTAAAAGTTATCTTCAATCCTTTAACCCAATTGTTGTAATATTGTTCTCTGATGCTGGCACCTAATTCACTTGCTTCACCCTCCCAGATCCCACACAAAATGAACGAAATTTTTGAGAACATGGAGAAAATTTAAATATTTGTTCATCATCATGTTAGTGGAGTCCATTATCTGCAAAAGTCTGTGAACCCCAACTTATCTGTCTTGGGATCTGGGGGTGGGTATGCTGAGAACAGTCTCTCTTCTTGCTGTAGAAAGCCATCAGTGGCCCTCCTTCAGAATGTAGCCTAGAGAGGTAACCTCAGTCTTACAGAGCTATACCTTCTTGACAGACTCCCGATATCCCATGCCTCCCCCTGCCCCCCAGGGCCTGTAAGAGATTCTGGGTCTCTTTCTTGCATCCTTCTTTAGTTTCTGCTGCAACAAGAAGGTCAGCTACATATTGAACAAGAGTTACATCTGGATTATTGATGCTGTACTCACCCAGATCTTCATGTAGACCTTCATCAGAAAATAGTGGGTGAGTTCTTGTAGCCTTGAGGCATGCAGGTCCAGGTGAGTTGTCCATTAATGCCTCCTTCAGAATCATACCACTCAAAGGCAAAGTATTTTTGGCTTTTGGGAGCCAAAGGTAGGCTGAAGAATGTATCCTTTAGTTGCAGAACAGAATACCATTTTCAATCTGGAGGTAGAGAGCTCAAGAGGGCATAAGGGTTAGGCATTGTGGGATGTAAGTCCATCACTTTGTGCTTAACTTCCCATAGATCTTGGACAGGGCAGTAATCATTGGTCTTTGGCTCTTTCACACACAATAATGGGGTGTTCCAAGCAGACTAGCGAGGTCTAAGGACTCCCACAGCCAACCGTTTCCTAATATAGGGAATTATCTCCTTCCGTGCCTCCTGGCACGGGATATTGACAGATTCATACTGGATCTGCTCCTGGTTTGAGCTCTATGAACATAGGAGGTTGGTGTTTTGCGTGTCCCATACCACCAGTATCTGCCCATGCTTGGAGAAATTCCACCAACCAGGCACCCAGGCCTTGTTTGGGGCTGGCTAGCAAATCGTATAGTCTATACTCAGTCTCAGAGGCCAGGTCAGGTGTCAGCACCTGGATTGGATTTCCATTCCAGTCTGTTAGCCAGACTTTCTTGGGGTCAAAATGAATCTGGGCTCTCATTTTAGCTAGTAAATCTCTCCCCAACAAGAGGTATAGGCATTCAGGGATTACTATAAAAGAATGGGACACACGTCCAGTCTCCAAATCTACTGTTCTTTGGGTAGTCTATGGATATTGTTTGGCGCATGTGGCTCCCTGGACCCAGGATTTCTTATTAGACATTGGCCCTTCAGCTTCCACAAGCTCGAATGTTGGGCTCCAGTGTCCACCAAGAAGTCCAGAGTCTTCCCCCCCCCACACACACTTTGAGGGTTACTTTGGGCTTGGGGAGGGGGTCTGAGCCACGACTCCCTCAGTGTTCTACTTCCTCCATAGCTTTGATTTTGTTTTTGAGCTTTTTCTTGGGGCACTCTCTGGCCCAATGTCCCTCCTCTTTGCAGTAGGCACACTGGTTCTTACCTAGAGCTGGTTGATGGCCTTCTTCATATTCTGATTGGTGACTTTCTTTTGGCTCCCTCCCCTCTGCGATGTACCGGAGCTGGTGTCTCTGAATTACCACAGGCTAGCATGACTTTTGCTATATCTCTGCTGAACATCTTCCTTGCCTTAGTCTCCTTTCATCTTTAGTTTCTCTGTTGTGGAACACGATCTCTGCCACTCCTACTAAAGCTTAAATCCTGAAGTACAGGCACAAGGGAGAGAGAGATTGGTGGCTTCTCATCTCCTTTTCACTTTTGAAACCTCAGAGCCCACATCCAGTTCATACCCCTTCCAACCCCAACCCCCCCAATACACACACATACACACACACACACACACAATATCCTAATCGTTTCCAAACAACTCCACTTGGTGGGGACCAAAGCATTGAAACATAAATGTCTATAGGTGCCTATGGGAGCTGTTCTCTTTCAAACTACCACAATCACATTGTTAGCTTGCTTGAAAGATTGAAAATGATATATATATATATATATATATATATATATATATATATATATATATAGAGAGAGAGAGAGAGAGAGAGAGAGAGAGAGAGAGGTATAGGAAGAGAGAGAAGCAAAGAAGGGAAAGAATAAACAAAAATATGTTCCTATCTTCTCATATTTAATAAACGAGTAATTTTTTAAATATTAATTACTGTGGTATGTGACCAGCTGCAATAAAGCATTTAGGTAGCAAAGACTGCTGCTTAGTTTCCAAGCCTTGCCTCTAGTGGAGTATGAGAGAGGAACACTGCATACGAAGGGTTAATGGCTAGCTTCTGGCTGTGCTGTCCTGAGTTGCATCTGCCACAGGACTGCACCAAAGGGCCCCCCAGAGATGCAACAGCCAAGTAGAAGTTTTACTTACCAACCAAAACATTTCAATGTTTAGGAAACCAATCAAGCTTCTATTAAAAACAATGACACAGCTGGAGCCTGCAGTTAGGGCCAATTTTATTCCCCTGCTCCAAAAATTTCCTGGATGAAAAAGTCAGGAGGTTAAAGATTTATTCTGTTTTATGAGAGTGCTGAGAAGAGAGACTCCCTTCTCTGGCTTATGTTTTATTCTTGTCTAGCCTGTTGTCTGTTCCAACTATACCATAGAAAGTGAAATGAGGAAATGTCCTTATGAGGCCCCCAGAGCTTGCTGTCTCCCGCATGGCAGGAAGTGTGAGGCAATGCAGACAACCTCCAGAGGCCAGTTTAGATGGCCCATACAAAAAGCCCACTCGTCTCAGTGCACCTGGTAGATCTTTTTAAACCTCAGGTCTGAACTGGCATTTATTTGGTTTTCTTCATAGATGGATGTACCTCTCTGTGAACCTGACAAGATGATATGTCACTGTCTACCCTAGTAACCTACCCCAGTCTGAAAGAAAGTCGCCTTGCAAGTCTAGCAAAAGGAGGCCACGCCTTAGATCTCATTAGGGCTTTCCATTATTAGGTGTTTGTGTAGGCCATTCTGATATTACTTTTATTTCTTTTTGATCACACACACACACACACATACACACACACACACACACACACACACACATCATGGCTCTATTTTGTCAAACCCCAACCTAATCTTGAGCTTTTATTCTTGCATTTATACGAATTCATCCTTCTACCATAAGAAGTTCCTTATCTTGATTTGCTCTGTGCTTTATCCCTAGACCATAAGCATTCTCCTAAATCTATTGAATGTTCAAAATATATTTTGAAACTTACCTTAGGATACCTACCTAACGTTTGAAATTGGTTGACCTTCCAATACAACTAATAATTGTGTACCATTGGTTTCATTTATAACAGTAAATTCTCCTAATGGCCCAGCATTAGCTTAAATGCATGTGTCATTAAAAAATGAGTTGGTTTGGTTTAGAAAAACTAGTAGTCTGTTCTATGGCTCTGTTCTGTCATTTGTAAGAAGGATTCTGTATGCGTGCCTGCCTCATTAGTCTGCTTAAGGATCAAATGAGATAATGGACGTGAAGCTTCCCTATGCTCTCTGGTACACGCAAGCCTTCAGAGTGTTAAGAAGCCTGACCCTGGTGCTTGTGATAGAGGTTATATGTTAATACTCACAGTGCAAGCGCAAGTTCTGGAGAAATGGAAATGACCTTACAATAGCTCTGCTATGAAAGGGAAAGGAAATGGAAAGAAAGGCAAGAGAGTGATTAGAATAAGCAATAATGGGCCAAATATGAAAAAGTCGACTATGCCATTCTACGTATAAAAGACATGTTATAATTAGAAATGAGGCCCCATTGTATAACTGATGCAACTAATAAAAATCAATTATGGTATTTTCAAATGGATTCATGTTGACAAATGATAAATGCTCCATACTTTACTGAATAGTTTTTTTTGGGGGGGGGGGTTGGTTTTTGGTTTTTCAGCCATCTACAAACCATGAAAGACCACAATAGTTTATAATAGCTAATGGTGATAGAAAACAAGTCATTGTTGAGGGACATCAAGAAAGCAAGTGAAGATACTGAAAAGCCCTCATCAAGAATTTTCATAATCTTGTTTCTGAAATCCTAAGCAGAAAGATCTGCTTCCAACTATGATACTAGCTGGGTCATCCTGAGATGCAACACCACAGAGCTACAGTGTCTGACTTTGTACTGTACTTCAAACCTCTGATCATGACCAGATTTTGCCTAGTCCAAACTGTTGTTATTTTCACGGTTCTATTCATGTATCACATTGTGTATTAAATTGCATGTGCCATGGCTCACACCAACTTCTCCAACATTCACATTAACCAATTTTATTAACCTAGTGGTAATTCCAGTCAGGAAATCAGACACAGCGCGATCCTAACAGAACAAGTACTTCTCTGACCTGGAGTAGCTCATAGTTCCTTATTTAAGCGGAAGGTTGTACTCTTAGTATTGACCAACTTGCTGTCTCTTTGAATGTACTCATATATTGTTTTCTTTTCTTGTTACTCTGACAAAACACCTAGCAAGGTTATTTAAGGAATGAATGGCTTGTTTTGGATCCTGATTCCAGTGTATGCACCATCAAGGTGGGAAATCATGGCTATAAAGGTATGACTCTTGGTAGTTTTGTACCTGTAGTCAGGAAGCAGAGAGCCATGAGGCACTTTGCTCATTCTCCCTTTCCTTCATCCCATGTAATGGTTCTGCTAAATCCAGAGTAGGTCTTCTCACTTCAGTTAACTCAATATAGGAACTCTCTATAGACACACCCATGATGATTTTAAATACTTTAAAGTTGGAAATCAAGATTAACCATTACAATTCAATAAATATGGTTTCTTTTCCTTTGATATAAAAGAGGTTCTCTTCCACTACCTACTACTACAGTGATAGCCTGCCTGTATGTGAAGTGTGTCCAGGGATCAGCACCCTCAGCTCCTCTATATTACCTTGATTAAGACCTCCACAGCTGCACTGCATGTGTGTGTTTGAATCTATGGAAGCTTCTGGCTGGTACTCCTAGAGACTCAAGACTTCTATCTATGGAGTCTTGTAGTTCAGATGTGTGGACCTAGATACCTCAAGGCTGATTCAGACCTCTGGAATTTATTTTAAATGTGTAATAATGGCTTTGCTCTAATTCTTGACTTAGTGTCCTCAGAGTTACTAACATATGACCTTATTGACACCTGAAGAATTCTGGCTGAACATTCCTGGTATTACAAGAAAGATTTATTGCTCACATATTAGACTGATAATAGCCTCACAATACCCAAAGTACTTCTCTTTACAGATTTTATCCTATTGTCTATATTCTTTTTCTCTTGTCTTCTATCTGGACCTGTGGAAACAGACTACATTCATGGAAGTTATTTAAGGGTATATAGCATCAAATCACTGAATTTAATATTAGGTCTCTTGTTGATACTGAATCTCTTGAAGTAGTAACAATTAATGAAAAAAGAAGCCATGACTTTGAAAGACAGGAAGGAGAGGTTTGTTGGTGTATTTGAGAGAAAGAAAAGGAGGAAAGTACTTGATTATATTGAAATCTCAAAAAATATAGGAAAACATTAAGAAATATTTTTAATGACTGGCTTTGAAATTTTCATCTGGAGTTTCTTGTATTGACCCCTTTTGAAAATTATGGATCACAGCCAGAAAATCCATTTTAGAAGAAAGATATCCACTTCAATATTTATATTTTGAGTCTCTTGAGGTGCTCCCAGGAAACCCTTTGGATGGAAAGGATGGCACCTTCAAAAGTCATATTTTAAGCTACTTATCAACTCCACATTCCTAAAAGTTCTTACAAAAAGCATGGCATACTTCATGAAAGTTATATATAGCTTTCCTTTCAGGTGACCTATCAAGAGCTCCTTTCAAAGGTTGATAAACTTTTGGCAGTTACATCTTAAATACCTTGAAGATATTTAAGACTCCTTCCCTTTGGGAGACCCGACACTGGAAAATAAGGGTAACAAACTCACTGTCTCAATATGGGACATGGCCCTCTAGCGTTTAAGCTTCTATGTTGTGAAGTATTATAAAGAAACTAGACAAGTTTGATTACCAGACGCTAAAAGTAAAACTTTTGCTTTCTTTAAAATACAGCAATCCTTACCATATTAATGAATCCTAGTTCTAACTCATAATCTAATTAATTTCTCTGACTTTTGATATCTTACTTTTTTACATGTCTTCATAAAAAGCTTCACCTTTCCCTTTGAGCTTCAGTTGATTGTTTTCTCCCTATGTTGAGACATTCAATCTAAACCACATAAAAACAACTGTAAAAAGAAAGATAAGACAGAAAGAAATGAACATGTACAAAAAAGGTATAAAAGTTATACACATGAAAGCTCATTTGTAATAAAAAAAGAAGTGCTTCCAGATTAAGAAAAAATATGGAGAATTATTTTTGTTCTAATGTAAACTATTTTTCCCAAATAGAAATAGAGAAAGGTTAGTACAAAATGAAAAGGTTATATGAAGGTTTGCAGAAGTTAAAAATGGTATGGATTTAAATAAACTGGCCATAATTAAAGATCATTAACATCTTCTAAAGTTAAATTCAATGAACTGATGTAAAACTGTGTCCTGATTCTCTGCAAGTATAAAATTTTCTTAAAATGTTAATCAGTTCTTGACTACATTCATAAGAGTCAAATCCTAAGAAAAGGTTGTATTGTTTATCAAAAACAATTATTTATTCTTTCAAGTAAATCTCTGTTTTCCAAGCATTGTCTAAGCATTTTACAAGATAATTTTTAAATCATTCTTCATTCTTCAAAACTAGTTTAGGTAATATTTCAGCTGTTCAACAAGCTACTACTAGATGGAAAATCCAAAGGTAAAGTAATCAGACTAAAGGGATTTCCAGTATGTGGTCCTTGTCCCAGATAAACCAGAACCCAGGTGATTATACTTGAGACACTTTTAAAAGTGTTAAGCAGCTCTTATAAGTCACCTGTCCTCTTGAAGACCCTATATGCTATATTCTAGCCATTGTATTTTCTTCAAAGAAGTAGAGCATGGCAAGGAAAATCTATTCGATGCTTCTAAGGGAAGAAAGCCATAGTCAGTAGAAGTCATCTCACCAGATAATATAATTGGTAAAAGAAAATGTAAAGTTTGTTAGGTGACTAAGCTCTCAGTTGATAAAGAGGAAGGCTAGATAAAGAATAACTGAGTTAAAGTTACCAAGTGGTTCTTCCTAAGTTTTTCAGAGTAACTCTTGAGGCATCTCAAGTGACAATAACAAAAAAAATGAAGTTGTTTTTGGCTACCTTTGCAGTCTTAAATCCCCAGCAGGACCGTTTAATTGAAGAGCCAAAGCACTACAAAAAGTCTAAAGTCTTCTTCAAATGTAAATGAATTCCTGTAAATTGATTGACTGACCAGATATAGAACTGGGATAATTAGAAAGTAGGAGGAGAGGAAGGATATGAGAAAGAGAAAAGAAATAATGTATGGGGAAAATAAAGAAAGATTAGGCAAAAAGGAACAAAAATATCCAATTTTTCCACTCAGTGGTTGCTCTTAAACTAATGGCATTAGCATCGCCAAAAAGTTGGCTTGAAGCAGACCCTTTCCTTTTGCTAGTCTCACCACTGCCTGCTCGCCTCAGAGTTAGCTGGTAACTTTAACTCAGTTATTCTTTATCTAGCCTTCCCCTTTACCAAATGAGAGCTTAGTCACCTAACAAACTTCAACTACTAGATTTTTAATTAAAAAATTATACTGTCATTGCATCATTTCTTCTTTCATTTTTTTTTCTCTCCAGACCCTCCATGTACATATTATCTCTTGTTTCTCACTATTTGGACTTAAGACCAACTCAACAAGAAAGAAGTCATACCTGGTATTATAAAGATAGTCAGCTGGCCAGGGCTAATAGAGTCATGCACCTTAGAGAACTGTCCTAGTCACTGTTCTCTTGCTGTGAAGAGATATCATGATCAAGGCAACTCTATAAAAAAATTTAATTAGATACTTGCCTAGAGCTTCAGAGGTTTAGTCCATTATCATCACGGCAGGGAGCATGATGGCACACATAGTGCTGGAGCAATAGCTGAGAGCTACATACTGATCCACAGACCAAGAAGAGAGAGAATGACACTGGTCCTGGCTTGGACTTATGAAAACAAAAATGTTTTGACATACTAGTGTCACACTTCCTGTAACAAGGTCATGCATACTCCAATAAAGCCACACCTCCCAATCCTCCTAAGCATTTCAAATAGTGCCATACCCTGTTGAGTAAGTATTCAAATATACGAGTTTATGGGAGACATTCTTATTCAACTAACCTTGAATCTATAATAGCCATTTTTCTAAGCCAATATAACTTTAAACTGCATTCGAAGTATTTGTCCTTAGAACTACAGATAAGTATAGTCCTTCTCCCTCACCAAAAGACAACTTCTTTTCTTCTTCTCTTCTTTTTCTTCCTTCATTCCTTCATTCCTTATTTATTAATTAATTAATTAATTTATTTATTCATTTATTTATCTTTAAGTAGAGGCTAGTACAGAAAGTTACAGCTAGTCAAAGTGCATTGTTGTGGAGCCCAGTACCAACTGATTTATCTACAACTACAACCCAATTTTCTACCTAAGCCTCAGGGGTTATATCAGAAGAAGATGCAAAAAGATTCTAAGAGAAATAGGTAATTTTCTAAGACTGTCTTCAAGAAATTTCAGAAGTTAATTCCATGACGTCTACCACCATGGCTCTCTAAGCATGACCTGGACAATCTAATAACTTTTGACATAAAAGAAGAAGGCTGGTCATCCATCTCAAAAGAAGAATATACTGCTATAGTCCTCCAAGCACATAGCATCATTTCAGAAAATCTAATCATCGGAGAAGATCATATTCATTCAAAGACAGTGTCATTTCAGGCTTCCACTGATTCCTTTCTTCGGGGAACTCAGGCCACCACGGCTGAATCACTTGAATGAGAATGTACAGCTCAGGGTCTTCCTTGAAGGTATTCAACAAATGTCTGTTTGCATTAGCAGTAAACCTGAGAGTAAATCTTGTTCTGATTGCCACAGGGTGAGTAGTGCTCTGGCTTTTGGGGTGTTGATAGCTCCAGGGTGGTCATGCAACTAAGGTACACACAGCTGGGATTCAAAAAGACAATTCAATTTCTCAAGCTTTCAAAAGGCATCAGCGACTGCAGAGGTTCTAAAACTGAATGACTATTGCTATTGTTGCCATTGATATGAGGGAAGAAAATGACTGTATCATACTTCTTAATGATTTAAAGCAAAAAGTTTCTTGGAAGCTTTAAAAAAAAAAGCTTCTCATCTACTGAAACCAGACAGAAGAAGCAGCTGAAGATGATGAAAAGGACTAAAAGTGACTGTGTCAGTACATGAGGAAAATCTGGGGCTGATACAAGCTTCCTGGGGTAGTCCACAGTTCTGATAGGGAAAGAGCAAGGTCTTAATACTTAAAATGGCAATATCTTCATAATCAATTTGTGAACTTTATGTCTTTAGTTTCTCTAAACTCACTAGGCCAGAAGATCTGGCCCATTCCTCTTTGAAAGAAAAGTCATCCCTTCCCTGTTAAACCCAGATAAGGCCCCAATTAAGTCAAATAGTAAACAAGAAAGAATGTGTCTTGTCCTTACCTCCTAGATTATTGTAACGCTCATAATATCCAGTCTATGGAAGGACTGAACTTCTAAGGTTTAAGATGATGGCTTCATCATCAGATTCACCTAAAAATGCCAGAAATGTATGTTTGGTCATACATTCTGAGGGTTCTGGACCAAAGGACTATAATATATAGATGGTTAAGGGCAGAGTACAACTTATATACAGGTTACCATTTCTTGGCAACAGCTGGAAGTAACACCTTTAAAATACAGTTACCATGGAGACAATGTTGTGTAATACTCTAATTACTGCCCTATTCTAAGTTGTATGAAGCTAGCTTTCTTCTTGTTCCATGTCCTTGGTGACTCCACTTTGAAAAACAGAAATTGGCTGCATTTTGAGAGCAAATTTGCATCAATACCACCACCTGTGTAGCACCTTAAAGGAGGCACAGATTGATAAATAACTTAACCATAGAAGACAAAAGGCACTGCATATACCTCATTGAAATAGAATTGGAAAGCATGGGATCCTGGCTGCATTAAAACTGTATCAGAAATATCAAAGTCAAATACATATGAAACATGTAAAACCAAAAATGGTGCAACACTCTCAGTAAAACTACATTTAAAACAGAACATCCAAGACTTTGACAGTTATTGCTCCACTGACTTGTCATCAAGTCACCAGGTACAAATGCCAGAGAACTTCTCACTGCACTCAGAGCTTCATTTTCATTATAGTCACCATTTGATAAAGCCCATTGGAATTGACATTTATCCATCTGTCCTTTTTCCCATATATCCAGACTCTTTATTACACTGCAATTTAAAGGTTCTGTAGTTTTGTGGATTTCCTTCAGCCACGAGGTTCAGGTCTATCCACCTGGATCAAGCAGATCTCTAACTGGGTTACTTTGTTAGTATCTAATACCTAAAGTGGGTTGCATTTCATATCAGTTCTGCATTTTCCTTCGGTGGAGAAAGGTCTCTTTGACCTGGCTGTTATATGATTATTCTTATACACACACACACACACACACACACACACACACACACACACACACTCACACACAGAGAAAGGTTATGAATCATAATGTCTAATATCATAGTGAGTAATATAATATCTGAGTGTTAATATTAATATTTAAGATTGCAGTAAAAGAACCAAGAGCATCAGTGTTAATGACCAGGGCCACTACAAAACCCCCAAGGTTTTCAAATGGGATAAGAGATAGCTCATTCTGAAGCCAAATATATGTGACCATGACTCAGAGACACATATGCAAGTTACCTCAAATTTCACATTCTAACATGTCAATAATATCATGAGGTATTTATAGAAATAGAACATAGAATATTACAAATTAAGACACCTTTCAACAACAGTAGTGGAAATTTCAGGTAGGAGGGTTACAACAAAAATAGGAAAGGCTCTGTTATAGACCTCAGGTGCCCTGTGATAGTATGTTTAGCACTAGGGTTGTTGGAAACTAGAGGCCTATTGGAACATTTCAAAATAGTTTACCTAAGAGCCATAAAGATGTTAGGGAGCACATAGAGGTTAGAAATAAGTGGCTAATTTGGAATTAATTTGCCCCAACATAGTGTTGCTGTGACTGGGTAACATTTCTGCTATCCATCACCACAGAAGTTCCACTTAGCCAGTCAGTCTTGTAGAATGTCTGATGTATGTGCACCATCTTTTTTCTAGGAACCCAAATTAAAGTAAGCTATCAAGGGAAATCATCTACTTGGTAAAGTTCAGGCAATAAAATCTAGATGGTTTGTGAATTTATTGATATTAAATATTCTTATCCTATAGAAAATGCACACTGTCCATGAAAAAGCCTGGCAAAACTTACAAAATTGACATGATTCCCAGAAGTTTTGAAGAGGAAAATAGTGAAAGAAGGCAAAGGCAGATGGCAGAACAGTCATGGAAAACTGCTAATAAGATTTCAGGAAGGATGTAAGCTCAGTCCTCTGGGTTGTAATGCAAACATCAGCATTACTGTAGTCACTCATATGTTCATGTCTTTCCACAATGTCATAATTTACAAAATAGCATGGAATCACAAGATATGGTGATTTCACTGGCAGTAGTTTGGCAGATATTCCAACTTTCCTTGATAGGACTGAGCAAGTCAAACAAAGGTCCTTTCGCCTCAAACTTAATTATTAATATTAGCATTCAGATCACCCATTGCACATCATAAAGTAAATCTATTAATATTCCTGTCTCTGTGCTTATGTCTGTCTGTCTGTCTTTTTCTCTCTCTCTCTCTCTCTCTCTCACTGTGCATGTTTGTGTGTGTGCACGAGTGTGTTTGTGTGTGTGTGTGTGTATGTGTTATAGAATAGCTCCAGAAGATTAAAGAGGCAAAGAGGCAAGGAGTTTCAAAGAGGCCAACCTTTAGAACTTTGGGAATACAAACAGAAAGTCTCTGGAGGGTAATGAATTAATTCAGTTGCAGAAGAACCTGCTGCTGCTGGCTGTGGGCCTTGGCATTGCACTTCAGGGTCAGAGTTGAACTGCAAGGAAAAAGTCAGAACTAGTTCTGAGATGATTGGTGGAGGTCAGTTTCAGATAAACAAATAGGAAGAGAAAAGGAGAGGAACTCCAGTTAGCTGTGTCACAACAAGGGACAATGCCAAACTGACACCACTGGAACTTCAGGATTACTCCTCCAACTGGTCTTCAATGTAAACATTGAGTGGGTAGATAACACTTTTCAAATAAGAATATTGAAATGTATAATTCTTTCAGCTACCTACACAGCCTTAGAGTATGGTCATACTACTTCCCAAGATCTTTTCTGGTACATCATAATAAAGTTAAATCTTTGTTTTGAAAAGTGATTCTCAACTTTCTTAATGTTGTGACCCTTTAATACAGTTCCTCATGTTGTAATAGCCTCCAACCATACAATTATTTTATTGCTACCCCATAACTATAATTTTGCTATGTTGTGAATCATAATGTAAATACCTGATGTTTAGGACATCTTATATGCAACCCCCAAGGGGGATGTAATCCACAGGTTCAAAACCACTGATTTAGAGTAAAAATAACTTTCACTGCAGGTGTTGCAGCAGAATCCACAGCAGCTGCAATTCTGTCCAGTCACTATCGAAAAAGGTCTTATTAACAGAATGAAAAGATTCTTTTGAAACTCTTTAAGATATAATCTTAGTGCCCTCTTAGTGCACATGGCTACTGCAAAGATATTTAATTGCTAGTGTCCCTTACAAAGTCCATGACCACACTCAGGCATTTTTTTCTAAATATTTCTCTATTATCCGCCTATCCTTTTTTTTGAATCTGCAATATACATTTTATTTTATTTTATTTTCTATATTCTTTGTTTACATTCCAAATGATTTTCCCTTTCCCGGTTTCCCCTCCCCCTAGGTCCCATAAGTCCTCTTCCCTCTGCCAGTTCCACAATCAACCACCTCCCACTCCTCTGTCTTGGCAATCCCCTACAATGCTGCATCAAACCTTTCCAGGACCCAGGTCCTCTCCTTCCTTCTTCTTGGTATTACCACATACTTATGTGTGCATTAACCTTCCTCTCCAATACTCTCCAAATATGCCTCATGTTGGCTTGTTCTGACATGCATTTCTGTAATAAAATTTGGAATCCCGTCTTCAACTGAGTCAAAAAACAAAACAAAACAAAACAAAACAAAAACAAAAACAAAAAACAAAAAACAAAAAAACAAAACAAAAAACCCCAAAAAACAGAAACAAACTCCTCACCAGGAGCATAAAGGTATGTTTCAGGACTGTGCTTGGTTGCACTAAGACCATGATATTCTTGCAATCACTTTCTCCTATCACACACACCTCCACTATGTAAGATTGAGAAGGTCAACAGCTCTTAGTTTCTCATAGGGTAGTATGCAGAGAATTCCTTTACTTAGGCAATAAATGATAGAGGAAACACAGAAACACTGCAGGGTGCAGGGCTCAGAGGGAATTGTGTTATATGGGAAACACATTGTAGAAAAATGTTGCTGAAGCCTCTTCAATGCAATGTCCTGTGTTAGTGTCTAATAATAATATTTGGATACTTAGTGGCTTCTCAAAAGAGTGCTGGCTGTTCACTCAGATATCTAAAAGAGTATACAGACCCTGTGACTCTGCCCTCATAGGTGTCTTTCTGTTGACTTTCTGTCACTTTATTATAGGAACAGGGATGAGTCAGTAAGGGTCCATGTTTTACTGAAGAATGACACCCTCGAATCAGGTAGTATCGAAAAGCAAAGATCATCTTGTTCTGCAGAAGTCTAGAATGCTAGGGGCTACCATTTATCAAGATGGAGATGCCCAGGTGAGCTTGCTGGCCCAATTTAAAGCACATTAGGGGAACTCTATAGAAAGCTAGGTAACCTTTATCTTAATTGGTTGGCTCTGTCTCTAAAGACATTCCAGATCCATGGTTGGCGACTGGAGGGCTGGAAACTGTTTCTGGGGAATTCTAAAATTTGTTTCTGGGGAAGCCTGAAAACTGTTGCTGATTCATTGCCCTCATGGTGTGACAGCTTCTGATGGTGGAGCAGTTTCAAATTAACTGCCTGCAACCTGGGGATTTTCCAGTAACTGACTGCCTCGATTTGCCCAGTTCTGGGAAATAGAGATCTAGGCCTAGTCTCCAGAACTGCCAGTTAGAAGCCTATCATGGAGTCAGCCTGTCTCAGTCCTTTCAAGGCACTATACCTTTGTTTTACACATGTGTTGCTTTGGATTCTCAGAATAATAAAATTGTGAGGACAGAGCATCACCACCAAGATGAGGACAATAATCCATGACAATGAAGTGTTAATTTTAAGGAACCAGATTAATCTTTTTCCAATTAGGACAAGGGAAAAGACTTCTTTAGGCTACCTTGCAGGACTACAACTAACTACAACTAATGAAGCAGACCACATGAACTTTCAGGAGAATGAATTGTTACTTGTCCTAAGTTCTAAGTCAGTAGTTCTCAACCTTGCTAATTGCTGCAACCCTCATGTTGTTGTGACCTCCAAAACATAAAATTGCTTTTGCTGCTACATAGTAAATGTAATTTTTCTACTGTCATGAATCATGATATAAATATCTGTACTTTCTGATGGTCTTAGGTGACCCCACTCAAAGGGTTATTTGACACCCAGGTTAAGAACCACTGACCTAAGTCTTCCTTTGATCAATTTTCAGCTTCAAATCAGTAATATAGAAAATGGATATGAGGCTGTTGATTCTTTGCCTCTCTTCCCAAAGTCGCTACACTGGATACATTTCTCTCTAATTTTCGCCATTATCTCTATAATTGGCAAGTTTGGGATGCCTAGCCAAATTGGTGGTTTAGTGCTCAAAAATACAAGCTTTTTGTCCTAAATCTCTGGTTACAGTATTGTTGACAAAACCAGAATGCTACAATTACCTATGTTCTATAGAGAGTGCTTGTATGCCAAGGTATTCCTAGAAGCAAGATAGATAGCCAACAAGAGAGCAGATAGAAACACAAACTTTTTAATAGGCCCTTTAAAAACTGCTTTCCTCTATATCCCTAAATATGACTGCCTCTCTTAAAGATTAACACAAACTCAAGTGTGTAGCATAAAATCATGGAGCCATATTTGATCATGAAAAAAAATCACAGCAGTTTCCATCCAAATTTAATCCATCCAAAAATAGAGATTTGTTATCATATACTCTGCTATAGTACATGGGTACTTTTAATTAACATGAATTGAACCTGCTAACTGTAGGCTTAGGTCTACAACCTAAACAGAGATTATGGACCTGTTAAAAATAGTTATTTGAGATGATTCCAATCTTTTTTGTTAGCAGTCTAGTCCACTAGCAAAACACCAAATACAAATTATCAGCAATAGTCGAGTTCACTCAGCAAACACCAAACATGAATCAATAGAGGCAACTCAATCCATAAGAAATTTGGAGGCTCTGAAGATTGGCATGAATTCACAGAAGCAGCAAGATGCAGCCAGAATACCATCAGAAGTTCTTTAGTGTGTTTCTCTATATGAAGTCTTGACAAACAAAGATCAGTGAAGAAAGCAAGGTGCGCCAATTCAAGGGTATTGTCAGTGTCAGCAAAACCCCATGATGACCAGCCAAGAGTTGCAAGGCAAAACAATGCTAGAACATTGTCCACTGTCTGTTGCAATATATATATATTCTAAACATCACACAGCTCTCAAGCATCTATTCCAGTGAAACATTATATGATCTTTCACAAGGCAATTTGAAAAAATGACCACATGTCTGTTCTCAGCAAAACATCCTCTTATAAGACAGTTTTGAGGAAAAACATCACACGATACAACTGGCTCTCCAATAAAATTAAAATTTTTCACTTCAGGTGACCTAAACTTATATCACTAATGCTTTTGAAATACAATACAATCTAAATTTGGAAGACACCCATATTTCCTGCCACAAAGAGTAGCATGTAACTGTTAGTAATATTATTGGGTTTTTATAGGCAACATTTTCTATATTTGGGAATACCAGAATTATCCTTTCATCCTGATGTATTGGAGACCATTATATTTGAATGAGTCCCAGAAAAAGAAAGAGGTCTGTAAGTATTCAGTGTGATTATAGAAGTAATTATATTTGTTCCCTATGACCCAGGAGATTTCATAATATCAGATGTATTTGTAGTAAAGAAGGACATTGCATACACAAGTAAGACCCAATAAAATTGTGACAGTAGCAGACCCTGTAATTTGGAAGCAAATCCATGCTACATGCAACAAAATTATATACATTCAAGTAGCACGTCCTAGGATGATACCGAGTCCTAATAAACTAAGAATTTGGCCTTGGAAACAAAGTGACTGCTATGTGGATTATAACTTATTGTCGAGATTTGGCTATGACTTACTTTAAGGCACTGTATCTTTTGATTGCTTCTTTCAGGCTGTGCTTTGCTCTATAAGATTCCATATTACAATCAGCCTTTGACTCTATTTTGGGGAGAAGGATAACTATAGCCCTGGAAGTATCCACTAACTACACTGTCTATCAGATGTGTATCATAAATCACTGAACTGCACTAGCTCATTTAAAAAATAATGGCAGTTTACATTAATAGAAAATAGATTTGTTGTCATATACCAGGAGTGTGCTATGATCTCATCTGCCCAGTACATGGGTATTTTTTAATTGACAAATTATTTGAACCTGATGACTTAAACTTGTATTGAAGTCATTTGAATACTTTTGGGTCTCATAGATTCATGCGTTTCAGTGCTTAGATGTAGAGAATAGCATATTATGAGGTGTGACATTATTGGAATAGTTATAGCCTTGTAGGAGGAAGTTTCTCTCTGTATAGGCAGGTTTTAAAGTCACCTCCGCTCAAGCTACTCCCAGTGTGGAATCAAATACATCCTCCTGGTCGCTGGTAGAAGATAGTCTCTTTCTGGCTGCCTTCAGATCAAGATATAAAACTCTCAGCTTCAGAGCCATCACCATGTCTGCCTGCATACTGCAACCATGCTTTCTGCTATGATGATAATAGATTAATCTTCTGAAACTGTAAGCCAGCCCCAATTAAATGTTTACCTTTATAAGAGTTGCCTTGGTCATGTTTTCTCTTTACAGCAATAAATCCTAACCAAGACATATATTCTGAATGCTTTTGAAATAAAATATGATCCAAATTTGAAAGATATCAACCCCTTCTATCACTAAGAATAACATATAACTGTTACTAATGCTCCAGCATAGATTGAATAATGGCTTATTCCTGGGATTAGAAAAGAAGCTGCTCCACAAATGAGCAAAACATGATGACCTTGGAGTCAGCAATGGCTTCACAATTCCCAGATCTCAATGCAAAATAAAACTGTCGAGCCCCTGTTCCCAAAATTAGTTAAAACTTTCAGGAAGGAGAGAGTAAAACATTAAACTAAACATGGAGCTTTTGATGATGGGAACTTCAGGTTGCTCTGCTCCCACACTCATGCTTCTGAAGATGGTCCTGCTTGAAGAGCATAGAAGGCATTTATGAATAGAGGCAATGTTTTGAGTGAGGTACTTATGATATCCTGAATTCCAGTTGTAGCACAAACATTTGGACAACACACAAGATTGCTTCAAATATTTGCAAATGTTTGTGATGATGATAGACAAAGATTCATTCATTAGAAATATATGTATATACTACTGCATCCTCATAAATTCAGAGGAGTAATGGTTCGCAGGCATTATATTGCTTTTCTGATAGATATACTTATTCAAGTACCCATGTAGTCACTTGTCCTTTAATGAATGACAACAGTATGATGTTTTTATTGTTTCTGTTCAACAATGCATTATTGCCACTAGATATTACATTCTAAGTGATAATACATATTTTTAAAATGTGGAAAGAAAATGCAAAAGCAATGTTTATAGAATATTGGGATTATCATTATGATTACAATATTATTTTATAATAATTATAATTCTTATTATCATAATATATAATCATAATTAATTATTTTATGACAGTTTTATAATTTTTATAATATTATTTTATAATCTCAACATTTCTCCCTTTTCTTTTCTCCAAACCCTCCTTCAAATGATGGCCTCATTTTTTCTACTGTTATTGCATGCATGTATGTATATATTTATATATTGTTAAATATAATCTGTTCAGTGCTATAAACTACTTGTATGTATGCTTTTAGAGATGACTTTTTGGCATTGGACAACTAATTTCTGTAATCTTTCTTGTAGAATATCACCTCAACTGCTTTCAGCTTTCTTTGGTTACCTATAGTTCTTTGAGTAGGGTTATGGTCTTCTGGGTTTTCCCTGGTCCATTTTAGCATGTTCATTCATGTCTTCCTAAAAGCAATAGTTTTGATTGAGTAGAATCTATATATTTCTATGTCTGTTCTTTTATGGAAAAAAAGAGACATACTTCTGAGGGCAACAAATAGTATATATGATACACTGTGCCATTTCAAAAAACACATTAGAACGTAAGAGCTAAGAAGAATGTCTAAAACCTACAATTCTTAACCTTCACATCAAATCAAAATCTCTCAGTGGTTATTTCTGAGAAAAAAGCACAATGAAGACTTAGTACAGGAGAAAGCAGGCTTATTAAAGAGCCACAAATAAACAAGACATATGCGACTCTATCCTTAGTGGAGTTTGGGGCAATTCTTAGGAAGTGATCATTTTCCTCAGGACAGCATCTATGTATAAATGTTCCATTGGTCTGATTAGGCACATATTCCACACTATCTTCTTACAGGATAAGAGGTATACTCTTCTAATATTAAGTGTGTAAATGTTATAGAAGAAATGACTGTGTGATTAAACAGAGACTTGACCTCAGACTTTTGGCTTTGTTCTACTTAGAGAAGTGTGGTAATAAGCATAAAAAATTAAGTTTGATCTTTAGCTAAGGAGATCAGTTAATATGCCAAGCTTACCAAGAAACTGTATGAAACAAGTTTTGTATGACAGGCAGCAGTCTTGGGAGACTCCTGAGCCCTCTTCTGTTCCCTCCCTGCTCAGCTTCCTCTCTTGCTTTTACATATATACATAGTCATTTGTGTACAAATCTTCAGAATCTTATGTTGCTAATTTAAACTATGTGTCTTAAGGTCTGTGTACAATTATGTATGGTTGTTCTGGCTTCGGCTTAAACTTACAAATCAATCTTTGTTCAATAAATTCAACCAAGGGCAAAAACACTCATTTTCCAGTAATGGGATCCTGCACTAAGTATTCTGCATTTTCCTTATAAGACCCATACTTTGTATGGCTTTATGAAGCAAAAGAGTTTTCATTAGGAGAGAATAAATTGATAATAGTGACAAAAGAGAAAACTGAGATACAATGGAGTGTGGGGAACTTGAATAATTTGAAAGACTTACCACCACTCCCAGGTATGGAAAGGAAATAGGTCAGTATTTAATAAATACACCCTTGCCATGTGTCATGCATTTTACAATATGTAGCCTTTAATCTTCATGTTGCTACTGGAGAACACAGCTCAGAGGTTAAGTAGCTTGTCGACATTTGCAGCTAGTAACTGGCATATCACTGGTTCAGGTCCAGAACTCTCTTTCTTGTAATTCCATGCTGTATAAGATGTCCTACAGGGAGGGAATGCCACATATCACACACTGATGGCTCCACCAGATAATTAAGACATGATGAAAAAGTGAAAATGGCCCTGTTCCCTGCAATCTTCTGCTTCAGCAAGGCAGGGCTGAAAGCCTGAAGGGAAGGTTGGAAGCTGGGACGTGCTGCTCTCTGCTGTGGCTGCCAAAGGAAAGACCCCTGCGACGAAAAAACTATTAACAATCTCAGCTCCATTAAATTTAAAGCAGCTGCTAACAGTAGGGGCCTTTACATTGTCAATTATATGAATTTTCCTATTACTATGTCACACCAAAGACCAATTACAGCACATTCATCAAATTATGCTTCCACCTATCAGGTTCTGTCTATTAGTGCCACAGTGGCAGGCCTTAGAAATCCTTGAAGACAAATCTGACAAGCGGACTTTAATTGTTTCCAGGATTTGTGGTCAGGAACAATGCTGAGTGCATAGCAGGGGGTCAATTACACAATTAGCCGGCGAAAGGTAAAGAGCAGTTGAACACAGAAGTCTCACCAAATATTTATATATCTGTTCACTTTGCAAAGTTCTTCAGTCCTTTTACTTCTGTTAGGTTGACATCCATCTCATTGGAGGACCTGGGATATATTTAATTATTCTGCTACTTTTATAGTGGGAAAAAATGAAGACCATGGAGTTTGTAGTAGCAGAGGTTGTAGTAGCAGAGATTGAACTAGAATCCAAGAGATGATTCTTATTAAACTTCACTCCCAATGGGGAAGAGATCCAGTAAAGGACCAGTCTTACTCTGTAATACTCTACAAAGGGGAGAGAAACAGGCCCCACAAAGAAACAAAAGTGAAGAAGTGGAACTGAAGTTGAGAGTGGCAGGAAAGGGATGCATGCTGACCAGAGCTCACTGGGGATGACTCTCACATGAGTCAACATCAAGTTGGTCTTCCTCCTGGCATGATGTGACCAGTGCCACAGCTCCACAAAACAAAGACATTTCCCCATGATATGTGTGTGAAAGAAAAAAGGAATGAAAATTTGTTTCCTTAGGTACAATTTAATGGTAGTTAAAGCCCTTTTACTTTTCCAAAAGCAAGTCCTTAGATGTATCAACAGTGGTAATACTTATGATCTTCACAAACACCTCTTGGTTGAAGACAATAGAGGCCTCACTAAGCATCTATTTCAAATTTTCTGTTTAGACATGGAAGGCACTAAAATGAACAGTGAAAGTTTTTCCCAGGAAAACTAACTATCCCTCAAAGGAACCTATGCATTGGCGGATGACACAATGAACCATTTGAAATTATAGTTTTAATTCAGGTGATTGTGGAAACAAGAGATAAGAAGGGACATATATAAGCTTTTTAGTTTATAGAAACATATATAAGTTTATCTAGTGCAATCCTGTGTATCTATCCAATGAAACTTGGATAGATAATATGAATGACAAATGAAATCAAGAAAGATATTCTGGCATGAGATTTTTGATCCAGGACTCGGCAAGAAACATCAAAGGAAATGGAAAATAAGTTAGAGTTAGTGCAAGATGCTTCTGACCAGGTACCGTGTAATTAAGCCTGGTATGGGGTAGGAGAGTACAGTGTGCAGCAACAAGGTCTACGCATAGTTTCCAAACAAGCATTTCTCAACTCTAGCTCATGTTCCCTCTAGATTCTGCATGCACTTAGTCTCTAAGTTACTTCTCCAAGTCCCTGGAAACATACTGACCCCTGGATTCTACAGCCAAGGGGAAAATAAATCCAGTATTTCCATAATTCACGTGGGGAAAACCATCCTAAAGAACTTAGAATACATTATCTATACAAACCCTTCATTAAGAAATTAATGCCAAGATCTGAAAATCAATTCATGCAATTACCTATCACTGCAAAACAAACTACCTCAAAAGTCAATTGTTTTAAACCAACCATTTCCTCTAACTTATAATTTTTTTGGATCAAAATTCTAAATGAGCTTGAATGAGTAGTTTTTCTGCATTGTAATATACATTAAGCTTGCTCTCTCTCTCTCTCTCTCTCTCTCTCTCTCTCTCTCTCTCTCTTTCTGCAGTGTGTGTGTGTGCGTGTGCGCGTGCATGTGTGTGTGTGTCTATGTGTTTGTGTGTGTGTGCGTGTGTATGTATGTGTGTGTGTGTGTGTGTGTGTGTATGAACACTAGCCTATCCTCTCACTCGCTTCATTGCATCATGTACATGACTTTCTATATGGCATTTGGTTTCATGGCACTAATGCATTTGTGACTTTTTTTGAGGGGGGCATGTACTATTTCTTCAAACAGGGTGGTGGAATGCTAATAGAACGTTTCTGTCATAGAGTATATGATCATTTTTTATCAGGGTCAGAAGAGCAAAAGCGGCTTGACTATAAATGAGCTGGATGAAATAAGTGCTCAAAGCAGTGCCCCATGGTTTATGCACAACCCAACAGTTTCCTGAGTGCACTTAATACATTGCATAGTTGTTTCACAGACATAATAAGCATCATAGAATGTGACTCACACTGGCACTTGCAAGCCTTATGCAGATTGTGAAACTTAGGTGGGGTTCAGACATTGAGCTTCGGGGAGCTGGGAGTTAGTCTCCCGTCTCCTTCACACCTGGCAATGTTGCTGTAGCGGAAGCTTGACTTTGTTGTAACCTTAATCAGATTCAGTATACAATTTGAATATAATACTTTGTTCGTTGATTAGAATCAGTGGCAAAAAGCTCAAGATTAAATTTCCAGTGTGTCTTCACATGGAATTCAACATCAGAACCATTCTGAATATTAGATAAATTATCATTACATGGAATCAGTACATAAGCCTGTTAAAAGTACTTTCAATGTTAAGGCATCAAAAGACATTGCCAGAGATAAAACTAGAGCCCTTGATGGCTATTTGATGAACTGACTCTGACCCTCATCTTTCTATTATCTGTACTCAGCTTTATAACAGTATTTGTAAAAAGAAAAACAAAAAAAGAAAGCTCACAAGCTGGACAGGAATAAAAAATGTCATCCTTGCGCTGAGAGCTGCCACAGTCTGCAAATCCAAAAGAGGCCCTGATAGGGTGCTGCATGGGAGTTGCTAATGAACACCGGGCCTTGAGACAAAGAAAAGTCTTCTGTATCTGACTGCTCCCGAGGATCACTCAGGGTAGCCTAGGCAAACATTCGGAGCAGGAGACCTTTAACATTCAGGTTTTCCCTCTCTTTATTCACTCTGGAACTGTGTAGCTCATTCCCACCCACCAACTGCTTCTTGAGAATCAGGATGCCCACCAACCTCCCCTTCCTTCTACCATCAAGAAGCCACTGACCCCACGGAATAATTCCAGTCTCTGGCATCTACTTATGCTTGCTTTCTCTTTGCCAGATGAAGCTCCTGTGAAGGGTTTGCGTTTCAGCCTCTTCTTTCCTCTTCATTGGCTTCCGTCACACGAAGCAGACATCAGTCCCTTGGTCATAACTTAATCCCAAAATAGTTTACTTAATCTACATAGATTTCAACCAAATAGTTTCATTGTAAGAAGAAAAAGAAGCAGTGAATATGTTTATCTTTGATCAGCAGTAAACATTTTTTCTGAGTAAGTAAAATTTTAGTTGGTTCTTCAAGGCCATGCTAATTAATAGCAGGGACACTCCACTTAAAATGTATCACTTTTACAGGTAGGAATACTTTTATAAAATAAATAATATCACACAGATTTAATTTAGCCTATTAGGAAGGGAATCAAATTAAGCTAGGACTGGGACCTGACTCCAAATTCCATGATCATTCTATTCTTCAATTCCCAATTCTCAGCTGTCTATGTACTAATAGAATCAACTTTTCTACACCATTACATAGGTTACTAAAATCTGTTGTAGGAATGTTCTCATGCACTTGAAAATATTAAGAAATTGGGTTAGGGATTCTTTTCTTTAAGCAGATTGGGACAGGTTGTAATAAAGAGAATGCCAAATTGTTAGGAATTTCCAAATTACTAGGAATCTCCAAGTAAAAGTACATCAATCAATGAATTCTCATTTTCATCATTCTTTCAGCAATGCAAGCTGGGAAAGTTTAAGATCTTACCAGTGCTTTCCTGTGGTCATCTCCATTTCAATGGTCAAAAGCAGCAGTATGGTTATGCCTAAATTCATAATGGATAGAAAGTATCCTTCCTGTGTGTCTGAAGTATAAAAAAAAGAATATTGTGATCAATCAAAACTATTGCTATAAACATAAATTGCATATAAGCAAGGACAAAGCTTATCCTAAACATACAATTTAGGAAATTAATTGTAGCTCATTTAAAATCTATTTGTACTATATGAGAAATCACCTACAAAAATATGAAAAGGTTCAGGAGTACACAAAAGTAGATTAAAATCAGGAGTACAAAACTTTTCAAATAATTTCCCAAATTAGTCTTGTATATGAGCATTTCATTAGCCTCTGACTACAGTTTCTCTACTGAGTCAATAGACTAGTTAATCAGCAAACAATACCAGGCTGATAGTCAAGCTTCCATAGTACTTCAGAATAAAAGATATCTTAATAGTTGAGGCAAGAGAAGTAGTTAAGGAAATTAGAGAAAGTTATTGAAATGTCAGGGTGATTGATTTAGAAGAGTGACTCTGTACATTTTACATCAACACTTTACACATGTCACTGCTGCAAACACAAATGAAGCTCCAGCATGCAGTCGTCTGGGTCCAACTTCATCCCATCATTCCACACCTGTCATTTTGTCTGTTTCTCCTGTAGTCATTTATTGGAAAACAGCCAAATATTGAAACTATTCTGCCTTAGTTCCAGACACTCAAAAGTATGGTTATGTGCAGCAATATTCATGCAGACTCAGAATTGTGAAAGATGAAAATTAGTAAGTACTCACTTACTAATGAGTATTATCAATAAAAGGATAGGTATCCCTAGAATAAAAGAGAACAGAAATACAATCAGAATTTCCTCTATTAAAAGAAAAATCACCCCTTTAATAACTGGTATACACAATGAGCTAGTGTGAATAAAGATCTCTATATGAAATGACAGCTTCCAGGCTTATCCACACAACTATAGCTATGTGAGTGCATGTGGCTCCAGTGGTGGGGCAACTTTGAAGCTGTGATAAGTCAATCATTGTGAGGTAATCATGGTACTGGAGAAGGTCTTTATAAGACACTATCAGAAATACTTATGTCAAAGGAAATGAAGAAAATGGGAACAGAATTCAGGCAGATTCTGAGGCTGCAGACCAAGGAATGTAGGCAGAACCTACATTGGAAAACACAAGCAAGACAATTCGCAGCATCTTTTAGAAGGAACAGCGTGGATCTTCCAATGAGACCCATTCTGAACTTATAATCCAGACTTTCAAAGAAATACATTCAATATTGTTTCAAAGCACCAAATTTGTGGTGCTTTGTACAGTTATCTCAGAAATTAGTGCAAACAGACTTTGCTCTTAGCCTTACTTGACATGGAAAGTATGTCTCCTGAAAGACCTACCTCATGGAACACAGCTGTAAAAGCACTGTATAATCAAGTCCCACAAGGCCTGAATAGGTGCATATAACTCCCATTGCATATGCATAGCTCATGAAGAGGAGACAAAAGTTCTGGTAAATACAAAAAACAGCAGACATCAGTACGTAGAACTTGGTAAAATAGCTTGTTTTGTCACACTATAGTCTTAGTCACAAAGTTTTACTATCTTAAAGAACTGAAATCCCTACCTCTCTCTAAAAAGGTAGCCCTGGGTCCTCTGCCTTTCTTAAACATAGGCACACTCTATGCTATAGGCAAAACCGTTTGAAGCAGAAGGCAATGGACTCCTCTTTTTTGCTTCAGGCTCACAGCTAGATTCCAGACACTAGATATATTATGAGGGACGATAGTCCATTCTCCCTCTGTCCAAGCCTAACATACTTTCTATTGGCTTAGCATTGTGGATATGAATCAGAGCCCAAACAGGCTACCCTAGGGCTTCCCTCCAACACATTTTATCTATGTTTCATTTATAGACTGCAAATGCAAGGAAAAAAGAATAAGGGTAATCCTCTCTAGACCTCTCCCTGACCCCTACCAGAGACTATAGGCAGAGGATGTGGAATCCTCCTAGCCATGGCTGTATATATGTAGTAAGTTTAATGCTGGTATTTCTGAAAGCAGAGGGTGATAAGTATCGGGTATCTCCTTTTCTATCACGCAGAAGTCAGGAGTTCAAGTCCTGCTCTAACAGAATAAGAATGAGGGCCATCACCTCCTAAGACTCTGAGAAATCATTTTTACTTGCTGTCCAGGAAAACTGTTAGTGTTCCCTTAAGTTTAACGAGAGGAGGCAGCTTCCTGGTGACTTCTGCACTGGGTACTTCACTACTGTGGAAGGGTTGAACATGACTGAGCCATTTTGACAAAACTATCATTTCAGTTGCTCAAATTTAATTGCAATACTCAAAAAATTAAAATTGAAGGCTGCCCACTAACCTAAAATTTCTGATATGCCTTACAAAGACATTAAATATGCTTTATTTCAGCCTGTCACAGGACTGTTATTTATCCTAGTTTCTCAGCCTTCTTTAGTCTGCTCAACATTTGTTCATTGGGACTATAGTCAATATGCTATGGGCTGGAAAACAAGCAAGCTGCTGGCATATTAGTGCATTTGTCTTATCTAGTCCGAGGGCCAAAGCAAAGTACAAATGTCTTTCAAATGGACCCTGCCTCTGTGTACAGGAGGGAAGTTGTGGCTCTAGGTTGTCCTTTAATATTTCCTGTGTCAACTTACATTCAGTGACTGGAAGCTTTACTTTGCTACTAAAAAGGTAATGGGTTGATCTTTAAAGATTGCCAAACACAAACATCACTCAACACCATAAACCTCTCCCCACCTCCCAATTTGTTCATTAAATATTTGAGGGTCTTTTTTATGTATAGAAAGAGGGAGATTAGAGACTCCTTATCTGGAAGCTCTTAAATATGTGAATAACTCCTTCGAACAAAGCCAAGATACAAAGCACAGAGTAGTCAATGGACAGGTCAAGTAAAGGGTCACATTTTAAGAGGTACTGGAAACAAATCTTGAAAAACTAAACTTAGATCTGACCAATCCATGGTGATGTGAACAGAATCCAGCAATGAGGGGAAAGTGACTTCTGACTGAAATTTGGAGTGTACAGTAGTTGTTAATGTATGCAGAAGCTGCATTAAAGAGGACTGGAAAGCATATGTCAGCTGTAGATCACATCACAGAGAATTAACATGTATACTCACTTGAAATAACACTCTCAATTGAAATTAAAATTGTATTATATGATATAGTATGGCATGGCAGAACATTTTTTGGGAATTTTCCTATTTACCCTGCTTTCTATTCCTATCATTTGGTATTTCAAATACAAGGAAATAGTTTTCAAACAAGGAAAATCTAATACAAGATATTTGCATAAGTGATAGAAAAGATAAGAAACTACACTCCCACTGAGGAAGCACAGACATTAGTAGCAAATCTTATTTGATGTTAGCAGAAGCTATGGATGTCTGGCTGCGACCAGTAATACTGTGGGGCTTGCCCTAAGAAGAGCGTCAATGCAGAGCAGGGCTCTCCCTGAAAACAAAATGAGAAAAATCAACTTCCAAGATGCTGTTTGATCACAGAAAAAAGAACTACACTTGCTTTTTTCTATTTTTCCTTGGTACTTTTCATTGTACAGATACATCCAACAGTTATAGATGGGAGAATCCAGCAAATGTAATTTAAATTTTATTTTACATTGATTTATATATGACAGGTGTAGAGGTGAATGCCAGGGCCTGAGTATGGAGATCAGAGGACAGCTTGCAAGAACTGGTTCTCTCTATATACTATGTGGGTTCTGAGGACTGAATTCATATACTCAGATAATCAGGCTTGCCAACAGCACCTTTCTTGCTAAGACATCTTGCTGACTCCAGAAATGTACTATTTAATAACACAGATTTGAGAAATACAGAGAATGAATATGAGAGAAAATGTCACGTAACTCATACAGCCCAAATTATGTGCTGCTCTGGATTCGTTGAGCTTTCTTCTCAAATTGAACTCTTTCATTAAAGCTTTATTCTCCCATTCCACAGATTATTATCCATTGAGTAACTACCCTGCTTTAGATAAACATGTTTTTATCACCTTCTCAATGTCCATCAGTGATAACATCTGTTTTGAATGTAGGTACTGTCAACATAATATGGGGTCATCCATTTTAGGTCAGTGAGAAGTAGCAACTAACTTTAAAAGTGATATCTACTCCCTTTATTCCCCCAAGTGGAAGTGAAACTTCCTCAATTAGGCCTTCCTTCTTGTTTAACTTCTTGGAGTCTGTGGGATGTATCATGGGCTTTCTGTACTGTTTGGATAATACCCACTTATCAGTAAATACATACCATGCATGTCCTTTTGGGTCTGTATTACCTCATTCAGATATTTTCTAGTTCCACCCATTTGCCTGAGAAATTTATAATTTCTTCATTTTTAATAACTGAATAGCATTCCAGAGTATAAATGAACCCCATGTTCTGTATCCATCTTTTAGCTGAGGGACAACTGGGTTGTTTCCAGTTTCTGGCTATAAAGAATAAAGCTGCTGAACTAGAGAGTGGCTCAGCAGTTAAGAGCACTGATTGCTCTTCTGGGGGTCCTAAATTCAATTCCCAGCAACCACATGGTGGTTCACAAACATTTGCAATGGGTTCTGCTGCCCTTTTCTGGTGTGTCTGAAGATAGTGACTGTGAACTCATATATAAAATAAATAAATCTTTATATATATTATTTTCTATATTCTTTGTTTACATTCCAAATGATTCCCCCTTTCCCGGATGCCCCCCTCCCCATATGTCCCATAAACCTTCTTCTCTCCATCCATTCTCCAATCACCTCGCTCTTTTTTTCTCTGTCCTTATATTCCCCTCCAATGCTAGATCAATCCTTTCCAGGATCAGGAGCTTCTCCATACTTCTTCATGGGAGTCATTTATTATGCAATTTGTGCCTTGGGTATTCAGGGATTCTGGGCTAATTAATATCCACTTATCAGAGATTGCATTCCATGTGTATTCTTTTGTGACTGGGTTACCTCACTTAGGATGATATTTTCCAGATCAAACCATTTGCCTAAAAATTTTGTGAATTCATTGTTTCTAATTGATGAGTAGTATTCCATTGTGTAAACATACCACATTTTCTGTATCCATTCCTCCTTTGAGGAGCATCTGCGTTCTTTCCAGCTTCTGGAAATTATAAATATGGCTGCTATGAACATAATGGAGCATGTGTCTTTATTGCATGCTAGAGAATCCTTTGGGTATATGCCCAGGAGAGGTATAGCAGGGTCCTCCGGAAGTGTCATGTCCAGTTTTCTGAGGAACCGTCAGACTGATTTCCAACGTGGTTGTAACATCTTACAACCTCACCAGCAGTGGAGGAGTGTTCCTCTTTCTCCACATCCTCACCAACACCTGCTGCCTCCTGAGTTTTTGACCTTAGCCATTCTGACTGGTATAAGGTGAAATCTCATGGTTGTTTTGATTTGCATTTCCCTAATGACTAATGATGTTGAGCACTTCTTAAGGTGCCTCTTGGCCATCCAAATTTCTTCAGGTGAAAATTCTTTGTTTAGATCTGTACCCCATTTTTTAATAGAGTTATTTTGTTCCCTGGTGTCTAACTTCTTAAGTTCTTTGTATATATTGGATATTAGCCCTCTATCAGATGTAGGGTTGGTGGGTATCCTTTCCCAATTTGATGGTTGCCGTTTTGTCCTTTTAACAGTGTCCTTTGCCTTACAGAAACTTTGTAATTTGATGAGGTCCCATTTGTCAATTCTTGATCTTAGAGCATAAGCTATTGGTGATCTGTTCAGGAATTTTTAACCGGGACCCAGGTCCTCTTGGGTTTTCCCCGGTTTCTTTTCTATTAATTTCAGTGTGTCTGTTTTTACATGGAGGTCCTTGATTCACTTGGAGTGAAGTTTAGTACATGGAGATAAGAATGGATCAATTCACATTCTTCTGCATGCTGACCTCCAATTGAACCAGCACCATTTGTTGAAAAGGCTATCTTTTTTCCCCTGGGTGTTTTTGGCTCCTTTGTCAAAGATCAAGTGACCGTAGGTGTGTGGATCTTCAATTCTATTCCTTTGGTCCACTTGTCTGTCACTGTGCCAATACCATGAAGTTTTTAATACTATTGCTCTGTAGTATTGCTTGAAGTCAGGGATACTGATTACCCCAGAATTTCTTTTGTTGTTGTGAAAAGTTTTAGCTATCCTGGATTTTTTGTTATTCCAGATGAATTTGAGAATTGCTTTTTCTAACTCTGTGAAGAAATGAGTTGGGATTTTGATGGGGATTGTATTGAATCTGTAGATTGCTTTTGGCAAGATGGCCATTTTAACTATATTAATCCAGCCGATCCACAAGCATGGCAGATTTTTCCATTTTCTGAGGTCTTCCTCGATTTCCTTCTTCAGAGACCTGAAGTTCTTGTCATATAGATCTTTCACTTGTTTAGTTAGAGTCACACCAAGATACTTTATATTGTTTGTGGCTATTGTGAAGGGTGTCATTTCCCTAACTTCTTTCTCAGCCTGCTTATCCTTTGAGTATAGGAAGGCAACTGATTTGCTTGAGTTGATTTTATAACCAGACACATTGCTGAAGTTGTTTATCAGCTGTAGGAGTTCTTTGGTGGAGGTTTTCAGGTCACTTAAGTAGACTATCATGTCATCTGCAAATAGTGATAATTTGAATTTTTCCTTTCCAATTTGTATCCCCTTGCCCTCCTTATGTTGTCTAATTGATCTAGCTAGAACTTCAAGTACTATATTGAAAAGATATGGAGAGGCAGGACAGCCTTGTCTAGTCCCTGATATTAGTGGGATTGCTTCAAGTTTCTCTCCATTTAGATTGATGTTGGCTACCTGTTTGCTGTATATTGCTTTAACAATGTTTAGGTATGGACCTTGAATTCCTGTTGTTTCCAAGACTTTTAGGATGAAAGGATGCTGAATTTTGTCAAATGCTTTTTCTGCATCTAAAGAGATAATCATATGGTTTTTTTCTTTGAGTTTGTTTGTGTAGTAGATAGCATTGATGGATTTCCTTATATTGAACCATCCCTGCATCCCTGGGATGAACCCTACTTGATCATGATGGATGATCATTTTGATGTGTTCTTGGATTTGGTTGGCAAGAATTTTATTAAGTATTTTTGCATCAATATTCATAAGGGAAATGGGACTGAAGTTCTCTTTCTTTGTTGGATCTTTGTGTGGTTTTGGTATCAGCATAATTGTGGCTTCATAGAACGAGTTGGGTAGAGTTCCTTCTGTTTCTATTTTGTGGAATAGTTTGAAGAGTATTGGTGTTAGGTCTTCTATGAATGTCTGTTAGAATTCTGCACTCAAGCCATCTGGTTCCCTGCTTTTTTTGGTTGGGAGACTTTCTATGACCCTTTTTATTTCTTCTGGTGTTATGGGCATGTGTAGTTGAACTATTTGATCCTGATTTAGTTTTGGTGTCAGATATGTGTCTAGGAAACTGTCCATTTCCTCCAGATTCTCCAGTTGTGTTGAGTATAGGATTTTGTAGTAGGATCTAATAATTTTTTTAATTTCTTCAGTTTCTGTTGTTATATCTCCCTTTTCATTTCTAAGTTTCTTAATCTGGATACTGTCTCTGTGCCCTTTGGTTAGTCTGGCTAAGGGTTTATCTATCTTGTTGATTTTCTCAAAGAACCAGCTCGAGGTTTTGTTGATTCTTTGTATGGTTCTCTTTGTTTCTATTTGATTGATTTCAGCCCTGAGTTTGATGATTTCCTGCCTTCTACTCCTCCTGGGTGAAATAGCTTCTTTTTGTTCCAGGGCTTTCAGGTGTGTCATTAAGCTGTTAGTGTATGCTCTCTCTGTTTTCTTTTTGGAGGCACTCGGGGCTATGAGTTTTCCTCTTAGCACTGCTTTCATTGTGTCCCATAGATTTGGGTATGTTGTGTCTGCATTTTCATTAAGTTCTAAAAAGTCTTTAATTTCTTTCTTTATTTCTTCCTTGACCAAGGTATCATTGAGTAGAATATTGTTCAGTTTCCATGTGTATGTGAGTTTTCTGTTGTTTTTGTTGCTATTGAAGACCACTTTTACTCCATAGTGATCTTATAGAAGGCATGGGATTAGTACGATCTTCTTATATTTGTTGATGTCTGTCTTGTGACCAATTATATGGTCGATTTTGGAGAAGGTACCATGAGTTGCTGAGAAAAAGGTATATTCTTTTGCTTTAGGATAGAATGTTCTATATATATCTGTTAAATCTAATTCGCCCAAAGCTTCAATTTGTTTCATTGTGTCTCTGTTCAGTTTCTGTTTTCCTGATCGGTCCATTGAGGAAAGTGCAGTGTTGAAGTCACCCACAATTATTGTGTTAGATGCAATGTGTGCTTTAAGCCTTAGTAAAGTTTCTTTTATGAATGAGGGTGCCCTTGCATTTGGAGCATAGATGTTCAGGACTGAGAATTCTTCTTGTTATATTTTTCCTTTGACCAGCAAGAAGTGTCCCTCAGAGTCTCTTTTGATGACCTTGGGTTGAAAGTCAGTTTTATTTGATATTAGAATGGCTACTCCAGCTTATTTCCTGTGGCCATTTGCTTGTAAAATTGTCTTCCAGCCTTGTACTCTAAGGTAGTGTGTGTCTTTGACCCTGAGGTATGTTTCCTGTATGCAGCAAAATGTCGGGTCCTGTTTACGTATCCATTCAGTTACTCTATGTCTTTTTATTAGGGCATTGAGTCCATTGATGTTAAGAGATATTAAGGAATAGTGATTGTTACTTCCTGTCATTTTTGATGTTATTTTTTAAATTTGATTGGTTAACTTCTTTTGGGTTTGATGAAAGAAGGTAACTATCTTGCTTTTTCCAGGGTGAAGTTTCCCTCCTTGTATTATTGTTTTCCTCCTATTATCCTTTGTAGGGCTGGGTTTGTGGATAGATATTGGGTAAACTTAGTTTTGTCATGGAATATCTTAGTTTCTCCATCTATGGTGATTGAGAGTTTTTCTGGGTATAGTAGTTTTGGCTGGCATTTATGTTCTCTTAAAGTCTGCATGAGATCTGGGCAGGATCTTCTAGCTTTCATTGTCTCAGGTGAAAAGTCTGCTGTGAATCTGATAGGTCTTCCTTTATATGTTACTTGGCCTTTTTCTCTTACTGCATTTAATATACTTTCTTTGTTTAGTACATTTGGTGTTTTGATTAGTATGTGATTGGAAGTATTTCTGTTCTGGTCCAGTCTGTTTGGAGTTCTGTAGGCTTCTTGTATATTCATGGGCATCTCTCTCTTTAGGTTAGGGAAGTTTTCTTCCATAATTTTATTGAAGATATTTGCTGGCCCTTTAAGTTGTAAATCTTCACTCTCATCTATGCCTATAATCCTTAGATTTGGTCTTCTCTTTGTGTCCTGGATTTCCTGGATGTTTTGGGTTACAAGCTTTTTGCATTTTGCATTTTCTTTAACTGTTGAGTACATGGTTTCTATGGTATCTTCAGCATCTGAGATTCTTTCTTCTATCTCTTGTATTTTGTTGTTGATATTTGCATCGATGTCCCCTGATTTCTTCCCAAGATTTTCTATCTCCAAAGTTTTCTCCCTTTGAGTTTTCTTAATTGTTTCTACTTCTGATTTTAGATCCTGGATGGTTTTGCTTAGCTTCACTTGCTTGTTTGTTCTTTCCTGTAATTCTTTAAGCGCTTTATGTGTTTCCTCTTTCATGACCTCAGCCTGTTGACCAAAGTTCTCCTGTATTTCTTTATGTGATTTTTCTGTTTCCTCCTTATTGGATTTTGTATTCTCCTGGATTTCTTTCAATGAATTTTGTGTTTCCCTTGTAAGGGCTTCTAACTTTTGATCCATTTTCTCCTGAATTTCTTTAAGTATGTCCTTCATGTGTTCCTGTACCAGCATCATAACCAGTGATTTTAAATCCAAATCTTGTTTTACTGGTGTGATGCGGTATCCAAGACATGCTGATAAAGGAGAATTGGGTTCAGATGCTGCCATATTGCCTTGATTTCTGTTAGTGACATTCCTGCGTTTGCCTTTTGCCATCTAGTTCTCACTGGTGTTAGTTGGTCTTGTCAATGCTGGACTCACCAGTTCAAGCTGCCTCTTCCCAGGTGGCCTCTGGTGCACAATTGACCTCCTGCATTGCCTGGAGACAGGGTGCTGTGGCCCAGGCTGTTCAGATCCCGAAGCAGACACCTGAAGGCTCCCGCAGGGGCCTGCTGGACTCACCAGAGCACACTGACTCCTCCCAGGCAGCCTCCTGGATGCCCCTCTTGGGTCTTGCAGGACCTGGAGATGTGGAGTTGCAGCCCAGGCTGTTCTGGATCCCAAAGCGGAGATCTGAAGGCTTCTGCCAGAGGCCTCAGGACTGGAACCTAAGCTCTGTGCTGCAGGAGAAGCTGTGTCCTCCCAGTCTGCTTCCAGGTCCACACCAGGTCTCTTGCACTTCCTGGAGACTGAGTGCTGTGGCCCAGGCTGTCCAGATCCTGAAGCAGACACCTGAAGGCTCCCGCCAGGTCCTGCTGGACTCACCAGAGCACAGTGACTCCTCGAGCCGGCCTCACTGATGCCCCTCTTGCATTTTGCAGGACCTGGAGATGTGGCGTTGCAGCCCAGGCTGTTCTGGATCCAGAAGTGGAGATCTGAGGGCTCTTGCCAGAGGCCTCAGGACTGGAACCTAAGCTCTGTGCAGCCGGAGCAAGCTGTGCCATAAATCTTTTTTTTTTTTTTTTAAAGGAGTAAAGCTGCTATAAACATGGTGGAGCATGTGTCCTTGTAGTATGGTAGAACATCTTTTGGGTATATGCCTAGGAGCTGTATAGTTGGGTATTGAGGTAGAACTATTTCCAATTTTTGAGAAATTGAAAGATTGATGTCCAGAGTGGTTATGCCAGTTTGCAATTCCACCAGCAATGGAGGAGTCTTTTCCTTTCTCCACATCCTAGCCAGCATGTGGTATCACTTGAGTTTTAATCTTAGCTATTTTGATTGGTGTAAGGTAGAATCTCAAGATGAGAGAAGGGAGAGGGAGAGGAAAAGGGGGAAGAATCAAGTATGGGAGGAGATAAGAGTGACCAGAAGAATGAATGGAAATATGAAGCTGCCAGGGGTGTGGGCTGGGGCTGGGGGCAACCTCTAGAAAGTCCCAGAGACCTGGGATGTCAGAGACTTCCAGCACTTAATGTGAGTGATCTTATCTAAAATGCCCAACAGTGGGGACATGGAACCTGAAGGCATCATCTCTAGTAGTTAGACAGGGCCCCCAGTGGGAGGATGGAGACAACAACCACTTTTAAAGTTTTTGACCTAGAACTGTTCCTTTCTAAAAGAAATGCAGGAAGAAAAATGGAGTAGACTGAAGGAATGGCCAACCAGGGACAGGCAAGATGGGGGGCACATTTGGCATGTAAATAAACAAAATAGCTAATAAAAAACAAACAAAAAAGAAAGAAAAAAGGGGTTTCTACTGATACATTGGAACAATACATCACTTTAATGGAAATGGGAGAACTACAATAATGCATATATAATAAAATGTACAGCTGCTGTAATTTACAACAAGTCAGCAGATAGAGTTTTGTATAATTGTAACAGCTTTACAGAAATATTTGGCACAAGATGAAGTATACATAAAGTACACAGTTTGATATAATTTTGACATATAAATATAACGAAGACATCACAATTCTCTAAAATTCTTCAAGCCTCATAGTAATTCACTCCTCTCCTTCTTGCCTTCTACCTCAGTCGTTAAGTAAGCACTGATTTTCTATCAATATAAACTTACCTTAAATTTTCTAAAATTTTCTACCCATTGAATTATAGGCTATTGTATGACTTTATTAAGCTGAGTAATTTTCATTCAAATCAATAGTGTGTCAGTAGTATTTTATTATAAAGTTTATAAAATGTGTTCCCCTCACCTGCTGATGCCTATTTGTATTATTGACAATTTATGCTTAATACAATTAATATAATGTGACTACATGTGTGTATGGCACTGTATAGAGACATAATTTCTTTACTTTTCTTTGGCATAAATTCTGAGTTCTGGAATTTTTAATGTGCTCCAACAAAGAGCAATGCTTAATTTTGTTTTACATAACTGATACTGGTTGTTCCTTTAACAGTCTTTCCATGGCCTTAAGCCATAAGTTTTGTCAGAATTCATAACTGGTTGGACATTCCAAACATCTGTGATATCTCCATAATTAGCTTTCTGTTGTTCTTGAGTCCACATTGTTTTATTTGAGTCAGTTACATACAAGTTACTAAGAGTGAATCCACTCTTAGTATGTGAATCCACTAGTGAATAGAATCTGAGACCCAAGCTCAGAGCCCTTCCTTACTGTTCTGGCATATAGGAATGACCTAAGTACTTGTATTGAGTAGGATTATGACCAATTCAGAAGCAATCAGTGACCTTCCTATTTGTACAGTGGCACAAATATCCCAACATTGCTATGAATTTTAAGGATTGAATATTTTGTTCCATGCAGAATTATCCTCTTTGGGAACAAAAACTTATAACTGGCACAGGGTTGAGAATAGAAAACACAAATTCTGTAACTGTGTTATTAGATAATTTCTGTTTTGCTTTTAATTTAGAGGCAGTCTTCTTTTTTCTAGAACCTCCTGTCTTTCTCTGGTGAACTCTCTAACTATAGACTTTTACAACCTTTCCAGGCTGTCATTAGATATAATAAAGTGGGGCTTCAATTTGTTTTACACATTGGCACCCAGTTTTCAAGTTATAGAACATGGAATAAAAATTGAGCTGTGTTTTCGAATGATCCATTGGACCCAGAGTCTGAATGATCAGGTGATCTCTGTCTGTATCATGATCAGTTGTGGTTTTCTGCAATGATCTCCATTTATTCAAAAGAGAAGCTTCTTTGTTGCAGGGTGAGAATTTTTCTCCTGGGAAAAAAACTTTGCTTTAGAAAACAGTTAAGAATTCTGGTACCCAAGCACAGTGGTGGTAGGAGATTTTCCTTTATTAAAAAGAAGAGGCCATCAGCTTGAAAGGGAGTGAGGTAGTGACACAGGAGAGGTTGAGAGGTTGAAAGAGAGGAGACGTCATATGATTATATTTCAGTTTAAATTTCAAACATAGCCTGCATTTCTCACTAGTTCAAAAGAAATGTTGTACCTGTACCTAAGCTATATAATCTTATCTACAAGCTATTTTCACTCTCATGCTGATTCTGTCTTCTGTTGATGGTCTTTCAATCTATCAGAACATTTGCTCTTGAAGAAAAAGCATTAAACTAATGAATTTTATGAGTACTTGTTTCTTCTTCAAATGGTCATTCTGATCAATAATTTTAAGTCTGCAGTTGATTTCCAGCTTGCTGTTGGCTCTATTCCAGAATCCTTCAGGAGAGAGTGTTTTTCTTTTTAGGTTCTGGATCTATTAAGTTTTTCAAGAGTATAAAGAAGAAGAATGTATGTAAGTTCCTATCACATGTTTAGGACAGATTTGTGATCAATGCATTCTGGGTTTTCTGTTCCATAAAGTAAGCAATGCTATGCTGGACAATGGAATGGCAATTTTTCTCTTCTATTCCTAGGGAAACTATGATCACTCAACGACCATGAAAAATTCATGCCAATTCACCACTTTTGATTGAAACTCAACCATATCTGTTCATTGTTCTACCCATGACCATCTTGCCTCTGACAGCAAAATCCTAGTGCTCTCTGATCCCTCATCATCTGGCAGTTGATCTTTTTTTTCTATATTCCATGTTTACATTCCAAAAGCTTTCCCCTTTCCCAGTTCCCCCACCCCATATGTCCCATAAGTCCTCTTCTATCCATCCATTCTCCTATTTCCCCCCTCCCTTTTCTCTGTCCTGGTGCTCCCCTACAATACTGGATCAAGTCTTTCTAGGATTAGGGCCCTCTTCTTCCTTCTTCATGGGAATCATTTGATATGCTAATTGTATCTTCAGTAGTCAGAGCTTCAGGGCTAATTAATATCACTTATCAATGACTGCATTCCATGTGTATTCTTTGGTGATTGCGTTACCTCACTTCGGATGATATTTTCCAGAGCCAACCATTTGCCTAAAAAATTCAGGAATTCATTGTTTTTAATTGCTGAATAGTACTCCATTGTGTACATATACCACATTTTCTGTATCCATTGCTCCACTGAGGGATATCTGGGTTCTATCCAGCTTCTGGCTATTATAAATAAGGCTTCTATGAACATAGTGGAGCATGTGTCCTTATTGCATGCTGGGGAATCCTCTGGGTATATGCCCAGGAAAGCTATAGCAGGGTCTTCCAGGAGAGTCATGTCCAGTTTTCTTAGGAACTGCCAGACTGACTTCCATGGTGGTTGTACCATCTTGCAATTCCACCAGCAGTGAAGCAGTGTTCCTCTTTCTCCACATCCTCGCCAACACCTGCTGTCTCCTGAGTTTTAAACCTTAGCCATTCTAGTGTGAGGTGAAACCTCAGGGTTGTTTTGATTTGCATTTCCCTAATGACTAATGATGTTGAGCATTTCTTAAGGTGCTTCTCAGCCATCCAAATATCTTCAGGTGAAAATTCTTTGTTTAGATCTGTACCCCATTTTTAATAGGGTTATTTGGTTCCCTGGGGACTAACTTCTTGAGTTCTTTGTATATATTGGTTATTAGCCTTCTATTGGATATAGGGTTGGTGAAGATCTTTTCCCAATTTGGTGGTTGCCGTTTTGTCCTTTTGAGAGTGTCCTTTGCCTTACAGAAACTTTGTAATTTTATGAGATCCCATTTGTCAATTCTTGATTTTAGAGGATAATCTATTGGTGTTCTGTTTAGGAACTTTTCCCCTTTGCCGATGTCCTCAAGAGTCTTCCCCAGTTTCTTTTCTATTAGTTTCAGTGTGTCTGGTTTTATGTGGAGGTCCTTGATCAACTTGGAGTTGAGCTTAGTACAAGGTGATAAGAATGGATCAATTCGCATTCTCCTGCATGCTGACCTCCAGTTGAACCAGCACCATTTGTTGAAAAGGCTACCTTTTTTCCACTGGATCTTTTCAGCTCTTTTGGAAGATAAAGTGACCATAGGTGTGTGGATTCATTTCTGGGTCTTCAATTCTATTCCATTGGTCCACTTGCCAGTGCCTGTGCCAATACCATGCAGTATTCAACACTATTGCTCTGTAGTATTGCTTGAGGTCTGGGATACCAATTCCCCCAGAAGTTCTTTTACTGTTGAAAATAGTTTTAACTATCCTTGTTTTTCTGTGATTCCAGATAAATTTGAGAATTGCTTTTTATAACTCTGTGAAGAACTGAGTTGGGATTTTGATGGGGATTGCATTGAATTTGTAGATTGCTTTTGGCAAGATGGCCATTTTAACTATATTAATCCTGCCAATCCATGAGCATGGCAGATTTTTTTCATTTTCTGAGGTCTTCTTCAATTTCCTTCTTCAGAGACCTAAAGTTCTTGTCTTAAAGATCTTTCACTTGTTTGGTTAGAGTCACACCAAGGTATTTTACATTGTTTGTGGCTATTGTCAAGGGTGTCATTTCCCTAACTTCTTTCTCAGCCTGTTTATCCTTTGAGTATAGGAAGGCTACTGATTTGCTTGAGTTGATTTTATAACTTGTCACTTTGCTGAAGCTGTTTATCAGCTGTAGAAGTTCTCTGGTGGAGTTTTTTGGGTCACTTAAGTATACTATCATGTCATCTGCAAATAGTGATAATTTTACTTCTTCCTTTCCAATTTGTATCCCTTTGACCTCCTTATGTTGTCTAATTGCTCTAGCTAGGACTTCAAGTACTATATTGAAAAGATATGGAGAGAGAGGGCAGCCTTGTCCAGTCCCTGATTTTAGTGGGATTGCTTCAAGTTTCTCTCCATTATGTTTGATACTGGCTACCGGTTTGCTATATATTGCTTTAACTATGTTTATGTATGGGCCTTGAATTCCTGTTCTTTCCAAGACTTTATTTTTTCGTTCACTTTTTTTTTATTTCATTCAATATATTTTTTATTTACATTTCAAATGATTTCCCCTTTTCTGGTCCCCCACTCCCCAAAAGTCACAAAAGGCCCTTTCCCTCCCCCTATTCTCCCACCAACCCCTTCCAAATTCCCTGTTCTGGATTTGCCTTATACTGCTACACTGAGTCTTTCCAGAACCAGGGGCCACTCCTCCATTCTTGTACCTCATTTGATGTGTGGATTATGTTTTGGGTATTCCAGTTTTCCAGGCTAATATCCACTTATTAGTGAGTGCATACCATGATTCATCTTTTGAGTCTGGGTTACCTGACTTAGTATGATGTTCTCCAGCTCCATCCATCTGCCTAAGAATTTCATGAATTCATTGTTTCTAATGGGTGAATAGTACTCCATTGTGTAGATATACCACAGTTTTTGCATCCATTCTTCTGTTGAGGGATACCTGGGTTCTTTCCAGCTTCTGGCTATTATAAGTAGGGCTGCTATGAACATAGTAGAGCATGTATCCTTATTACGTGGTGGGGAATCCTCTGGATATATGCCCAGGAGTGGTATAGCAGGATTTTTCAGAAGTGACATGCCCAGTTTTCTGCGGAACCGCCAGACTGATTTCCAGAGGGGTTGTACCAATTTGCAACCCCACCAGCAGTAGAGGAGTGTTCCTCTTTCTCACACCTGCTGTCTCCTCAGTTTTTAATCTTATCCATTCTGACTGGTGTAAGGTGAAATCTCAGGGTTGTTTTAATTTGCATTTCCCTGATGACTAATGAAGTTGAGCATGTTTTAAGATGTTTCTCCACCATCCACAGTTCTTCAGGTGAGAATTTTGTGTTTAACTCTATACCCATTATTTAATAAGGTTATTTGGTTTTCTGGGGTCTAACTTCTTGAGTTCTTTGTATATATTGGATATTAGCCCTCTATTTGATGTAGAGTTGGTGAAGATCTTTTCCCAATTTGTTGGTTGTCCTTTTGATGGTATCCTTTGCTTTACAGAAACTTTGTAATTTTATGAGGTCCCATTTGTCAATTCTTTATCTTAGAGCGTACACTATTGGTGTTCTGTTCAGGAACTTCCCCCCTGTACCGATGTCCTCAAGGGTATTCCCCTGTTTCTTTTCTATTAGCTTCAGAGTGTCTGGCTTTATGTGGAGGTCCTTGATCCATTTGGAGTTGAGCTTAGTACAAGGAGACAAGGATGGATCAATTTGTATTCTTCTGCATGCTGACCCCCTGTTGAACCAGCACCATTTGTTGAAAAGGCTATCTTTTTTCCATTGGATGTTTTCAGCCCCTTTGTCGAGGATCAAGTGGGCATAGGTGTGTGGGTTCATTTCTGGATCTTAAATCCTGTTCCATTGATCTGCCTGCCTGTGACTGTACCAATACCATGCAGTTTTTAACACTATTGCTCTGTAGTATTGCTTGAGGTCAGGGAATCTGATTCCCCCAGAATTTCTTTTGTTGTTGAGAAGAGTTTTAGCTATCCTGGGTTTTGTTTTTCTAGATGAATTTGAGAATTGTTCTTTCTAACTCTATGAAGAATTGAGTTGGGATTTTGATGGTTATTGCATTGAATTTGTAAACTGCTTTTGGCAAAATGGTCATTTTAACTATACTAATCGTGCTGATCCATGGGCATGGGAGGTTTTTCCATTTTTGAGGTCTTCTTCCATTTCCTTCTTCAGAGTCTTGAAGTTCTTTTCATACAGATCTTTCACATGTTTGGTAAGATTCATCCCAAGGTACTTTATACTGTTTGTGGCTATTGTGAAGGGTGTCAGTTCCCTAATTTCTTTCTCAGCCTGCTTATCCTTTGAGTATAGGAAGGCTACTGATTTACTTGAGTTGATTTTATAACCAGCCACTTTGCTGAAGTTGTTTATCAGCTGTAGGAGTTCTCTAGTGGAGTTTTTTGGGTCACTTAGTTAGACTATCATTTCATCTGCAAATAATGATAGTTTGACTTCTTCCTTTCCAATTTGTATCCCTTTGACCTCCTTATGTTGTCTAATTGCCCGAGCTAGTACCTCAAGTACAATATTGAAAAGATAAGGAGAAAGGGGGCAGCCCTGTCTAATACTTGATTTTAGTGGGATTGCTTCAAGTTTCTCTCCATTTAGTTTGATGTTGGCTACCGGTTTGCTCTATATTGCTTTTACTATGTTTAGGTATGTGCCTTGAATTCCTGTTCTTTCCAAGACTTTAAGCATGAAAGGATGCTGAATTTTGTCAAATGTTTTTCAGCATCCAATGAAATGACCATGTGGTTTCTTTCTTTGAGTATGTTTATGTAGTGGATTGCATTGATGGATTTCCGTATATTGAACCAACCCTGCATCCCTGAAATAAAGCCTACTTGATCATGGTGCATGATCGTTTTTATGTGTTCTTGAATTTGGTTAGCAAGAGTTATATTGAGTATTTTTGCATCGATGTTCATAAAGGGAAATTGGTCTGAAGTTCTCTTTCTTTCTTGTATCTTTGTGTGGTTTTGGTACCAGCAAAATTGTGGCTTCGTAGAAGGAATTGGGTAATGTTTCTTCTGTTTCTATTTTGTGGAATAGTTTGAAGAGTATTGGTGTTAGGTCTTCTTTGAAGGTCTGATAGAATTCTGCATTGAAGCCATCTGGTCCTGTGCTTTTTTTGGTTGGAAGGCTTTCTATGACTCCTTCTATTTCTTTAGGGGTTATGGGACTGTTTAAATAATCTATTTGGTCCTGGTTTAATTTTGGTATTTGGTATCTGTCTAGGAAATTGTCCATTTCATCCAGATTTTCCATTTCTGTTGAGTATAGGGTTTTGTATTAGGATCTGATGATATTTTGAATTTCCCCAGCTTCTGTTGTTATATCTCCCTTTTCCTTTCTACTTTTGTTAATTTGGATACTTTCTCTCTGCCGTTTGTTCAGTCTGGTTAAGGGTCTATCTATCTTGTTGACTTTCTCAAAAAACTAGCTCCTAGATTCATTGATTCTTTGTATGGTTCTCTTTGATTTCATTTGACTGATTTCAGCCCTGAGTTTGATGATTTCCTGTCTTCTACTCCTCCTGGGTGAATTGGCTTCTTTTTGTTCCAGGGCCTTCAAGTATGTTGTTAAGCTGCTAGCGTATGCACTCTCCATTTTCTTTTTGGAGACACTCAGGGCTATGAATTTTCCTCTTAGCACTGCTTTCATTGTGTCTCAAAGATTTGGGTATGTTGTGCCTTCATTTTCATAAATTCTAAAAAGTCTCTGATTTCTTTCTTTATTTCTTCTTTGGCCAAGGTGTCATTGAGTAGATTATTGTTCAGCCTCCATGTGTATGTGGGCTTTCTGTTGTTATTGTTGCCATTGAAGACCACTCTTATTCCATAGTGATCTGATAGGAGGCATGGGATTAGTTTGATCTTCTTGTATTTGTTGAGGTCTGTCTTGTGACCAATTATATGGTCGGTTTTGGAGAAGGTACCATGAGGTGCTGAGAAAAAGGTGTATTCTTTTGCTTTAGGATAGAATGTTCTATATATATTATATGGTCGATTTTGGAGAAGGTACGATGAGGTGTTCAGAAAAAGGTATATTCTTTTGTTTTAGGGTGAAATGTTCTATAAATATTGCTCAAATCCAATTGGTCCAAAGCTTCAATTATTTTTATTGTGTCCCTGTTTAGTTTCTGTTTTCCTGATTGGACCATTGAGGAGAGTTGAGTGTTGAAGTCATCCACAATTAGTGTTAGGTCAATGTGTGCTTTGAGCTTTAGTAAAGTTTCTTTTACGAATGAGGCTGCCCTTGCATTTGGCACATAGATGTTCAGAATTGTAAGTTCTTCTTGGTGGATTTTTCATTTGACCAGCAAGAAGTGTCCTTTTTAATCTCTTTTGATGACTTTCGGTTGAAAGTCAATTTTATCTGATATTAGAGTGGCTTGTTTCCTGAGACCATTGGCTTGTAAAACTGTCTTCCAACCTTTTACTTTAAGGTAGTTTTTGCCTTTGACATTGAGGTGTGTTTCCTGTATGCAGCAAAATGTAGTGTCCTGTTTCCTTATCCAGTCTGTTAGTCTATGTCTTTTTATTGGGGAGTTGAGTCATTTGATGTTAAGAGATATTAAGGAATAGTGATTATGTCCTATCATTTTTGATGTTATCTTTTAAATTTGAGTGGTTATCTGCTTTTGGGTTTGATGAAAGAAGGTAACTATCTTGCTTTTTCCAGGGTGTCATTTGCCTCCTTGTATTGGAGTTTTCCTCCTATTATTCTTTGTAGAGCTGGGTTTGTAGATAGATATTGTGTAAGTTTGGTTTTGTCATGTAATATCTTGGTTTCTCCATCTATGGTGATTGAGAGTTTTGCTGGGTATAGTAGTCTTGGCTGACATTTGTGATCTCTTAGAGTCTACATGAGATCTGCCCAGGATCTTCTAGCTTTCATGGTCTCTGGTGAGAAGTCTGGTGTCATTGTGATAGGTCTTCCTTTATATGTTACTTGCCCTTTTCCTCTTACTGCCTTTAATATTCTTTCTTTGTTTAGCATGTTTGGGGTTTTGATTATTATGTGACAGGAGGTATTTCTGCTCTGTTTCAGTCTGTTTGGGATTCTTTGGGCTTCTTGTATATTCATAGGCATCTCTCTCTTTAGGTTAGGGAAGTTTTCTTCCATAATTTTGTTGAAGATATTATCTGGTCCTTTAAGTTGTAAATCTTCATTCTCATCTATACCTATAATCCTTAGGTTTGGTCTTCTCATTGTATCCTGGGTTTCCTGGATGTTTTGGGTTACAAGCTTTTTGCATTTTGCATTTTCTTTGACTGTTGAGTCCATGGTTTCAATTATATCTTCGGCATCTGAGATTCTTTCTTCTTTCTCTTGTATTCTGTTGTTGATATTTGCATCTACTGCTCCTGATTTCCTCCCAAGGTTTTATATCTCCAAAGTTGTCTCCCTTTGCAATTTCTTAGTTGTTTCTACTTCTGTTTTTAGATCCTGGATGGTTTTGCTCAGTTCCTTCACTTGCTTGTTTGTGTTTTCCTGTAATTCTTTAAGAGATTTTTGAGTTTCCTCTTTCATGACTTCTGCCTGTTGACCAAAGTTCTCCTGTATTTCTTTAAGTGATTTTTGCATTTTCTCCTCATTGCCTTCTATCTTTTGACCCATATTCTCGTGAATTTCTTTAAATAATTTTTGTGTTTCCCTTGTAAGGCTTCTAACTTTTGATCATTTTTCTCCTGAATTTCTTTAAGAGATGTATTTATGTCCTTCATGTGTTCCTCTAACAGCATCATAACCAGTGTTTTTAAATCTAATTCTTGTTTTTCTGGTGTGTTAGTGTATCCAGGACTTGCTGTTGTTGGAGAATTGGGTTCAGATGCTGCCATATTGCCTTGATTTCTGTTAGTAACATTCCTAAGTTTGCCTTTTGCCAGGTAGTTCTCACTGGTATTAGTTGGCTTTGTTGTCACTGGCTGGTGCTTCAACCTCCTGTGAACCTGTAAGGCTATTTCTGCAACACTGGATGTGTTTCCCCTGGCACAGATTGCTGATGTTCTTCCCTCCTCTTGTGTGCAGTTGGAGCCCTGTTGTGTCTTGCTCCAAGCAATGTTATACTTGTGTTGTCTCAATGAACCTGCTGCTCCCCATCTGCTATGTCATGGAGCGAAGATGGTAGCAAAGAGTCACTCCAAATGCTGATCACCACGTAGGGCACAGGACCCATGACCAGCTGGCATATAGATGATCCACTGATCTGCCTAGGTCCTGGGCACAGGGAGACCCCTGGTGGTTTGTGTCCCCCAGAGATCTTAAACTCGGGATATCTCAGTACATGGCGATGCCCCTCTGCTCCGTCAGGGGGCAAAAATGGAGGCGGGAGTAACTTCAAATGCTGATCACCTCGTAGGGCACAGGACAAAAGACTGGCTAGCACACAGATGAACCACTGATCTGCCCAGGTTCTGGGCGCAGGCAGACCCCCAGCAGTTTGTGCCTCCAGAGATCTTAAACTCAGGATATCTCAGTACCTGGTGATGCCCGTCTGCTCTGTCATTGAGTGAAGATGGCAGTGTGGAGTCACTTTAAGTGCTGATCACCACGTAGGGCACAGGACCCACAACCAGCTGGCACACAGATGAAGCACTGCTCTGCCAGGTTCTGGGTGCAGGCAGACCCCTGGCGGTTTGTGCCCCCAGAGATCTTAACCTCGGGATATCTCAGTACCTGGTGATGCCCCTCTGCTCTGTTAGGGAGCTAAAAACGAGGCGGGAGTCACTCAAAATGCTGATCATCTCGTAGGGCACATGGGCAACAACCGACTGGCACACAACTGAACTGCTGATCTGCCCAGATGCTGGGCACAGGCAGACCCCCCCACCCCCCCACCCCCCCACCCCCGCAGTTTGCGCCCTCAGAGATCTTAAACTTGGGATATCTCAGTACCTGGTGATGCTCCTCTGCTCTGTCAGGGATCAAAAATGGAGGCGGGAGTCACTCCCTCTGTACCCCATTTTTAATGGGGTTGTTTGGCTCCATGGAGTCTGCCTTCTTGAGTTCTTTGTGGGTATAAGCCCTCTCTCTGTTGGATGTAGGGTTGGTAAAGATCTTTGCCCAGCATGTTGGTTGCCATTTTGTTCATTTGACAATGTCCTTTGCTTTACAGAAACTCAGTAATTTTATGAGGTCCCATTTGTCAATTCTTGATCTTAGAGCATAGTCTATTGGTGTTTTGTTCAGGAAAATGCCCCCTGTTCCCATTTCACAGAGGTCTTCCCCAGTATCTTTTCTGTTAGTTTCAGTGTCTCTGGTTTTATGTGGTGGTATTTGATCACTTGGACTTGAGCTTAGTACAAGGAGATATGAATGGATCAATTTGCATTCCTCTGCATGCTGACCTCCAGTTGAACCAGCGACATTTATTGAAAAGGCTATCTTTTTTCCCCACTGGATGGTTGTAGCTCCTTTGCCAAAGATCAAGTGACCATAGGTGTGTGGGTTTATTTCTGGGTTTTCAATTCTATTCCATTGATCTACTTGTCTGTCACTGTACCAATACCATGCAGTTTGTTTTTGTTTTTTGTTTTTTGTTTTTTGTTTTTTAACACAATTGCTCTGTAGTATTTCTTGAGGTCAGGGATACTGATTGCCCCAGAAGTTCTTTCACTGTTGAGAATAGTTTTAGCTACTGTTGAGAATAGTTTTAGTTTTTGTTATTCCAGATGAATTTGAGAATTGTTCTCTCTAACTCTGTGAAGAATTGAGCTGGGATTTTGATGGGGATTAAATTGAATCTTATATTGCTTTTAGCAAGATGGCCATTTTTACTATATTAATCCTGCCAATCCAAGAGCATGGAAGATTTTTCCATCTTCTGAGGTCTTCTTGGATTTCTTTCTTCAACCACTTGACATTCCTGTTATACAGATCTTTCACTTGTTTGGTTTAGAATCACACCAAAATACTTTATATTGTTTGTGGCTATTGTGAAGGGTGTCATTTTCCTAATTTCTTTCTCAGCCTGTTTATCCTTTGAGTATAGGAAGGCTGCTGATTTTCTTGAGTTGATTTTATATCCAGCCAGTTTGCAGAAGTTGTTTATCAGCTGTAGGAGTTCTCTGGTGGAGTTTTTTGTGTCACTTAAGTATACTATCATATCATCTGCTAATAGTGATAATTTGACTTCTTCCTTTCCAATTTGTATCCCTTTGACCTCCTTATGTTGTCTAATTGCTCTAGCTAGAACTTCAAGTACTATATTGAATAAATATGAAGAGAGAGGGCAGCCTTGTTTAGTCCCTGATTTTAGTGGGATTGCTTCAAGTTCCTCTCCATTTAGGTTGATGTTGGCTACTGGTTTGCTGTATATTGTTTTTATTATATTTAGGTACAGGCCTTGAATTCCTGTTCTTTCCAAGACCTTTAACCTGAAAGGATGCTGAATTTTGTCAAAAGCTTTTTTCAGCATCTAATGAAATGACCATTTTTGTTGTTGTTGTTGTTGGTTTTGTTTATGTAGTGGATTACATTGAGGGATTTCCATATATTAAACCATCCCTGCATCCCTGGGATGAAACCTACCTGATCACGATGAATGATCATTTTGATATGGACTTAGATTTGGTTGGCAAGAATTTTATTGAATATTTTTGCATCAATAATCATAAGGGAAAGTGGTCTAAAGTTCTCTCTCTCTCTTTTTTTTTTTTGTTGGACCTTTGTGTGGTTTTGGTATCAGCGAAATTTTGACTTCATAGAATGAATTGGTAATGTCGCTTCTGTATCTATTTTGTGAAATAGTATTGGTATTAGGTCTCCTCTGAAGGTCTGATAGAATTCTGCACTAAAACCATCTGGTCCTATGTTTTTTTTTTTTTTTTTTTGGTTGAGAGACTTTCAATAATGACTTCTATTACTTTAGGGGTTATGGGATCTTTTAGATGGTCTATCTGATCCTGATTAAATTTTGGTAGTTAGTATCTGTCTAGGAAATTTTCCATTCATCTAGACTTTCCAGTTTTGTTGCGTATAGGCTTTTGTAGTAGGATATGATAATTTTTTGAATTTCCTCAGTTTCTGTTGTTATTTTTCTCTTTTCATTTCTGATTTTGTTACTTTGGATACTGTCTTTGTGCACGATGGTTAGTGTGGCTAAAGATTTATCTTGTTGGCTTTCTCAAAGAACCAGCTCCGGGTTTTGTTGATTTTTTTCTATAGTTCTTTTTGTTTCTACTTGGTTGATTTCAGCCCTGAGTTTGATGATTTCTTGCCTTCTACTACTCTTGGGTGTATTAGCTTCTTTCTATTATAAAGCTTTCAGATGTGCTGTTAAGCTGCTAATGTATGCTTTCTCCAGCTTCTTTTTGGAGGCACTCAGAGCTATGAGTTTTCCTCTTAGCACTGCTCTCATTGTGTCCCTTAAATTTGGGTATGTTGTGCCTTCATTTTCATTAAATTCTAAAAAGGTTTTGATTTCTTTCTTTATTTCTTCCTTAACCAAGGTATCATTGAGAAGAACATTGTTCAGCTTCCATGTGTATGTGGGCTTTCTGTTGTTTTTGTTGCTATTGAAGACCACCATTACTCCATAGTGATCTGATAGGAGGCATGGAAAAAGTTCAATCTTCTTATATCTGTTGAGGTCTGTTTTGTGGCCAGTTATATGGTCAGTTTTGGAGAAGGTACCATGGGGTGCTGAGAAGTTATATTCTTTTGATTTAGGATGAAATGTTCTATAGATATCTATTAAATCCATTTGGTCCAAAACTTCTGTTAGTTTCACTGTATCTCTGTTTAGTTTGTGTTTCCCTGATCTGTCCATTGAAGAGACTGGGGTATTGAAGTCACCCAGAATTATTGTTTGGGGTGCAATGTGTGCTTTAAGCTTTAGTAGAGTTTCTTTTATGAATGAGAGTGCCCTTATATTTGGGGCATAGATGTTCAAAATTGAGAGTTCTTCCTGATTGATTTTTCCTTTGATGAGTATACTTTCCTTCTGTGTTTTTTGATGACTTTTGGTTGAAAGTCTATTTTATTGGATATTTGAATGGCTACTCCAGCTTGTTTCCTGGGACCATTTGCTTGGGAATCTGTTTTCCAGCCTTTTACTCTGAAGTAGTGTTTGTCTTTGATACTGAGATGGGTTTCCTACATGCAGCAAAATGTTTGGTCCTGTTTAGGTATCCAGTCTGCTAGTTTATCTCTTTTTATTGGGGAATTGAGTCCATTGATATTAAGAGATATTAAGGAACAGTGATTGTAGCTTGCTGCTATATTTGATGTAATTTTTATGTTTGTGTTGTTATCTTCTTTTGGATTTGTTGAAAGAAGATTACTTTTTTGCTTTTTCTAGTGTGCAGTTTCCTTCCTTTTGTTGGTGTTTTCCATTCATTATCTTTGAAGGGCTGGATTTGTGGAAAGATACTGTGAAAATTTGTTTTCATCATGAAATGCCTAGGTTTCTCTGTCTATGGTAAATGAGAAATTTATTGGATATAGCAGTCTGGGTTGGCATTTGTGTTCCGATAGGGTCTGCATAACATCAACCCAGGCTCTTCTGGCTTTCATAATCTCTGGTGAGAAGTCATGTGTAATTCTGATAGGTCTACCTTTATATATTACTTTACCCTTTTCCTTTACTTCTTTTAATATTCTTTCTTTATTTAGTACATTGGTGTTTTAATTATTATGTGACTGGAGGAATTTCTTTTCTGTTCAAATCTATTTGGAGTTCTGTACACTTCTTGTATGTTCATGGGCATCTCTTTAGATTAGGGAAGTTTTCTTCTATAATTTTGTTGAAGACATTTACTGGCCCTTTCAGTTGGAAATCTTCACTCTCTTCTATACTTATAATCCTTAGTATTGGTCTTCTCATTTTGTCCTGGATTTCCTGGATGTTTTGGGTCAGGAGCTTTTTGCATTTTTCATTTTCCTTGACTGTTGTATCAATGTTTTCTCTGGTATCTTTTGCATCTGAGATTCTTGCTTCTATCTCTTGTATTCTGTTGTTGATGCTTAGATCCGTGACTCTTGACTTCTTTCCTAGGTTTTCTATGTCTTGAGTTGTTTCCCTTTGTGATTTCATTATTGTTTCTACCTCCTTCTTTAGATCCTGGATGGCTTTGTTTAATTCCTTTACCTGTTTTATTGTGTTTTTCCTTCATTCTTCAAGGGCTTCTCCCTGTTTATTTTTGTTCTCTTGTATTTCTTTAAGGGAGTTATTTATGTCCTTCTTGAAGCCCTCCCCGAAGCCCCCCATCAGCATCCTGACCTGTGATTTTAAATCCAAATCTTGCCTTCCTGGTGTGTTGGAATTGTGTTGGACTTGCCGTTGTGGGAGAATTGGGTTCAAATGGTGCCATATTGCCTTGATTACTGTCAGCAACGTTCCTATGTTTGTTTTTTGCCACCTGGTTATCTCTGGCTGTCACTGGCTGGTGCTTGCCCCTCCTGTGTGCCTTCAGGACTAGCTCAGCAACCCTGGGTGACCTGCTTTCCCCTGCCACAGACTGCTGTGGTGCTGCTGAGTTCCTGGGTGCAGGTGGAGTCCTGGTGGAGTGTGTCCCAAGTGATCTGCTACTCTGGTGATCTCTGCCTACCAATCAGTTACAGGCACAGGAGCAAAGATGGCGGCCGAGACCCACAATTTCTTGTAGTTTTATTTGGGTATGTATTTCTGTGGCCCCAATCAATTCTGGTTTCAGGCTGTGCTGGCTGTCTCCTCTGTGCAGCTGGCTTCCTGAGCCACTTGGAAGATGGTGTGCTGTGGCAAAGGATGTTTCAGACCCAGAGGCAGAATCTGGAAGGCTTCTTCCGGAGGTCTCTGGAGAGGATCCTCCAATCAGGCCAGTCTCAGCTGTACAGGCTACCTCCTCTGGACTAGCCTGACCTCCGTCTCACCAAATCCTGTCTTTATTTACTCATTTCTTATGAATTTGTTAATTTCCTCCTGATCAGGTGGTTATTGAAGATATATGCCTGAGTTCTCAAGCATTGTGTATTCCACAGCAAACTTCAGAATGCTCCCAGTGGCTCAGCTACACTCTACCAGTGACCAGATTCCTCAATGCTTAACTTTAAAGAATGGTTTCTTACACATTTTTGGAGATTTCCAAGGCTTGCAGGTTCTGTTTACCTTCTGAGGATTACTTTAACTTTTTGATTAGGAAGAATTAGATAGACAGCTCTCCACTTCTCTCTCCAGGTATTCCATTCTTTCTGAGCTTCTAAGATCCTCCCTATGCCTTGGAGTGGATATACACATACACATACGCATACGCATACACATATGCATACACATACACCCACATACATATACATATATATATACATATCTGTGTGTGTTTGTGTGTGTGTGTGTGTGTATGTGTGTGTGTGTGTGTGTTAATTTTCCTCCATTTATTCCTGAGTATTGGGCCACTATCCCACAACAGACAGTCTCAAAAGCTTGACTAGTTATTAATCTCTGCAGTATACTATTGTTAAAAGGAGTCTTTTTTTATGACAAGATGTAGTTGACAACAGCTCTAAATCTATATGCATGAACTAAAACTGTTTAGAAGCCATTTGGTTTTAGAGATGCTGGAATAGAAATATGGGCAAGATCCAATTCAGTACTGAGAGATCCACTCCTGGCAACTGTCTCATTGACAAGAGTAATATTAGATAGAGCTGGGAAAGTAGTATTACAGCTACCCCCACATAGTTCACAGACATTTTCAGCAAGCTATCAGGCCTCAACATCCTGGGATATTGTTGCTATCCTGGGATGACTGTTCCCAATTCTAAATTGCACTTGACTTGTACTGCTAAACCTGACTTAAGGCTCAAGGAGAGCATGGCCATACTAGCTAGTTCTAACAAACTTTGGGCCTGTACTGTCGCTCAGGGTTAAGGTCTTCAAACTCTCCTTAAGATAGCATTTACTTTTCTTTTGATTTTTATTCTGGCACTCCAGTTCAACACATATCTTGTCAAGTTATACTTGAAGTGGTCTAAATAGACACTTGGCTTTATTTGTCTTTTTATTATCCCTACACCCTGATTGCTTTTGTACTTTATAAACTTGATTTAAATACTAGTCTAAGTCATGTAGAATTTCCAGCTCTTCTACCGTATAAATATATCATACTATGAGCTTCAACAAGGCCAATAGCCTTGTGAAGTAGATATGAAATAACACCCTTCTTCTGTCTAGTTCTTCAGTAGTATAATCATATCTCTATTGTGTTCTAATTACTGATGAGGGTATCAGCCCATGATAACTAAGGGTGTGTAATTGTTTATATGAAAAAATCCATTAAGGACTTATTTCATCTGTATTGCTTCAGACCATGTAGCCTTTGTTTATAAGACAGATATGCCATTGGCTATGCTGACTCTTTTCTCTGCTTCCTTGGCACTTAGATAGATCCCATCAGAACTGTTGTCTCACAGCTTCATGAGCCTGACTTTGAGAAGCTTTTTTTACTCCTTGTTTCAAAGACTTTCCCAGTTAAAGTAATGGAGATGCTAACCATGGCCTGAAGATTGTAGTTTCTTATATTTGCAATTTTCCCTCCCTCTCTTTTAAAGTCAGACCTGAGTAATATCTTCTATCATGTTATCTATCTCACTGTATGTTTTTACAGTCCCCATGTACATGACAAGTCATATTTAAATGTCAGACCTGAGAGCCTCCATCTCTCACTTCCACTATATTATCTCCCTCCCCACTCTGTTATTCTTAACATGGGTTCCAAGTATTTGGATGCCAGAAGAGCATTTTGTATTCCATCACATATATCCTTCCATCTGTAAGAAATGGGAAATGAACGTTTCTATCTCAGCATCCCTTTTATCCACTTTTTCTACCAAATCGGAGACCAATTAAGAGTTCAGCATCCATTTCTTTTTCCTATTGTAATTCCTCACTGATTTGGGTATTTTGCTCATTCATAACAATAGCCATTGGTGATCCAGACACACACACACACACACACACACACACACACACACACACACACACATTGGGACACCATATATTTTGTAATCCAATTATTGTTGGGGGCTTTCAGGGTCATTCTCATATTCTTGTGGTAGAATTCATCCATCAACAAATCATGCCATAAATGTAATCCTCAGTTAGAATATTGCATTGTCCAAGGGTGATATACCACTATACGGTTTGTTTGCCTGTCCTTTCACTCATCACAGCATACATAAAATTGCAACAAGGAGGCCCCTACCATCTCATACTACAATCAGAAACAAAGTCATATTGAGACTGGCCCTGAAGACACTCTGCTATCATGGGAATTATCTTTGGTTGCACACCTCAGCAGTCATTGCAGAGGCCATGTATCCCACTCTTCTCCAAGTCATTTTTGGATTTATTGATCCATGTTCAGACAACATGGATGCTGTGTGTCTTCCTTGGGAGACATAAACAAATGTTAATTCATAGGGCACAGAAGAGATAAAAGAAAAAACTTCACCCATTCTAGCTGAATGAACCAGTGAGTTTATTAGTTATTTACAGGAGTATGTGGGAGGATTTATTTACAGGACCATAGATGACTCTAAAGCAGTGGGATCCCTAAAATGCTCACCACAGCATAGGGAATGGTTTATGAAAGCTCCATCCCTGGAATACTTTGGATGACTAGCAGGCAGCAGGCAGGTCAGTCAATTGGAGAATCCTTAATACTTACGTAACCTCCAGGAGGAACATAAGCTCCTACTTGAGCTATGTGAGATTTGTAGATTATCTTTATCCTCTGAGTCTTAATGGAATGTTTCAATTCAGAGCAAACAGCCACATAGCAATGCCAACAGTGTTGAGCAGAGGAGTTGAATTACACATCTTTCTTCTTTCACAGCATTCAGACTAATTCCATCCTCCATTGTCTTATAACTTCAAGTATGAAATTGTGAGTCTGTTTTGCATAAAGCCTTGCATGTTCTACAAGTTCAAGGGCATAACATGCTTTGTTTATCAACACTTACTTTGTTGAGACATTATTAAAGCCTCCACACATGCTGAATCATGGATTGTCTCCTTTTTCTCAATTTGACTATATTTATTGGTTTCTACCAGGCTTTATTTACCAATAATGTTGGTTCTCCCTCGAGGCTACAAGGTTTGGTATCCCAGGATTGCACTTCAGCATAGCTTAGACTCTCTTTCCCTTTCATATTACCAACTGTGAAAACACAAAGTTATCACCTCTGTCCTGTCTTCTCTCCCACTTCTAGAAAATCAGAGGCTCAGACAAATGATAGCATCCACGTGTAACTCACACACTGCAATTCCTCCCTTATGCCAGCAATTTCTTTTAGGGTAAATAACTCAACCTCAGTTATATGTCATACTGCCTGAAGCAGAGGCCCAAACCAGTGCCACCACAGCCTGTTTATGACCATATCTCCTAAGTTCTGCTTCCAGTGGCTGGAATAATGTCCTTTATTTCATAAGTAATTTGGAGGGCATTCTCATGCTCCCATTATACCTCTTGTCTACCAAGGAAGCATGCTACCATATCTGTACAGAAATAGATATTCTGAAATCTTCCCACGGTTATTCGATTCTTAAGCAGCTTAGTCTCAGTTTCATGTATTACCCCTGAGTAGGGAACTGTTACTAGAGCAAGGAATGCACTGTATTATACCACAAGGGGATAAGAAGTCATGCAGGGAATGGATGATCTTGAGAATGTACTACCTACAGGGTAACAGAGCACGGGAAAATCAACTGCTGGCCTGCTCCCTTGAGCTGCAAACATGGGGCTAATCTTGTCCCAGCCCTCATAAACAACTTTGAACATATCCAAATTGGCCATCAAAAGGGATGTTGGCCTGCTGACTGGTCCCATATCCCTTGTAGCATGAGACATCAGGATGAGATGACCCTCTAGCAGAACTCTTAGACCTGTCCATGTATGAATGAACAGATCAGGGCTCCCTCAGTCTGACCATCACCATCTTCAATAGGAAGAGTTCTGGGTAGGCATCATGGCCAGAATTACCCATCTCTTTCCTATTTTGAACACCAGAACTACTTGCTTGGTCCTAACAGAGCTTTGGAGCCCCACCTTCCCTTTTCCTTTTCCTATTGTTGAGTTAAGGTGAGAGCCTTACCAACTTTATCAAACTCCAACACTTATTTGTATCTTTAGGGGTATTTTCCTTACCTATTTCTTCCTAGTGGTACCCACCTGCCTTGTCCCCTTCATAGGGAGGGACCTCCTAGCCATAGAGAGATCTTCTAGCCTGAACTCCCCCAATCTGATTGACCCCAGGTTTGCCAGCCATTTCCTTCTTCCTCCTCAAAATCACGCAATTTGACATTTGCTGTTCTTTCATTTGCTGTTCTTCCAGGCACATTCCTAAGTATAGGGTATTCAAAACTCCTCCCATAGTTGAACATCAACTCCTTCTCTTCATCCAACTACAGACCCTTTCACTTTTTTCCAGGACAAAAAAAAAAAGTTGCCCATCTACCTGGTTCTGGTTATTTGGAAAGTTTTGTCTGTTTTTTGTTTGTTTGTTTTTGTTTTGGGGGGTTTTGTGGTGTTTGTGTGTCTGTGTGTGTCTGTGTGTGCGTGTGGATGTGTGTGTGTGTGTGTGTGTGTGTGTGTGTGTATGGATGGGCCTGTGCTTTCTGATGTGTTTCAGTCGTTTTGCAAACATGAAGCGGGAAGGAAATTGGTCAGGCTCAGCTGAATGTATGAATGATGGTGGAACTACATAGTTTGCTTTTGACTGTTATCTTTTGAACATGAGAGCTTTCTGTACTCATTTTGCTTTCTCTTTCTTGGGCAATGATCAGTCTCCACCACTAGTGCCACTTCCCGTGGCTGCATTGATGGCCATGGCTCATAATTTTCTCTGTAATTTCTGGTTACTGAATTCAGTTTAGTAGTATTCAATCATATTTGGAGTGTCGATAATGCTAAAGTTTTTTTATTCTGTTCTACTTTATTGGACAGTTGGCTCTGCAATTGAGTTATGACTCCCCCTCCTCTAGATCAAAGCATGTTCATTTAAAGAATTCCTCCAAAATTTCTGTTTGATGTGAGGTAAGCTCCCTGATTTTGACAAAGAAATAAAAGTAAAATAGGGCAAAAGGATTTAAAGAAACTTTCTCTATAATGACTGCTCTCACTAATAACTACTCATTTCTCTGGTAAATCATAAGATGGAAAATATAAAAACTTAAATAAGTTTTACTTAAAACTTACTAAACACTTGTCTAAAACAGTGAATGGTAATGTGAAAACTAGTGTTTTGAGATACGTAAATGCAAGTTATAAAGATATAAGAAAGAAACGCAATATAAAATGTTTCAGATTTCTTCTCAGTTCTATTTTGAAGGTTCAGACTATTAGCATTGATCAATTGAGTTCTAATAAGCTAATAGAGCCCTGGCTACTATTATTAATCAGAAGCTTAGGATTTGAAATTTATTTTGGTTGTCTTCTAACTGCAGATTTGAAGGTGCTTCTGATTATGCTAAAAACATCTCTGTCCAATTTTTATGTCCATCTCTTGAGAGAGAGGAAACATGCTCATTCTTTTAATCCAAAGCTTTTACTATGACTTGAAGTCTTTACATTAGCTCTTTCTACATTGTGCATTTCTATACAGATTACAAATAGTCATAATGCTAATATATCTAACAAAACAGTACAAAGCTTTTATCTCTTCTTATGAACAAAATATCTAAGTAAGCTACAGTGAGTTGAGAGCTCATAAGACTTGGATCCTCTCTCATATATCAAATGAACTTCAAATGCAGGATAAGTTTCTCCACCTTCCTATTCCTATTTTTTAAAAATTTATTTATTTGTTTCTGTAATGCTATGATTACACTGTTGCTGTCTTCAGACAAACCAGAAGAGAACATTAGAACCCATTACAGATGGTTGTGAGCCACCATGTGGTTGCTGGGAATTAAACTCAGGACCTCTAGAAGAGCAGTCAGTTCTCTTAAACACTGAGCCATCTCCCCAGCCCCCACCTTCCTATTTCTGAGGGAGTGATCTCTCCTGCCCTTGGCTTGGGACTTCTCTCCCTCCCCCAACTATTAGGACTATGGACCCGAATGGTCCATCAGCCACCACCACTCATGCCACATACCATGACTGCTTTGAATGCCAGGGTTTATAAGATCTCTCTCCAATTTCTGATTACTGAATTCTGCTTATCTTTTCCTTTAAGGTCCTGAACTTTAATTTCTGTTACTGTTCTGTGTCTTTTTAAGCAGATTTTCACTCAGATGAAAGAGAACAGCCAGGATAAACATGTAGAATACATTCTGTTCAAAATGACTGTGAGATCAAAATGACTTGTTGAAAGCTTATGTGAATCAGTTCAGCTATGTGGCTACTTACTCTTTCTTCAGCTGAGTCAACAAATCAGAGGCTTCTAATGAATACCCCATTTCATGAATCTCCCCCTGGCCTTTGACTAGAATTCCTACCTCCTGGGTTTGCCACTTACATCTTAATCTAATGAAAAAATTTTCCTGGTAAAATGTGACATGTGTCTATTTACCTCAATTTGCACACTTATGAGAGATCACAGACATTATTTTACCCATTTCCAGCTTGATGGACTAATCAACTCATTAGGCCTACTTACTGGATGGAGAATGGTGAAGGAAGTACTTCTAAAAGCACAGGTTGAGTGACTCACGAACATCAGCATCGAGGTGACTTTAGGAAAACTGCATCTCTGGAGCTCCCTATACAAATTTTAGTCATTCTACCAAAGTGTCTCTACTCCTGCTAGCAAGTTGTATTGCTTATACAACTTGAGGGAGGAGATCTCTCAGTCTCTTGACTCCAGTAAGTTTAGTGAGCTTCCTGGTGCTTGCGGACATCTCTACTCCCTTCAGGTGGTAGGAGGCATATATATCAACCTTGAGAAATAGCTATACAGAAAAGAACAGGTTTTTGTCAGGCTCTAATTATGGATCTGGAATCCATGTTTTTTTATGAGTTATAAAATACCTACTTTCAAGGCAACTTCTTCAGAAGCATAAATTAGAGGGTTTTTGAGTAAAAGTAGATGAGTTTTCTTTAACATGGCTGCATTTTTATGATAACAAGAAATTGAGGATATATTATGCTCAAAGTTCTTATATTCACCTACCTCTGTCAAATAGCTCCAACCTCACTTCATAAGATTCTGAACCTTAAATTTAAGTTCTTAACACTGATGTACTGATTAATGAGTCTCAGTTTTCACACTTTATAGTAATTACACAGAGTTTTGTTCCTCTGTTATGATTTCCCTTCAGATCAAAACACTTGAAGAGTGTCCAATTTTCTGGCTATCCTGTAAACTAAGATTTTAAAGGTCTGTGCTCATAATTTTCTTCTATAAGTAGTGCAGCACAGGCAGAAACATCAAGACCTTTACTTTTGTAGTCAAGTACAATTACTTCTCAAAATGTTCTTGGCACATCACCCAAAATAAGCCAGGTAATAATTTGAGTCAATGTGATGTCACTTGATAGAATAGACTAATTATAGAGGCTCATTTTTGATAGAAGAGAAACTATTTACTGCATTTAAGAAAAATGTATTAGGATATTTAATTGGAGAATTCCTTCTAGAGGATCTATATTTCAGGTCTAATTTCAATACAACAAAAATATGTTACTGATCAACATTTAATTGGTACAACATAAATTAATTTACTCATTTCATATAAAGAAAATTTAATACATACCAGTTATCACACAACTATTCATAAGGCAATACACAAGTTAGCAATAGCAGAACAGCCAGTATTACTTTAAAGGACTAGAAAATAGAGAGCATGGTTTTAGTAATACATTAAATCCTAGGATTTATAGTAGGAGCAAAACCAGAAGAGAGTATGCTTGTGAGGACTGGAGCCACTGAGTGCAAGGTTTGCCAACAGTCTTAGGGAGGAAATGCAGCAGCTTTCAGAGATGCTGCCTATGACAGCAGGAAAGAAAAATTACTGTTAGGTCACTCTTTTCTTTCCCTTCTATTACCCTTCTTTTGCAATTTCTGGCCCTAGGTAATAGGTCCCACTAGCTGATTAAAGAACAAATGGACAATAATGTATTACAAAGAGAAAACTGGTCACCATCATCCAATTTGTAGTATAGCCAGTACAACTTAGCGAACTTGTCTTGTGCCCACTTCCTTTACAGTTATTTTCTGTTCTGTGCATGTTTCTGGCTCAATTGAAGGTAAAGAATTTATGCCCCATTAATTTAATAGGTAGTACATGAGACCATTAAATGCAGAAAATGTAATGTCAGATAAAATAGATTCATAATATCTAGGATTTTGTGATGAAAGTTGTGTTTGGAATGCTTTCTACAGTGACAGTCCAAGGAGGATACAACCAGGAGCACAGGGAACACAGGAGTGGCAGAGCAGCTGGGACAGGGTCCTTACGGGCTCCATCTGCACCCAGTAACCAGTCTTCATAGCCTTCAGTGCACAGGTCCCACCAGGGGAATACTAGTCTCCAGGGAGTGCTTTGACTCCCAGGTTTGGAGGAAAGATTGCCATTTTCTCTCCAGTGACTGTCTAAAGTGTGTATGGCCAGGAGCACTGGTAACACAAGAGCAGCAGATCAGCTAGGACAGGGTCCTTCCAGGCACCATCTGCACCCAGGAGCTGTGCTGAGCCACATCCCTCTGTGACAAGGGAGAGCTGGTCTCCCAGGGGTACTGAGACAGGCTAGCAGATCCACAGGAGAGACAAGCTCCAGCCAGAGACAACAGGACTAACAAACACCAGCGATAACCAGATGGTGAAGGGCAAATTCAAGAATGTTACCAACACAAACCAAAGTGGCGTGGCATCATCCAAACCTAGTTCTCCCACAAGAGGAAGTCCTGGATACTCCAAGATGCCAGAAAAGCAAGATTGGGACTTAGAATTACAGTTCAGGATGCTGATAGAGGACTCGCAGAAGGACATAAATAACTCCCTAAAAGAATTACAGGAAAACACAACCAACAGGAGAAGGAATTGAAAAAAAATCTATGATCAAAAAAATCCAAGTAGAAACAATAAAGAAATCACAAAGGGAAACAATTCTGGAAATAGAAAACCTAGAAAAGAAGTCAGGAGTCATAGATGCAAGCATAAATGACAGAATACAAGAGATAGAAGAGAGAATCTCAGATGCTGAAGATTTCATAGAAAACATTGATACATCAGTCAAAGAAAATGCAAAATGTCAAAAGATCCTAACCTAAAAGATCCAGGAAATCCTGGACACAATAAGACCAAACCTAAGGATAATAGGTATAGAAGAGAGTGAAGATTTCCATCTTAAGGGGCCAATAAATGTCTTCAACAAAATTATAGAAGAAAACTTCCCTCACTTAAAGAATGAGATGCCCATGAATTTACAAGAAGCCTACAGAACTCCAAATAGTTTGGACCAGAAAAGAAATTCCTCCCGTCACATAATAATAAAAATACCAAATGCAATAAACAAAGAAAAAATATTAAAAGCAGTAAGAAAAAAAGGTCAAGTAACATATAAAGGCAGACCTATCAGAATTACACCAGACTTCTTGCCAGAGACTATGAAAGCCAGAAGATCCTGGGCAGATGTCACACAGACCCTAAGGGAACATAAATGCCAACCCAGGCTACTATACCAGCAAAACTCTCAATTACCATAGATGGAGAAACCAAGGTAGTTCATGACAAAAAACAAATTTATAAAATATGTTTCCACAATTTCAGCCATTCAAAGGATAATGAATGGAAAACACCAACAAAAGGAGGGAAAATACACCATAGTAAAATCAAGAAAATAATCTTTTAACACACCAAAAGGAAGAGAACCATATAAATATAACACCAACTCTAACAACAAAAATAACAGGAAGCAACAATCAAATTTCCTTAATATCTCTTAATATTAATGGACTCAATTCTCTAATAAAAAGACATAGACTAACAGATTGGATACAATAAGCGAGACCCAACATTTTACTGCATATAGGAGACTCACCACAGGCACATAGATAGACATTACCTCAGAGGAAAAGGCCGGAAAACATTTTTCCAAGCAAATGGTCCAAAGAAAAAAGCTGGAGTAGCCATTCTAATATAGGATAAAAACGACTTTCAACCTAAACTTATCAAAAAAGATAAGGAAGGACACTTCATACACATCAAAGGAAATATCTGCCAAGATGGACTATCAATTTTGAACAACTATGCTCCAAAGCTAGAGCACCCACATTCATAAAAATAACTTTACTAAAGCTCAAATCACACATTGCATTGAACCTCACACATAGCAGTGAGAGATTTCAATACCTCACTCTCATCAATGGACAGATCATGGAGACAAAACCTATGGAGAGACACAGGGAAACTTACAGAAGTCATGATTTAACAATGGATTTCACAGATATCTATAAAATATTTTATTCTAAAACAAGAGAATATTCCTTCTTCTCAGCACTTCACAGTACATTCCCCCAAAATGACCATATACTTCATCACAAAACAGACCTCAACGTATACAAGAAGATTGAAAGAATCCCATGCATACTATCAGAACACCCAAGGAATGAGGCTGGTCTTCAATGACAACAAAAATAACAGAAAGCTCACATACCATGGAAACTGAAAAACATTCTACTCAACTATAATTTAGTCAAGGAAAGAATAAAGAAAGAAATTAAAGACTTTTTAGAATTTAATGAAAATGAAGACACAACATACCCAAACTTATGGGATGCAATGAAAACAGTGCTAAGAAGAAAATTCATAGCTCTGAATGCCTCCAAAAAGAACCTGGAAAGTGCATGCTCTAGCAGCTTAACAGTACATCTGAAGGCTCTAGAACAAAAAGGAGCAAATATACCCAAGGGGAGTACACAGCAAGAAATAACCAAACTCAGGGCTGAAATCAACCAAGTAAAAACAAAAGGAACTATCCAAAGAATCAACCAAACCAGGAGATGGATCTTTGAAAGAAAAACAATAAGATAGATAAACTAAACTAATCAGAGGGCACAAAGACAGTATCCAAATCAACAAAATCAGAAATGAAAAGGAAGAAATAACAACAGAAACTGAGGAAATCCAAAAAATCATTGGATCCTACTACAAAAGCTTATACTCATCAAAACTGGAAAAATTTAGATGAAATGAACAATTTTCTAGACAGATACAAGATACCAAAAATAAATCAGGATCAGATAAACAATCTAAACAGTCTCATAACCCCTAAAGAAATAGAAGCATCATTAATAGTCTCCCAACCAAAAAAAAAAAAAAAATCCCAGAACCAGATGGGTTTAATGCAGAGTTCTGTCAGACCTTTAAAGAGGACCTAATACCTATACTTTTCCAATTATTCAAAATAGAAACAGAAGGAACACTACCCAATTCATTCTATGAAGCCACAATTACCCTGATACCTAAACTACACAAAGACCCAGGAAAGAAAGGGAACTTTAGACCAGTTTTCCTTATGAATATCAATGCAAAAATACTCAATGAAATTATTGCCAACTAAATCTAAGAATACTTCAAAACAATCATCCTCCACAATCAAGTAGGCTTCATCCCAAGGATGCAGGGATGGATCAATATACAGAAATCCATCAATATAATCCACTATAAAAACAAACTGAAAGAAAAAACCACGTGATCATTTCATTAGATGCTGAGAGAGCATTTGACAAAATCAAAAACTCCTTCCTGATAAAAGACTTAGAAAGATCAGAAATCCAAGGCCAATACCTAAACACAGTAAAAGCAATACACAGCAAACCAGTAGATAACATCAAACCAAATGGAGAAAAACTTGAAGTAATCCCACTAAAATCAGGGACTAGACAAGGCTGTCCACTCTCTCTCTCTCTACCTGTTCAATATAGTACTCTATGTTCTAACCAGAGAATTAGACAACAAAAAGGGATCAAAGGGATATAAACTGGAAAGGAAGAGGTCAAAGTATCACTATTTGCAGATAATAACAGAGTATACTTGTGACCCCAAAAATTCCAGGAGTTCCAACAAACTCCTAAACCTGATAAATAATGTCAGCAAAGTGGCTGGATATAAAATTGACTCAAACAAATCAGAAGCATTTTTATACTCAATGGATGAAGAGGCTGAGAAAGAAATTAGGGAAATGATACCTTACAGAATAGTCACAAATAATATAAAATACCTTGGATTGATTCTAACCAAGCAAATGAGAGATCTGTATGGCAAGAGCTTCAAGTCTCTGAAGAAAGAAATTATAGAAGGCCTCAGAAGATGAAAAGATCTCCCATGCTCATGGATTGGCAGGTGTAATATAATAAAAATAGTCATCTTGCGTAAATCAATCTACTGACTCAATGCAATTCCCTTCAAAATTCCAACTCAATTCTTCATAGAGTTAGAAAGAGCAATTTCCAAACTCATCTGGAATACCAAAAACCCAGGATGGTGAAAACTGCTCTCAACAATAAAAGAACCTCTGGTTTAATCAACATCCCTGACCACAAGCTATATTACAGAGCAATAGTGATTAAAAAAAACTGCATGGTATTAATACAATGACATGGAATATAATTGAAGACCCAGAAATGAACCCTCACACCTATGTTTACTTGATCTTTGACAAAGGAGCTAAAACCATCCAGTGAAAAAGACAGCATTTTCAACAAATTGTTCTGGTTCAACTGGCAGTCAATAGGTAGAAGAATGCAAATTGATCCATTCTTATCAACCTGTACATAGCTCAAGTTTAATTGGATCAAGAACCTCCATTTAACACCAGATACACTGAATCTAATCAAAGAGAAAGTGGGGAAGTACCTGGAGCACATGGGCACAAGGAAAAATTTCTTGAACAGAACACCAATAGCTTATGCTTTCAGATCAAGAATTGAGAAATGAGACCTCATAAAGGTTCTGTAAAACAAAAGACACTGTCAATAGGACAAAACAACAACCAACAGATTGGAAAAAATCTTTACCAATCCTACATCTGATAGAGGGATAATATCCAATATATATAAAGAACTTCAAAAGTTAAAATCCAGAGAATCAACCCTATCAAAAATGGGGTACAGAGGTAAACAAAAAATTCTCAACTGAGGAATACCAGATGGCTGAGAAACACCTAAGAAAATGATAATACAGAATGTGCATGGTTCTCTATCAAATAATTAAAGAATATGTAGTTTCTATAATTGGAATTAGTAGTTTCTATAATTGGAATTCTCCAAATTCCAATATTGAATTCACATTCCTCTTTGAGGATATATGGAACTTGTGGCATTAGGAGATGATTAAGCAAAAGAGCAGCAAAAACCTTGTGAAAAATCCTGTGTCCTCATAGAGCAGTGTTTTGCACAGGATTGTTTTCAACAAGGCCACTTACCTTACTCATAACTAGGTATCTGAAAAAAAATCATGCAATCAGTGTGAAAACCTTGTGTATATAAGTTAATATCAAAATGATACCTACTCAGTCCACAGCACTCTATTAATTAAAAATATCTTGCCAATCAGCCTACAGACAGAAAGCACTATATAAAATGGTATCAAAAAATTGGGGACTTCAAAGAAGGCAATTTAAAACCTGCCCACCACACAACTTTAAATAAAAAAATCTAAGAATGTAATAGAGTTCATATTTGTATGTTCAAAAATCCTGTACACAATGATTACATTTAAAAGGAACCAATTCTTTTTACAGGTATTGCATTCTTTTTTTATAAATTTATTGATATATTTATTACATTTCAAATGATTTCCCCTTTTCTGGACCCCCACTCCCTGAAAGTCCCATCAGTCCTCTTCCCTCTCCCTGTTTTCCCATGCAAACCTTCCCACTTCCCTGTTCTGATTTTGTTCTATAATGCTTCACTGAGTCTTTCCAGAACAAGGGGCAACGCCTCCGTTCTTCTTGTACCTCATTTGATGTGTGGAGTATGTTTTGGGTATTCCAGTTTTCTAGGTTAATATCCACTTATTAGTGAGTGCATACCATGATTCATCTTTTGAGTCTGGGTTACCTCACTTAGTATGATGTTCTCCAGCTTCATCCATTTGCCTAAGAATTTCATGAATTCATTGTTTCTAATGGCTGAATAGTACTCCATTGTGTAGATATACCACATTTTTTGCATCCACTCTTCTGTTGAGGGATAAGTGGGTTCTTTCCAACTTCTGGCAATTATAAATAGGGCTGCTATGAACATAGTAGAGCATGTATCCTTATTCCATGCTGGGAAATCTTTTGGGAATATGCCCAGGAGTGGTATAGCAGGATCTTCTGGCAGTGAGGTGCCCAGTTTTCTGAGGAACCTCCAGACTGATTTCCAGAGTGGTTGTACCAATTTGCAACCCCACCAGCAGTGGAGGAGTGTTCCTCTTTCTCCACATCCTTGCCCACACCTGCTGTCTCCTGAATTTTTAATCTTAGCCATTCTGACTGGTGTAAGGTGAAATCTCAGGGTTGTTTTGATTTGCATTTCCCTAATGACTAATGAAATTAAGCATTTTTTAAGATGTTTCTCCGCCATCTCATATTCTTCAGGTGAGAATTCTTTGTTTAACTCTGTACCCCATTTTTTAATAGGGTTGTTTGGTTTTCTGGAGTCTAACATCTTGAGTTCTTTATATATATTGGATATTAGCCCTCTATCTGATGTAGGATTGGTGAAGATCTTTTCCCAATTTGTTGGTTGCCGATCTGTACTTTTGATGGTGTCCTTTGCCTTACACAAACTTTGTAATTTTATGAGGTCCCATTTGTCAATTCTTGATCTTAGAGCATATGCTATTGGTATTCTGTTCAGAAATTTTCTCCCTGTACCAATGTCCTCAAGGGTCTTCCCCAGTTTGCTTTCTATTAGCTTCAGAGTATCTGGCTTTATGTGGAGGTCCTTGATCCATTTGGATTTGAGCTTAGTACAAAGAGACAAGGATGGATCAATTCACATTCACTGAGTCTTTCCAGAACAAGGGGCCACTCCTCCGTTCTTCGTGTGGATTATGTTTTGGGTATTCCAGTTTTCTAGGTTAATAGCCACTCATTAGTGAGTACATAACATGATTCATCTTTTGAGTGTGTGTTACCTGACTTAGTATGATGTTCTCCAGCTCCATCCATTTGCCTAAGAATTTCATGAATTCATTGTTTCTAATGGCTGAATAGTACTCCATTGTGTAGATATACCACATTTTTTGCATCCACTCTTCTGTTGAGGGAAACCTGGGTTCTTTCCAACTTCTGGCAATTATAAATAGGGCTGCTATGAAAATAGTGGAACATGTATCGTTATTACATGCTGGGGAATATTCTGGGTATATACCCAGGGGTGGTATAGCAGGACCTTCTGTAAGTCAGGTGCCCAGTTTTCTGAGGAACCTCCAGACTGATTTCCAGAGTGGTTGTACCAATTTGCAACCCCACCAGCAGTGGAGGAGTGTTCCTCTTTCTCCACATCCTTGCCAACACCTCCTATTTCCTGAATTTTTAATCTTAGCAATTCTGACTGGTATAAGGAATTCTCAGGGTTGTTTTGATTTCCATTTCCCTAATGATTAATGAAGTTGAACATTTTTTAAGATGCTTCTTGGCCATCCGAAGTTCTTCAGGTGAGAATTCTTTGTTTAACTCTGTACCCCATTTTTAATAGGGTTGTTTGGTTTTCTGGAATCTAACTTCTTGAGTTCTTTATATATATTGGATATTAGTCCTCTATCTGATGTAGGATTGGTGAAGATCTTTTCCCAATTTGTTGGTTGCCGATTTGTCCTTTTGATGTTGTCCTTTGCCTTTAAGAAACTTTGTAATTTTATGAGGTCCCATTTGTCAATTCTTGATATTAGAGCATATGCTACTGGTGTTCTGTTCAGAAACTTTCTCCCTGTACCAATGTCCTCAAGGGTCTTCCCCAGTTTGTTTTCTATTAGCTTCAGAGTGTCTGGCTTTATGTGGAGGTCCTTGATCCATTTGGATTTGAGCTTAGTACAAGGAGACAAGGATGGATCAATTTGCATTCTTCTACATGCTGACCTCCAGTTGAACCAGCACCATTTGCTGAAAAGGCTATCTTTTTTCCATTAGATGTTTTCATCCACTTTGTTGAGGATAAAGTGGCCATAGGTGTGTGAGTTCATTTCTAGATCTTCAATCCTGTTACATTGATCTACTTGCCTGTCACTGTACCAATACAATGCAGTTTTTAACAATATTGCTCTGTAGTATTGCTTGAGGTCAGGGATACTGATTCCCCAAGAATTTCTTTTGTTGCTGAGAATAGTTTTAGCTATCCTGGGTTTTTTGTTATTCCAGATGAATTTGATAATTGCTCTTTCTAACTCTGTGAAGAATTGAGTTGGGAATTTGATGGGTATTGCATTGAATCTCTATAATGCTTTTGGCAAAATAGCCATTTTAACTATATTGATCCTGCCGATCCATGAACATGGGAGTTTTTCCCATTTTTTTTATTTATTTTTTATTCGATATATTTTTTATTTACATTTCAAATGATTTCCCCTTTTCTAGCCCCCCCCCCGCTCCCTGAAAGTCCCGCCAGCCCCCTTCTCTCCCCCTGTCCTCCCACCTACACCTTCCCAATTCCCCGTTCTGGTTTTGCCGAATACTGCTTCACTGAGTCTTTCCAGAACAGGGAGCCACTCTTCCTTTCTTCTTGTACCTCATTTAATGTGTGGATTATGTTTTGTGTATTCCACTTTTCTAGGTTAATATCCACTTATTAGTGAGTGCATACCATGATTCACCTTTTGAGTCTGGGTTAAATCACTTAGTATGATGTTCTCTAGCTCCATTCATTTGCCTAAGAATTTCATGAATTCATTGTTTCTAATGGCTGAATAGTACTCCATTGTGTAGATATACCACATTTTTTGCATCGACTCTTCTGTTGAGGGATACCTGGGTTCTTTCCAGCATCTGGCAATTATAAATAGAGCTGCTATCAATATAGTAGAGCATGTATCCTTATTACATGGTGGGGAATATTCTGGGTATATGCCCAGGAGTGGTATAGCAGGATCCTTTGGAAGTGAGGTGCCCAGTTTTCAGAGGAACCGCCAGACTGATTTCCAGGGTGGTTGTACCAATTTGCAACCCCACCAGCAGTGGAGGAATGTTCCTCTTTCTCCACACCCTCTCCAACACCTACTGTCTCCTGAATTTTTAATCTTAGCCATTCTGACTGGTGTAAGGTGAAATCTCAGGGTTGTTTTGATTTGCATTTCCCTAATGACTAATGAAGTTGAGCATTTTTTAAGATGCTTCTTGACCATCCGAAGTTCTTCAGGTGAGAATTCTTTGTTTAACTCTGTACCCCATTTTTTAATAGGGTTGTTTGGTTTTCTGGAGTCTAACTTCTTGAGTTCTTTATCTATATTGGATATTAGCCCTCTATCTGATGTAGGATTGGTGAAGATCTTTTCCCAATTTGTTGGTTGCCGATTTGTCCTCTTGATGATGTCCTTTGCCTTACAGAAACTGTAATTTTATGAGGTCCCATTTGTCAATTCTTGATCTTAGAGTATATGCTATTGGTGTTCTGTTCAGAAACTTTCTCCCTGTACCAATGTCCTCAAGGGTCTTCCCCAGTTTCTTTTCTATTAGCTTCAGAGTGTCTGGCTTTATGTGGAGGTCCTTGATCCATTTGGATTTGAGCTTAGTACAAGGAGACAAGGATGGATCAATTCGCATTCTTCTGCATGCTGACCTCCAGTTGAACCAGCACCATTTGTTGAAAAGGCTATCTTTTTTCCATTGGATGTTTTCAACCTCTTTGTTGAGGATCAAGTGACCATAGGTGTGTGGGTTCATTTCTGGATCTTCAATCCTGTTCCATTGATTCTCCTGCCTGTCATTGTACCAATACCATGCAATTTTTAACACTATTGCTCTGTAGTATTGCTTGAGGTCAGGGATACTGATTCCCCCAAACTTTCTTTTGTTGCTGAGAATAGTTTTAGCTATCCTGGGTTTTTTGTTATTCCAGATGAATTTGATAATTGCTCTTTCTAACTCTGTGAAGAATTGAGTTGGGATTTTGATGGATATTGCACTGAATCTGTATATTGCTTTTGGCAAACTGGCCATTTTAACTATATTGATTCTACCGATCCATAAGCATGGGAGGTTTTCCTATTTTTTGAGGTCTTCTTCCATTTCCTTCTTCAGAGTCTTGAAGTTCTTGTCATACAGATCTTTCACATGTTTGGTAAGAGTCACCCTAAGGTACTTTATACTGTTTGTGGCTATTGTGAATGGGGTCATTTCCCTAATTTCTTTCTCAGCCTGATTATCCTTTGAGTATAGGAAGGTCACTGATTTACTTGAGTTGATTTTATAACCTGCCACTTTGCTGAAGTTGTTTATCAGCTGTAGGAGCTCTCTAGTGGAGTTCTTTGGGTCACTTAGGTAGATGATCATGTCGTCTGCAAATAATGATAATTTGACTTCTTCCTTTCCAATTTGTATCCCTTTGACCTCCTTATGTTGTCGAATTGCCCGAGCTAGTACCTCAAGTACAATATTGAAAAGATAAGGAGAAAGGGGGCAGCTTTGTCTGGTCCCTGATTTCAGTGGGATTGCTTCAAGTTTCTCTCCATTTACTTTGATGCTGGCTACCGGTTTGCTGTATATTGCTTTTACTATGTTTAGGTATGGGCCTTGAATTCCTGTTCTCTCCAAGACTTTAAGCATGAAGGGATGCTGAATTTTGTCAAATGCTTTTTCAGCATCCAATGAAATGACCATGTGGTTTTTTTCTTTAAGTTTGTTTATGAGTGGATTGCATTGATGGATTTCCGTATATTGAACCAACCCTGCATCCCTGGGATAAAGCCTACTTGATCATGGTGGATGATCGTTTTGATGTGTTCTTGGATTCAGTTGGCAAGAATTTATTGAGTATTTTTGCATCGATGTTCATAAGGGAGATTGGTCTGAAGTTTTCTTTCTTTGTTTGATCTTTGTGTGGTTTTGGTATCAGGGTAATTGTGGCTTCTTAGAAGGAATTGGGTAGTGTTCCCTCTGTTTCTATTTGGTGGAATAATTTGAAGAGTATTGGTGTTAGGTCTTCTTTGAAGGTCTGATAGAATTCTGCACTGAAACCATCTGGCCCTGTGCTTTTTTTGGTTGGAAGACTTTCTATTACCCCTTCTATTTCTTTGGGGGTTATGGGATTGTTTAGATGATCTATTTGGTCCTGATTTAATTTTGGTATTTGGTAACTCTCTAGGAAATTGTCCATTTCCTCCAGATTCTCCAGTTGTGTTGAGTATAGGCTTTTGTAGTAGGATCTGATGATTTTTTGGATTTCCTCAGTTTCTGTTGTAATATCTCCCTTTTCATTTCTAATTTTGTTAATTTGGAAACTGTCTTTGTGCCCTTTGGTCAGTCTGGCTAAGGGTTTATCTATCTTGTTGATTTTCTCAAAGAACCAGCTCCTGGTTTTGTTGATTCTTTGTATGGTTCTCTTTGTTTCCACTTGATTGATTTCAGCCCTGAGTTTGATGATTTCCTGTCTTCTACTCCTCCTGGGGGAAATAGCTTCTTTTTTTCCAGGGCTTTCAGGTGTGTCATTAAGCTGCTAGTATATGCTTTCTCCATTTTCTTTTTGGAGACACTCAGGGCTTTAAGTTTTCCTCTTAGCACTGCTTTCATTGTGTCCCAAAGATTTGGGTATGTTGTGCCTTCATTTTCATTAAATTCTAAAAAGTCTCTGATTTCTTTCTTTATTTCTTCTTTGGCCAAGGTGTCATTGAGTAGAGTATTGTTCAGCCTCCATGTGTATGTGGGCTTTCTGTTGTTTTTGTTGTTTTTGAAAACCACTCTTACACCATAGTGATCTGATAGGAGGCATGGGATTAGTTTGACCTTCTTGTATTTGTTGAGGTCTGTCTTGTGACCAATTATATGGTCGATTTTGGAGAAGGTACCATGAGGTGCTGAGAAAAAGGTGTATTCTTTTGCTTTAGGGTGAAATGCTCTATAAATATCAGTCAAATCCACTTGGTCCAAAGCTTCAATTAGTTTTACTGTGTCCCTGTTTAGTTTCTGTTTTCCTGATTGGTCCATTGATGTGAGTGGAGTGTTGAAGACCCCCACAATTATTGTGTTAGGTGCAATGTGTGCTTTGAGCTTTAGTAAAGTTTCTTTTACGAATGAGGGTGCCCTTGCACTTGGCGCATAGATGTTTAGAATTGAAAGTTCTTCTTGGTGGATTTTTCCTTTGACCAGCAAGAAGTGTCCCTCGGTGTCTCTTTTGATGACTTTAGGTTGAAAGTCAATTTTATCTGATATTAGAATGGCTGCTCTGGCTCGTTTCCCGAGACCATTGGCTTGTAAAAGTTGTCTTCCAGCCTTTTACTCTAAGGTAGTTTTTGTCTTTGACATTTAGGTGTGTTTCCTGTATGCAGCAAAATGTAGGGTCCTGTTTCCTTATCCAGTCTGTTAGTCTATGTCTTTTTATTGGGGAATTGAGTCCATTGATGTTAAGAGATATTAAGGAATAGAGATTATTACTTCCTGTCATTTTTGATGTTATTTTTGTATTTGAGTGATTATCTTCTTTTGGGTTTGATGAAGCAAGGTTACTATCTTACTTTTTCCAGGGTGTAGTTTCCCTCCTTCTATTGGAGTTTTCCTCCTATTATTCTTTGTAGAGCTGGGTTTGTGGAAAGATATTGTGTAAATTTGGTTTTGTCATGGAATGTCTTGGTTTCTCCATCTATTGTGATTGAGAGTTTTGCTGGGTATAGTAGTCTTGGATGACATTTGTGTTCTCTTAGAGTCTGCATGAGATCTGCCCAGGATCTTCTAACTTTCATGGTCTCTGGTGAGAAGTCTGCTGTTATTCTAATAGGTCTTCCTTTATATGTTACTTGGCTTTTTCTCTTACTGCCTTTAATATTCTTTCTTTGTTTAGTGCATTTGGGGTTTTAATTATTATGTGGCAGGAGGTATTTCTGCTCAGGTCCAGTCTGTTTGGAGTTCTGTAGGCTTCTTGTATATTCATAGGCATCTCTCTCTTTAAGTTGGGAAAGTTTTCTTCCATAATTTTGTTGAAGATATTTGCTGGCCCTTTCAGTTGTAAATCTTCACTCTCATCTATACCTATAATCCTTAGGTTTGGTCTTCTCATTGTATCCTGGACTTCCTGGATGTTCTGGGATACAAGCTTTTTGCATTTTGCATTTTGTTTGACTGTTGAGTCAATGGTTTCTATGGTATCTTTAGCATCTGAAATTCTTTCTTCCATCTCTTGTATTCTGTTATTTATATTTGCATCTATGGCCCCTGATTTCTTCTCAAGTTTTCCTATCTCCAAAGTTGTCTCCCTTTGTGATTTCTTAGTTGTTTTTACTTCTGTTTTTAGATCCAGGATGGTTTTGCTCAGTTCCATCTTTTGTTTGTTTGCGTTCTCCTGTAATTCTTTAAGAGTTTTTTGTGTTTCCTCTTTCATGACTTCTGCCTCTTGACTCAAGTTCTCCTGCATTTCTTTAAGGTTTTTTTTTTTTTTTCATTTCTTCTTTATTGGCTTCTGTGTCTTGAGCCTTATTCTCCTGCATTTCTTTAAGTGATTTTTGTGTTTCCATTATATGGGTTTCAAGCTTATTCATGTTCCCCTGTATTTCTTTAAGAGATTCATTTATGTCCTTTTTGTATTCTTCTAGCAGCATCATGATCAGTGATTTTAAATCCAAATCTTGTTTCTCTGGTGTGTTGGCATAACCAGGACTTGCTGATGTTGGAGAGTTTGGTTCAGATGCTGCCATATTGCCTAGATTTCTGTTAGTAGCATTCCTGTGTTTGCCCTTTGCCATCTTGTTCTCTGGAGTTAGTTGGTCTTATCTCTGGCTCGTGTTTGGGCCTCCTGAGGGGCTCTGGGGCTATTACTGCAACACTATATGGCTGGGTTTCCCCTGTAGCAGATTGCTGATGTGCTGTCCTCCTCTTGGGTGCCCTTGCAGCTCTAGTGTGCTTTTCCCCAGATTGTGTCTGTGAACCAGATGGAGCCCGTTTGCACCTTCAGGGAGTGCTGATGGTGTATGCTGCTGGGACCTTTTCTGCATGCTGATCACTCTTCCTGGCAGCCGATCCCCCAATCGGGTTGGTGCACACAAAGGTAGCCTGGCTGCTCAGGCCCTGGGTCTAGGTAAAAGCCTGGGAGGCCAAGGTCAGAGCAAAGTTCCCCTCGGGCTCTGACTGTTAATTGGGTCTGTCAGGTGGCCAGGATGGTGTGTGTGTGTGCTTGTGCTCCCTGAAAGTGCAGGCAGAGTCTGCTGGGCGAACAACCTCCTGGGCGGTTTACACACAGATGGCCCACCAAGCCGCCCAGTTCTTGGGGTCAGTTCAGGTCCTGTTGGGGCCTAGACCCCCTTTATGGTAGCCTCGGGCTATGCCTGTTAGCTGGCTTTGCCTGCTAGAGCTCTCTGGCGTCCTGTAGGCAAAATGGTGGTGTGCTCCCTCACCGCCAGGGTAAAAAAACCTCCTGGCTGGGTTGGTACCCCGATTCCCCCCCCCACCCCGAACAGCCCAGGGCCTGGGTGCAGGCCAACGCCCGTCGGGCTTAGACCCCCGCGATGTTGGCCTCGGGTTATGTTTGTGTACCTCAGTCTGTCTGCTCTCTCTGGAGTCAAAAACCAAGATGGAGGTGAGTCTCTCCTGACTGGCGGGAGGCAGAGTTCTGAAGTGGCTTCTGTGCGGTGAAAGGCACCATAAATCCGCAGCTGCTTGCAGCTGGCCAGTGAAGGTCAGTGGTTGTGGGCACAGGGCCTAACCGGACCCTGTGTCGCCTTGGTTCCACTGCTGATGACCCTTCAGCTGGACCAGTCACTGCTGCACTGCCGCCACCTCCGCTGCTGCCTCTGCCCAATCAATACTCCCAGGTATTGCATTCTAAACAAATATGGCTTGATTATAAATACACTGATGCTTTATGTTTAGAAATAATTAGTTGCTCCATGTAATTTAACTCTATAGACTGTACAAGTCAAGAGTAAATTTATTATTACAAAAAGCCCATTCATTCATCACCAAAAGATAATCAACCAGAAAAATCTAGAACCAGAAAAATATTCCATAAAGTTATCAGCAATGTCCATAAAAAGTTCAGAGAAATTACTGTTTTAGTGAGAAAGTACAAATATCCCTACAATGACCCTAAGAAATAGACAAGGTTACACATGAGTTCTGTATTATTTCACTATTTCCTTGTTACTTTTAGCTAAGTTAATACAATGAGAAAAAATAATGAAATTACTGTAGAAAAATAAAAAAACTAGAATTATAATAGTGAATGGTTATCTATATAAGTATGTTTAAAAATTAGTGATTTATTGGATATGTGATCAATAAAGTCACATTGAAATCATAAATTGATTGAAAAAAGTGCAGTGTTTCTCCATGATAAGTTATAATCTTACCTTGCATTTTATTAATGCTAAACACTGCTGCTCACTAGTTAACCATTTATACATATAATTTTCTATAACCTTTCTCATAATTTCTCTTTTATAGTGAGATATTTTCTTTTCTTAAGTTAAATTTATACTTAGTGTATTTGTTCTTCATTAGCAACTATCTTGTTTTTTATTAAAAACATTAGTAAATATGATTTCAAAATATATAATTTATATATATTATTCAATTATTACATTATGAAAATAGTTAAATATTCATAAAGGGATATAAATGGAATTTTGTTATGTTGAGAGTAAGGGGAAGAAGTCACAAACAGGTGAAAGCAATGGATATATAGAAGTGTAATTAGGAAAGAAATTAGTTAAAGGTGACCAGTACATCAATACTGAATATTAGAGATAAGCAGAATAGTCTTCGCTAACTATGTAGGTGAAAGTGTCCTGTACCTGTCCTCTGGTCTTATTTTCACAAGCTATTGCTTCTAGGAGGAGCATCATCCACCTACATGTATGGGTAACTACAATTAAACACACACATGCAGACACACAGAGACAAACACACACAAAGACACACACTCACACACGCACACACATACAAGATGCCTATGAATAGTAGGCAGCCATATGGCTTTTTTAAACATGGTTAATTCTAACTATTCCTCTCTGACACTTCCTCTATCCTTCTCCCTATTTAAGCCACCCTCCCCAGTACTCTGCTTCCTTTTTAATCTGTTCTATAGTCCCTCCTCTCTCAATGTCTTTCTTCCTGTTCCCCTGGATCCTAGATAGCAAAAACCCTATTTCTGATTACATCTCACACTATTGTCACAGAACAAAGAGAAACAAAAGTTAATACCTGACCAAAAAGCTTCTTCCTTTATGGATTTATTTGATAGTATAGGAAGGTGCTATTCAGGGTGGTGGTGGGGATAATCACAAAAAAATCTTATCTAATTGTGAAGACTGAGATCTTCAATAAAGAGTGGCCTGGCAAGATTTACCCATGGATTCAATAGTGACAAAAATTTTATTTAAATCACCCTTTGTTTTATATGTACATTTAAGGTCTGCTTGACAGGAGGTCACAAATAACTAGAGCTGTAAATATGGTCATGAATGCATCACAGTATTCCCAGAGGCCCCAGGAATGAGCCTACAAGTTTCTTACTAATATTATCATGCTAAGTGGACCTAGTACCAAAATTATCTCTAAACTTATACCACTATTCCCATATATTAGTTCAGCTCTCAGATAACTGCAGAGAAATTTCTATGTAAAGCAGCTAACAAAGGAATTCACAAGACAAAGCACAGTAGAATGATCAGCAATAAATAAAATAACACCATCACATTCCCTCTGCTCAAGGAACATCTTCGAAGAGAGACCAAAAGATTTCAATACCCAGAGGTTAGAAAAGATCAGGAAACAGAATCTAGAAATGACTGAGCTGTTGCCCTCATAACTCACAGCATCTGCAGTTGACTACACAAAACCTACCCAAGACCAAGACCATGAATATTCCAACATGGAGGACACAGAGTCTCATGACTCCCTTCAGATAAGAAGCTAAGTACACTTGATGGTTTTTGAAGGCAGGAGAATCAGTTTTCTAAGAGTGTAGCTCTTTGTAAACTGGTCCTGCTCCAGTGGATAGTAACATATCCAAGAGTTTACAGGAAGCACAAATTGGATGTAGTTAGTTATTAAAAAGAGAAAAAATAAAGAAGATATGAAGTTGTGAGGAAGAGTATGGCAATAGGCTTGAGTATGGAAGAAATGTAAGAGTTTGGGATTGATATGATCAAAATACAATGTATCCCTATATAAAGTTCTCAAAGAATTAGTAAAAGTACTATGTCATAAAAAGTACTACTACATTTGATGGTAAACATTTATATCAGGAACCACTCTAAAATAATTAAAATAGGAAAATGATTTCCAAGCATGTACAAAGGTATAGTTCCTAAAGAATGTGACATGTCTGTGAGACTAAAATAAGAAAAATATTCTCACAGTCAGTTGAAGATAGTTTTACAGTTTAAAGATTTAGTGGAATTTAGCTTCCAATAATGGAAATCAGCAATACAATAAACCCCAACACTACAGCACATTTGTTAGCACTGTACATTGAGTTTCTGTAACAGTTTCACTGTTCCTGTTTATTACAGTTGAGCTTGGTCAGAGACACTAACTTCAGAGAAACTCTGTGAAGTTTTACTAATCTCCTAATAAACAACACACACATGCACATGCACACACACACACACACACACACACACACACACACACACACCCCACAGCCACAAATGTTTCTTTTTATGTAGTATGACGTTTAAAGAAACCTCAACCTGTTTCCAGGAAGTATAAAATGGGTGAAAATGCATGATGATTTTTCTTAGATGGTGGTAGTAATGCTTTGTACTCTAACACCCACATAAGTAAATCAAATTAATCTAGTTGCCAACTGAATCATACCCAGGTCCACTTAGTTTCAGACACTAATATTTGCCATGTGAAATAAGCTTTTTTTTATTTACTAATTACAATCACAGTTCATTCAGAGGTTGCCATGACAATATCCAAAGTCTAAAACCTGGCATGTTCTACTCTTAATAACCATATGAAGACAAATACTAGTAGAAAATCATTAGTTTTAACTATCACTTTGCCAATGGTAACAAAACCATCTACCTTGTGTAGATCTATTGGCAAATCTGATGAAAATCAGACATGAGTATAAAAAGTACAAGACTGCTGGGCAGTGGTAGCACACGACTTTAATCCCAGCACTTGGGAGGCAGAGGCAGGAGGATTTCTGAGCTCGAGGCCAGCCTGGTCTACAGAGTGAGTTCCAGGACAGCGAGGGCTACACAGAGAAACCCTGTCTCGAAAAATCCACACACACACAAAAAAAGTACAGGACTACTCAAGCATAAAGATGTTGATAGGAAAAAAATACTGGCTTCTACAAAGGTCAAAATTCGACAAGGAACTATAAGATGTAACAAACTTTCTGCCAATACTAAATATGTATGTATGTAAAATATTGAAATGAAAGACCAGAGAGTCTAGGAAGACTGTTCTCAAATGATGCAGTTAAAAACTAGTTAGGTGAGAATTTAATCTATAATACTAAAATGATTCATATATTAGTTTTCTATTACTGCTATAATTTGATGACTTTATAAATAACACGAAATTAATTTAGTTCCATAGCATATGAATCTAGAACAATTCTACTGAGATAATGTCAAATTCTTAACAGGGATGTGTTAAGAGGGTCCTGAGGGCACAACTTGTTCCCTTGCTTTTGAGAATTTCCAAAGATGACTCATATCTTTGGAGTCTCCTTTATTTACCTTCAGTACCACAAGTGAACATCTGTGTTAGTCTTGATTGTAAAATCACCTCTCTGACCTTGCTTCTTCTTTCTTCCCACTTTAAGGGCCTTCCTGATTATTTTGAACTAAGCCATGCCATTCAAGATAATCTCCCATTGCTAGGCCCTTAAACTAGAAGTTAGGATGTGGATATTTGTGGCAGGAGGGGTGCATGTTGTCTTACTATTAACACTAGAAAGTGTCTTACTACTAACACTAGAAAACACTAAAACACTTAATATTAACACTATATTTCTAAAAGAAAATTTGCCACTGCAAAGTTTCTGTTTTCTGAAACAACCACACAAAAGACAAAATATTTCTTTAAAATTTAAAAGCTATTTTGCATAGCAATGTGATACCTGAGATAACCAGAGATTTCATCCCTAGTGAAAATAATGCCAGCTATAAACAAGGTTTAGTTGGTGAATGAAACTAGCTCCAAAGACACAAATCAATTATTGAAGAGCTGCCCAGGATGCTCACAGGATGTTATGAATTTATTTGTACAGCAGAGAATAGAAAAAAATGGGTCAAAAATATTCTTTGTATTATACAACAAAAAACTATGAAGCATCTGCAAGCAAAGCAAAGACTGATAATTATTATCATGCATCATGACTGGCTATTACATAGCCATTCATCACTGAAATGAAAGTTGGTATACCCTTTGTCTGGCCCCTCACTTCTATGTTCTTTCTTTGTTTCTGCATCTTACCTTTCTTCCTCTGGCTTCTTTCATAGGACTGCAGGAAGTATAGCCAGAAAAAAGATTCAGGTTCATCAGTTCATTGCCATGGGCAATATGTCACCATAGTTTAAAGTGAGTATTACTGCAGTTTTTACACCTTTAAAATTGTCTCATTCCAAGCCACACGGTTCCCAGTAAGGCTATACTAGTAATAAGCAATAATTTTCTCATCCTGATCCAAATTTGTTCCTTTATAAAACCTAAAGTATAGTGTTCACAGTTTTCAAAAATTTGAGACATGTGGTCTGACAAAGCATGATTCATCATTTATAAATTTTAATAAGAAACATAACAAACTCATAAAAGTAAATTACATTATGTTACATGTTGAATAAATTTACTTTATTGTAGAATAAAATAAAATTAAAAGAAACCAGGACTGTCCTGGAAAACTCAGGACACATGATTACTTATATTTCCTTCAAGCCATTCAGATGCTATTAAGTCATAAAGCCCACAATTTATTTCATGCACTATCTTCCAGGATTCCAGCACTATATGAACAAGTTTTTCTTTTATTCCATATGAAATCATCTGACTTGAGCATTTGGATAGCTTGCTTCTCCCAGGAATCTAGCTTATTCATTCAGTCTGGCACACTAAATGCACAATAAATACAGATGGAATAAATGCATGAACAATTTAAGATTAGCAACATTGAAGAAAAGCCAAGTTTCCTCTCTGCCAGGATAAGTAAAAAGCTTTTAGATCAATCTATAGAAATAAATACTAAGGGCATTTGATCATAAAAAGAGAGAATATCTTAGAATAACTCACTTATTATATAAAGATCAACATGTTGCCATAAAATGCTGTAAGTCTTTTTATATAAAATATTTATATTCTATGCCTCCATTCCTGTTGGTTTTCTGGCATGAAGTCTTACAAATGTTCGCACTTATTTTGGTGCTTTTCCTTTTAGAACTTCAAACTCATATTTTATCCACATGTCTTCTGTAATAAAGACAACCCAATGCTGTCATTCACAGTTGGCCATAGGAGGTGGAGATGGAATGATGATGTCTCTCCTCCACCACTGTATGATCATGACTCTTGTTTTCTCTATTTTGAGGCCTTGGAAAGGGACAGCAACTGAAAAAGCTGACTCCCCAGCGCTCCACACACTTTGTGTCACATTCCACTCCTGTGTCCTATGCCACACCAACAGAAATGAAGGTCAAATCATTCATCACTTCAGTCTCAACATTCTCTATTTTCAAGTCTAAGAAAAAGATAAATATCTTACCACTTTACTTGTCATACTTAGCTCTTATATTTGGTTACTTTTGTGCCTATGAGAAGGTAGAAAATAATTATTTTGGGGGTGTGGAATTTCCTATTCCCTATACAATCTATATTTTATGCCCTCTCTCTAGAACCATGGTGTGTGTGTGTGTGTGTGTGTGTGTGCTTGTAGGTATTATATATGTCATATGCATATCATATATATTAGGGAGTGTCATAGAGTTAGATTTCTTAATGACAGTAAATTACTTCCTAAAGATGCACTTGACTTTCTAGTTTGAAAAAATATTCAACTAAATTTTAAACTCATTGATGCCGGGTATTTTCTGGGTAACCACTGAATAGGTGATACCAAAATATTGGGATTCTATGCAAAAATTGAGATAATTTGATGAATCTGGCATTGCCATGGTAGCATCAGCATGACATGGTTCTTGTCCCTGGAAGAGTAAGAAAGGTGTGGGCCTCCACTAATCTTAATAGTCACTGTGAGCATGAGGCACATGAATGTGTGTGTGTGTGTGTGTGTGTGTATGCTTGTAGGTATTATATATGTCATATACATATCATATATATTAGGGAGTGTCATAAGTTAGATTTCTTAATGATAGTAAATTACTTCCTTGACTTTCTAGTTTGAAAAAAAATACAATTAAATTTTAAACTCATTGATGCCTGGTATTTTCTGGGTAACTACTGATTAGGTGATACCCAAATATTGGGATTCTATGTGAAAATTGGGATAATTTGCTGAATCTGGCATTGTCAAGGTAGGATCAGCATGACATTGTTCTTGTCCCTGGAAGAGTAAGAAAGGTGTGGGCCGCCACTAATCTCAATGGTCACTACGAGCATAAGGCATGTGTGTGTGTGTGTGTGTGTGTGTGTGTTCCTCCTACAGGGGAATGCCCTCTCTGCCAATGTCAAATCCCATGATAAAGAGACAGCATGACCAGGAGGTGAGGGTGTGTCTGTGTTCTTAGCAAAAATGGTAAATGAAGAGACCTTCAGGACAGCCCTTAAGGGTATTGCAAAATAAACCCAATCTCTTGTGGTTTCCTGGTATAGCAGATAGCAGTCTTTAGTAACTGTTTTCATGTAAGAATAATAGAGATACCAGGATAATAAACTGAAAATGACTCCTTACAAAGTTTATAATTATTTAAGTGAACAGTAAGCTCTCTCTAATATCTTTCCAGGCATTATCATCTCCAATTCTTCAAATAGCTAGGAGAACAAAGAACTATTTTATATGCTTCAACATTATCTTTTACTTCTCTGGTCTATGTTTCCTCATTCCATAGCCTCAAATAGTCTCCTTCTAATACTATTTATTCCTAAATCATACGTAAATTCCTATTTATTCTATCTATACCTTTTCTTCCTGAGACTACTTTAACTCTTGATCTTTGCTGTCCCCAAGTTCACTCTAGTTAAACAATGTAGCAGTCATTGGACTTGAGTGTACATGTATCTCTGTCTCCCCATGATTCCAAATCCAAGGCCAAGTCTTGCAATGAACAAATTCTATGCAGGACGATGTAGGCTTTTACAGCCTCTGTGGTTATGTTCTCTAGATCTTTTTCCATAGTCCTAAATGCCAAGTGGAAGGCCCGTTCTTCATCCTCCACAGGCTCATGACCACCTCCATTCCTCCTTCCTGAGAAATGAGTCTGTTTCATTTATTATGGCATGATTAGTTCCAAGTAATAGGGAGAGCTATATTTCCCAGGAAGAAAGATGGAAAGTAATGAAATAAAGAGCAGATCAGCTTCAGGGCAACAGCAACCATCAACGCACATGAGGGCCATGGGGATCCTGGGCATTCACGGCCTGGTGATGGAACTGTGTCACACCTCCCCATATGTAGTGATGCTGGAATGGAGAGTGAACACAATTCTTTTGGAATGTTTTCTAGCAATTATCCACTACTAGAGACAGAACTACTTTGAGAGCTAAGACAGCTCTTTTAGAATGTTTTTCTGGCTATGATTTTCACCAGAAAAACCAAAAAATACTTTTAGAGGTTTTTTGTTTGTTTGTTTGTTTTTGGATTTTTTGTTTGTTTGCTTTTTGTTTTATTTTCTTTTTTATCCAAGACTTCTGACTCGGTCAGAAAATTTAGGAATTTTTCCTAGAAGCTTGTCTGACTTTGGTCAGAAAACTCATGAAGGATTGAGAAAAGATTTAGAATTTTTTCTACCATGACAGAGTTGTCTCTACAGGGAGCCATCTCAAGTAGAAAACTATCTTGAACAGACTACAGAGCCAAGAGCTATCTAGAGAGAGCTGTCTAGGGAGCCAACTCAAGCTATCAGCTTTTACCCTTTGATTTGATTTCAAGTCATTCCTTTTGCCAGTCCCATATAGCCTTTCACTCAGAACCCTTGTCCAAGATATGGAAATAATTACCATGTGACTGGCTTTACTTTTATGCACAGTGTTCTACACAAGCAAGCCCTATTCTAATCAGTTTTCATATTTCTTCCTATAACATTCAAACAGTAAGTATAGCATTTATAAAGATGACAATGTAATGGTAAATTCATAACAAATTTCTGCATATCCCTCAGGAGCATGCCCTCAGTTAAATGCCTACCTTTATAAGAGCTGCCATGGCCAAAATGTCTCTTCACAGCAATAGTATGGCAGCTTGAAGATGGACAAAACACTCATATACATATTTTTAAAAAATCATCAGAAAAAAACGTATTTGGCAAAATACCATGTAGATGCTTTATGAACACCATTCGCAACACAAGGTGACCAGCATTATTATTATTGCCCCTTTCATAATGATTTCTCCATATTATACATTATAAAAGTGGTAGATGTAGAAAGGTATGGTTCTGTGGCTAGTGTTTTCCTTTTTAATCCTATGTTGTTAATAAGAACTAATACTTTTCTTCTTTTGAAGTTTAGGTACAAGAATTTTCATGTAACATAGTATCTATTATACAAATACACACACACACACACACACACACACACATATACACATTCACCACTCACCCATATACACACTCAAATAATCTTATACAAACTAATATACACACATACACTCTTTCACCATTCATACATGTTCACACTCACACACTAAATTAAGCACAAAGATATATGCAAAGGTATTCATCAAAATGTTGACTAATATTTTGTAACAATGAAGGAAAAGGCTAATGAGATGACAGAAGAAATCTTGTCTGGTATTCAATATATTCACTAAATAATTTCCATAATATATAAAAAATTCTAATGCCTTTAAATTACTGAGCTACTCTATTCCATAATACATTATATTCCAATAAATGCCTAATCTATACATTTTTATGTATAAGGTCAGAAAAGGATTATTGACCAGTCATCAGGCAGCATCTGAAACATTGAATAATGTGGGCACTGAAGTGGACTTGGGAGAAAAAGGTTAGTCCTAATGGATGATAACAGAAATCCAGAAAGGACTAGGAATTTCATTCTGTAATTGCAATTACATGAACAGTGACAGGTAAAACTCAACTAATAAGCAGTTCTTTAAAGTACAAATAGCAAAGATAAGTTAAAAGGGTATTTGTCAATCAATTAATGGGAAGAAGTTTATAAATATTTTTGAAGACCGTGACAGTTTAGTTCGAGGAAAAAGATTTTTGAACAGTAAGACACCCAACAATGGTTTTTGCAGCATAGCTTGTGAATATGAAAATTCATAAATATTCCAAAGGTTATCCAAGAGAATAAGATAAATTACGATAGTATTTCTGAGAAAATATCACATAGCAGTTAACATTAATGATGAGCTCAGCATTTATCTTAAAAACACAGAGCTGAGGGTAACGTGACCTGCCTAGAGTGCCTACCTTTGCTGCTAGTGTCTATATAGACTTACCAATACCATTGAAGGTTTTCTCGTTTGACTTGTAGCCTCTGCAAAATGAGGACAATAATAACATATATTTCTAAAGTTCTTTTCAAGAATTCAGAAAGGAATGCATGTAAATAACAGAACTGCCAGGTGTGACTGCAGGCATCTGTGAGTGCTGCAAGAACAGAATCTTGAAGACAACTGGTTAATGGGGAAACAAAGGCTGCTTAAACCTTTGGGGGTGGATAGGGGCTTTCAGGTTGACTGTACATCATTGGGTGGTACCAGGGTGCTGTGATACCTCATTTGCATAAGGAGGACTTCCAGATCCAGGCAGACATGACCTTATATGGGGAAAGGAAATTTACCCTGATTACAGGGCTACATCACCTCCTCTAGTGGGCAAAGGTGGGTTCACATGGCTATGTGCTCTGGGATGCATAGGCCCAGGGCAGGAAGAAGCAATCCTACTCCTGTCAATCTCAGGACAAGATTTCCATGCTTGGCAAAGACCTTGACCCCACTCTTGCTCCAATCCAGTTCCTCCCAAGCCCTTGGCTCCCTGCCCCCACATAATACTAAATAATTGGTAAATGTTATGTTTTTTCATTATTAATGGATATATCAATATAGAAAAATAGAGTAGATGATTCTTAGAATTATCTCCTGTCTTTTTCGCCCTAAATTTAATTGTCTGTTTTTCGATTTCTAACATTTTCTGGCTTCCATTATGCCATTTATTTTTAAATTAATGTTCTGCTGCTGATGTCTACCCTTGAGCTCCTGTGTGGAGGAGCTGAACATCATGCTGCCACTCCTCCTGGCCAAAAAGAATATGTAAACCGGGTTCAGGTTTTGACAAGGATGTTCAAAACTCATTTTCCCAAGTAGCTTACACTACAGAATACCAGCTATGCTCTTAAGCCAGAAAAATCTATTTGCTTCTGATATTCTGTACTGGCTACTTTTCTTCTTTCACCTGAATTTGTGTTTGTTTTATTTGTGCTCATACAAGATTCTGAATCAGAAACATATTCAACCAAATTTAGGTGACACTCAGTTTCAAATGCTACTTTCAAATTGAAGACTAAGAAGACTTCAATTGTTCACCCAAGTATCCAGTTAGAAGAAGCACCTTCCAATATGAATGCCTTTGTTCTACACATATAGCATGCTTGTACACAGCTTATACGTACACATTAGTGTATCTATGTTTATTAGACCTCAACATACTGCCTCTTTTTAGTAAAGGCGGATACAAAACCTTATTTAATAGTTTCTTATGATTTTAAAGATAATGTGGCCATTTTTTAAAAACCTATGGGGATGGAACCATTCTGCACTAGCAAGTGCTCTGATACTGAATTACATTCCCAACATGTCATCACCTTAACAGATATAACCAAATAGCCATTGTTTTAAATTTTGGTACATTGATGCTGCACTTTGGCCACTGTTTCTTTTTTCTGTTTTAAGATATGCTTCCATAATCAAAGAACAAAGCTGTGACAGTTATTAAGTGTGGAACTCCTGTCTTCAGTCAGGCTTCCTCAGGAGCCAGGTATGGTCATCTTAGAAACCAATCAAAAGAGCTACAACTCCCATGGTAAATGTTAATTAATCTTGATATTTCTATTTTAGCAGATATTGGACTAAAAATTTGTAGTGTTTACTTCCCACACCTCATTGGACACTCTCACTAGTATAATTAACTACACTCTCGTCTGTCCATTCAGAGAACATTGACACAAATGCTTCAGTTAAAACAATATACACTTTAACTGTACCTAAAACATTTCTGAATTAATAAAAATAGTTTAATTATATTTAATTTTAAATATTATGTTAGTGTTGCAAGTTGATATACCCCACATTATACAGTGAACATCTCTAATTGTGCTTATGAAGTACATAGGCCTTACACACATGAAAAAAGAGAATTTGGAATGAAAAGTGTTGCCTTTGAGCCTCATCATTAATAGAAAACACAGAAATTTTATTGGGGCTGAGGTAACAGCTGCTTCTTTGAGCATTATTTGTTTGGATCATGCTGTGAGGATAATATATTGGCTCACTAGGCTTGGCCTTGGCCTGTTGTGTGTGAGGTGTTGTGTAAAATTTAAGGCATGTTTGAATATGATCTGTTTATCAATGTCATTCCCTTCAAACAAGAACTGATTATATTGACTCATAAATTTCACATAAATAATGGTAGAAAGACAGATGGGGGCTTCTGAAGGAAACTCAATCCAGCATCTCCACTGTCATTTTTCTGTGAGAGATGCCAGTTCTGAAAAGCTGTTTAAACAACATTCTGAATTCACTGGTAAGCAGTGTTTCATTCATTAGAGCCATCTTGAGCCATCTTGTGGGTTTGGAAAATAAATTTATAAATGACAACCAACACTTACAATATTTTTTTCATTTTAATTTTTATTGGATTTTTATATGTATTTCTAATGTCATCCCCTTTCTCAGTCTCCCTTCCCCTGAAAACCTCCTATCCAATCCTCCCTTCCTCTGTTTCTATGAGGGTGTTCCCCTACCTACCCAGACAACCTTGAATTCCCCTACACTGGGGCATCCATCCAGTCTTCACAGTATCAAGGGCCTTTTATCCCATCAATACTTGGCAAGCCTTCCTCTGCTACATGTGTAGGTGGAGCCATGGGACCCTCCATGTGTACTCCTTGGTTGGTGGCTTAGTCCCTGGGAGCTCTGGGGAGTCTGACTAATTCATATTGTTGTTCTTCCTATGGGATTTCATACCCCTTCAGATCCTTCAGTCCTTTCTCTAACTCCTCTATTGGGGACCTCATGCTCTGTCCAATCCACTGAGAACATTCACCTCTGTATTTGTAAGGCTCTGGAAGAACCTCTCAGGAGTCAGTCTTATCAGGCTCCTTTCAGCAAGCACTTCTTGGCATCCACAAGAGTGTCTGGGTTTGGTGATAGTATATGGGATGGATCCCAGGTGGGACAGTCTCTGGATGACCTTTCCTTCATCCTTTGCTCTACAATTTTTCTCTTTATTCCTGTAAGTATTTTGTTTACCTTTCTAAGAATGACCAACACACCCACACTTTGGTCTTCCTTATTTTTCAGCTTCATGTGGACTATGAATTGGATTTTCAGTATTCTGAACTTAGGCTAATATCCACTTATCAGTGAGTGCATAGCCTGTGTGTTCTTTTGGGATTGGGTTACCTCAGTCAGAATGATATTTTCTAGCGAAACAAAGAATTTTCAACTGAGCAATATTGAATGGCAAAGAAGCAGCTAAAGAAATTTTCAACATCCTTAGTCATCAGGGAAATGCAAATCAAAACAACCCTAAGATTCCACCTCATACCAGTCAGAATGGCTAAGATTAAAAATTCTGGTGACAGCAGATGCTGGAGAGGATGTGAAGAAAAAGTAAATTTCCTCCATTGCTGGTGGGATTGAAAGCTGCTACAACCTCTTTGGAAATCAGTCTGGGAGTTCCTCTGACAATTGGACATAGTACTACCTGAGGACCCAGCTATTCCACTCCTGGGAGTATACACAGAAGATGCTCGAATAAGTAGTAAGAACACATGCTCCACTAAGTTCATAGCAGCCTTATTTATAATAGCCAGAAGCTGGAAAGAAGTCAGATGTCCCTCAACAGAGGAATGGATACAGAAAATGTCATGCATTTACACAGTGGATTACTATTCAGCTATTTAAAAACAAAGAATTCATGAAATTCTGAGGAAAATGGATGGAACTAGAAAATATCATCCTGAGTGAGGTAACCCAATCCCAAAAGAACACACATGGTATGCACTCACTGATAAGTGGATATTAGCCCCAAAACTCAGAACACCCAAGATATAATTCACAGACCACATGAAGCTTAAAAAGAGGGAAGACCAAAGTATGGTTACATTGGTTCTACTTAAAATGGGGAATAAAATTCCCATGGGAGGTGATACAGAGACAAATTGTGGAGCAGAGACTGAAGGAAAGGCCATCCAGAGACTGTTCCACCTGGGTTTTTGTCCCATATACAGTGACCAAACACAGACACTATTGTGGATGAAAACAAGTGCTGGCTAACAGGACCCTGATAAACTGTCTCCTTAGAGGTTCTGCCAGTGCCTGACAAATACAGAGATAGATGATCTGAGCCAAACATTGGACTAAGCACAAGGTTGCCAATAGAGGAGCTAGAGAAAGGACCCATGGAGCTGAAGGGGTTTTGCAGCCCCATAGGGGGAAAAATAATATGAACCAACCAGTACCCTCAGAGGTTCCAGGGACTAAACCACAAACCAAAGAGTATACCAGGAAGGACCCATGGCTCCAGCCACATATGTAACAAAGAATGGCCTTGTTGGTCACCATTGACCAACAAGAGGAGAGGCCCTTGGTATTGTGAATGCTCAGTGATCTAGTGTAGGAAAACGTTAGGACAGGGAAGCTGGAGTACATGGGTTGGTGAGCAGGGGTCGGGGAGTGGGGGATGGAATAGGGGCTTTTCAGAGGGGAGCCAGGAAAGGGGATAACATTTGAAATGTAAATAAAGAAAATATCTAATAAAAAAATATACTTCTTGCTGTCAGGTATGATGATTACCCCAGAAGTTCTTTTATTGTTGAGAATAGTTTTTACTATCCTGGGTTTTCTGTTATTCCAGATGAATTTACAAATTGCCCTTTCTAGATCTTTGAAGAAATGAGTTGGAATTTTGATGGGGATTGCACTGAATCTGTAGATTGCTTTTGGCAAGATGGTCATTTTTACTATATTAATCCTGCCAATCCATGAACACGGGAGATCTTTCCATGTTCTGAGATCTTCTTCAATTTCATTCTTCAGAGACTTGAAGTTCTAGTCTTACAGATCTTTCACTTGCTTGGATACAGTCATACGAAGGTATATAATATTATTTATAACTATTGTGAAGGGTGTTGTTTCCTTTCTTTCCTTCTCAGCCCATTTATCCTTTGAGTAGAGAAAAGCTACTTATTTGTTTGAGTAATTTTATATACATCCATTTTGCTGAAGTTGTTTTTCAGGTTTAGGAGTTCTCTGGTGGACATTTTGGGATGACTTAAGTATACTATCATATCATTTGTGAATAGTGATAGTTTGACTTTTTCCTTTCCAATTTGTATCCCTTTGACCTCCATTTGCTGTCTAATTGCTCTAGCTAGAACTTCAAATGTCACATTTAATAGAAAGGGAGAGAATGGACACCCTTGTCTAGTCCCTGATTTCAGTGGGATTGCTTCAAGTTTCTCTCCATTTAGTTTGATGTTGGCTACTCATTTGTTGTATATTGCTTTTACTATGTTTAGGAATGGGCCTTGAATTCCTGATCTTTCCAAGACTTTTAAAAAGAAGGGATATTGAATTTTTTCAAATGATTTTTCATCATCTAATGAAATGATCATGTATTTTGCGAGTTTGATTATGCAGTGGATTATGTTGATGGAGTTCTATATATTGAACTATCCCTGCATCCCTGGAATAAAACTCCCTTGATCTTGATGAATGATTGATTTGATGTGTTCTTGGATTCAGTTTGCAAGAATTTAATTGAGTATTTTTCTATTGATGTTCATAATGGAAATTGGCCTGAAGTTCTCTTTCTTTGGTCTTTGTGTGGTTTAGGTATAAGCATAATTGTGTCTTCATAGAATGGATTATGTAGTGTTCTTTCTGTTTCTATTTTGTGGAATAATTTGAAGAGTATTGGCATTAGGTCTTCTTTAAAGGTCTGATAGAATTTGGCCCTAAACCCATCTGGTCCTGGGTTTGTTTTGGTTGGGAGATTTTAATGACAGCTTCTATTTCTTTAGGAGTTATTGGACCATTTAGATGGTTTATCTGATCCTGATTTAACTTTGGTACCTGGTGTCTGTCTAGAAAATTGTTGATTTCATGCAGTTTTTCCAAACTTTTTGAGGATAAGCTTTTGTAGTATGATCTGATGTTTTTTTTTTTTTTTGAATTTCCTGTTTCTGTTGTTATGTCTCCCTTTTCATGTCTGATTTTATTAATTTGGATACTGTCTCTGTGCCCTTTGGTTGGGCTGGCTAAGGGTTAATCCATTTTGTTGATTTTCTCAAAGAACCAGCTACTGTTTTTTGTTTGTTTGGTTGGTTGGTTGGTTTTTTTGATTCTTTATATAGTTCTTTTTGTTTCTAGTTGGTTGATTTCAGCCCTGAGTTTGATTATTTCCTGCTGTATACTCCTCTTGGGTGTATTTGTTTCTTTTTGTTCTAGAGCTTTCAGGTGTGCTGTCAAGCTGCTAGTATATGTTCTCTCCAGTTTCTTTTTGAAGGTACTCAGAGCAATGAGTTTTCCTCTTAGCACTGCAATCATTGTGTCACATAAATTTTGGTATGATGTGCCTTCATTTTCATTAGATTCTAAAATGTCTTTAATTTCCTTATTTTTTCCTTAACCAAGTTATCCTTGAGTATAACATTGTTCAGCTTCCATGTGTGGGGGCTTTTCATTTTGTTGTTGTTGTTGTTGTTGTTGCAACTGAAGACCAACCTTAGTCTGTGATCTGATAGGTTGCATGCGATTATTTCAATCTTCCTGTATCTGTTGAGGCCTGTTTTGTGACCAATTATGTGGTCCATTTATGAGAAGGTACCATGAGGTGCTGAGAAGAAAGTATATTCTTTTCTTTTAGGATTAAATGTTCTATAAATAACTGATAAATCCATTTGGTTCATACCTTCTATTAGTTTCACTGTGTCTTTGTTTAGTTTGTGTTTCCATGATCTGTCCATTGTTGAGAGTGGCGTGTTGAAGTCTCCCACTATTACTATGGGAGGAGCAATGTATACTTTTAGCTTTAGTAAAGTTTCTTTTTTCTTTTTTTTTTTTTTAATGAATGTGGTTGCCCTTGCATTTGGAGAATAAATGTTCAGAATTGAGAGTTCATCTTGATAGATTTTTTTCCTTTGATAAGTATGAAGTATTGTATTCTGTAGCTGCCTGCAGCAACTAGAAACTGGTTTCCTAGAACAGATGGGAAGAGGTGAAAAGAATGAGGCCAAGATGATAGTTTACAGATTGAGGCTCCAACTTTAATAGAGATCAGACCTTTTATCAGTTTGGACAAGCTCCTCCCCCCAGACTCCAGGCTGAGTTCCAGGGGAAGTCTTCTGGTAGTCCTTGGCTCTACTGCTCAGGCAGCTGGGTGAGTCACCTGCTTAATTCAGGAATCCTTAGACCTGGAGGAACAGTGAACTTAAACTCCACTCTGAGCACTCACCTTAGGTGGACCAGGATCCTGACTAGCACAGGAATCCATGCTCAACAAAGACTGGGAGAAGTTCACCTTGACCAATGTCAAGTACACTCTGAGAACTGCACACTAGGATAAAAATTTCTTCTGTAACCTACTTCCCTATTATGCCTTAATTCCAAATTCCTGCCTGAAGACCTTGTCCTTGGCTAATGTCAAGTTCCTACCATGTGGCATCACACCCCAATATGGCTCTGTACAAAGTATCATTTTTGATAACTTCCTTATCATTTTGATTACTAAAGTCAATTTTATTCAATATTAGAATGGCCACTCTAGCTTGTGTCTTGGGACTATATTCTTGGAAAAGTTTTTCCAGCCTTTTACTCTGAGGTAATGTCTCTTTGTCACTGAGATGGATTTCCTGTATGCAACAAAATGCTGGGTCCTGTTTACATATCCAGTCTTTTAGATTATATCATTTTATTGTGGAATTGAGTCCATTGATATTAAGAGATATTAGGAAAAAGTGATTTTTGCTTCCTTTTATTTTTTTTATTAGAGGTGGAGTTATGTCTGTGTGGCTATCTTCCTTTGGGTTTTTTTTTTTTAATTGAAAAGGGAAGTAAAGAGATGTAAAAATACTTTATGATAAAATTAAAGGTTTACATGGAAAATATTTCAGATAAACACGTTAAATATGACTATTTTCATGGAAAATTAAAGAGTAAAGTGGTAGACAAAGCTTTGCTAAATTAATTGAAATATGGAATAGAAACATTTTATGATAGAATTGAAGATTTATGAGGAAAATATTTCTGATAAAATTGTTGAAAAATGTGGAAAACATGTTTGAATTGAAGATTATCATGTAAAATTTTATATAGATATAATAATGGTAGGCATAAAAGTATTCCTAAGTTGATTGAAAGTGGAATTATAAAAATTTTCTGGTAAACTTGAAGATTTACATGGAAAATATTTGTGATAAGATTGAAGAAAGATATAGAAAAACATGATAAAATTAGAGATTATGATGGAAATTATATAGATAAAATGGTAGGCATAAAGATAATTCTAAGTTGATTGAAGGTGGAATTTCAAACATTTTCAGATAATATTGACGATTTAGATGGAAAATATTTCTGGTAAAATTCAAGAAGTAAATAGACAAACACTTTATTTTGTTTTATTTATTTATTTATTTATTTATTTATTTATTTATTTATTTTGGATTTGATTGTTTTTTTCCAAGACAAGGTTTCTCTGTATAGCCCTGGCTGTCCTGGAACTCACTTTGTAGACCAGGCTGGCCTCTAACTCAGAAATGTGCCTTCCTCTGCCTCCTGAGTGCTGGGATTACAGGCATGCGCCACCACAGCCAAGCTGACAAAGACTTTAAAATTGACTATTTTATGGAAAATTTTACATAACAAATGGAAGACATAAAAACTCTTTCTAAATTAATAGAAGGTGGAATTAGAAACATTTGTGATAAAATCAAAAATGTACATTGAAAATATCTCTGATCAATTAGAGGAAGTATATAGAAAGACATATTAAAATTGAAGACTATCATGAAAAATGAGGCAGATAAAATGGTAGACATAAAAAACATCACTAAATTAATTAAGAGGGGGATTACAAACATTTTCTGATAAAATTGAAGATTTACATGTGAAATATTTCTGTTAGTCTATGTCTTTTTATTGGAGAGTTGAGTCTATTTTGTTAATAGTCATTGTTGCTTCCTGTTGTTTTTGATGTTATTTTTATGTTTGTGTGGGTATCTTCTTTTGGATTTGTTGGAAGATTACTTTCTTGCTTTTTCTTGGGTGAGGTTTCCTTCCTTGAATTGGCAATTTCCAACAATTATCATTTGTAGGGATGGATTTGTGGACAGATATTGCTCAGAAGTGAAAGTCTGCTAGGAGATCAATCCCTCCTGGTGAGCTAGAAACAGAAGACTGTGGAGTCTCCCGGCTCCCTGGTGTAAATGGCAGCAGGAAGACTTCCATCCCAGCTGCTCCACTGATCACAGAAGGCTGTCCATTTGAGTTTTTTGAAAGAAGATTACATTCTTGCTTTTTCTAGGGTGTAATTTCCTTCCTTTTGTTGATGTTTTACATTTACTATTCTTTTAGCGACTGGATTTCTGGAAAGATATTGTGTAAATTTGTTTTTATCATGGAATAGCTTAGTTTCTCCATCTATGGTAATTAAGAACTTTGCTTGGTATAGTAGCCTGAGTTGGCATTTGTGTTCTCTTACAGTCTGTATAACATCTGCCCGGGATCTTCAGGCTTTCACAGCCCCGTGAGAAGTTTTGTATAATTCTGATGGGTATGCCTTTATGTTTCTTGACCTTTTTCGCATACTACTTTTAATATTCTTTCTTTGTTTAGTGCATTTGGTGTTTTGATTATATGTAATGGGAGGAATATCTCTTCTGGCCCAATCTATTTGGAGTTCTGTAGACTTCTTGAAAGTTCATGGGCATAAGGGAAGTTTTCTTCTATAATTTTGTTGAAGATATTTACTGGCCCTTTAAGTTGGGAATCTTCACTCTCTTCTATACCTGTTGTACTTAGGTTTGGTCTTCTAATTGTGTCCTGGATTTCCTGGATGTTTTGTCTTAAGAGCTTTTTGCTTTTGGCAGTTTCTTTGACTATTGTGTCAATGTTTTCTATGGTATCTTCTGCTCTGAGATTCTCTCTTCTATCTCTTGTTTTCTGTTCATCTATGACTCCTGATCTCTTTCTTAAGTTTTCTAACTCCAGTGTTGCCTCCTTTTGTGTTTTCTTTATTGTTTCTATTTCCAATTTTAGATCCTGGATGGTTTTGTTCAATTCCTTAAGTGTATGTTTGTGATTTCCTGTAATTTTTTAAGGGATTTTTGTGTTTCCTCTTTGTGGTTTTCTACCTGTTTACCTGTGTTCTCCTGTTTTTCTTTAATGGAGTTATTTATGTCCTTTTAAAAGTCTTCTATCATCACCATGAGAAGTGATTTTTAAATCAAAGTTTTGCTTTTCTGGTATGTTGGGGTATCCAGGGCTCACTGTTGTGGGAGAACTGGGTTTTCATGATGCCAAGTAACCTTGGTTTATGTTGTTTATGTTCTTTTTTTTTTATTCGATATAATTTATTTACATTTCAAATGATTTCCCCTTTTCTAGCCCCCCCACTCCCCGAAAGTCCCGCAAGCCCCCTTCTCTTCCCCTGTCCTCCCACCCACCCCTTCCCACTGTTCTTGAGCTTGCCTCTTGCAATCTCATTAACTATACTTCTATCTGCACTTGCTGTCTCTGACTAAAGCCTTTCCCTCCAGTGATCCTGGTTATATCAGAACTACTTAGAGTCCAGCAGTCTCTGGGAACCTGTGATTATGGGATCTTGTGAATCTGAGATCCTGGGTGTGTCAAAGCTCCTGAAAGTCAGGCTGCCTCTGGGATTCTGAGATCCTGGACTAACCAAGCTCCCGAGATCCTGTGATGCTATAATCCTGGGCATGTTAGAGGGCCTGGGAGTAGAACTTCCTCTGGGTGTTGTGGGACTGGGTGCAGAGCTAGCATCCAAGGTATGCTCAGGGTACCACCTCAGACTGGAAGGAACAATATTATTTTTAATACATTCCCTCAGGATATTTCTATAAACTATTCATATTTTTCACCACTTACCCAACTCTTCCTCTTTCAAAGAATAAATGACACATGCCTTAGTATGTCACCCAGAGAAAGATGTAAATGTCTGTAAATAGTACCCATGGTGCAGATTGCCTAAGTGAATTAGTTTTCTCTGTCCAGAAAGCTTAATGATGATATAGATATATCTGTAAATCAATGAGGAACACTTAGAGTTATAACTGAAGAAATTACTTGTATGTTTGCATGTACACGGCATATGAAATATATGTTATGTTATCTCTTTGGATGTAATCTAAGTTCCAAATCACTAGAATTAAGATTGCTGCCTTTTTAAGCCATGGCATTGACAAAAAATACTAGGGCCAAAAACTCACAAATAATCTTGCAGTTAAATAATCCTCAGAAGAGAATACTGATTATATATAATGAACATAATGCATAGCAAAATATACTTACAAGATTTTTGTTAATCCAGAAGTAGTTACAATCACAGAAAAATAATCCTAAAATGAGCTAGTTATGCCCCTTAAGTCACAGCACTCAGAAAGCACAGGGAACATAGTAGAGCATGAAAGGGAAAATCATATATAATATAAATAAAGAATATAGAAAAGTAAAAAAAAGAGTGGTTGTACCAATTTGCAACCCCACCAGCAGTGGAGGAGTGTTCCTCTTTCTCCACATCCTCTCCAACACCTGCTGTCTCCTGAATTTTTAATCTTAGCCATTCTGACTGGTGTAAGGTGAAATCTCAGGGTTGTTTTGATTTGCATTTCCCTAATGACTAATGAAGTTGAGCATTTTTTAAGATGCTTCTCCGCCATCCGAAGTTCTTCAGGTGAGAATTCCCTGTTTAATTCTGTACCCCATTTTTAATAGGGTTGTTTGGTTTTCTGGAGTCTAACTTCTTAAGTTCTTTATATATATTGGATATTAGCCCTCTATCTGATGTAAGATTGGTGAAGATCTTTTCCCAATTTGTTGGTTGCCGATTTGTCCTTTTGATGGTGTCCTTTGCCGTACAGAAACTTTGTAATTTTATGAGGTCCCATTTGTCAATTCTTGATCTTAGAGCATACGCTATTGGTGTTCTGTTCAGAAAATTTCTGGAAAGCAGTCTGGCGGTTCCTCTGAAAACTGGGCACCTCACTTACAGAAGATCCTGCTATACCACTCCTGGGCATATACCCAGAGGATTCCCTACCATGTAATAAGGATACATGCTCTACTATGTTCATAGCAGCCCTATTTATAATTGCCAGATGCTGGAAAGAACCCAGGTATCCCTCAACAGAAGAGTGGATGCAAAAAATGTGGAATATCTATACAATGGAGTACTATTCAGCCATTAGAAACAATGAATTCATGAAATTCTTGGGCAAATGGATGGAGCTAGAAAACATCATACTAAGTGAGGTAACCCAGACTCAAAAGGTGACTCATGGTATGCACTCACTAATAAGTGGATATTAACCTAGAAAACTGGAATACCCCAAACATAATCCATACATCAAATGAGGTACAAGAAGAAAGGAGGAGTGGCCCCTTGTTCTAGAAAGACTCAGTGAAGAAGTATAGGGCAAAACCAGAACAGGGAAGTGGGAAGGGGTGGGTGGGAGGACAGGGGGAGAAAAGGGGGCTTATGGGACTTTCGGGGAGTGGAGGGCTAGAAAAGGGGAAATCATTTGAAATGTAAATAAAATATATATCGAATAAAAAAAAAAGAAAGAAAACTGAAGAATCCATGGGGAGTGAGCCAGTAAGCAGCACTCCTCCATGGCCTCTGCATCACACCAAGCCTCCAGGTTCCTACCTGTTCTGACTTCTTTCAGTGATAAAACTATAATGTGGCAGTGTAAGCCAAATAAACCCTTTCCTCCTGAATTTAAAAAAAAAAGAAAAAGAAAAAGAAAAGTAAAAAAAAGAAAGCATAGTGAAGAGGATTGCTGAAAGTTTGAGGCATACTTGGTCTATGAAGCAATGACTACCTAGCTATGACTACATAAAGAGATGCCAGCTTTAAACACACACACACACACACACACACACACACATACACACACACTTCCAAATGTTCCTTCTCTTGTCTGGTTATTTTGTGCATGATTAGTAAGACTTGATTAATGTTTAAGAAAAAGTCTATTGTAAAGAAGGTTATTGAGGAAAATGTTCTGTATTACTATGATGAAATACTATGTAAAGTCATTTGATCTACTGTCTACTGTGTATTTTCATTTGAATAAACAATATTACAAACAAAGCAGAAAGGTACTGAAGGCTTTTACATTTGCTGACGAAACAGAACCTATCTGAGATTTATTTTTTTCATGAAATTAGAAGTACTTACATTGAGTGTGCACACACATACTTAGGAGCATATGTATGTATGTACATATACATATATTTATATTCCTTTTTCATGTTAATTGTCTATATGTTCTTCATCTTTTGAGAACTGTCTACTTATTGCATGGTTTGTTTAGTTTTAGGGTTCTCTGAACCATCTAGATATTATACCCCTGTTAGATAGTCAGCAGAAAGAATTTCTTCCATTCTGTATGGAGTTTCTTCACTCTATCAATTCTGTTGCTATGCAGAACTTTTTTAATTTGATGAAGTCCTATTTATAGTTGTTCTTTGTCAATAAGGTCAAGTATTTTTCTTTAGAGTTTCAGAGTTTCCATCTTCACTTAACCATGATGGTTTGGAGTGTTTTTTATGTAGAATGAGACAGAAATCTACTGTCATTTATGTACTTGTTAATGTCCCATTTTCTCAGCACCATTTGAGGATAGATTGTCCTTCTTCCAATGTACATGTTGGCATCCTTGCCAAAAATCACGGATATAGCTACATGAGGTTACACTCAGATTCTCTACTCCACTTTCCCCATCTACTTGTTTTTCTGCTTTTGTGTCAGTACAATGACAGTTTTGTTTCTGTGGCTCTGTAGCAGAACTTGATATCAGCTCTATTAATGCCTCTAGTGTATTTATTTTTTATCAGAAGATATTTTTCTACTTCTGTGAAGAGTTATATTGTTGTTTTAGTCATGACTCATTTTAGTTAGATGACTGATATTAATTGTTCAAATCCAAGAACATGGAAAGTCTTTACATCTTCTAGTATCTTCTTCATTTTCTTTCCTGGGAGTTTTAAAGTATTCATTGGATCATGTCATTGTTGTATATTAGAACTATATGGCTCCAAAGCACACGTGAGAAATATTCAATATAGGAATTAGAAATGTTGACAAATTGTTATCCTTTTCTTGGACATTCATAGTGGTAGATGAGAACATAACACAGGGGATTCTGTTTGACTAAAATTAATGAGAAACATGACCACAAAAACCATGTGGCCTTTAGCTGAGCACTGAGGATAGTCAGTATACCCTATCAGGATATCTAGCTCAAAGTTGGTATTCAAATATAGCTAAGAATTTTATAACTTATTGCTCAACTTATGTGGAAACTATGGTATTGCAATAAGCTAAACAATAAGTCCTTTAAAAAAACAGATACAAAATTTCTTTCAAATTTGTATTTTTTCTATCATATAGTGTACCCTAACATATAATATGTACTGATAAAATATACTCATGAATATTTTTAATATTTTTAATGATGTTTTCATCTTGAACAGCAAGTATGCAAGATCCTGTGGGCTTTGGAAATCTGAATAAGAACTGAGCTTTTTTGCTAACCTGATCTATGACTCATAAAAAAAAATGTTGTTATACACTGGCATCCCTAAGATACAATGGGTCCATACCTAGTGAGCACTAATATAGATCTATTGGAGCTATAGGAGATGGACTTTAAAATCTGGTACACTAATACATGCAGTAAATGCAGCCTTCAAGGTAAGTCTACAAAGATAATAGTTCATTATATCATTTTGACATAATAGTCTGTTCATGACTTGAAGACCAGCTGTTTAACAGAAAGGTATTTTTTTTCAATAAATGACAGTATCAACTTGAATAACCAAAATAAGAAACAAAGTATCTGATAAAGAGTAAACAGAAATCATGCTGACAATGTCATTCTTATAAACTGAACTTTAGAATTTTTGGATCAAATGAAGCCAATGTTTGAAATAAAAATCTAAAAGAAGGGGTTTGCTGATTTTTTTGGTTGTCTCTCTCAAACCATGGGTCACATAATCATATTGAGGATTTAAGCACTCTTACTACAGAATTCAGAGGCCAAAATTACTGCACTATCAATTCCTTTGCTCTAGACTAGTGGCAGTTATTTCTTCTATTTGGAATGTCTGTTCTTGTTCCATGATAATGTATGAATCTCAAAGATTCTATTTTGGCTGGGCCTTGAAGCTTAAAATCCAGTGTGAGTAATGCCCTGGACCAGTGAACAATTTAATGCAGCGTGTGAAATATGAAGGATCAATAGAGCAGCCATTGATTCAGGTAGATGGGGTGGAGAAGAGTAAGTATGTATGCACATCTGGAGTACTGTGTTCTGTCTGGTAGGAAGGCACTGAAACTAAGACCTAAGAAGTTTTAGCACTTAATTATATTTACCTACAGAGAAAGCAAAAGGTGGAAGAGCTTAAAACATCTCTCCATATTGGTAACTTATTACCCTTGATAACAAATATCAAAATTCCCTAAAACGAAGGAGTCTCAATTTATGAAAAACAAATTATTCATTTATTGATGTGTTTGTGATATAATTTTTGGAACTTGACCAATATACAAAGAATAACAAAAGCATTGCCATGTTAAATATTAAATTAATGAAGACAAAACAAAAAAGGATCAAAACAAATAGGGCATAATAAAACTTTCCAAACTCAATGAAATGGATGTAGTCTCTGTACTGGGAAATCACTTAGCAATGAGGAATTATTGTTTTCACCCAAGTCAAATTTAAAAGACAAAACTAAGTATTAATGTCTGCCCAATACCCCAGAATAGCTGTAACCATTTTGATCCATGTTTGTGACCTATTTCACATTATTGATGTAATATGCCTGCCAGTTACTGACATAGAAAAATAACTTGACTCAGAATAAGATCATGCTGATCACATATCATGTTATATTCTTTTTTAGATTTGTTAATCTTAAGAAAATCCACAAAGCTTTACATAGTGCATATCAAATTAAAGGTCAGTATAAACTGTTATGTCTAAAATGGCTTGACTCAGAGCCAACCACCAGGCAGCACTTCCTGCACTTGCATATAAGCTCAGTGTGGTTTTTGTGAGTTTTTCCTTTATAAACCTGCCTTGAGAAATATTCCTGGCCTTAGTGCAGCCCTCAGTATCTGAGGAGTGGTCCTGATTGACTAGTATAAGCATATACCTTCAATAATCCATCCCTGTCTGGCTGAGATCAATGTTTGTGTGGATTGTGGGATAAGTAATGGACTCAACACTAAGTGTATACTTATTGCTTAAAACAAACAAACGGGAAGACAGAAAAACAGACAGTCAGGCAGACAGACAGACAGACACAGAAAATATGTGGCCTGACTCTTAAGGAAACAGCAGAGAAGGACTTTAATATTTTGCTAGCCTAGTGGTGGTATGAAAAATAGTGGTACCACCCTTCCATAGGCCCATATATTTGAAAGCTTGAGTTCCATTACTTGAGAAAATTTAAGAGGAATGGCTTTGTTGGAAGATGTGTAGTATTGTTGTGACAGTATACGTGTGTTTGTGTGTCGGGGGGTAGGGAGTCTTTGAGAATTTTGCTTGTTTATTTATATCCCAGACAGTTGCCCCTCTCCTGGTCCCCTTGCAGAGACCTTCCCCCATCCTGCATCCCCCATGCCCCATCCCCTGATCTGAGAGTGTGGGGCTCTCTTGGGTATTCCCCTATGTTAACCCATCAAGTCTTTGCCATATTAGGCCACTGAGGCCAGAAAAGACAGCCCTGAGAAGGAACATATGTCACAGTCAGTCTACAATTTTAGGAAGAGCCCCTGCTCCAGTTGTTGGGGGACCCACATAGAGACTAATCTGCACATCTGCTACAAATGTACCAGGAGTCTCATTCCAGTCCATGTGGATTCTTTGGTTGATGGCTCAGTCTCTGAGAGAGCTCCCAGAGATCCAGGTTTAACTCTGTTGGTCATACTAAGGAGTTCTCATCTCCTTCAGAGCCTTCATGCAACTCTTCCATAACAGTCAGAGACCTCCATCCAATGTTTGGCTGTGGTAACTGTATTGTTTAAGTCAACTGTTTGAAAGAGCCTCTCAGAGGAGAATTAAGCCTCTCAGAAGAGAATTATGCTAGGCTCCTGTCTGCAAGCATAACAGAGTATCATTTATAATGTGATGGATTGGTGCTTGACCATAGGGTAGGTTTCAAGTTGGGCAGGTTATTGGTTCCCTCACTCTCTGCTCCATCCCTGCATTTCTTTTAGACAGGGCAAATATTTGGTGGAAATTATTGTGTGTGTGTTGGTGTCCTCATCCCTCCAGTGGGGATCTTGCCTGGCTACAGGAGGAGGCTTTTTCAGGTTGCATGTCCCCACTGTTAGACATCTTAGCTAACATCACTCATATTGAATCCTGGGAAACTCCCCTGTCTCAGGTCTCTGGACGTCCTAAAGTTTCCCCATATTTCCTACCCCATTAGATGGAGATTTACATTTATTTTCCTGGTCCTCTGGATATCTTCCCTCCCCTCCCCTCCTGTTTCCTACCCACTCCTTCTCTCTGCCTTTTGTGACTAGTTTATTCTCACTTATAAGAGTGATTTAAGCACCCTTGCTTAATCTTTCCTTTTAGTTTAACTTCTTTGGATCTATGGGGAGTATCATGAGTATTCTGTGATTTATGGCTAATATCCACTTATCATTGAGTAAATACCATGCATTTCCTTTGGGGTATGGGTTACTTGACTCAGTATAATATTTTCTAGTTCCATCTATTTGCTGAAAATATATGATGTCCTTGTTTTTACTAGCTGAATAATATTTTATTGTGTAAATGAACTACATCTGGGTTGTTTCCAGTTTCTTTCTAATATAAATAAATCTGTTGTGAACATAGTAGAGACAAATCAATGCAGTGTGATGGAACACCTTCTAGGCATATGCTTAGGAGCTGTATGGCTGAGTCTTCAGGTAGAACTATTTACAATATTCTATGAAACTGCCAGAAAAAATTTCCAGAGTGGGTCTACAAGTTTGCAATCCCACCAGCAACCAGAGGAGTGTCCCCCTTTCTCCACATACTGACCAGGAACTGCTGTTTTGATCTCAGTCATTCTGAGTGGTGTGAGGTGGAATCTTGGGGGTACTTTCATTTGCATTTTTCTGATGACTACAGATGTTGAGCATTCCTTTAAGTACTTCCTGGCCATTTGGGATTCCTCAGTTGAGAATTCACAGTTTAGCTCTGTACCCCATTTTTCTATTGGATTATTTTGTATTTTGTATTTTAACTTCTTGAGTTCTTTATATATATATATATATATATATATATATAAATTGGATATTTTATATAATTGGATATTAGCCCTCTATTGGATGAAATTTTAGTGAAGGTCTTTTCCCAACCTGTAGAGTGTCATTTATTCTCTTGACAGTGTCCTTTGTCTTACAGAAGCTTTGCAGTTTCATGAGGTCCCATTTATCAATTGTTGATCTTAGATACTGAGCCTTTGGTATTCTATTCATGAAATTATCTTTTGTACTAATGCATTCAAGGATATTTGCCACTTTCTCTTCTTTGAGATGTACTGTATCCAGTTTTATGTTGAGGTCCTTAATCCACTTTTACTTGAGTTTTGTGCAGGGTGATAAATATGAAAATATTTGCATTCTTCTACATGTAGGCATCCAGTCAGACCAGTAACATTTGCTGAAAATGCTTTTCTTTTGTAATTGGCTTCTTTGTCAAAAATCAAGTGTCCACAGGTCTGTGGATTTATTTTTGAGTCTTCAATTCTATTCTATTGATCAACCTGTCTGTTTCTATACCAACACAATATAGTTTTTATCACTATTGCTCTGTAATACAGCTTGAGGTCAAGTATAGTAATTCCTCCAGATCTTCCTTTTTTCATCAGGATTGTTTTTCCATATGAAATTGAGATTTTACCTTTCCATGTCTGTGAAGAATTGAGTTGAAATTTTGATCGGGATTCCATTGAATCTATAGATTGCTTTAGGTAAGATAGCCAATTTTCACTGTGTTAACCCTTCATTTCCCATCAAATATCTAATGTTTGAGAAAAATTTCTCAAACATTAGAGACATTTCTACCCCAAGACCCAACTACACAGCTCCTAGGCATAAACCCAAAAGATGTTCCACCAAATCACAAGGGCACAAGCTTTTCTATGTCCATAGCAGCCTTATTTATAATAGCCAGAAACTGGAAGCAACCCAGATAATTCTCAATGTAAGAATGGATACATAAAAACGGGATTCATTTACACAATGGAATACTACTCTCAGCTATTAAAATTGAGAACATCATGAATTTTTCAGGCAAATGTTTTGAACTAGAATATATCATCCTGAGTGAGGTAACCCAAACCCAAAAGGACATACAAAGTATGTAGTCACTGATAAGTGAATATTAGGCAAAAATTTCAGAATACCCATGATTCAACTCACAAACCATATGAAAATTAATAAGGAATGCCCACATATGGATACTTTAATCCCACTTAGAAGGTAGAACAAAATAATCATGGAAGACAGAGGGAGAGAGGGAACTGGGTGGGAGAAGGGAGGTAGAAGGGAAAAGAAGAACAGGGTCAGGAATGGGGTAGATGGGAGAGAAGCCCAGAGAGCCAGTAAATTTAATAGAAGTATACAGCAGTATGGGATGGGGGGCTTGGGAATCCTCTAGAAAGTCCCAGACACCAAGAATGTGTGATGCTTCCAGGATCCATGTTGATGACCTTAGTCAAAATGCCCAACTGTAGGGAGATGCAACATAAAAAGACTACCTTCAATACATGGACATGGCCCCATTTGAGGCATTGGGCCATCTACCCATCTTCAAATTTTTAACCCAGAATGTTCCTGTCTAAAGGAAATTCAGGGACAAAAATGGATCAAAGACTCAAGGACAGGCTATCAAGAGAACAGACCATCTTAGGATTCGTCCCATGCACAGGTAGCAAACCCTGATTTGATTATTGATGCCATGTTGTGCTTGTACACAGGAGCCTAGCATGGTTGTCAACTGAGATGCTTGACTAGCAGTTGAGTGAGATGAATGCAGATATAGCCAAACATTGGACTGAGATTGGGGACTCCTATGGAAGAGTTAGAGGAAGGACTGAAGGAGCTGAAGGGGATTGCAACCCAGCATCAACTAGCCTGGACTCCAGAGCTCCCAGAGATAAAGCTCCCAAAGAGCATACATGGGCTGGTCCATGGCCCCAGGCACATATGTAACAGAATGCCTTGTCTGACCTCAGTGTGAAAGTATGTATTTAATTCTGTAGAAACTTGATCCCTCAGAAAAGAGGGATGATGGCAGGATGAGGTGCAAGTGGGTAATCAAGAATGTGACTTCTCACAGAGGTGTAAATGCCACATCAAAACTAGCTAAAATTGTCTTTATATACTAAGAGTTTTATACCAAGTGGTATGTTTGACCACTTGGAAAATTTCTTTTCACTGACAGAAACAGAAAAGACATACCTACTTCAATTTCTGTTACCTGAACATTACAGATGATGACTAAAGATAAGTAAACAGCTGCATACATTATGCTTGAGGACACAAATTAATTTAGAAGCTTCCATTTTAAAAGACATGTTCTTTTACCATGGGGGCATTTCAATATAATTTATGTGTAATATCAAATGAAGAATATTTCAAAAATATTCAAAAATTCATGAGAACTGACAATAGACTTATGGAGAAAATATTTGGCATATTTAGAGAGAAAAACATTTCAGTGTCAAGGGTAAAATTATTATCAATTAAAACTTATGTAAATTCTTGATATAGTTGAGGAGGCAAACTATAAATCCAAACTTGTTAAGATTAAAATGATAAAAAGAAAGAACCATAGGGTCAGAATGCCAAGAGTTGAGCATGATCATCAGGGCTTTCCTTAGAAGTTCATCTATATCAGGCAAAGGAAAACATAACCAATAATCATTCCCTGCACTTGGGATTGGAGGCAAGCTTATCCTCAGCTGTACCATGAGTTCAAGGCTTCCCTGAACTACAAATGACCCTGTCTCAAAACAAAAATATAAAGTAAATAAGCAGACCCTGGGTTGGCTAGATTTTCATATGTCAGTATAAAAGCTTTCCTGTCTGAGTCACATTAAAGAAAAAAAATGTAAGTGTAACACATTCACATACCTTAAGGATACCAAGACTGTACTTTCATTTGAAGTGACTTATGTTTCCTTTTGAGACACAAGAAGATTTTCAGAAATAATATTAGTTACAATTCTGTCTTCATTTTAATAATGATTAAATTATTTAATAATGAATAAATTAACCTTTATGATCTGGACAAAGAATATTCTAAGTGTAACTTGTTTCTACAGAGCTTCCAATTTTCACACTAAAGCCTCAGGAGAAAACAGGAAGGTAAGCTATAATGCAAGGAGTCAAAATTTCTTAGGATGTAACCCTAAGAAAAATGGAACTTCAAAATTATTAGGACTATGGTAAATTCTTGTCAAGGTTTCCTATGACTTCACATACTCAGGTGGCACTGATGTGCACAATGTGCACAATCTTCAGTACATAGAGAATTCTCAAATAATGCTGTCCAAATTTACCTTTTATTATCTTAAACATCTGTCTTTCACATCCATGTTTCTTGGTAAGAAGCTAGCAGTATTTTACAACATGGCTCTAATATGTGAGTTATATCTCTTTCAAATTTATGACCTTTTTATTATTTTTTATTAACTGCATTAGGAATATATATATATTCCTAAATACAACCTCTTTGGTCTACATACTGTTACTTGTTTGTATCTGTCCAGTACTGACCATTTGGTATTGAATTGGTGTCCTCCTCCCTGGGGAAAACTATTGCTCTCTCTCTCTCTCTCTCTCTCTCTCTCTCTCTCTCTCTCTCTCTCTCTCTCTCTCTCAGTATTCCTTAATCGCCTGTAGTTCCTTGTATAATTTTGAGGGTTCTTCAGCTATAGCTCTCCCCAACTCAATCCACATTAACATGTCTATTTATGTTATCATTTTTTTCAGCTCATGATTAGTCAGTCATGTTTTATAACTTCTGAGATAACTACAAGACCAACTCTCACAGCAAAGTTCTTGTAATTCTTTCAGACAGGAACAATTATGTGTCAGAGTTGTGTCTATAGGATGGCTCCCCTTAGGATGGCCTCATTCTTAATAGCTGAGTAGCATCCCATTGTGTAACTGAAGCACATTTTTTGCATCCATTCTTCTGTCATGGAATGTCTGTGTGGGCTAATGCTCTAAGACTAAGAATTGATAAATGGAACCTCATGAAACTGGAAAGCTTCTGTAAGGCAAAAGACAGAGTCAATAAGACAAATTGGCAAACTATAGATTAGGAACAGATTTTCACTAACCCAACATCTGATAGAGGGCTAATTGCCAAAATATATAAATAACTCAAGAAACTAATTACCAAAAAACTAAGCAACCCAATTAAAAAATGATGTATAGAACTAAATCAAGATTTAACAACTGGGGAATCTTGAAAGGCTGAGAAGCACCTAATGAAATGTTCGAAGTCCTTAGTGATGATCAGAGAAATGCAAATCAAAACAAATCTGAAATTCTGCCTTATACCAATCAGAATGGCTAAGATCAAAACCACAGGTGACAATATATGTTGGAGAGGATGTGGAAAAAAAGGAACACTCCTTCATTGATGGTAGGATTGCAAACTGGTACAACCACTCTGGAAATCAATCTGAATGTTCATCACAAAAATTGGAAATAGATTCACCTGAAGACCCAGCTATACCACTCTTGGAAATATTCTCAAAAGATGCCCCACCATGCCACAGGGGCACATCCTCCATCCACTATATTCATAGTGGCCTTATTTGTGATAACCAGAAGCTGGAAACAACTCAGATGTCCTGATTGACTTTCTTTGAGATATTTAAAATTTAAAAAACTGTGGCATTCACCAACTTGAAAATTTGGGGCAAATATTTTTATCAAATATTACTTTTCTTCCTACTTTCTGATAGCATGGATTTAGACATCACAATCCCATTTGTTTTAGGCATTTTTTTTTCACTCTGTGTTCACATAGAGGATAATTTCATTAAACTGTCCTCACTGCCAGTTTTTTTTTAACCTGTCTTTTTCACTACATTGTTAAGTTTCTATTTCAGCTATTTTTAATCTTTAGGCCTACCTATTATTTATTCTTCATTTTTTTCTATTTGTCTTGCATTCACAAGTGGATATTTCTTCACTCGTGACATAGATTTTAAGATCTCCGTTACCTTGTTTGATTGTTCTTTAGCTTCATCACTGGCTCTCATTTTTATAATTCTTCATATATAAACTTGCTTCCTATTCTTCCCCAAGTACCCAGTGGCTCCCATTAGCCCAGATCTCTGTTCTTTCATAACTTAAGAGTGCTGTAGTATCCCATCAGAGTTTTGGCCAAAACAACTCAGTCCAGATTGCCCCCATGCTGAAGGTAGTAAATAGGGTCTCTCACCCATCTTGTCTGTTTTATCCCATAACATTACATTTTATTCTTAATTTTCCAGTGACAGAAAAGACATTAAAACAACTACAGACTTTATTGTAACACATCCAGAAGCTATTTGGTGAGTGGGAAATGGTAAGATTTTATTATCATTATTTAAATCAGACCTGTCATGTCAGATCTTAATAGCTACAGAGAAAATGTAGGGAAAAGGCTTGCTTAAAATATTCTCCTAAGATATTGCAAGGTGCATGTTTTCCATACAATGTGATTTGTGACTTCACACCCCAGATTACATTATTTCAAATAAGGATCCTGAATGATCAGGTCTCAGACAGTTGGGCAGTTTTACAAATGTGATTGAAATTATAAAATGAAAAATCAGCTTAGGCAAAGAGGCTGGATATACTCTAAAAATGGAAGGAAGATGAATAATCAAAGATATATTTGGTGCTATAATGTCAGGGAGCCCAATTCTAAAATTAGTTGAGATATAGACTGTGTGCTCAATACAACAACAAGGCTCACAAGAGAGAAACATAGGCTTTTCCACCAAAATTTCATAGGCAGAACACTAAATTTATAGTCCTGACTCTGCTTTTTGATTTCTATTTGAGTTCCACACTATTCACAAGGGAATACAAAATGCAAAGCCTGTCAGATAATTTTACATGAGTTTTAGCCATTTGGTTCTCAGTATTGCTCTCCGAGGCAATAGAAAACAGAGAAGCAAAATCATTCCACAGCCATCCTTACTTTGTGAGAAATTGTAAAAAAAGGACAAAAGCACATGATCTGGAAAAAAGCCAGGCAACCAGACTTTCACATAGAAAACTATTGGTTTGGCACAAAACTTCTATATAAAAGGATGGATTATTGAAGGAGTGGATTCTGGATGCCTTGGAAAGGGAACAGCTACCATATATATCTAGGAGTGGCAGGTCACACACACTTCATTTGGGTATTCTAAAAGGATTGCAGGACTTAAGTAATACACAAACCTGTGGCATAAAGGTTATGGGGATCTCAGTGAATCGACAGGAAATCAGGTAGTTCTCCCCTTATATCCTTAGAATAAAGAAAGGTATATTAAAAATTAAGGAGAGTATTATATTTGCTGCAAGCAGAACTATTATCCATAAAAATAATATCAGTAGGTATTCAAGTCAAATTGCTTTTCCTGAAATGTTTGCCAAGTCCTAACTTACAGCATGTGTAAAGACCTCATACTAAAGTTTTTTAAAGTAGTATCGAGTTAACATAAGACTGCTTTTATGAAACGTAATGTTGCAGCTGATCTTATTCGAAAAGGAAGTTCCAATGTGTGGATAGGCACATAGGAGAACTACATACACAATATAGCCAGAGAGAAACAACTAAAAGCCTAGGATACCCAAAGCCACTGAAATAATCAGGCAGAAAGGAAGCATCTTCCTTGTTTATCTCAGAGGGAGCCCTAGCATATCACTTCATGCTTCCAGTCCCCAGAACAGGAGATAGACCATTCCAGGAGACTAACCCCATAGCGCAGCATAGGCTCCTGCCCTTGTCTGTCTATTCTGCAGTGGGAAAGGACTTACAGATACCTAAGACTGCTGCCTAAATCTCTGAGGATAAGGTAGTTCTCAATTTAAAACAGTCAGGTTTAATAAGTTTAATGTAATAACCAATGTGCCGGAAGAATTTATGCATTTTAGTTACTCAAACTCAAAAATCATTACTTGTCTTTATAAACTGTAGAGCATTCTATGTCTTTGACAAGTGCAGCGAGAGGAGCAAGCTCAGCTCTGTGGGAAAATATATTAAGAGCTCTGAGCAAGGAGGCCTAGTTTAGAGTTCAGTGGTCAGATCAAAGCCAGAGAATAGTCTGGGCTAAGTAGCAGAGGCCAGGACAGAGCTGCATGTTAAGTGTGGAATGGAAGAAGTCACTGTGCTGTATGCACATCTAAGTCACAACTTTTTCCTGGACCTTGGAGGCTGCATGCTGGGCACACTTCTACTTCCAAGGAGCATCTACCATGGGAGCAAGATTCATTTTGTGTGGAGGATGAAAGTACAGCACAGCTGCTGATATGACTGTCAGAGAACTCCAAGACTTCTCCGCTTCACCTAGGATCAAATCCAATTGTCAAGGAGTAGCTGTAAGAGAGCAGTCATTGCTTACACATGAACACACTCGGACACAGTGGCTCAGTGAGTACCTTCTTTTGCTAGGTAGTTTTGTATTTAATTGACTTAAGGGTCTTCATTGTGGTTTAATTGGGTTTTGAAGGCACACCAAACAACCGAATGTGAATAAAAGTCTTGGAAACTTAAAGCTGTTTTCTTAAAATTCAACAACCAAGTTTTTGGAAATTACAGGTTACTACAGTAGATGTGTTGTGATATGCTGTGCTGTGCTGTGCTGTGCTGTGTATAGCATGCTGTCCTGCCCTGTGCTGTGCTGTGCTGTATATACCATGCTGTCCTCTCCCGTGCTGTGCTGTACTATGCTGTGCTGTGGCAGGATACCAAATATCGCCTATTACCTGTTAAGCAATATGACTGAAAGCAAACAATGTCACTGCAATGTAGAATTTGGGAGAGAACATCCAAAAAGAAAAGAGGCTGGTTCAGTTCTTCTAGGCCTCATCCAGCACTAACAGAGACCACATCATCTCTCAACAGGCATCATTGTTTATCTTAATGGAATATGGTGTCAACACTTCAGTTGATACCAACAACCATATGAAACAGGTAACACAATTATACAACCACATAAACAAGGCAAAAGTTAGTCAACTTGCCTACAATCACTTCACATGTATAAGACATAATAGAAGTGGAAGTCCAATTTCAGGTACTTTCCTACTTCAGAATATATGCATATTATAAACTAATTTTCCCCAGTAATATCTACAGAACTTGAAGTCTATGAGAACAAAATGATTATAACACATAATATGTCAGAAAGGATTGTCTTTTGATATCAAGTGTATGCACCAAATAAACAATATTTTTTTTCAAATTATTTTCATTTTTACTGGGCAAAAAGAGTTTTCTTCTCAAGGAAGAAAATTTCCTCAGAAAAATGTTGGCAAATAACATAAACAAACCTCATTGCTTTTCTCATGGGAACGAACTAACCAGGGCCATTTTGCTGCCTCTGACATCCCATAATTCTGCAGTTGCAGATAACCTCATAATCTAGGCTCATAATATTTGTTTGAGCAGGAATTCAATATGATTTTCAAATATCTTTATGAAACAACAAAGTCTATCATCTTTACTATGTCTCCTTAAGACACAAGCATTTTCATTCTTTGACACTAAGCATTTAATGTAAACAACTACAGTATTCTACATTTTTAGGTATGCAATATTGTTATAAATATAACTAGATAATTCATATTTCATCTTAATGATGATGAACATTCTAGAGAATATTGTCACTACCATCATCAACACTACTCCATGTATATTTCATAGTTTTTTCATGCCTTCATCTTTTGGTGACTGGTTTCTATTTTTGGACTGGTGTACAAATATTCATTTAAAACCTTGTCTTTAATTCTTTTGTTAAATGAGTAAAAATAAAAATCACTGAATCCTAAGCTCTTATAAAATGATCTAACTCTTTAACATAGAGTGTAAGAGCTGTGCTATTTACCATCTCTGACTAACAATACGTGATGATTCCAACTCTCTATATCTTGTGTGTGTGTATGTTTGTGTGTGTGTGTGTGTTTGTGTGTGTATGTGTGCAGGAACAGGTGGGTGTGTATATGTGTGTGTGTATGTGTGTATGTGATTATGATGATTTATGTTGATTTTTGTTTGTACAGAATCTGGAATCATCCAACATACATATGGCCAGGTACATCTGTGTAGGAAAATTTAGATAAATATAACCTCTGGGAATGCCAATGAGTGATTATTAGTTTAATTGAGGAAGGAAGACCCATCCAAATAGTGGACAACCTCTTACTGAGTCTTAGGTCCTGGTGTGAATTAAAAATAGAAAACAAGTTAAGGAAGGACACTCATCTCTCTGTCTTCTTTAATGCAACATGGCCAGCTGCCTCAAGCTCCTACTGACAGGGTTCCCTGCAATGATGGGATTAATGTCAACCTGTAGCCAAAATAAACTTTTGCATTCTCATGTTGTCTTCATCAGAGTAACAGAACAGGTAGGAAAAGTAACTAATAGAGTCTTCACAATGGGTAGAAAGAGATGAGCAGAATGGCCACTGATGATTTGAGGATTTTGTTTTCATATGTTTATTTGTTGTTGTTGTTGTTGTTGTTTGAGAGGATAATTTAGCATGTGACTCAGTATAATTTCAACTTCTCTGTGTACCCCAGGCTGGCTCTCAACTCCTAAATCTTCTGCCTAGCTTTCTGAGTGCTGGATCACAGGGGGACTACCCCATCCACATCATTACCAACTTTCAATTGGGTTATTTCACAATTTAACTGAAATCAAAATTTGCATGCTGAAACAGAAATGTTCATGTCATAAAGAGCTTTTCAAAACTTCTGCGGTAGCTAGTGTCCATGCTAACTGTTACCAAAATAAGCTGCAGCTCCAGCCTGGCTTTTTGTGCATACCTGCTCTGTGTGTGTGTGTGTGTGTGTGTGTGTGTGCATGTGTGTTTTAAGATTTGTTTCTTTGAAAAACACTTCTATGTGTGTAGAGTTTTTTTTTTTAAGATTTGTATCTTTAAGAGCTGTTCTCAATCCCCAGAAATTGCATTAAAATTCAAAATAATTTCCAGTACTGAGATGAGAAACTGCCACTTGGTGATTTGACAAGTTCTGAAAGGGCAATTTTAGAAAACGAGGGGGTAGTGGGAATATTACAAAGTCTTCAGATACAAAACGGACAAGACAGAACATAAAGGTGTCAGCTGCTGTGAGAGGATAAATAGTGTGCCTCTGTTTCCTCATCACAGAGCAGGACAGAGCAGCCCTAGCTACCCATCGGGTTAAGCAGCCTGGACAGCACAGATGACTGCTCAGAGGGGCAGCATCATAGGGTGTGGGGGAGGGAGCAGGTTAGCAGCATGTGCATTGGAGATTGATGTTGATCCTCTTCACTGCCAAGTGAAATGCCAATAATGCTTGTGTAGCATTTTGTGAGGCAATGGGAGTATTGATTTCCGAGTGATAAGAAAGAATGGAGCCATGCTCTTAGGTATAAAAATATTGGCAACTGTTACAAAGAATTGACTCACAGGGACCTGAGTGCTGGCCTTTCTTAATACAAATAATTCAGGCTTCAGAAAGGTTTCAGGAGCAGCCAGGCATAGCTTACAGGCAAGGACTGTGCTATCAATGTGTCTGCAGCTTCACTGGTCTCATAGTATATTGCCCTGTTGGACTGAGTGCAGCTGGAGTTAATATATTCCTAAGGGTTGTTGATAATGAGAAAAGGTGATTAAAGATTAAACAAAGAGAAAGGAAGGAGGAAAAAAAAGCAAGACACTAAAACCTCTACAGATGCATTTTAAAGTTCTAGATTCTGTCTGCATTTTTTGTTGTTGTTGCTGTTAAAGATGAAAGAAGAGAAACACTATACTGTTCAGAAGATGTGTGTCTTATGAGAAGAACATTTTATTCTATAGATTATAGGTTGAATACCCAAACCAAAATGGACCTCTTGTAAACATGCATGACAATTATATTTAATGATATCACACTCTTGATGAAGTGCTCATGTAATGCTGAAGAGCTATTCAGCGAAAGGATACATTCCCCACACTCATACTCTTCAACCCTATGTAAAATAACTCTCTGGAGAAAGAAAATAAGCCACCAAAACTGGGGCTCTTACATGTCTTTACTTTTACTAAGAATTAAAAGGCATTTAGCCTCATATGTGCTCAGCCTGGCCTAGGAACCATCAAACTACTTAAAATAATAAAATTGTTAAAAATGCAGAAATATCCATTGATTGATATAATAATTAGCTATATGTGTGATGCACAAATATATGTAAAAGTGTTATATTAACTGATAGCAAAGGAAGAATACATATTGGCTTAGATCTGCCTATCCTTTATAGAGCAAGGAGGCTTTAGGAATCAGAAAGGGCCTGGTGAGTAGTTCAATGATAGAATATTGCTGAGCATGTGAAAGGGCCTAAATTCAATACTCAGCACTGTCAGTCTATCAATTAATTACAAAATGCTGGACATTATATTTAAGAGTGTCTATTCTCATCTAATATGTTCATGAATGAAAAATTTAAATGGCATTCTGGTTTGTTTTTATTCTGTTAAGTTCCTATCTTGCCCTTGATGATTCCTAAGAACACTGTGCTACTACTGTTAAACAAGAAAGAACAAAAGACACTCAGGACAAAACAGTGTTCTTATACACTCAACATCAGTTATAGCAAAGAAGTACCAGAGCATAACTTAGCTTCAGAGTGCTCTAGCTAGCCCACAGTTGTCAGTATAGAAGTGTAGATTTCTTCAAGCGACTTAAAAAAATGCCAAATAGTTTAAAAAATATACCCAGTGTTATCAAAACAGTGCTTAGCCTCCTAGTCTGCTGATGGGAAAGGGTTACTTTCTCAAAAGTAATACACAATATGTATCATATTCTTAATCTGTTGCTTGATTTAATACTGAAATTGTACTTATAAACATGGATCTTGAAACTTAGGCAAAATGTTTGTGTCTGTGCTGTATATGATATTAAAATATTGAAAGAAAATCATCTAATGTTTAGAACAAAATGACAGTGAGGCAGTGTTCAGCTTTTTTCCTCGTTTAATTAATTAATTAATTAATTTGCTTATTTATTCACTTTACTTTCCAATTAATGATCTCCTCCTGGTTAATCCTTCAACACAATCCCTTCCCCATCCCCTCTTCCCCTTCTCCTCTGAGAGAGTGGAGCCCCTGCCACACAGGTATCCCGAGACCCTGGCATATCAAGTCTCTGTAAAGCTAGGCATATCATCTCTTTCTGAGGCCAAACAAGGCAGTCCAGTTAATGGAACAGGGTCCATGGTCAGGGAAAAGATTTAGGAAAAGCCCTGCTCCAGTTGTTGGTAGACCCACATGAATGTGGAGCTGCATATCTGCTGCATATGTAGGAGCAGGGGAAGTCGAGATCCATCCTCTGTGTGCTCTCAGTGTTTCACTCTCTGAGCTCCCCCAGGGATCCAGGTTAGTGAGCTGTCCCTCTTCATGTGGAGGTCCTTTCCCCTCCATGGCCCTCAATCCTTCCCCCATCTCTCCCAGAAGACTCCCCAAGTTACATTCAGAGTTTGGCTGTAGGCCTCTGTACCTTTTGCAGTCATTTGATGGGTGGAGCCTCTCAGAGGACATTTATGCTAGGTTCCTGTTATGCCTATCCTTTGGGTCTGGGTTACTTCACTCAAGATACTTTCTAGTTCCACCCATTTGCTTTTTTGCTTCTTTGTTTGGTTTTTTGTTTTAAGAGTGAGAAGACTTAGTACTTCCAGAGGCTGACTCTGCAGGATGGCCATAGTCACAATCCCCAGCGTCTTTCTTTTGTAACTGGTTCCAGATTGCAGCCACCCTTCCACTTCTGCACATTATTAAAAGCAGGTCATCATCACTGTTTCCAGTCCCAAGAGAAGCACATGACTTTAAGAAGACAGTCAGTTATCCTTTCTATCAACAATGAGAGAAATACTTTTTATATAGCTCTTAATCCAATTTGACTGAAGACCTTTTCATCTTTTTTAAAACTGACTATATTCAAAATAATAGACAACTTTATTTTATTACTTTAAACAAAACAACAAACTGTCATTCAACTCTACCTCTTTTACTGCATATTCTATAAGTACTTTCAACATGCTGATGGTATCGACTGATACTATCAATAAGATAGTACAAATATTATACACAATTCTAAATTTACGTGAGTGTATACTCTAACTGAATAAAGAATATAAAACAATATTTCCCCTATGAAAACACTTTAATCCAATTCTGATAAGCATTTCCAAGCCTCCTTCAATCCTCTGCCCTAGACAACACTATTTGACTGCTATGAATATAGTTTTTCAACTTCTACATATGAGGTCTTTGTCTAGCTGAATCCTCTTTGTTTTGTTTCATGTAATATGATCTACCTCTAGCTATGCTGCTGCAAACAGCAGAATTTGCTAGCATAGAGGGAAACTAAAGTTCATAAAAATAATTTATGTTTTTAATAAAGAAATACTAGAGAGACATTTGAAACATTGCCCTTAAGAACAAATATTAAAGAATTATTATATACCCCATTAAAAAATGGGGTACAAGAGACAGGCAGGCGGATCAATGGAATAGGATTGAAGATCCAGAAATGAACCCACACACCTATGGCCACTTGATCCTTGACAAAGGGGCTTAAAACATTCAATAGAAAAAAAGATAGCCTTTTCAACAAATGGTGCTGGCTCAACAGGAGGGCAGCATGCAGAAGAATGCGAATTGATCCATCCTTGTCTCCTTGTACTAAGCTCAAATCCAAATGGATCAAGGACCTCCACATAAAGCCAGACAAACTGAAGCTAATTGAAAAGAAACTGGAGAAGACCTTTGAGGACATCGGTACAGGGGGAAAGTTCCTGAACAGAACACCAATAGCTTATGCTCTCAGATCAAGAATTGACAAATGGGACCTCATAAAATTATAAAGTTTCTGTAAGGCAAAGGACACCATCAAAAAGACAAATCGGCAACCAACAAATTGGGAAAAGATCTTCGCCAACCCAACATCTGACAGAGGGCTAATATCCAATATATACAAAGAACTCAAGAAGTTAGACCCCAGAAAACCAAATAACCCTATTAAAAATGGGGTAGAGAGCTAAACAAAGAATTTTCATCTGAAGAACTTCGGATGGCTGAGAAGCATCTTATAAAATGCTCAACTTCATTAGTCATTAGGGAAATGCAAATCAAAACAGCCCTGAGATTTCACCTTGCACCAGTCAGAATGGCTAAGATTAAAAACTCAGGAGACAGCAGGTGTTGGCGAGAATGTGGGGAAAGAGGAACATTCCTCCACTGCTGGTGTGTTTGCACCACCACACAATTGGTACAATCACACTGAAAATCAGTCTGGCAGTTCCTCAGAAAACTGGGCACGTAACTTCCAGAGGACCCTGCTATACCACTCCTGGGCATATACCCATAGGATTCCCCAGCATGTAATAAGGATATATGCTCCACTATGTTCATAGCAGCCTTATTTATAATAGCCAGAAGCTGGAAATAACCCAGGTATTCCTCAACGGAGGAATGGATACAAAAAATGTGATATATATACACAATGGAGTACTATTCAACCATTAGAAACAATGAATTCATGAAATTCTTAGACAAAGGGATGGAGCTGAAGAACATCATACTAAGTGAGGTAACCCAGTCTCAAAAGATCAATCATGGTATGCACTCACTGATAAGTGAATATTAGCCTAGAAAACTGGAATACCCAAGACATAATCCACACATCAAATGATGTCCAGGAGAACATCGTCCTAAGGGAGGTAACCCAGTCTCAAAAGAACACTCATGGTATGCCCTCACTGATAAATGGATATTAGCCTAGAAGCTTGGAATACCCAAGACACAAAGCACATATCAAATGATGTACAAGAAGAAGGAAGGAGTGGCCCCTGATCCTGGAAAGGCTCCGTGCAGCAGTATAGGGGAATACCAGGACAGGGAAGTGGGAAGGGGTGGATTGGGGAACAGGGAGAAGGGAGAGGGATTATAGAACTTTCAGGGAGGGGGATCCAGGCAAGGGAAAAATCACTTGAAATGTAAATAAAGAATATATCGAATAAAAAAATTATTATGTAAGTATATAATATAAATAATAGGCATAAAATAAAGTATTAAAGAAGATAGAACCACCAAACATGGCAACTTGACCATTAAACATTGTATATATTCATGAATTATCAATATGCATTATAAATACATATAAATGTAAATTACATGACTTTTATATATCACTTAACCCAGTCTCAAAAGAATATATATATCCTATATCCTAATAAATCTGGTAGAATTGGATTGGAAAATGGCAAAAAAAACCCCCGCAATTTTTAAAGTCTGTAATTATATTCATATTAGCTAACATAAATAATTAACGAGTTGCATTTCTTCTCAGATGATTGATTTTTCAATTATAACTCAAAGAAAAAGAAAAAAACTGCCAATTATCTACTTGTGCTCTGACATCAGCAGGAATCATACAATTAGAACCTTACTGATCCTTTGATTGGTTCTGTATGTAGTAGATACAAAAGATGCACATTGTATACATTGTATACAATTAAAAACATTTCCTCTTTTTCTTTGATATGGTAAGGCAGCTGTGTTATTTTATTAATTTATCTAAAGTCATTTATTGACCATCTGTTCTTAGTAACATGTTTGGTAGTCATAGGAAGTTCATAAAAATAAATGAAAAATGGTCCCTATCCCATAGGAGCTCAAAATCTAGAGGACAAACAGGCATGTAAGTATTAAGGTTGAACATAAAGAAGCCATCAGTATCAGTTATGGAAAGGAAAGGTTTATAGACACATTTACAAGAGATTTGGACCACAGATAATTTGTAAACACAATCAGCTCCCTAAAAGGAGCTAATCCTGGCACACTTGAAAATCAAGGAGTTGAGATTACACAGGGTAGTAAGCAGGCCTAATACATCTGTTTGGCTGCAAAATAGTAATACCAGAATAATGGATATGAAAGATGGGTACAAATGCAACATGGAAACTTTTTTTTTGCCTTAAAGAATGAAGGTATGACTTTACAAGAATACAAGTCTAGATGATTACACTAATGAATTAAGCCAATTACAGAAACACAACCATCTGGTTTTTATAATTTTTTGTTCCTAGATTTTTATATAGATAGATAAAATCATATATATGTGTATAGATGATATAAAATTAAAAATAAAAGGGTGTAGAGGGACAAAGGTACCAATAGAAGAGTGGGAGATAATAAAAGAAGACAGAGGTTTATGAGAAGGAATATACTCAACATAAACTCGATATATCTACAGACAGAAGTTTCACTTTTTAACTAAAAAAAAAAAATAATTTGAAAGAGAGTACTTTGTGTGGCTAAACAAGTTTCCTCACAAAGTCCATAAAGTCAATAAAATCAAATCCAAGTGCCATGAGTGGGCTACAAACATACACATTGTTGGCCAGGAAGATTTCTGAGCCCTCATATAATATAGGCTATTATTTGCTATTGCCTATGCTACAGGTTAATCAACAGCTGTAGATGGTAGGACCTTAATAATGAAGACACTACATTATTTGGATGTAGAGCATGAGAAAATCTGGCTACAACAGATGAAAAGTTCCACCTCTCCAGTTTGTTTTTGTGTTGTTAGAAAGTACTAAACAGGCTTATGGTAGAGGGTCAAGAGTCTTACTTAGCTGTGGACTCTGAGTGTGTTTTAAAAACCTATTAGGCTACATATACATATAAGTCACAACATGTAATTCAGAGCTGCTGAATTAATATTGCAGCTGTTACAGGGTTAGATTTAAGTCTTGCTCCACAGATGAAATTCATACCTGACACTAAATCTAATCAGAAGCCTGTGCTTGGGAGTTCCATGATCTGAGGAGGGAAGACATTGCTGATATTTTGTCAAATAGACATGATATGCTTGTCTAATTGCCCTCTAAATATTTACATTTATATCCATAGAGAATTAGTGTGTGTGTGTGTGTGTGTGTGTGTGTGTGTGTGTGTATGAGAGAGAGAGAGAGAGAGAGAGAGAGAGAGAGAGAGAGAGAGAGAGAAAGAGAGAAGGTTCTAGGAACACTGAAGATTAGATAAGAAAGAATGTGATAGTTGGAAGATGAGATGAAGTATTGTGGAATTTTACTCTCAAAGCATGACTTAACTCTTACCAGGCATGACTGCTTGTATAAGATGTGTAGAGCGTTGGAACCATCAACATTCACTCATGGTAAGGGATCTGGAAGATGTAATGATTGGAATATTTACATTTCATTGGTACATTTGATCCAGTAAATTATCACTCATTTATGTTTCCACAAATAATAGTTTTTAAAGTGAATGTCTTTAATTATTCCCTTTACAATCCATTATCTACCCTACCTCTCCTCCCAGTACCCCTGACACAAGTCCTCCCTGGATTTCCCTTACTCAAATAAGGAGATGCTCTCCTCTGGGTATCAACCATCCCTCCCCCATACATCAAGTTGCTTTGGGACTAGGCATGCCCTTTTCCATTGAGGCCAAGCAAGGCTATCTATTTAGGATACACAGGCAGAGAGAAAGGCAGGCTCAGGGAAAGACCCTGTTCCAATTGTTTAGCAGACCCATATGAATACTCACTAATTCACTAAGCACAAAACAAAAGCATGAAGGGAGAGGGGAATTATCAGCCAGAGTGGGAGGGAGACCTGACAGAGTAATGGGAGTGCATATGCTCAAAGGTCACTGTGAGTGTGTGTGTGAAATATTATATTGAAATCAATTGTTATATATAATCCATTATGCTAATGAGAAATTTTTAGGAAGAAACAAACTGACAATAGGGAATGACAAAAGAGTAGAAAAAGAAACTGGCTGATAGAACATGCATTCACATTCACTCACTTGTTAGGAGGAGCTCATCCACTTATTCTCTACGTAATGGGAAGCTGGTCCACTTTGTATACCCAAAGTAAAGCTCATTCATATGCTTTCTAGATAAAGTAGAGATCATGCACTGGATCTCTAAAATAGCTCCTCCACTTAAACTTTAGACCAAAATAGACCCTCACTCACTGGGTCTCTAGACAGACGTGTGCCTTACCAGTTATATCTAAACAAGGTTGGTCATATCCCAACCAACTCAGTCTCTAGATGAAGGATATTCATCCATTCAGTCTCTATTATAGACAGAGAAGAGCTCATGGACCCAACCTTTAGACAAATGAGAATCCATTATTTAGGCTTTTTTTTTTTGTTTGTTTTCAAAAATGGGAACCCATTTGAGTTAGACTTTGGATAAAAGGTACCAACCATATTAACCTGATCTATCCCAAGAAAAAGAGAATATTTAGTAGCCACAGTAGTAGAAAATTTTTAATAATATTACAGTTTTCTAACTCAAGCTGTTCTCATGATTAAGTCAGTATTTCAGTATCTCAAGGTAGTTTGAGGAAACTGCAATTGTCCTCTTAGGAAATACCAAGGATGTAGACTGGGACTGTGATAATGGGACTAGAGATGACCAAAGGAGGAAAACGATGAGTTAATGGCAGAATTGATGGTAATTTCTATGTAAAAGGACATGAAGCTAGAAAAAATGATTTCATTAAATAACTCAAGAACCAAGCAGATTGTATCTTTAATGCAGGAAGAATTGATTTGTGAGAGGAAGAGGTAAAAAGAAGAGTTTCCATTTATGATCTTGAAATTCCTAAGAGAGATGGAAGGTAATATGGCTTAGAATTTGAAACTATCTTATTCATTTTAGTTTCCATCTCATTTAACAAAATTTAATCCCATAGCAATTCCTCCCCTATAACTGAGCTAAAGAAACAGAAAAATAATATTGCTACATATATCTTAAGTGGAACAAGAAAAATCCTCAGGGGTTAATCAAAACTCCCAGCCTATTTCTAGCTTGAGAATGTGATTTTAATTTGTAGTACTCATTTGGCCTATAAAACACAAGTTGTGACATTTTGACTAGACCTTTTGGAAAGTTTTTCATCCAGAGAAAAATGAGACCTGAAATTCTCTGGGGAAGTCTTGCATCTCAGAGTCTATGAGAATCCAGAATTGTGTCTCCACCAGTAATCTCTAAAATCCAGTAACTATCATGTCAGCCCCTCGAGGGAATGTAAGCTCATAAAAAAGAGAAAATAACAATGTCCCCACATTTAAAATCAAAAAATAATTGATAATAAATCATGAAAAGTTATAGATAGAGAAAACTGGAACATTATAAGAAAGAAAGAAATCATTTCAAAGTAAAACTATAATGAAAACATTGTCATTGAAACACCTTCCATAGACATCTCAGAATAAATTATATTACAGATTGTGAAATACATACTTAAGGCTTGCCTGTATAAGTCAGCACATGTTCATGAATTTAAAAAATGTTTTATTATTTTAAAATATATTAATTCTATGAAAATTTCGGTTATAATAACTTTTTACCCAACTCCTTAACTATTTTCAGATTCCTCTATTCCTTCCCTCCAAACATCATGTACTCATTTTTATATAATCCACTGATTCCAATTTGCACTGTACTTAACCATCTAGTTGTATGCTATACACTAGACCATAGATGAACTTTAAATAAAACTTATTTGTTTGTTTATTTGGTTGACTAATTGATTTAGCCCACAAAGAAGCAGATAACTAACTGCCCATAGGTCCTCTCTTTAAGGTGAGTGCAGATGAACCCCTTCTTACTCTATGCAACAATGTTGACTGGTTTGATTTTGTGTTGGCCTTGTGCAGCTGCTATGAGCAACTACAGCTGCTATGACTTCACAAGGGACTTAGTCCTGTCATATACAAGAGACACTGCTTCACTCTTTTCTTCTTCATATTCTTCAGTGGTTCTTGAGCCTTGAGGAAATGGTGATACAGATATGCCATTTGTGGATAAAAACTCATCAGTTAATTCTCTAAACTTGGACCAACATTAACTTTCTGCATCAACCACCATTCACAATGAAATTTCTCTGATTAAGTCTGAGAGCTTCATTAACCTAAGGTTAGAAAGATATAAATTTAGAGACCAGTTTTATACTATATTATTATTATTATTATCATTATTAAAATAATATATGTTCACTACTAGGATATGTGTGCTCCCCAGACATGGGTTCTATGCCATATATACAGTACCAGCAATATGTTTTCTCCTGTGGAGTAGGGCCTAAAGTTGAACAGAAAGAAGTTGGTTACTATAATAGTTTGAATAGGTTTGGCCCCTATGGACTCAAATGTTTGAATGCTTGGCCCACAGGGAGTGAGACTATTAAGAGATGTATCCTCGTTAGAATAGATATGACCTTGTTGAAGAAGGAAATGTGTCACTGTGGGAATTGGTTTTAATTGTGCTCAAGCTCTGCCAGTATGGAAAAGACAGTCTCCTAGTAGCCTTCAGATCAAGATTCTCAGCTCCTTCTCCAGCACCATATCTGACTGGATCCTGCCTTGCTTCCTGTCCTGATGAAAATGGACTGAACCTCTGACACTATAAACCAGCTCCAATTAAATGTTGTCCCTTATAAGAGTTGCCTTGGTCATGGTGTCTCTTCTCACCAATGGAAGCACAAACTAAGAGAGAAGTTGGAACCTGGGATATGATTAAGTGGGCTGTGACTTAAATTGGGACTTAATGGGCCGTTGAAGTAGGAATATGGAAGACAGTGGTACTGAGTGTGGCAGCCTGGCTCTAGAGGTTTCAGAGGAGAAGAATTTTAGTGTGTGTGCTAGAGATTGCTCTTCTGATATTTTGTGAAGAATGTAGCTGCATTTTGCCCTTATCTGAAGAGTCTGCTTGAGGATAAGGTGAAGAGGTTCAGATTAAGAGCATTGACAAAGGAGGTCTCAAAACAACTCAGTTTAGACTCTGGGCTGTGGTTCACTCTTTATTTTTTTATGAGGTATTTGCTTTATTTACATTTCAAATGTAATCCCCTTTCCTCATTACCCTCTGAAAACCTCCTATCCCATCTCCCTCCCCCTGCTTACCAACTACCAACTCCCCTACCCAGACTTTCCTGACCTGGCATTCCCCTACACTGGGGCATCTAGCCTCACTCTTATGAGTGGAGTTTTGATTAAGTATAGCAAAATTAGAAAGAATAAATGCAAAATGTTTAGTTTAAATATTAAAGGATCACCAGTAAGTGCAGTGTAGCAGCTAGATTCTGTTTTCAAGGATATTAAATGGAGTAGTGACCTTGGGCTATCAGCTAGGCTTATTATTTATGTATTTGCAGTTGAACATGAAATAGTTACAGCATGTTAAGTGCTATAATTACCTGGGTATTGTTTTCATTTGGATTTTTAATCTAGCATGAACTACAATTCAGAAATGTAGGGCACACCTATGATTCAGATCTTAAATAATAATGGCTGAAGTATGATTAGATCCAGGCATGATGGTTTGCCTTTAATCCCAGGAGATAAAGGCAAATATATATTTGAGTTAAAGGCCAGCCTACTACAAAGCAAGTTCCAGGTAAAGAAAAGCTTAGGTCCATGTATGATGATATACATGCAGCATGAGGGAGAGGAGCCTTATAGATCTCTGAGGTCAAGGTCTGTCTATAGAGCAAGTTCCAGAACACCCAACCTTAGTCAGTAAAAGAGTTAGAAAGTGGAACGCTGTTGCTGGTGTGATAGAACATGGTGAAATGTTCTAGTCCAACCATGCAGCAGAACCCAGTAGCTTCTGTCATGCCCTCTGGCTTTAGAGGACCATTGACACTGGTTAGTTCAAGCTAAGAAATGAGTGGTGATTAAGAAGAGACCAGCATCACTGAGGTGAAATCTTCTTGGAAGTATGCCCTGAGAGCACAAATAAGCTGTGATCCACAGATAACCAATGCTGTAACTTCTGCTATTAGATGGATTTGGTAGGGTTGTACTGGTTTGAAGGTATGAAGGGGTTATGGAGAACAGTTGAGGCTTGGCACTGTGAGAAGTCAGGGAAGTCCATTAATAAAGGTCCAAGACTGAAGGGGCCATTCACAAACAAGTTAAGGATTTTTTCTAGTTCCATCTATTTGCCTGTGTATTTCATGAAGGCATTCTTTTTAATAGCTGAGTAGTATTCCATTGTGTAAATGTACTACATTTTCTGTATCCATTCCTCTGCTGAGGAATATCTGTGTTGTTTCTAGCTTCTGACTATTATAAATAAGGCTGCTATAAACACAATGGAGCATGTGTCCTTCTTATATGTTGGAGCATCTTTTGAGTATATTCCTAGGAGTGGTATAGCTGGGTTCTCAGGTAGTACTATGCCCAATTTTCTAAGGAACTACCAGACTGATTTCCTGAGTGATTTTACCAGCTTGCAACCCCACCAGCAATGGAGGAGCATTCCTCTTTCTCCACATCCTAACCAACATCTGCTGTCACCTGAGTTTTTGATCTTAGCCATTCTAACCAGTCTGAGAAAATATCATCATGAGTTAGGTAACTCAGACATAAAAGAGCACACAAAGTATGCACTCGCTGATAAGAAGATATTAGGAAAAAAAAGATCAGAATATCCATGATACAGCTCACAGATCACATGAAGCTCAAGGAGAAGGATTAAAGTGTGGATGTTTCAGTCCTACTCAGGAGGAAAAAAATAATCATAGAAGTTAGAGAGGATGTGGGAGAAAGAGAGGAAGAGGATAGGAAAAAATGGGGGCAGGATCAAGTGTAGGAGGAGACAGGGAGATGTACAATGGGTCAGGAAAATGAGCAGACTTGTGTAGCAATGGGGAATGGGAACTGGGGGTAGCTACCAGAAAGTTCCAGATACCAAGAAAGCAAGAGGCTCCCAGGACCCAACAGGGATTATATTAGCTAAAATACCCAACAAAGGGGAGAAAGAACCTGTAGAGACCATATCCAGAGGTTACACATGCGCCCCCCCACCCCCCCGTGGAGAGGAATGGGGCCAGCTACCCTTCTCAAAACTTTTAATGAGAAGTGATTGTTTCTGTCAAAAGGAGAAACAAAGAGTGGAGCAGAGACTGAAGGAAAGACCATCCAGAGAATACCTCTTCTGGGCATTCCATACGCAGCCACCAAACCCAGACACTATGTTGATGCCAAGAAGTGCTTGATAACAGGAGTCTGATATAGCTATCTTCTGAGAGGCTTTGCCTGAGCCTTACCAATACAGATGTGGATGCTTGCAGGCAACCATCAAACTGAACACTGGGACCCCAATGGGGGAGTTAGGGGGTGGACTGAAAGAGCTGAAGGGTTTGCAACCCCATAGGAAGAGCAACAATATCAACCAACCATAACACCCTCCCCAGAACTCCCAGAGACTAGACCACTAACCAAAGAGGGACCCATGGCTCCAGCTGCATATATAGCAGAAGATGGCCTTATCTGGCATAAATGGGAGGGGAGGCCCTTGGTCCGGTGAAGGCTTGATGCTCCAGCATAGGGGAATGCTAGGGCAGTGAGTAAGGAATGGGTGGGTGAATGACAGAGCCCTATCATAGAAACTGCAGTTAGAAGGGGAATGGGATAGGAGGTTTGTGGAGAGAAAACCAGAAAGGGGGATAACATTTGACATGTAAATAAATACAATAACCAGTAAGTATTTTTTTAAATGTTTTTAAATGTTGGCATTTAAAATATTTTTTAAAATGTTTTTAAAGTTTGTCATCATGGAGAGGCTAATGGTGAAGCCTAGCTGCAGCAGAAGACCTCAGCATATTAGAGATGCTAGTACCAAGGGATGGCCACTAAGAATAGTAGCAGCAGTAGAGTAGAGTCAACCAGAGCCGAGATCGCTACAGAAGGAAGAGCTGGAGAAGTGATTCAAGGCCTTTTGAGAAGCCTGGACAAACATGTGTCGATCCCAGACACTGAAACAAAAAGCTATACAGTTCAAGTTGCCTTGGAGACCCCAAGATGTTAGAGATGCCAGATCCATGGGATACCTACTAACAGGGAGCTGAAATAGCCTAAAAGAACGAAGTTTGCTGTACTCAGCAACACTAAAAGGAGTTGGACATCAGACATAGAGATGAAGAGATTGAAGTTTGCTCAGCTAGGTTTTGGTCTTCCTTATTCCAGTAATTTCTCACTATTACATTTTGGAATAATAATACTAATCATGTGACTTTGGAGTATGTGCTCTGGTGTTGAATTTTATAGGGGTTTATAGATAAGTTGTTGGGCACTGGGAATGGATACTTATCTTAGTCAGACAGGGACAGTTTATTAATCAGGACTGATTAATCAGGGTCACAGGTCAAACTTGGGAGCTGAATGTCACCTTGAGACAAGAACATGTAGGGCTTTTTAAGCCTGAAATTGACAAACATCTGTGCCAAGTTATTCTACCAATCAGGATTTAGTTTAAGGGGATTTTATAAGGAACATATCTTGATCCTACACTTATCCTGTTCCCATTGATTGGGCTTTTCAACTGTGACTGGGGTCTTGCCTTGTATAACATTTGTCTTAACTTGCCAACCAGGATGTCAGTTGCCCATGTACATGCCTCTTTCTGCCAAGTAGGATGTCAGTTCCTAGAAACATATACTATTTGACTCTTACTCAAAATGGAAGTCTTATTCCAAGTGGTTTCTTATATTGGTGCAGATGTCTCTTTTAGGTTGGGGCCTATCCTAGGGGCTGTTTATAAGAGCAAATATCATAAATGCTTACACACAGATGTAGGAAGTACTGCTGGGTGGGTGGTTCCTATCCAGGCTATTGAGAGTAATTATACAAAGCAGTTGTACTGACTTCTATCATAATTGCTTTCCAATGGTACAGAATATAATAGAATATATAACCAACTTGGGCATGAAAAAGTTTCCTACTAGTAGCAGAAACAACATATGAGAAAATTCCCTTATAATATTAATAATAGTACAAAATGGCAGGTTAGCCAGGTAATAGTTACCTAGGCCTCGGCATTTCATCTAGGCCTTAACATGTTGTTTAGTTCATATTCTATATAGTACTTAATATTTGACCCAGGCCTTAACTTGAATGAATCTCAGAAGAAACTTTGAACTTCTGACTTTTAACATTTTTGAGGCTGCTATAGAATATGGGGACTTTTGAGGTTGGACTAAATACATTTTTCATTATGCTATGGCTCGGTATGACCCCCATAGAATAATGGTTTTAAAGAAGCCTGTGGGGGCTAAGGAGTAGAATGTAGTGCCTTGAACAGGTTTGACCCCCAAGAAAATTATGTGTTTGAATGCTTGACCAAAAGGGAATGACACTGTTAGAGGTATGCTCCTGTTAGAATATGTGTGGCATTGTATGAGGAAATGTGTCACTGTAGGGTGTGTTTTGAGGGCTCCTAATGTTCAAGCTCTGCCTAGTGTGGAATAAATATTCTCTCCTGTTTCTCTAGCACCACGTCTGCCTAGATGCTGCCATGTTTTCTATGGTTATAGTAATGGAGTGAACCTCTGAAACTGTAAGCCAGCCCTAATTAAATGTTGTCCCTTATAGGAAATGCCTTGGTCATGGAGTCTCTTCACAGCAATGGAAATCCTAACTAAGACAGCTGTCCTATAACATTTTGTGTAACTATTTTATCTATGGGCATATCTTGTACTACCGGGGATTATATTACCCTGTGTAGAAAAATTCTAATGTGTGTGTGTGTGTGTGTGTGTGTGTGTTAAGGGGAGGTGTTCAAAAACCTAAACACCTCTATTTTTAATGAACCCCCCCTCCTGCCTTACCTTTCCATGTCTGTTTCCACTTGAATTACTCTCCGTGCTGCTTTTCCTATCCCCTTAGCACCTATGTCCTATGACACATCCTCCCTTAAGATTTTTCTTTCTGCTGCTGACAAATAGTTTCTGTTTTTCTTTAATTTTAAGATTCACATAGGAGTGAGGACATATGGCCTTTGTTTTCCTGTGTCTGGGTTACTATACCAAGAATAATATTTTTCATCCCTATTCATTAACTTGCCAATTTCATAATTTCAATTTTTCTTCTACCTTAATAAAATCACACCATATTTTTTGCTAGCTAGTTTTTTTCTCAACTTGACACAAGCTAGAATAATTTTAGAAAAGGGATTCTAGTTGAAAGAAAAGTCCCCATTAAATTGTTCTGTAGGCAAGCCTGTAGGTTGATGATAGATTTAGCTCTTTGTGAGCCGTGTCACCTCTGGGCTAGTAGTACTGCATATAAAAATGCAGGCTGAGCAAACCATTAACAGCATCCCAATATGCAGCACGCCTTTCGTCCTTCCATCAGCTCCTGCCTCCAAATTCCTGCTGTTTGTGTTGCTGCCCATATTTCTCACAGTGATGGCTTATGCTGAAATATATGTAAGTTGAGATGAACTTTTTACTCATTAGGTTGCTTTTGGTTATAGTATTACATTGTAGCATTTGAAAGCCTAGCTAAGTCATATATAGGAATCACATTTTATTATCTATTCATCAGTTAAATGATGAATGTCACAGGTATTTTAAATGGAACAGTCATGAACTTGCATGGGCGGACATCTTGAGGAGGATAATTTGGGCTATCCAGGGCCTCCTGTACTTCTACATGAACTTTAAGAGGTTTTGTTGTTTCTTGCTGTTGGCATTCATTCTAGGCTCTTTGGCACAGTTACTTGGCATCAGCTAGGTATGCATGACTCATGCATGACCTAAAAAAGGAGGTGCTAAGACACCTCTCAGCAACAATGTAATAGAAGGCATCATCCCATGCCCACCACTGCACTATGTTTTTGGGATCATTTGCTTTCCTGGGGTATTATATTACCCTGTGTAGGGAAATTCACTCTCTTGCTTTTGCTCTTTTTACTTCCTTCCTCTCCTTCCTATCTTCCCTTCTCTTCCCATTACCCCACCCTCTTTTTCTCCAGATATTCATGGCTGCCTCTACACTTTGTCCCTCCCCGTCCTCTCTCTCTGACTTTCTCTGTCTCTACTTCCCCCTCAACTCTCCTTCCCATGACCTAAATAAACTCTGTTCTATACTATACCTTCCTGTGTGACTGGTAACTCAGGGGGAAAGGATACCTCAGCATGGACCCGAGGAAGCATTCCTTTTGTCCACACTGCACTACTCCTCTACAAAACATATCGCTGGATTCTTCTTCTTCTTCTTCTTCTTCTTCTTCTTCTTCTTCTTCTTCTTCTTCTTCTTCTTCTTCTTCTTCTTCCACAAAAAGTTGCCGCTATTGTTGCTTTATTTTGCTTTGTATGTCTATGAAGAATGTCACTGAAATTTTGATGGAGAATACCTTGAATCTGTAGTCTTCTTTTGGTTCAATGGGTATTCTACTACTAATCAGTGCACATGTAATAGTTATATTCTGGTGTCTTCTCTAATTATTTTAATTGGTTTCAAGATTTTATTGGATAGTTGCACATTCTTGTGGGGTTCCAGAGAATTGACCTGATTGGGACATTTTAAAAATGACAAGCAAAAAACCAAACCAAACCAAACAAACAAAAAAGGACAAATACATGGACACTTGGATCAGATTAACTTCATTTCCAGTCTTTCCAGGGTTTTTGTCATGAAAGAAATTCAATTATTTCAAAAGCCTTTTCTGCATCAATTGAAATTTTATTAGTCCATTTGTGTGGTGAATTACATCTGTTTAGTTAGGTATGTTGAAACGTCCCACATCTCTGGATCAAGTCATCTTTGAACATGGCGAATAATCTTTTGGATGTGATTTTGATTGACTACAATTTGCAATTAATCTATTGAGAAATTTTTTATGTGAGAGTGATTGGCCTATAATTCTATTTTTGTTGAATTTTTATGTGGTTTTGGGTATGCTGGTAATGTTGAATTCATGTAAAGGATTTGGCAGAGCTCCTATATTTATATTTTACAGAATAATTTGAGTAGGATTGATGTTAGGCTTCTTTTGAATATTTGGTAGAATTCTCCACTTAATACATCAGTCCCCAAGATTTTATTTAGAAAATTTTAATTACTGCTTTTGTCTATTAGTTGTTATAGATCTCTGTAATTTATTTATTTAATCTTGGTTAAGTTTGATAGGTTATTTGTAAACATACATTTACAAATTCATTTGTTATTTTAACTTTCTAATTTAGATGAATATAAAAATTTAAAATATGTTCTCATGATTTCTGAATTTAATATATTTGTTGGAATGTCTCCATTTTCATTTCTAATTTTATTAATTTGGGTCTTCTTTTATTAAATTGGGTCTTTTTCATTTTGTTAATTTGATTAAGATTTGAAAGTTTATTTTCAAAGAACCAATTCTGTTTGATTGATTTCTTTTTCATTTCTATTTCATTCATTTCACTCCTAATCTATTTGTTTCTATATACAGCTTTGAGGATTGATTTGCTCTTGTTTTTGTAATGTCACTAATAATGAAGTTGATCAAAAGACCTAACTCTTGAAAAATTTAGCGATAAAAAACAAAAAACACAGTAGTAAAAAGGAGAATTTGCACCAAGAATGTTTCATAATAATCATTCCAATTTCACTCATCATTATTGCAAAAATCACAGTCATATCTATAAGCCAATAATACCCATAACATTGAATGGATGCTATAAAAAGTCTAGCAAAGTATGTATATAATCAAAATGAGTCAAGATCAACTTAAAAGCAGGCAAACAGTAAATATGTCCAAAAAAATGAATTGGATGGGATGAATTCTACCAGTGTCAACATATGTAGGAGAAGGATTTAAAGTTTTTGGTTGGAGAAGCCCCGCAGCCATATTTGCTGCCTGCCGGGGACAGAAAAGGATCACTAGGTACTGTACCACCCTGAGCTTTAGATTTCTGGTGGTGCAAACCACCAGGAGTCTGCCTGCACTCAGGAACCGAGCAAGTAGGCGGGTTTTCTCTGCCAGCCTGCCTGGCTTGGGGCCCATGTCCTGCCCAGGGAGCTTGGAAGGAGAGAAGCTCCTCAGTCATATTTGCTGTCTGCTGGGGACAGAAAAGAATCACTAGGTACTGTATCACCCTGAGCTTTAGATTTCTGGTGGTGCAAACTGCCAGGGTTCTGCCTGCACTTGGGAACTAAGCACATAGGCGGTTTATCTGCAAACCAGTCCATTGCAGGACCTGTGTCCTATGTGAGAATCAACAGAGGGAGTGACCCCCACCACACCATCTTCCTTCCAAAATAGAGCAGACAGAGAACACCTGGTTAGCCTTGACAACCTAAGTATAACATTGCTTGAGGCAAGACAGAGAAGGGCTCCAAAGACACAAAAGAGGAAGGGAGCATATGAGTAATCTCTGCCAGAAGAAACCCAGTCATCCAGTGTTGCAGAGATAACCTTAAAGATCCACAGTAGGTTGAAGCACCAGCCAGTGACAATAAGACCATCTAACACCTGGGAGAACCAGATAGCTAAAGGCAAACGTAAGAACGTTACTAAAAGAAACCAAGCCATTATGGAAGCATCTGAACCCAATTCTCCAACATTACCAAGTCCTGGAAACCCCAACACACCAGAAAAACAAGATTTGTATTTAAAATCACTGGTCATGATGCTGGTACAGGAACACATGAAGGACATACTTAAAGAAATTCAGGAGAAAATGGATCAAAAATTAGAAGCCCTTACAAGGGAAACACAAAAATCATTGAAAGAAATTCAGGAGAATACAAAAGACAATAAGAAGGAAATGCAAAAATCACTTAAAGAAATACAGGAGAACCTTGATCAACAGGCAGAAGTCATGAAAGAGGAAACACAAAAATCTCTTAAAGAATTAGAGGAAAACACAAACAAGCAAATGACAGAACTGAGAAAAAACTTCCAGGATCTAAAAACAGAAGTAGAAACAACTAACAAAGCACAAAGGGAGACAACTTTGTAGATAGAAAACCTTGGGAAGAAATCAGGGATCATAGACGCAAATATCAACAACGGAATACAAGAGATAGAAGAAAGAATCTCAGATGCCGAAGATACCATCTCAACAGTTAAAGAAAATGCAAAATGCAAAAAGTGTGTAACCCAAAATATCCAGGAAATCCAGGACACAATGAGAAAGCCAAATCTAAGGATTATAGGCATTGATGAGAGTGAAGATTTACAACTTAAAGGGCCAGCAAATATATTCAACAAAATTATGGAAGAAAACTTCCCTAACCTAAAGAGAGAGATGCCCATGAATATACAAGAAGCCTACAGAACTCCAAACAGACTGGACCAGAACAGAAATACCTCCTGTCACATAATAATCAAAACCCCAAATGTACTAAAGAAAGAAAGAATACTTAGGGCAGTAAGAGAAAAAGGGCAAGTAACATATAAAGGAAGACCTATCAGAATTACACCAGATTTCTCACCAGAGACTATGAAAGCTAGAAGATCCTGGGCAGAGCTCATGCAGACTCTAAGAGAACAAAAATGCCAACCGATACTATTATACCCAGCGAAACTCTCAATTACTATAGATGGAGAAACCAAGATATTTCATGACAAAACAAAATTTACACAATATCTTTCTACAAACCCAGCCCTAAAAAGGATAATAGGGGGAAAACACGATTTCCACAAGGGAAACTATACCCTGGAAAGAGCAGGATATTAAGCTTCTTTCATCAAACCCAAAGAAAATAACCACACACATATAAAATTAAAATAAAAAATGTTAGGAAGCAATAACCACTAGTCATTGATATCTCTTAACATCAATGGACTCAATTCCCCAATAAAAAGACATAGACTAACAGACTGGTTGCATAAACAGGACCCTACATTTTGCTGCTTACAGGAAACACACCTCAGTGTCAAAGACAAAAACTACCTTAGAGTAAAAGGCTGGTAGACAATTCTACAAGAAAATGGTCCCAGGAAACAAGCCAGAGTTGCCATTCTAATATCAGATAAAATTGACTTTCAACCTAATGTCATCAAAAGAGACATGGAAGGTAACTACTTGCTGGTCAAAGGAAAAATCCAACAAGAACTCTCAATCCTGAACAGCTATGCCCCAAATACAAGGGCACCCTCATTCATAAAAGAAACTTTACTAAAGCTCAAAGTACACATTGCACCTAACACAATAATTGTGGGTGACTTCAACACTCCACTTTCACCAATGGATCGATCAGGAAAACAGGGAGACAATGAAACTAATTGAAGTTTTGAACCAATTGGAGTTAACAGATATATATAGAACTTTTTATCCCAAAGGAAAAGAATGTACCTTTTTCTCAGCACCTCATGGTACCTTCTCCAAAATGGATCATATAGTTGGTCACGAGACAGACCTCAACAAATATAAGAAGATTGAAATAATCCCATGCCTCCTATCAGATCACTATGGAGTAAAAGTGGTCTTTAGTAACAGTAAAAACAAGAAAAAGCCCACATACACATGGAAACTGAATAATACTCTACTCAATGATACCTTGGTCAAGGAAGAAATAAAGAAAGAAATCAAAGAATTCTTAGAATTTAATGAAAATGAAGGCACAACATACACAAATCTATGGGACACAATGAAAGCAATGCTAAGAGGAAAACTCATAGCTTTGAGTGCCTTCAAAAAGAAATTCGAGAGAGCTTACACAAGAAGATTAACGGAACAACTGAAAACCCTGGAACAAGAAGAAGCTAATTCACGCAGGAGGAGGAGAAGACAGGAAATCATCAAACTCAGGGCTGAAATCAATCAAGTAAAAACCAAGAGAACCATACAAAGAATCACCAAGATGAAAAGCTGGTTCTTTGAAAAAAAAAAAAAAAAACAACAACAAGATAGATAAACCCTTAGCCAGACTAACCAAACGGCACAGAGAAAGTATCCAAATTAACAAAATTAGAAATGAAAACGGAGATATCACAACAGAAACTGAGGAAATTCAAAAAAATCATCATATCCTACTACAAAAACCTGTACTCAACACAACTGGAGAATCTGGAGGAAATGGACATTTTCTTAGACAGATACCAATTACCAAAATTAAACCAGGATCAAATAGACTATCTAAACAGACCCATGACCCCTAAAGAAATAGAAGGGGTCATACATAGGCTTCCAACCAAAAAAAGCACAGGACCAGATGGTTTCAGTGCAGAATTCTATCAGACCTTCAAAGAAGACTTAACACCAATATTCTTCAAACTCTTCCACCAAATAGAAACAGAAGGAACACTACCCAACTCCTTCTTCAAAGCCACTATTACGCTGATACCAAAACCACACAAAGATCCAACTAAGAAAGAGAATTTCAGGCCAATTTCCCTTATGAATATAGATGCAAAAATACTCAATAAAATTCTTGCCCACCGAATCCAAGAACACATCAAAACGATCATCCACCATGATCAAGTAGGCTTCGTCCCAGGGATGCAGGGATGGTTCAATATACGGAAATCCATAAATGCTATCCACTACATAAACAAACTCAAAGGAAAAAACCACATGATCATTTCATTAGATGCTGAAAAAGAATTTGACAAAATTCAGCATCCTTTCATGCTAAAAGTCTTGGAAAGGACAGGAATTCAAGGCCCATATCTAAACATAGTAAAAGCAATATACAGCAAACCGGTAGCCAACATCAAACTAAATGGAGAGAAACTTGAAGCAATCCCACTAAAATCAGGGACTAGACAAGGATGCCCCCTCTCTCCATATCTTTTCCATATAGTTCTTGAAGTCCTAGCTAGAGCAATTAGACAACAGAAGGAAGTCAAAGGGATACAAATTGGAAAGAAAGAAGTCAAATTATCACTATTTGCAGATGATATGATCGTATACTTAAGCGACCCTAAAAACTCTACTAGAGAACTCCTACAGCTGATAAACAACTTCAGCAAAGTGGCTGGCTATAAAATCAACGCAAGCAAATCAGTAGCCTTTATATATTCAAAGGATAAGCAGACTTAGAATGAAATTAGGGAAATGACCCCCTTCACAATAGTTACAAACAGCATAAAGTATCTTGGGGTGACTCTAACCAAACAAGTGAAAGACCTATATGACAAGAACTTCAGAACTCTGAAGAAGGAAATCGAAGAAGATCTCAGAAAATGGAAAAACCTTCCATGCTCATGGATTGGCAGGATTAATATAGTTAAAATAGCCATCTTGCCAAAGGCAATCTACAGATTCAATGTTATTCCCATAAAAATCCCAACCCAGTTCTTCATAGAGCTAGAAAGAGCAATTCTCAAATTCATCTGGAAAAACAAAAAACCCAAGATAGCTAAAACTATTCTCAACAGTAAAAGAACTTCAAGGGGATTCAATATCCCAGACTTTAAACTCTACTACAGAGTAATAATGATAAAAACTGCCTGGTATTGGTACAATATCAGGCAAGCGGATCAATGAAATAGGATTGAAGACCCAGAAATTAACCAACACACCTATGGTCACTTGGTCTTTGACAAAGAGGCGGAAAGCATCCAGTGGAAAAAAGATAGTCTTTTCAACAAATGGTGCTGGTTCAATGGGAGGTCAGCATGCAGAAGAATGCACATCGATCCATTCTTATCTCCTTGTACCAAGCTTAACTCCAAATCGATCAAGGACCTCCACATAAAACCTGACACACTGAAACTAATTGAAAAAAAAAAACTGGGGAAGACCCTGGAGGACATGGGCACAGGGGAAAAGTTCCTGAATAGAACACCAATAGCTTATGCTCTAAGATCAAGAATTGACAAATGGGACCTCATAAAACTACAAAGTTTCTGTAAGGCAAAGGACACCGTCAAAAGGAAAAAACGTCAACCAACAGACTGGGAAAGAATCTTCACCAACCCTAAATCCAACAGAGGGCTAATATCTAATATATACAAAGAACTCAAGAAAGTAGAACCCAGAGATCCAAATAACCCCATTAAAAAGTGGGGTATGGAGTTAAACAAAGAATTTTCACATGAAGAACTTTGGAGAGCTGAGAAACACCTTAATAAATCTTCAACATCATTAATCATTAGGGAAATGCAAATCAAAACAACCCTGAGATTTCACCTCACACCAGTCAGAATGGCTAAGGTTAAAAACTCAGGAGACAGCAGGTATTGGCGAGGATGTGAAGAAAGAGGAACACTCCTCCACTGCTGGTGGGATTGAAAGATGGTGCAGCCACTTTGGAAATCAGTCTGGCGGTTCCTCAGAAAACTTGGCATGTCACTTCCTGAGGACCCTGTTATACCACTACTGGGCATATATCCAGAGGATTCTTCAGCATGCAATAAGGACACATGCTCCACTCTGTTCATAGCAGCCCTATTTGTAGTAGCCAGAAGCTGGAAAGAACCTAGATGTCCTTCAACAGAGGAATGGATACAAAAAATGTGGTATATTTACACAATGGAGTACTATTCGGCCATTAGAAACAATGAATTCATGAAATTCTTAGACAAATGGATGGAGCTGGAGAACATCATACTAAGTGAGGTAACCCAGTCTCGAAAGATCAATCATGGTATGCACTCACTGATAAGTGGATATTAGCCTAGAAACTTTGAATACCCAGGACATAATTCACAAATTAAATTATGTCCAAAAGAATGGAGGAGTGGGCCCTGGTTCTGGAAAGACTCAGTGCAAGAGTATAGGGGAATTCCAGAACAGGGATGTGGTAAGGGGTGGATGGAAGAATAGGGGATGGAAGAGGGCTTATGGGACTTGAGGGGACTGGGGACCCAGAAAAGGGGAAATCATTTGCAATGTAAATAAAAAAAATAAAATAAAATAAAAAATAAGAAAAAAAAACTGCATGGTATTGGTACAATATCAGGAAAGCAGATCCATGGAATAGGATTGAAGACCCAGAAATGAACCCACAAACCTATGGTCACTTGGTCTTCAACAAAGGAGCTGAAAGCATCCAGTGGAAAAAAGATAGTCTTTTCAACAAATGGCGGTGGTTCATTTGGAGGTCAGCATGCAGAAGAATGTGCATCGATCCATTCTTATCTCTTTGTACCAAGCTCAACTCCAAATGGATCAAGGACCTCCACATAAAACCTGGCACACTGAAACTAATAGAAAAGAAACTGGGGAAAACCCTTGAGGACATGGGCACAGGGGAAAAGTTCCTGAATAGAACACTAATAGCTTTTGCTCTAAGATCAAGAATTGACAAATGGGACCTCATAAAACTACAACGTTTCTGTAAGGCAAAGGACACCATCAAAAGGAAAAAATGTCAACCAACAGACTGGAAAAGAATCTTCACCAACCCTAAATCCGACAGAGGGCTAATATCTAATATATACAAAAAACTCAAGAAAGTAGAACCCAGAGAAACAAATAACCCCATTAAAAAGTGGGGTACAGACCTAAACAAAGAATTTTCACATGAAGAACTTTGGAGGGCTGAGAAACACCTTAAAAAATCTTCAAAATCATTAATCATTAGGGAAATGCAAATCAAAACAACCATCAGATTTCACCTCACACCAGTCAGAATGGTGTCAAATTCATGAAATTCTTAGACAAATGGATGGAGCTGGAGAACATCATACTAAGTGAGGTAACCCAGTTTCTAAAGATCAATCATGGTATGCACTCACTGATAAGTGGATATTAGCCTAGAAACTTTGAATACCCAGGACATAATCCACAAATTAAATGATGTCCAAAAAGAATGGAGGAGTGGCCCTTGGTTCTGGAAAGACTCAATGCAAGAGTATAGGGGAATTCCAGAACAGGGAAATAGGAAGGTGTGGATGGAAGAACAGGGGAATGGAAGAGGGCTATGGGACTTGTGGGGAGTGGAGACCCAGAAAAGGGGAAATCATTTAAAATGTAAATAAAAATATATCAATAAAATAAGTTTTTGGTTTTCTTGTTTTTTTTTTTTAATTTTCTTTGTGCTGATCATGCAAAGTAATATCCCCAAGCACGCATCAACATCTCAATGCAGTACTGGTCTGTGTGTTTAAATTGGAACTGTACATGCTACAGAATTTTGCTAAATAAAAACATTTTTGTTTCATGAAGATTGTGACATTTTTGGAATCTCAGTAGGAAGATTTGACCATCCCTGTTTCCCAACAGCATCTCTAACAAAGGCAATATCAAACTTCTGGATATTTTTCCAATGTAACAGATGAAAATTGGTCTTAGCATGTTTTACACTTTGTTCTTGCCTTATTACAAATGTGTTAAAACAGTTTTTAATAATTATAGGGGCAATTTGAATTGTTTTTTATAGTAGACTTTTAAATGTTTTTATTATTTGAGAATTTGTGTGTTTCTATGTATGTATGTGTATGTATTTATGTGTGTGTGTGCATTGCATGTGTGTGCATATGTATGTATGTATGTGTGAATGTGTGTGTTTGTGTGTATGTGTATGTGCATGTGTGTTGGATTAAGTCACTCCACAGATTAACACAGCTCTCATCTCTCATAAAAGATGCTTCTTATTGCAGTCGATGATACATTGTATAACAACTCAGCAGGTAAATTTGCAAAGAAAAAGTACCAATGATGTGCTTGTTCACAAATTGACCTTTATCATTCATACTCCCAAAACTTGGTGAACATCCATCATGGAAGAATGGATGAAAATGTAAGAGCCAAATTTTAGGGAAGACTACTGTAAATTAAGAAAAATTTAAATTACTTTTATCAGTTTCTTCTAAATAATCCTCAATGTAAACTCACGCAATTCTAGAACAAGCTTTACAAGGAGAATAGCAGTGGAGAAGATTCTCTGGTGCTCAAACACCTGGTACTATACAAAATTTCTGCCTGTTGTCCAGAAGGCTGTAGTCAGTCTGACAAGGAAGACATCCTATAGACTGGGCTTTGCATATTCAGTGGTAAATGTGAAGTTCAAAAGAATACAAAAGAGTTACAAAACCATTGTGTTCATTTCAAAGTCTGAGTTATGTATATTTTTAGCGTTAAACAAAAAATTAAACACAAAAGATTAAGACTGGAAAGAAGCAAAATCAGATTAAATGGACAAGTCACAGCAATGGTTTTGAAAGTAGATGTATGGTAGAAACTTGGACCAGACAATTAGAATATTTGCTATGTAAGATGAATTGATGAAGACATGAAGCATTCTTATGATGCTGACATTCTGCCCAGCATGATCCAGGCTGGACGCCCATTACACAAATTTTTCCCCTTTTGTTTGGAATTTGAAGAACAACTAATAGAAAGAGACATCATTTGACTGCATAGTTCTTTGCAAATCCTCTCAAGTTTTGCTTTTCTATTTGATACTATAGTTCTGAAATGAAGCCTAGAGATGTAGACAACAAACATAGGAGTGAGCCTGCAAAAGAACCAATAGCTATAGCTCTAAAACGTTCCTAACTGTCTGATGGGAATGACTATGCCTTCCTCTTTTCTGAAAAACAATTAACATTGCTAATGATGAAATCTTACAAGGTCACAATACCTCCAGTATCTACATTTTACCCTAGTTTGATAGAAGGGGCTAAAGGCATTTTGTTGCTGTTGTTGGAAATTTGGGCCAGTACCATAGAACAATCTGTATTTTCACCCAAAGGTGGAAACATTGAGTGAAAATTTATGACAAAGTAGGAGTTGAGATAATAGCTTAGTTGTGTCTTTGCCTTGCTAACAAGGGAACTTGAGTATTACCATAGAACTTATATAAGCAATGATGGATTTTCTTGATTGGGGAGATAGGGACAAAGAGATCCCTGGGTTTTCTGGCCAGCCAGTCTACCCAACTTGATAAGTTCCAGGTCAATGAGAAACAAACCAATGTGGGACTCAGAAAGATAGTTCAGGGGATAAAAACACTTGCGCAGACTTTAGAATCAGAGTTGGGATCCTTGAATCTCAGCTGTGATATCACCTCTCTGAAAGCCCAGTATTCCTATGGAAAGAAATGGATAAAGAATAAAAAGTAGAATTCCATGGAAGTTTGTAGGCTAACTACTCTGGAGTACAGAGAACAGAGACAAATAAGAAATTTTGCTTCAAAGCAGAAGGTGAGGAGCAACACCTAATGACATTTTCTGACCTTCATATATCCAATGTGGCATATTAACAACTTCATACATGAACATGAGTATACACACACACACACACACTCACACACAGTATGTGTCTAATAATCAACTCTTCAATAATAAAAAGAATGTTAATGATGCCCAAGCAATGACACTTTTGATAATGACCCTCCATATCCATAAGCAACCACAGCTGTATACATACACAAAATTACAACAAATTAAAATAAAAAGAAACAGTAAGTAGATGTAAGACATGAAAATGAGTTGCACTGAAGAAAGTGTAAGTGGTGTACATTACAAAATATATCCTCAGAGAAAGCAAATCTAATTGTCTTTTAGCATGATTAAGCCAGTGTCTGAGAGTAAAGCCATGGGCTAGCAGCACTTCTCCTTTTGTGCAATGTGATGATATAGAAGGAAGGACTACAAGTTTGAGTACTATAATAAAGGACATCCTTCCATGTGCTGTGTTGAGCAGAATAAAGTATGGAAAACTGAATGAACTCTAGAAATAGAGTCTTTATCATGTAGGATACCATTTGGCAGGGAGTTACCAGTGATTACTGTGCTGGACCACATAATGAACAACTTCCACCAAACTGATCCATGTGCAGATGAAACTTGCTTGTCAGAGGCATATAAAAGATTTCATTTATGAAATATAAACTTGCAGAGACAGCCTATTGCATACTTTACATAAACGCAGATCAGCCTTGATGCCCAATTTTTTCATGACTTCTCCATATGTGCTTTTTCACTTATTGATTTTGTTCTGTGTACTGTCATTTTAAATACCATAACTCTTTTTCTCCCAAATTCTGAACAAAAAACTGAGTCTGAATGTCATCTTGATGATCATGACACAAATGCTTCTCTTGCATATTTCATAGAGTATCAAGTAAAGTTGGTACCCATTCAAGTCCTTTACTACTGGCATACATTGTAGGTGTTAGTCAGGGGAAAAAAGGCAGTTTGACTGGTAACTGAAAAAAATTACCATAAATGAGCTGCCTTTATTTACAGACAGGCAACAGTCTGTTTCATTTCTCAGAATATGTAATAAAAATTTAAGAAGATTTTTTTAAAACAAGCTGAAAAGCAAGGCAAATGAATGTCATTTCTGCCAACATCATGAGACTGAGAGAGAAGTCTTGGGAAGACCAAACCACAAATCAACTATCAGACAAGAAAAAAATATCTGCCCTAAATTCAAATAAAACCATATAATTTGAAACAGAATTGATAAAATTCCCAACTGGGAAAGAAAAAAAAAACAAAACAAAACAGAAAACCTATCAACTCCAAAATAGAATTCATCAAAAATACCAATAGTTGATATTAATAGAAGGCTTGCTTTCTGGTGCAAGGCTGGAGTAAAAAATATTATAGGCTCGGAAGTTGGGTTGTACGATCATGTCTATGTGGATGTGGTCACAGCATCTGAATTTCTGTCACTGGAACTACATTTACAGTCATCCACCTTGATTAGGAAATTTGGTCAATAATCATTAAGTTCATTAAAACAGCATGTAAATATGAATTATCTAATTTACAATAATAGCTATATTTTAACTATCAGACATAATAAAAGTTTGCATCTCTTTATAATGTTCTCATAAGATAAACAGTATTAGTCCTCATCTAGAAATATTTTCTTATACATACAACATAATATCTAAGCAAATGTCTAAGCATACTGTGGTTCTATTAGATTGTGGTAGCTAATAATGGTTGTCAACCCAAATGCAAAGGGAATCAGCTAAAACACAGCTCTCTGGACACTCCTGGGAGGGATTTTACTGCATTATTTTAGTGGGCTCTGCATATAGACATCACCTTCTGGTACCTATGTCCAAAAGAAGAACATAAAAAAAGTAAAGACTTTGCTTTTTCCTACTTGCCTTCATGCTTGTTAGAGAGTATATCTATCTTGCTGATGTGGTATCCATATGTTATTAAAACCAGCTTCATTGGATTTTCTTTTTTTAATATTTTTATTTTCTATATTCTTTGTTTACATTCCAAATGATTTCCCCTTTCCCAGATCCCCCCTCCCCATATGTCCCATAAACCTTCTTCTCTCCATCCATTCTCCAATCACCTCCCTTCTTTTGGTCTCTGTCCTTATATTCCCCACCAATGCTAGATCAATCCTTTCCAGGATCAGGACCTTCTCCATACTTCTTCATGGGAGTCATTTGTTATGTGATTTGTGCCTTGGGTAGTCAGAGCTTCTGGGCTAATTAATATCCACTTATCAGAGATTGCATTCCATGTGTATTCTTTTGTGACTGGGTTACCTCACTTAGGATGATATTTTCCAGATCAAATCATTTGCCTAAAAATTTTGTGAATTCATTGTTTCTAATTGCTGAGTAGTATTCCATTGTGTAAATATACCACATTTTCTGTATCCCTTCCTCCTTTGAGGGGCATCTGGGTTCTTTCCATCTTCTGGCTATTATAAATAAGGCTGCTAAGAACATAATGGAGCATGTGTCTTTATTGCATGCTGGGGAATCCTTTGGGTATATGCCCAGGAGAGGTATAGCAGGGTGGATTTTCAACATGGACCAGTAGCTCTCTTAGAGTTCTTTAGGCTTTCTGCACAAGCTTTGGACTGCTGAAACATCCAGACAAGTGGGATAAGGATCTATGAGATTCTTAATCATGAGGCAAACATTATTGGAACACCTAAACCAACCTGACTAGTATACACATCAAATCAAACACCTCAAAGAGGAAAAGTTAGTGAATACAGTAATGTCCTCGGGTAATACAGGAATTCAACCTAACAAGAGTTACATGTTCATGGGGGAAGAAAGTCATGTTGCTTTTGTCAGAGGAGTAGTCACAAGAAACAAACTCAGATTATCACAGCAGCCAGGTAGATAGAAAAAGAATTGGACTGGCTAGAATAGAAAACTACTGTGTTTTTGCTCTCTGCTGAATCAGAGAAAACCATAACCATAATTGTAGTACCATAAATAGGTACTATATTATCCCAAGCTTAGGATCTCTGGGGGTGTAAACTGCCAGGGTTCTGCCTGTGCCCAGGACCTGAGCACATAGGCGGTTTGTCTGCCATCCCACCGGTCTTGGGGCCTGTGTCCTGTGTGGAGAACAGCAGAGGGAGAGACTCCCACAGCCATACTTGCTCCCTGCCAGAGCAGAAAAGCATAACTAGGTACTGTGTTAACCCCAGCTTAAAATTTCTGTGGGTGCAAACCACCAGGGGTCTGCTTGCGCCCAGGACCTGAGCAGGTTCTGCCCGCCAATCAGGTGTAGGGCCTTTGTCCTATGCAGAGAACAGCAGAGGGAGCAACTCCCCTGGGGCCATCTTCACTGCCTGCCAAGGAAGAAAATCATCCTTAGGTACTGTATTATCCTGAGCTTAAGATTTCTGGGGGTACAAACTGCAAGGGGTCTACCTGCACCCAGGACCTGAGCACATAGGTAGATCATAAGCCAGCTGCTCTGTCGTAGCACCTGTGCCCTACTTGAGAATCAACAGAGGGAGTGACCCCACCACCACCATCTTAGTTCCATGACAGTCCGGGAACACATGGTTCACCATGACAAGCCAAGCATAACATTGCATGAGGCAAGACTGAGCAGGGCTCCAAAGGCACAAAAGAGGAAGGCAGCATATCAGCAATCTGTACTAGAGGAAACCCAGTCATCCAGTGTCACGGAAATAGCCTTAAAGGTCCACAGTAGGTTGAAGTACCAGCTTGTGACAATGAAACCGTCTAACACCAGTGAGAACTAGATGGCTAAAGGCAAACACAGGGACATTACTAACAAAAACCAAGGCATTATAGCAGCATCTGAACCCAACTCTCCAACAACAGCAAATTCTGGATACCCCAACACACCAGAAAAACAAGAGCTGGACTTAAAATCCCTAGTAAGGATTCTGTTAGAGGAACACATGAAAGACATAAATAAATCTTTTAAAGTAATTCAGGAGAAAAATGATCAAAAGCTAGAAGCCATTACAAGGGAAACACAAAAAATCACTTAAAGAAAATCAGGTGAATATGGGTCAGAAGTTAGTAGCCAATAAGGAGGAAATAGCAAAAATTACTTAAAGAAATACAGGAGAACTTTGATCAACAGGAAGAAGTCATGAAAGAGAAAACACAAAATCTCTCAAAGAATTACAGGAAAACACAAACAAGCAAGTGAAGGAACTGAGCAATAAATTTCAGGATCTTAAAACAGAAGTAGAAACAACTAAGAAAGCATAAAGGGAGACAACTTTGGAGATAGAAAACCTTGGGTAGAAATCAGGGGCCATAGATGCAAATATCAAGAATAGAATACAAGAGATAGAAGAAAGAATCTCAGATGCCGAAGGTACCATAGAAACCATGGACTCAACAGTCAAAGAAAATGTGAAATGCAAAAAGCTTGTAACCCAAAACATCCAGGAAATCCAGGACACAATGAGAAAGCCAAACCTAAGGATTATAGGCATTGATGAGAGTGAAGATTTACAACTTAAAGGGCCAGCAGATATATTCAACAAAATTACAGAAGAAAACTTCCGTAACATAAAGAGAGAGATGCCCATGAATATGCAAGAAGCCTACAGAACTCCAAACAGATTGGACCAGAACATAAATACCTCCTGTCACATAATAATCAAAACCTCAAATGTACTAAACAAAGAAAGAATACTTAGGGCAGTAAGAGAAAAAGGGCAAGTAACATATAAAGGAAGACCTATTAGAATTATACCAGACTCCTCACCAGAGACCATGAAAGCTAGAAGATCCTGGGAAGAGCTCATGGAGACTCTAAGAGAGCACAAATGCCAGCCAAGACTACTATACCCAGAGAAACTCTCAATCACTATGGATGGAGAAACCAAGATATTCCATGACAAAACCAAATTTACACAATATCTTTCCCAAAACCCAGCCCTACAAATGATAATAGGAGGAAAACACCATTACAACAAGGGAAACTATACCCTGGAAAAAGCAGGATATTAAACTTCTTTCATCAAACCCAAAAGAATATAGCCATACAAGTATAAAATTAACATCAAAAATGATAGGAAGCAATAACCACTACTCCTTAATATCTCTTAACATCAATGGACTCAATTCCCCAATAAAAGGAAATAGACTAACAGAGTGGTTATGTAAACAGGACCCTACATTTTGCTGCATAAAGGAAACATACCTCAGTGTCAATGTCAAAAACTACCTTAGAGAAAAGGCTGGAAAACAATTTGACAAGCAAATGGTCTCAGGAAACAAGCCGGAGTTGCCATTCTAACATCAGATAAAATTGACTTTCAACCTAATGTCATCAAAAGAGACATGAAAGGACACTTCTTGCTGGTCAAAGGAAAAATCCAACAAGAACTCTAAATCCTGAACATCTATGGTCCAAATACAAGGGTGCCTTTATTCATAAAAGAAACTTTACTAAATCTCAAAGCACACATTGCACCTAACACAATAATTGTGGGTGACTTCAACACTCCACTCGCATCAATGGACCAATCAGGAAAACAGAAACTAAACAGGGAGACAGTGAAACTAATTGAAGCTTTGGACCATTTGGATTTAAGATATATATAGAACATTTCATCCCAAAGCAAAAGATTATACCTTTTTCTCAGCACCTCATGGTACCTTCTCCAAAATGGATCATATAGTTGGTCACAAGACAGACCTCAACAAATATAAGAAGATTGAAATAATCCCATGCCTCCTATCAGATCACTATGGACTAAAACTGGTCTTTAATAACAATAAAAACAACAGAAAGTCCACATATACATGGAAATTGAATAATACTCTATTCAATGATACCTTGGGCAAGGAAGAAATAAAGAAAGAAATCAAAGATTTTTTAGAATTTAATGAAAATGTAGGCACAACATGCCCAAATCTATGGGACACAATGAAAGCACTGCTAAGAGGAAAACTCATAGCTTTGAGTGCCTCCAAAAAGAAATTGGAGAGATATCAGAACTCTGCCTCCTGCCAGTCAGTTATGAGGGCTCCATATTGGTTCTCGGTCGCCAGAGAAATCAGACTGAGGTACGCAAATATAACCCGAGACCAACATCGCGGGCGTCTAAGCCCGGGCGTTGGCCTGCACCCAGGCCCTGGGCTGATCGGGGGTCCACTGAGGTGCAAACCCGGCCAGGAGGTTTTTTTCCTCCCGGGCCGGCACGCGCACCACCACCATTTTGCCTAAGGGAAGCCAGGGAGACCTAGCAGGCAAAACCAAACCAGCTAACAGGCATAGCCTGAGGCGGACATAGCAGGGGTCTCAGACGGTCAGACCCTGGAGTGCCCCCAGGTCCTGGGCTGCTCGGCGGGCCATCTGTGTGCCGACCCAGCCAGGAGCTTGTTTGCCTGGGCCAGCACGCACCCGCCGCCATTACGCCTACGGGAAGCCAGAGAGACCTAGCAGGCAAAGCCAAACCAGCTAACAGGCATAGCCCAAGGCGGACATAGCAGGGGTCTCAGACGGTCAGGCCCTGGACTGCCCCCAGGCCCAGGACTGCTCGGTGGGCCATCTGTATGCCGACCTGGCCAGGAGGTTGTTTATGGGGTCGTTTGCGCACCACCTCCATTTTGCCTACGGGAAGCCAGAGAGACCTAGCAGGCAAAACCAAACTGGCTAACAGGCATAGCCCGAGGCGGACATAGCAGGGGTCTCAGACGGTCAGGCCCTGGACTGTCCCCAGGTCCTGGGCTGCTCGGTGGGCCATCTGTGTGCCGACCCAGCCAGGAGCTTGTTTGCCCGGGCCGGAGCGCACCGCCGCCATTTTGCCTACGGGAAGCCAGAGAGACTAGCAGACAAAACCAAACCAGCTAACAGGCATAGCCCAAGGCGGACATAGCAGGGGTCTCAGACGGTCAGGCCCTGGACTGCCCCCAGGCCCTGGGCTGCTCGGTGGGCCATCTGTGTGCCTACCCAGCCAGGAGGTTGTTTATCCGGGCCAGTTTGCGCACCACCACCATTTTGCCTACGGGAAGCCAGAGAGACCTAGCAGGTAAAACCAAACCAGCTAACAGGCATAGCCCGAGGCGGACATAGCAGGGGTCTCAGACGGTCAGGCCCTGGACTGCCCCCAGGCCCTGGGCTGCTCGTTGGGCCTTCTGTGTGCTGACCCAGCCAGGAGGTTGTTAGCCCAGCAGACTCTCCCAGCACTCTCAGGGAACTCGCACACGCCACCATCCTAGCCACCTGACACACCCAATTAACACCCACAGCTGAGGGGAACTTTGCACCTACATTGGCCTGCCAGGCTTTTGCCTAGACTCAGGGCCTGAGCAGCTAGGCTAGCCTTGTGTGCACCAACCCGGTTGGGAGTTCTGCTGCCCAGATCAGCCTGGGCGGCAGCACCACATCTCCAAGTCCTGCAAGTGGCTAGCTGGGTTTCCGGGCGGCCAGCTGGGAGAAGTCACTGTGCTCCAGTGAATCCAGCGGGCCCCAGCGGGAGCCTTCGGGTGCCTGCTTTGGGATCTGAACAGCCTGGGCAGCAGCACCCTGTCTACAAGCAGTGCAGGAGGTAAGCTGTGCACCAGAGGCCAACTGGGAAGGGGCAGCTTGCACTGGTGAGTCCAGCACTGACAAGACAAACTAACACCAGTGAGAACTAGATGGCAAAAGGCAAACACAAGAACGTCACTAACAGAAATCAAGGCAATATGGCAACATCTGAACCCAATTCTCCTCTACCAACATGTCCTGGATACCCCATCACACCAGTAAAACAAGATTTGGATTTAAAATCACTGGTCATGATGCTGGTACAGGAACACATGAAGGACATACTTAAAGAAATTCAGGAGAAAATGGATCAAAAGTTAGAAGCCCTTGCAAGGGAAACACAAAAATCATTGAAAGAAATCCAGGAGAATACAAAAGCCAACAAGGAGGAAATGCAAAAAACACTTAAAGAAATACAGGAGAACTTTGGTCAACAGGCTGAGGTCATGAAAGACGAAACACAAAAATCTCTTAAAGATATACAGGAGAACTTTGGTCAACAGGCTAAGCTCATGAAAGAGGAAACACAAAAATCTCTTAAAGAATTACAGGAAAACACAAACATGCAAGTGAAGGAGCTAAGCAAAACCATCCAGGATCTAAAATCAGAAGTAGAGACAACTAAGAAAACTCAAAGGGAGACAACTTTGGAGATAGAAAGCCTTGGGAAGAAATCAGGGGACAGAGATGCAAATATCAACAACAGAATACAAGAGATAGAAAGAATCTCAGATGCTGAAGATTCCATAGAAACCATGGACTCAACAGTTAAAGAAAATGCAAAATGCAAAAAGCTTGTAACCCAAAATATCCAGGAAATCCAGGACACAATGAGAAGACCAAACCTAAGGATTATAGGCATAGATGAGAGTGAAGATTTACAACTTAAAGGGCCAGCAAATATCTTCAATAAAATTATGGAAGAAAACTTCCCTAACCTAAAGAGAGAGATGCCCATGAATATACAAGAAGCCTACAGAACTCCAAACAGACTGGACCAGAACAGAAATACTTCCCGTCACATAATAATCAAAACACCAAATGTTCTAAACAAAGAAAGAATACCAAAGGCAGTAAGAGAAAAAGGCCAAGTAACATATAAAGGAAGACCTATCAGAATCACAGCAGACTTTTCACCTGAGACTATGAAGGCTAGAAGGTCCTGGGCAGATCTCATGCAGACTCTAAGAGAACACAAATGCCAACCAAAACTACTATATCCAGCAAAACTCTCAATCACCATAGATGGAGAAACTAAGATATTTCATGACAAAACCAAGTTTACCCAATATCTATCCACAAACTCGGCCCTAAAAAGGATAATAGGAGGACAACACCAATACAAGGAGGGAAACTTCACCCTGGAAAAAGCAAGATAGTAACCTTTCATCAAACCCAAAAGAAGTTAAGCATTCAAATTTAAAAAATAACGTCAAAAATGATAGGAAGTAACAATCACTATTCCTTAATATCTCTTAACATCAATGGACTTAATGCCCCAATAAAAAGACACAGACTAACTGAATGGATACGTAAACCTAACCCTAACCCTACATTTTGCTGCTTACAGGAAACACACCTCAGGGTCAAAGACAAACACTACCTTAGAGTAAAAGGCTGGAAGACAATTTTACAAGCAAATGGTCTCAGGAAACAAGCTGGAGTAGCCATTTTAATATCAGATAAAATTGACTTTCAACCCAAAGTCATCAAAAGAGACCCTGAGGGACACTTCTTGCTGGTCAAAGGAAAAATACAAAAAGAAGAACTGTCAATCCTGAACATCTATGCCCCAAATGCTAGGGCACCCTCTTTCGTAAAAGAAACTTTATTAAAACTAAAAGCACACATTGCACCTAACACAATAATTGTGGGTGACTTCAACTCTGCACTTTCCTCAATGGACCGAGCAAGAAAACAGAAACTAAACAGGGACACAATGAAACTAATTGAAGCTTTGGACCAATTAGATTTAACAGATATATATAGAACATTCTATCCTAAAACAAAAGAATATACCTTTTTCTCAGCACCTCATGGTACCTTCTCCAAAATCGACCATATAATTGGTCACAAGACAGACCTCAACAAATATAAGAAGATAGAACTAATCCCATGCCTCCTATCTGATCACTATGGAGTAAAAGTGGTCTTCAATAGCAACAGAAACAACAGAAAACCCACATACACGTGGAAACTGAACAATACTCTACTCAATGATACCTTGGTCAAGGAAGAAATAAAGAAAGAAATTAAAGACTTTTTAGAACACAATGAAAATGAAAACACAACATACCCAAATCTATGGGACACAATGAAAGCAGTGCTAAGAGGAAAACTCATAGCCCTGAGTGCCTCCAAAAAGAAAATGGAGAGAGCATACATTACCAGCTTAATGACACACCTGAAAGCCCTAGAACAAAAAGAAGCTATTTCGCCCAGGAGGAGTAGAAGGCAGGAAATCATCAAACTCAGGGCCGAAATCAATCAAGTAGAAACAAAGAGAACCATACAAAAAATCAACAAAACCAGGAGCTGGTTCTTTGAGAAAATCAACAAGATAGATAAACCCTTAGCCAGACTGACCAAAGGGCACAGAGAAAGTATCCAAATTAACAAACTTAGAAATGAAAAGGGAGATATAACAACGGAAACTGAGGAAATCCAAAAAATCATCAGATCCTACTACAAGAGCCTGTACTCAACACAACTGGAGAATCTGGAGGAAATGGACAATTTCCTTGACAGATACCAAATACCAAAATTAAATCAGGACCAACTAGACCATCTAAACAGTCCCATAATGCCTAAAGAAATAGAAGGAGTCATAGAAAGTCTTCCAACCAAAAAAAGCACAGGACCAGATGGCTTCAGTGCAGAATTCTACAAGACCTTCAAAGAAGAGTTAACACCAATACTCTTCAAACTATTCCACAAATAAGAAACAGAAGGAACACTACCCAATTCCTTCTACGAAGCCACAATTACGCTGATACCAAAGTCACAAAAAGATCCAACAGAGAAAGAGAACTTCAGACCAATTTCCCTTATGAACATCGATGCAAAAATACTCAATAAAATTCTTGCCAACCGAATCCAAGAACACATCAAACGATCATCCACCATGATCAAGTAGGCTTTATCCCGGGAATGCAGGGTTGGTTCAATATACGGAAATCCATCAATACAATCCACTACATAAACAAACTCAAAGAACAAAACCACATGGTCATTTCATTGGATGCTGAAAAAGCATTTGACAAAATTCAGCATCCCTTCATGCTTAAAGTCTTGGAGAGAACAGGAATTCAAGGCCCATACCTAAACATAGTAAAAGCAATATACAGCAAACCGGTAGCCAGCATCAAACTAAATGGAGAGAAACTTGAAGCAATCCACTGAAATCAGGGACCAGACAAGGCTGCCCCCTTTCTCCTTATCTTTTCAATATTGTACTTGAGGTGCTAGCTCGGGCAATTCGACAACATAAGGAGGTCAAAGGGATACAAATTTGAAAGGAAGAAGTCAAACTATCATTATTTGCAGACGACATGATCGTCTACCTAAGTGACCCAAAGAACTCCACTAGAGAGCTCCTACAGCTGATAAACAACTTCAGCAAAGTGGCAGGTTATAAAATCAACTCAAGCAAATCAGTGGCCTTCCTATACTCAAAGGATAAGCAGGCTGAAAAAGAAATTAGAGAAATGACCCCCTTCACAATAGCCTCAAACAGTATAAAGTATCTTGGGGTGACTCTTACCAAACATGTGAAAGATCTGTATGACAAGAACTTCAAGACTCTGAAGAAGGAAATGGAAGAAGACCTCAAAAAATGGGAAAACCTCCCATGCTCATGGATCGGTAGAATCAATATAGTTAAAATGGCCATTTTGCCTAAAGCACTATACAGATTCAATGCAATACCCATCAAAATCCCAACTCAATTCTTCACAGAGTTAGAAAGAACAATTATCAAATTCATCTGGAACAACAAAAAACACAGGATAGCTAAAACTATTCTCAGCAACAAAAGAAAATCTGGGGGAATCAGTATCCCTGACCTCAAGCAATACTACAGAGCAATAGTGTTAAAAACTGCATGGTATTGGTACAGTGACAGACAGGAGGATCAATGGAACAGGATTGAAGATCCAGAAATGAACCCACACACCTATGGCCACTTTATCCTCGACAAAGAGGCTGAAACATCCAATGGAAAAAAGATAGCCTTTTCAACAAATGGTGCTGGTTCAACTGGAGGTCAGCATGCAGAAGAATGCGAATTGATCCATCCTTGTCTCCTTGTACTAAGCTCAAATCCAAATGGATCAAGGACCTCCACATAAAGCCAGACACTCTGAAGCTAATAGAAAAGAAACTGGGGAAGACCCTTGAGGACATCTGTACAGGGAGAAAGTTTCTGAACAGAACACCAATAGCATATGCTCTAAGAGCAAGAATTGACAAATGGGACCTCATAAAATTACAAAGTTTCTGTAAGGCAAAGGACACCATCAAGAGGACAAATCGGCAACCAACAAACTGGGAAAAGATCTTCACCAATCCTACATCAGATAGAGGGCTAATATCCAATATATACAAAGAACTCAAGAAGTTAGACTCCAGAAAACCAAACAACCCTATTAAAAAATGGGGTACAGAGTTAAACAAAGAATTCTCACCTGAAGAACTTCGGATAGCGGAGAAGCATCTTAAAAAGTGCTCAACTTCATTAGTCATTAGGGAAATGCAAATCAAAACAACCCTAAGATTGCATCTTACACCAGTCATAATGGCTAAGATTAAAAATTCAGGAGACAGCAGGTGTTGGAGAGGGTGTGGAGAAAGAGGAACACTCCTCCACTGCTGGTGGGGTTGCAAATTGGTACAACCACTCTGGAAATCAGTCTGGCGGTTCCTCCGAAAACTGGGCACCTCACTTCCAGAAGATCCTGCTATACCACTCCTGGGCATATACCCAGAAGACTCCCCACCATGTAATAAGGATACATGCTCTACTATGTTCATAGCAGCCCTATTTATAATTGCCAGATACTGGAAAGAACCCAGGTATCCCTCAACAGAAGAGTGGATGCAAAAAATGTGGTATATCTACACAATGGAGTACTATTCAGCCATTAGAAACAATGAATTCATGAAATTCTTAGGCAAATGGATGGAGCTAGAGAATATCATACTAAGTGAGGTAACCCAGACTCAAAAGGTGAATCGTGGTATGCACTCACTAATAAGTGGATATTAACCTAGAAAACTGGAATACCCAAAACATAATCCACACATCAAATGAGGTACAAGAAGAAAGGAGGAGTGGCCCCTGGTTCTGGAAAGACTCAGTGAAACAGTATTCAGCAAAACCAGAACAGGGAAGTGGGAAGGGGTGGATGGGAGGACAGGGGAAGAGAAGAGGGCTTACGGGACTTTCGGGGAGTGGGGGGGGCTAGAAAAGGGCAAATCATTTGAAATGTAAATAAATTATATCGAATAAAAAAAAAGAAATTGGAGAGAGCATACACTAGAAGATTAATGGAACAACTGAAAGCACTGGAACAAAAAGAAGCTAATTCACCCAGGTGGAGAAGAGGACAGGAAATCATCAAACTCAGGGCTGAAATCAATCAAGTAGAAACTAAGAGAACCATACAAAGAATCAACAAAACCAAAAGCTGGCTCTTTGAAAAAAATCAACAAGATAGATTAACCCTTAGCCAGACTAAACAAAGGGCATAGAGACAGTATCCAAATTAACAAAATTAGAAATGGAAAGGGAGATATAACAACAGAAACTGAGGAAATTCAAAAAAATCAACAGATCCTACTACAAAAGCCTGTAGTCAACAAAACTGGTGAATCTGGAGGAAATGGACAATTTCTTAGACAGATACCAAGTACCAAAATTAATGCAGGATCAAATAGATCATCTAAAGAGTCCCAAAACCCCTAAAGAAATAGAAGGGGTCATAGATAGCCTTCCGACCAAAAACAGCACAGGACCAGATAGTTTTAGTGCAGAATTCTATCAGACCTTCAAAGAAGACTTAACACCAATACTCTTCAAACTTTTCCACCAAATAGAAACAGAAGGAACACTACCCAACTCCTTCTACAAAGTCACAATTACGCTGATAACAAAACCACACAAAGATCCAACTAAGAAAGAGAATTTCAGGCCAATTTCTCTTATGAATATCGATGCAAACATACTAAATAAAATTCTTGCCCACCGAATCCAAGAACACATCAAAACGATCATCTACCATGATCAAGTAGGCTTCATCCCAGGGATGCAGGGATGGTTCAGTATATGGAAAACTATCAATGCAATCCACTACATAAACAAACTCAAAGAAAAAAAAACACATGATCATTTAATTAGATACTGAAAAAGCATTTGACAAAATCCAGCATCCTTTCAAGTTATAAGTCTTAGAAAGGACAGGAATTCAAGGTTCATATCTAAACATAGTAAAAGCAATATACAGCAAACCAGTAGCCAACATCAAACTAAATGGAGAGAAACTTGAAGCAATCCCACTAAAATCAGGGACTAAACAAGGCTGCCCCCTCTCTCCATATCTTTTCAATATAGCTCTTGAAGTCCTAGCTAGAGCAATTAGACAACATAAAGAAGTCAACGGGATACAAATTGGAAAGGAAGAAGTCAAACTATCACTATTTGCAGATGATATGATAGTATACTTAAGTGACCCAAAAAACTCTACTAGAGATCTACAGCTGATAAACAACTTCAGCAAAGTGGCTGGCTAAAAAATCAACTCAAGCAAATCAGTAGCCTTTATATACTCAAAGGATAGGCAGACTGAGAAAGAAATTAGGGAAATGACACCCTTCACAATAGTCACAAACAGCATAAAGTATTTTGGGGTGACTCTAACCAAACAAGTGAAAGACCTATATGACAAGAACTTCAGATCTCTGAAGAAGGAAATGGAAGATGATCTCAGAAAATGGAAAAATCTTCCATGCTCATGGATTGGCAGGATTAATATAGTTAAAATAGCCATCTTGCCAAAGGCAGTCTACAGATTCAGTGCTATCCCCATCAAAATCCCAACTCAGTTCTTCACAGAGCTAGAAAGAGCAATTCTCAAATTCATCTGGAATAACAAAAAACCCAGGATAGCTAAAACTATTCTCAAAAGTAAAAGAACTTCAGGGGGATTCAGTATCCCAGACCTCAAACTTTACTACAGAGAAATAGTGATAATAACTGCATGGTATTTGTACAATGTCAGGCAAGTGGATCAATGGAATAGGATTGAAGACCCATAAATGAACCCACAAACCTATATAGGGTCACTTGATCTTTGACAAAGGAGCTGAAAGCATCAAATGGAAAAAAGACAGTTTCTTCAACAAATGGTGCTGGTTTAATTGGAGGTCAGCAAGCAGAGGAATGCGAATCGATCCATTCTTATCTCCTTGTACTAAGCTCAACTCCAAATGGATCAAGGACCTCCACATAAAACCTGGCACACCGAAAGTAATAGAAAAGAAACTGGGGAAGACCCTTGAGGACATGGGCACAGGGGAAATGTTCCTGAAGAGAACACGAATAGCTTATACTCTAAGATCAAGAGTTGACAAATGGGACCTCATAAAACTACAAAATTTCTGTAAGGCAAAGAACACTGTCAAAAGGACAAAATGTCAACCAACAGATTGGGAAAGGATCTTCACCAACCATAAATCTGACAGAGGGCTAATATCTAATATATACAAAGAACTCAAGAAGGTAGAACCCAGAGAACCAAATAACCCCATTAAAAAGTGGGGTACAGAGCTAAACAAAGTATTTTCACATGATGAACTTTGGAGGGCTGAGAAGTACCTTAAGAAATGTTCAGCATCATTAATCATTAGGGGAATGCAAATCAAAAAACCCTGAGATTTCATCTCACACCAGTCAGAATGGCTAAGGTCAAAAAATCAAGAGACAGCTGTTGGCGAAGAAGTGGAGAAAGAGGAACACTCCTCCACTGCTGGTGGGATTGCAAAATGATGCAACCACTTTGGAAATCAGTCTGTCAGTTCTTCAGAAATCTGAGCATGACACTTCTGGAGGACTCTGCTATACCACTCCTGGGCATATACCCCGAGAATTCCCTGGCATGCAGTAAGGACACATGCTCCACTATGTTCATAGCAGCTCTATTTGTAGTAGCCAGAAGCTGGAAAGAACCCAGGTGTCTCTAATGGCTGAATAGTACTCCATTGTGTAGATATACCACATTTTTTGTATCCACTCTTCTGTTGAGGGATACCTGGGTTCTTTCCAGCATCTGGCAATTATAAATAGGGCTGCTATGAACATAGTAGAGCATGTATCCTTATTACATGGTGGGGAATCCTCTGGGTATATGCCCAGGAGTGGTATAGCAGGATCTTCTGGAAGTGAGGTGCCCAGTTTTCGGAGGAACCGCCAGACTGCTTTCCAGAGTGGTTGTACCAATTTGCAACCCCACCAGCAGTGGAGGAGTGTTCCTCTTTCTCCGCACCCTCTCCAACACCTGCTGTCTCCTGAATTTTTAATCTTAGCCATTCTGACTGGTGTAAGATGAAATCTTAGGGTTGTTTTGATTTGCATTTCCCTAATGACTAATGAAGTGGAGCATTTTTTAAGATGCTTCTCCGCCATCCGAAGTTCTTCAGGTGAGAATTCTTTGTTTAACTCTGTACCCCATTTTTTAATAGGGTTGTTCGGTTTTCTGGAGTCTAACTTCTTGAGTTCTTTATATATATTGGATATTAGCCCTCTATCTGATGTAGGATTGGTGAAACAATGAATTCATGAAATTCTTAGGCAAATGGATGGAGCTAGAGAACATCATACTAAGTGAGGTAACCCAGACTCAAAAGGTGAATCATGGTATGCACTCACTAATAAGTGGTTATTAACCTAGAAAACTGGAATACCCAAAACATAACCCACACATCAAATGAGATACAAGAAGAAAGCAGGAGTGGTCCCTGGTTCTGGAAAGACTCAGTGAAACAGTATTTGGCAAAACCAGAACGGGGAACTGGGAAGGGGTGGGAGGGAGGACAGGGGAAGAGAAGGGGGCTTACGGGACTTTCGGGGAGTGGGGGGGGGCTAGAAAAGGGGAAATCATTTGAAATGTAAATAAATTATATCAAATAAAAAAAAAAGACAAAAAAAAAAAAAAAAAAAAAAAAGAACCCAGGTGTCCCTCAATGGAGGAATGGATACAAAAAAATATGGTATATTTACACAATGGAGTACTATTCAGCCACTAGAAACAATGAATTCATAAAATTATTAGAGTAATGGATAGAGCTCGAGAACATCATACTAAGTGAGGTAACCCAGTCTCAAAAGATCAATCATGGTATGTTCTCACTGATAAGTGAAAATTAACCTAAAAACTTTGAATACCCAAGATGTAATCCACATATTAAATGATGTCCAAGAAGAATGGAAGAGTGACCCTTGGTTCTGGAAAGACTCAGTGCAGCAGTATAGGGGAATACCAGAACAGGGAAGTGGGAAGGAGTATATGGGGGAACAGGGGAAGGAAAGTGGACTTATGGGACTTTCAGGGAGTGGGGCACCAGAAAAGGGGAAATCATTTGAAATATAAATAAAGGATATATCGAATAAAAGAAAGAAAGAAAGAAAGAAAGAAAGAAAGAAAGAAAGAAAGAAAGAAAGAAAGAAAGAAAGAAGAAGAAGAAGAAGAAAAAGAAAAAGAAAGAAAGAAAGAAAGAAAGAAAGAAAGAAAGAAAGAAAGAAAGGAAGGAAGGAAGGAAGGAAGGAAGGAAGGAAGGAAGGAAGGAAGGAAGGAAGGAAGGAAGGAAGGAAGGAAGGAAGGAAGGAAGGAAGGAAGGAAGGAAGGAAGGAAGGAAGGAAGGAAGGAAGGAAGGAAGGAAGGAAGAAAGAAAGAAAGAAAACTACCTTAAGGTCAGAATGTTCACCTGAGTATCTTTTTTTGAGAAAATGTCCAAGTTCCTTGCTTACCAAACAAATACGTAATGCACATTAATAGGACCATAAAAGCAATTCAAAACTAAGAGGCAGTCAGACATGGCTGTCTGAAGGTGCAAAATATGTACTGAATTTGGACCTATGAAAGTAGTGGGAAACTGTGGTTTTAAAAAGTAATAGAAAGCAATCAATATCATTTGGTTGTCAGGATTAGGATGGTTTAGTTATTTAGTAATGGGTGGTAAGGCTGGATTCCAGCAAATAGAGTCCAAATTGAAGTAAGTTATGGATTGGCTAACAAAATATGGCGTTCAAAAACAAAAATGGTAGGCCACCAAGAAAAATGTTACTCAATCTGTATAATGAAAAGTCTTTTAAAATAGCAAGGAAAATATTATGAAGTATCAAGTAGCCTTGTATCCAGAATGGTCTAATGCAATTAGTGTTCCAACTAACTCATTAAGTTACAAGATCAAATAGCAATCCATTTGAAGAATAAAATGGGTACAAAGCCCTACTTACAGCCATACCACATGGTGCTGCCATCCAGAAGCCTGTGTGTCATCAGATTACCTGGTCTGGACAGAGAAGGATACCCAGAGACTCTCCAGCTACAAAGCCCACCCACAACCTTACACATGAACATGAGCACACACACACACACACACACACACACACAATATCTAATAATCATTTGATCAAAAAAATAAAGATTAATGATGCCAAGGAATGACACCTGATGATCAGTCTCCATATCCATAAGCAGCCACAAATTATAAAAAATTAAGAGAAAAACAGTAAGTGGAAGTAAGACATGAAAATGAGCCACACTAAAAAAGTATACACTCCAAAAGATTTCCTAGGAGAAAGCAAATCTTATTGTCTGTGTTGATGTCCATGGATCATATCACCATAAAATATCATGAAGACACTCCTAGTCTGGGCTTCCTTATGGGATTATGTAGATGTTCAAGTTCTGTTCAGAGCTGGCCCCTCCCCTACCTGGTTATGGCATTGTAGAGGGCTGACTCCACCTGTCTCTATCTACAATACTCAGAAGGACAGGTTGTGAACCTCCACTGAGTAGCACAGTAAAGCTAGCCTTAGTGCCAAAGGGTGACCAGTGAGTTGACTCTGAGGCTGTAAACATGAGAGAACTGGCCTCAACACTTCTGTGCCATGAGGTAGCATGGCCTCCAGGAGGTGTGTCCCTGCCTCATTCCTTGCTACCTGCAGGAGAGCTGGACCCAAGGTAATGAGAGTGGGAGAGTTGGCCTAGCCCATTGTTGGCTGCAGCACTTGGGAAGGTGGGCCCACACATCTGCTGGGCAATAGAACTGGCTCTGGAAGCATGAGTGTGGGTGAGCCAGACCTGAGGGTATGAGAACAGGAAAGGTGACCCTTCCCATTGCCATTGACTGAATTAGGTGATCTGACTGGCACAGTGTTGGGGAACTCATCCTGATGACAAGGTGCAAAAGAGTTGGCAGCCTGACCAAATCAGCTACCACCCAGGCCCAGATCCAGGGCTCTTTGAGTTGGCCAACTTCAAAATCTATCTCATCTATTAACTGCTGGAACATGTGAAAGGACTGGACCTGAAGATCCAAAGCTGAAGTATTTTCATGACACAGGGCAACAACATGATTACCAAGGAGTCCTGGTGAGGATCCAGTATAGATAGTGTAGCAGAAGCTAAAGGACTCGAACCAGATCAATGACTTATTGAAATGAAGATGTGCAAGTACATGTATAAACTAAGGTGACCCAATCTCAAAAGAACACTCATGGTATGCACTCACTGATAAATGTATATTAGCCTAGAAGCTTGGAATACCCAAGACACAACGCACATATCAAATGATGTCCAAGAAGAAGGAAGGAGTCGCCCCTGGTCCTGGAAAAGCTCAGTGCAGCGGTGTAGGGGAATACCAGGACAGGGAAGTGGGAAGGGGTGGATTGAGGAACATGGGGAGGGAAGAGGGCTTATGTGACTTTCGGGGAGGGGGGATCCAAGAAAGGGAAACTCACTTAAAAAGTAAATAAAGAATATATCGAATGAAAAAAGTAAACTAAATCTTATAGAGTGGGACATGACACACTACAGGTTCCATGACAAGATTTTTGTTTTGTTTTGTTTACTTTTTTGTTTTGTTTTTTTATTTTCTTTATGAGGGAAGTTGCAAGGGCAGAGGGTGGATAGAAGGAGTCAGGGAGATGATAAATGAGATTGGGGTATATGACGTGACACAAAGAATCAATAACAAGCTTTTATTTTTAAAGAGTAAACTTGTAACTTTAGATTTTCATATGAGTAGGATCAAATGGCATAACACTAGACAAGCAGGCAAGATCTTCTCAACAGTTAGGGGCATCTGTTCTGGAGCTTGTTTATCCCCAGTTAAAGCTGAAGTTTAAAGTATGAGCAATGGACACAAATTAGTTAAAAAGGTAAATAAGAGCTAAAATTGGATATCTTCACTATATGTCCATTCAGGATGATATTGAAAATAAATGTGCTGGACTGACACTTCCACTGGCAATTTCAGCAATGCAATCAGTCACATACTTTGTGGAAAAAGAGGACTGTCTGGTTATGTTATATATTTGAAGACATAAGCAATGACAAATATTTTGGCTTGTGTTGTCAGCAAAATAATTTTTAGATGGCTCATAAGAAGATGAGACAAGAAGCACATGTATGCACAAGAAATGCAAATGGTTTTGTTTTAGAGAGAATTATGAGTACATATTACTCAAGCTGACATTACATAACAAATGGGACTAAAGTGGGTGAATAGTTGACCTCAACTGGCCACAGACAATTTCTCCCCTATTCCTGTCCATTTCCAGAAGGTTGATCTATTTTCTGCATTGTATAAAACTCCAGTCCACTCACAAAATCAAATGTAAGGATTGAAAGCTAAAGATACAGCTCAGTGGTTAAGTACCTTCCAAGCAGGCACAGAAACTTGGGTTTGCTCATAATCCTCTCCCCACTTAAAAAGTACATATCAAAGATTCCTGCAAACCATTTAGAAGCAAATTAAAGTTAGCATATACCTTTAGACCTAGGTTTTGAAATGGTTCACCTTTGACAAGTCTTAACTCAAACTTGGTGTGAGTTTGATTTTAGCCCCTTAAAACCCCAAGCAACAACATCACAATGGACTTGCAATATCTTGATCCATCAACACAGAACTCTGGATAATGTTGTTCGGTCATTAAAGCCTTCTACAGCAAATGTATGTATGTAAAATGCTTTACCATCTATAATATTCTACCTATAGCAATCCATTCAAAATATTGCTAAAGCACCAGTTGGAGTTAAGACCCTACAAGACTGGACCTGTCCTTACAGATATAGTGCGTGGTCTAACTCAACCCAGGTATGATATGCCATTCTTGTGACCCTTCAAACTGTGTGCTTAGTACTATATCTTGATCTACTTAATAGGTGCTAATGATAACCTCCCCTTATCTGTAAGAGGGGAGGTTTATCTGGATACTACCATATGTCCCTTAAGAAGATGAATTTTTTGCTCTAAGAAGCACAGTTCTCAGTCAATAACTCTATCAAGACTATACAATACTATTTGTCTGTGATCAATTCAGTCAACTCATGTTTTGTGTCTGTAATGTGGCAGGTCTGTGTTTTGAAATTTTAGCAGAAAGAGAAAGGACACATCCATCTATTAGCAAGTAGAGCTAGAGTCCCAGTCACTTTCAATTTGTAACTGTCATGATGGCCAACCATGTATTGTGTCAGAAAATAAAAGAATGTAAAGTTGCCCAGAGAGCTGCAGAAGAAGAGAAGCCCTGCGGCCATATTCGCTGCCTGCCTGGACAGAAAAGGGTCACTAGGTACTGTATCATCCTGAGCTTTAGATCTCTGGTGGTGCAAGCCGCCAGGGGTCTGCCTGCGCCAAGGAACTGAGCACATAGGCGGTTTGTCTGCCAGCCCACCAGGAGTGGGTCCTGTGTCCTGCCCAGAGAGCTGCAGAAGGAGAGAAGCCCCATAGCCATGTTTGCTGCCTGCCTGGACAGAAAAGGGTCACTAGGGACTGTATCACCCTGAGCTTTAGATCTCTGGTAGTGCAAACCGCCAGGGGTCTGCCTGCACCTCATGGTACCTTCTCCAAAATCGATCATATAGTTGGTCACAAGACAGACCTCAACAAATATAAGAAGATTGAAATAATCCCATGCCTCCTATAAGATCACTATGGAGTAAAAGTGGTCTTTAATAACAATAAAAACAACAGAAAGTCCACATACACATGGAAACTGAACAATACTCTACTCAATGATAACTTGGTCAAAGAAGAAATAAAGAAATCAAAGATTACTTAGAATTTAATGAAAATGAAGGCACAACATACACAAATCTATGGGATACAATGAAAGCAGTGCTAAGAGGAAAACTCATAGCTTTGAGTGCCTCCAAAAAAGAAATTCGAGACAGCATACACTAGAAGATTAACCGAACAACTGAAAGCCCTGGAACAAGAAGAAGCTAATTCACCTAGGAGGAGAAGAAGACAGGAAATCATCAAACTCATGGCTGAAATCAATCAAGTAGAAACTAAGAGAACCATACAGACAATCAGCAAAACCAAAAGCTGGTTCTTTGAAAAAATCAACAAGATAGATAAACCTGTAGCCAGACTAAACAGAGGGCATAGAGAACGTATCCAAATTAACAAAATTAGAGATGAAAATGGAGATATTACAACAGAAACTGAGGAAATTCAAAAAATCATCAGATCCTACTACAAAAACCTGTACTCAACACAACTGGAGAATCTGGAGGAAATGGACATTTTCTTAGACAGATACCAATTACCAAAATTAAACCACGATCAAATAGACCATCTAAACACACCCATAAACCCCAAAGAAAAAGAAGGGGTCATAGATAGACTTCCGACCAAAAAAAAAGCACAGGACCAGATGGTTTCAGTGCAGAATTCTATCAGACCTTCAAAAAAGACTTAACACCAATACTCTTCAAACTTTCCCACCAAATAGAAACAGAAGGAACACTACCCAAATCCTTCTTCGAAGCCACTATTACGCTGATACCAAAACCACACGAAGATCCAACTAAGAAAGAATTTCAGGCCAATTTCCCTTATGAATATCGATGCAAAAATACTAAATAAAATTCTTGCCCACTGAGTCCAAGAACACATCAAAACAATCATCCACCATGATCAAGTAGGCTTCATCCCAGGGATGCCGGGATGGTTCAATATAAGGAAATACATAAATGCTATCCACTACATAAACAAACTCAAAGAAAAAAACCACATGGTCTTTTCATTAGATGCTGAAAAAGCATTTGAAAAAAATTCAGCATGCTTTCATGCTAAAAGTCTTGGAAAGGACAGGAATTCAAGGCCCATATCTAAACATAGTAAAAGCAATATACAGCAAACCGGTAGCCAACATCAAACTAAATAGAGAGAAACTTGAAGCAATCCCACTAAAATCAGGGACTAGACAAGGCTGACCACTCTATCCATATCTTTTCAATATAGTTCTTGAAGTCCTAGCTAGAGCAATTAGACAACATAAGGAAGTCAACAGGGTACAAATTGGAAAGGAAGAAGTCAAACTATCAATATTTGCAGATGATATGATAGGATACATAAGTGAGCCTAAAATCTCTACTAGAGAACTTCTACAGCTGATAAACAACTTCAGCAAAGTGGCTGGCTACAAAATCAACTCAAGCAAATCAGTAGCCTTCATATATTCAAAGGATAAGCAGACTGAGAAAGAAATTAGGGAAATGACTCCCTTCACAATAGCTACAAACAGCATAACGTATCTTGGGGTAACTCTAACCAAACAAGTGAAAGCCCTATATGACAAGAACTTCAGATCTCTGAAGAAGAAAACTGAAGAAGATCTCAGAAAATGGAAAAATCTTCCATGCTCGTGGATTGGCAGGATTAATATAGCTAAAATGGCCATCTTGCCCAAGGCAATCTACAGATTCAATGCTATCCCCATAAAAATCCCAACCCAGTTCCTCATAGAGCTAGAAAGAGCAATTCTCAGATTCATCTGGAATAACAAAAAACCCAGGATAGCTAAAACTATTATTAACAGTAAAAGAACTTCAGGGGGATTCAGTATCCCAGACTTTAAACTTTACTACAGAGCAATAGTGATTAAAAAAAACTGCATGGTATTGGTACAATGTCAGGCAAGCAGATCAATAGAATAGGATTGAAGACCCAGAAATGAACCAACACACCTATGGTCCCTTGATCTTTGACAAAGGAGCTGAAAGCATCCAATGGAAAAAAGATAGTCTTTTCAACAATTGGTAATGGTTCAATTGGAGGTCAGCATGTAGAGGAATGCGAATCAATCCATACTTATCTCCTTGTATTAAGTTCAACTCTAAATGGATCAAGGACTTCCACATAAAACCTGACACACTGAAACTAATAGAAAAGAAACTGGGGAAAACCCTTGAGGACATGGGCACAGGGGAAAAGTTCCTGAATAAAACACCAATAGCTTATGCTCTAAGATCAAGAATTGACAAATGGGACCTAATAAAACTACAAAGTTTCTGTAAGGCAAAGGACACTGTCAAAAGGACAAAACATCAACCAACAGATTGGGAAAAGATCTTCACCAACTCTAAATCTGACAGAGGGCTAGTATCCAATATATACAAAGAACTCAAGAAGGTAGAACCCAGAGAAACAAATAACCCCAGTAAAAAGTGGGGTATGGAGCTAAACAAAGAATTTTCACATGAAGAACTTCGGAGGGCTGAGAAACACCTTAAGAAATGTTCAACATCATTAATCATTAGGGAAATGCAAATCAAAACAACCTTGAAATTTCACCTCACACCAGTCAAAATGGCTAATGTCAAAAACTCAGGAGGCAGCAGGTGTTGGCGAGGATGTGGAGAAAGAGGAACACTCCTCTACTGCTGGTGAGATTGCAAGATGGTGCAGCCACTTTGGAAATCAGTCTAGCCGTTCCTCAGAAAACTGGACATGACACTTGCTGAGGACCCTGTTATACCACTCCTGGGCATATACCCAGAGGATTCTTCAGCATGCAATAAGGGCACATGCTCCACTATGTTCATAGCAGCACTGTTGGTAATAGCCAGAAGCGGGAAAGAACCTAGGTGTCCTTCAACAGAGGAATGGATACAAAAGATGTGGTATATTACACAATGGAAATTAGAAACAATGAATTCATGAAATTCTTTGACAAATGGATGGAGCTGGAGAATATCATACTAAGTGAGGTAACCCAGTCTCAAAAGATCAATCATGGTATGCACTCACTAATAAGTGGATATTAGCCTAGAAACTTTGAATAGCCAAGACATAATCCACATATTAAATGATGTCCAAAAAGAATGGAGGAGTGGCCCCTGGTTCTGGAAAGACTCAGTGCATCAGTATAGGGGAATTCCAGAACAGGGAAGTGGAAGGGGTTGATGGAGGAACAGGGGGAGGGAAGAGGGCTTATGGGACTTGCGGGTAGTGCGGACCCAGAAAAGGGGAAATCATTTGAAATGTAAATAAAAAAATATATCAATAAAAAATAAAATTAAAAAAAGTATACATCCTTCAAAATGTCAAGGTTTATTAAATTTGGAAAAATGACATGCCAAAGATGACATTATCTCTAAATCTATCTGGACATTGAACAAAATTTATAATTCTGGTGGACATAAATTCACAGCAGATTAGTGATAATCAGCTGAATTGGCATTCTACTTTTTACTTCTGAGTATGTTAATTTACTGATGTTCAGCTCTATGCACAAAAAAGAGAAGACAACATTGATCAAACTCTATAATATCTTATTCTTAGCAGAAAATATGCTTGAGTATCTATTTTGATAATCAAAATTAAATGATGAAAGCAAGAACAACAACAAAAAACCAGAATGTAAAGTTGAAAAAGCCATGATTATGGTGGGATAAATGGCAATGGCATATAAGAGTTAGACCTTCTGTTACATAAAGGGAATGAAACAGAATGGGTTTGTCAATAGAATGATCCATGTGTAAGCTTTTGGGGATTCTCAATCTTAATGGCAAGCAACATGTAATGGCCTGAGAAGGCCAAAATTTCACAGACATGAGAAAACAAGGGTTGTGTCTTCTCACCAGCAATCTGTCCCTTGTCTATTTCTGTTATCATTTCCATTTCTATTTCTATTTGCTACAGAAACAGTGTTATAGAAGAAAAGTTCTTCAGGTGAGAATTCTTTGTTTAACTCTGTACCCCATTTTTAATAGGGTTGTTCGGTTTTCTGGAGTCTAACTTCTTGAGTTCTTTATATATATTGGATATTAGCCCTCTATCTGATGTAGGATTGGTGAAGATCTTTTCCCAATTTGTTGGTTGCCGATTTGTCCTCTTGATGGTGTCCTTTGCCTTACAGAAACTTTGTAATTTTATGAGGTCCCATTTGTCAATTCTTGCTCTTAGAGCATACGCTATTGGTGTTCTGTTCAGAAACTTTCTCCCTGTACCGATGTCCTCAAGGGTCTTCCCCAGTTTCTTTTCTATTAGCTTCAGAGTGTCTGGCTTTGTGTGGAGGTCCTTGATCCATTTGGATTTGAGCTTAGTACAAGGAGACAAGGATGGATCAATTCGCATTCTTCTGCATGCTGACCTCCAGTTGAACCAGCACCATTTGTTGAAAAGGCTATCTTTTTTCCATTGGATGTTTTCAGCCTCTTTGTCGAGGATCAAGTGGCCATAGGTGTGTGGGTTCATTTCTGGATCTTCAATCCTGTTCCATTGATCCTCCTGCCTGTCACTGTACCAATGCCATGCAGTTTTTAACACTATTGCTTCTTTGGGCTTAGTTTCCAAAGGTTTCAGTATATCATGATAGGAAGGTATATAAAATGCTTGGCAGTGGAAGTATTTCTCAGAGTCTATACAATATCATGGCTCTAGAAGCAGAGAACATGACAAAACTAGGGCTGTGCTATAGCTTTGAAAGGCCCAATACATCTGCCAGCTTTCCAGCTTCTAAGAATTGTACAACCTCCACAAATAATACTACTAGCTGAAAAAAGAACCATTCAATATCAGAGTATATAAAGGACATTTAGATTTAAGGGCATAGCACCTGGCAAGCCTCCTTCGCCAGAGATGTCCTAAGAAGTAGATACTAGAGCTGAGGTTTTGCGGCGCCTTTTGCTGCACAGAAGCCACTTCAGAACTCGGCCTCTCCATCTTGATTTCGAACTCCAGTGACATCGGACAGTCTGAGGTACACAAATATAATCCGAGGCCAACACCGCGGGAGTCTGAGCCCGACAGGCGTTGGCCTGCACCCAGGCCCTGGGCTTTTCGGGGGGCCATCGGGGTGCCAACCCAGCCAGGAGGGTTTTTTCCCCCGGGCCTGCGCGCCCGCCGCCATTTTGCCTGCAGGAAAACAGAGAGCTCTGGCGGGCAGAGCCGTAACGGGCATAGCCTGAGGCTAACAAAGCGGGGGTCTAGGCCCCAAAAGGCACAGGACTGACCCCAAGAACTGGGCGGCTTGGTGGGCCATCTGCGCGTCAACCCGCTCAGGAGGTTGTTAGCACAGCAGACTCTCCCGGCGCTTTTCGGGGAGCGCCGGTGCACACGCCCGCCATCCTGGTCACCTGGCAGACCCAATTAACAGTCATAGCCCTAGGGGAACTTGGCTCGGACCTTGGCCTCCCAGGCTTTTGCCTGGACTCAGGGCCTGGGCAGCCAGGCTAACCTTGTGTGTGCCAGCCCAGTTGGGGGATCGGCTGCCCAGCGGAGTGATCTGAACACAGGGGAGGTCCCTGCAGCATATACCTTCGGCGCTCCCTGGGGGTGCACACTGGCTCCATCACAGACACAATCTGGGGAAAGGCCTCAGGCTGGAGCCCTCAGCTCAACTCTCTCTGCTTCCAGATCCAGATCAGCCTGGGCGGCAGCACCACATCACCAGGTCCTGAAAGAGGCTAGAGGGGATTCCGGGTGGCCAGCTGAGAGAAGTCAGTGTGCTCCAGTGAATCCAGCGGGCCCCAGCGGTGGCTTTCAGGTGCCTGCTTTGGGATCTGAACAGCCTGGGCAGCAGCACCCTGTCTAGAGGCAGTGCAGGGGGTAAGCTGTGCACCAGAGGCCAACTGGGAAGGGGCAGCTTGCACTGGTGAGTCCAGCACTGACAAGACCAAGCAACACCAGTGAAAACTAGATGGCAAAAGGCGAACGCACGAACGTCACTAACAGATATTAAGGCAATATGGCAACATCTGAACCCAATTCTCCACTACCAGCATGTCCTGGATACCCCAACACACCAGTAAAACAAGATTTGGATTTAAAATCACTGGTCATGATGCTGGTACAGGAACACATGAAGGACATACTTAAAGAAATTCAGGAGAAAAATGGATGAAAAGTTAGAAGCCCTTGCAAGGGAAACACAAAAATCATTGAAAGAAATCCAGGAGAATACAAAAGCCAACAATGAGGAAACACAAAAAAAACTTAAAGAAATACAGGAGAACTTTGGTCAACAGGCTGCGGTGATGAAAGAGGAAACACAAAAATCTCTTAAAGAATTACAGGAAAGCACAAACAAGCAAGTGAAGGAGCTAAGCAAAACCATCCAGGATCTACAATCAGAAGTAGAAACAACTAAGAAAACTCAAAGGGAGACAACTTTGGAGATAGAAAGCCTTGGGAAGAAATCAGGGGACAGAGATGCAAATATCAACAACAGAATACAAGAGATAGAAGAAAGAATCTCAGATGCTGAAGATTCCATAGAAACCATGGACTCAACAGTTAAGGAAAATGCAAAATGCAAAAAGCTTGTAACCCAAAATATCCAGGAAATCCAGGACACAATGAGAAGAACAAACCTAAGGATTATAGGCATAGATGAGAGTGAAGATTTACAACTTAAAGGGCCAGCAAATATCTTCAATAAAATTATGGAAGAAAACTTCCCTAACGTAAAGAGAGAGATGCCCATGAATATACAAGAAGCCTAAAGAACTCCAAACAGACTAGACCAGAACAGAAATACTTCCCGTCACATAATAATCAAAACACCAAATGTTCTAAACAAAGAAAGAATATTAAAGGCAGTAAGAGAAAAAGGCCAAGTAACATATAAAGGAAGACCTATCAGAATCACAGCAGACTTTTCACCTGAGACTATGAAGGCTAGAAGGTGCTGGGCAGATCTCATGCAGACTCTAAGAGAACACAAATGCCAACCAAAACTACTATATCCAGCAAAACTCTCAACTACCATAGATGGAGAAACTAAGATATTTCATGACAAAACCAAGTTTACCCAATATCTATCCACAAACCCAGCCCTACAAAGGATAATAGGAGGACAACACCAATACAAGGAGGGAAACTTCACCCTGGAAAAGGCAAGATAGTAACCTTTCATCAAACCCAAAAGAAGTTAAGCAATCAAATTTAAAAAATAACGTCAAAAATGATAGGAAGTAACAATCACTATTCCTTAATATCTCTTAACATCAATGGACTTAATGCCCCAATAAAAAGATACAGACTAACTGACTGGATACGTAAACAGGACCCTACATTTTGTTGCTTACAGGAAACACACCTCAGGGTCAAAGACAAACACTACCTTAGAGTAAAAGGCTGGAAGACAATTTTACAAGCAAATGGTCTCAGGAAACAAGCTGGAGTAGCCATTTTAATATCAGATAAAATTGACTTTCAACCCAAAGTCATCAAAAGAGACTCTGAGGGACACTTCTTGCTGGTCAAAGGAAAAATACAACAAGAAGAACGCTCAATCCTGAATATCTATGCTCCAAATGCAAGGGTACCCTCTTTCATAAAAGAAACTTTATTAAAACTCAAAGCACACATTGCACCTAACACAATAATTGTGGGTGACTTCAACACTGCACTTTCCTCAATGGACCGATCAGGAAAACAGAAACTAAACAGGGACACAATGAAACTAATTGAAGCTTTGGACCAATTAGATTTAACAGATATATATAGAACATTCTATCCTAAAACAAAAGAATATACCTTTCTCTCAGCACCTCATGGTACCTTCTCCAAAATCGACCATATAATTGGTCACAAGACAGACCTCAACAAATATAAGAAGATCGAACTAATCCCATGCCTCCTATCTGATCACTATGGAGTAAAAGTGGTCTTCAATAGCAACAGAAACAACAGAAAACCCACATACACGTGGAAACTGAACAATACTCTACTCAATGATACCTTGGTCAAGGAAGAAATAAAGAAAGAAATTAAAGACTTTTTAGAACACAATGAAAATGAAAACACAACATACCCAAATCTATGGGACACAATGAAAGCAGTGCTAAGAGGAAAACTCATAGCCCTGAGTGCCTCCAGAAAGAAAATGGAGAGAGTATACATTACTAGCTTAATGACACAACTGAAAGCCCTGGAACAAAAAGAAGCTATTTCACCCAGGAGGAATAGAAGACAGGAAATCATCAAATTCAGGGACGAAATCAATCAAGTAGAAACAAAGAGAACTATAGAAAAAATCAACAAAACCAGGAGCTGGTTCTTTGAGAAAATCAATAAGATAGATAAACCCTTAGCCAGAGTGACCAAAGGGCACAGAGAAAGTATCCAAATTAACAAACTTAGAAATGAAAAGGGAGATATAACAACGGAAACTGAGGAAATCCAAAAAATCATCAGATCCTACTACAAGAGACTGTACTCAACACAACTGGAGAGTCTAGAGGAAATGGACAATTTCCTTGACAAATACCAAAATTAAATCAGGACCAACTAGACCATCTAAACAGTCCCATAATGCCTAAAGAAATAGAAGGAGTCATAGAAAGTCTTCCAACCAAAAAAAGCACTGGACCAGATAGTTTCAGTGCAGAATTCTATCAGACCTTCAAAGAAGAGTTAACACCAATACTCCTCAAACTATTCCACAAAATAGAAACAGAAGGAACACTACCCAATTCCGTCGACGAAGCCACAATTACGCTGATACCAAAACCACACAAAGATCCACCAAAGAAAGAGAGCTTCAGACCAATTTCCCTTATGAATATCGATGCAAAAATACTCAATAAAATTCTTGCCAACCGAATCCAAGAACACATCAAAACGATCATCCACCATGATCAAGTAGGCTTTATCCCGGGAATGCAGGGTTGGTTCAATATATGGAAATCCATCAATACAATCCACTACATAAACAAACTCAAAGAACAAAACCACATGGTCATTTCATTGGATGCTGAAAAAGCATTTGACAAAATTCAGCATCCTTTCATGCTTAAAGTCTTGGAGAGAACAGGAATTCAAGGCCCATACCTAAACATAGTAAAAGCAATATACAGCAAACCGGTAGCCAGCATCAAACTAAATGGAGAGAAACTTGAAGCAATCCCACTGAAATCAGCGACAAGACAAGGCTGCCCCCTTTCTCCTTATCTTTTCAATATTGTGCTTGAGGTACTAGCTCAGGCAATTCGACTACATAAGGAGGTCAAAGGGATACAAATTGGAAAGGAAGAAGTCAAACTATCATTATTTGCAGACGACATGATAGTCTACCTCAGTGACCCAAAAAACTCCACTAGAGAGCTCCTACAGCTGATAAACAACTTCAGCAAAGTGGCAGGTTATAAAATCAACTCAAGCAAATCAGTGGCCTTCCTATACTCAAAGGATAAGCAGGCTGAGAAAGAAATTAGGGAAATGACCCCCTTCACAATAGCCATAAACAGTATAAAGTACCTTGGGGTGACTCTTACCAAACATGTGAAAGATCTGTATGACAAGAACTTCAAGACTCTGAAGAAGGAAATGGAAGAAGACCTCAAAAAATGGGAAAACCTCCCATGCTCATGGATCGGTAGAATCAATATAGTTAAAATGGCCATTTTGCCAAAAGCAATATACAGATTCAATGCAATACGCATCAAAATCCCAACTCAATTCTTCACAGAGTTAGAAGGAGCAATTATCAAATTCATCTGGAACAACAAAAACCCCAGGATAGCTAAAACTATTCTCAGCAACAAAAGAAAATCTGGGGGAATCAGTATCCCTGGCCTCAAGCAATACTACAGAGCAATAGTGTTAAAAACTGCATGGTACAGTGACAGGCAGGAGGATCAATGGAACAGGATTGAAGATCCAGAAATGAACCCACACACCTATGGCCACTTGATCCTCGACAAAGAGGCTGAAAACATCCAATGGAAAAAAGATAGCCTTTTCAACAAATGGTGCTGGTTCAACTGGAGGTCAGCATGCAGAAGAATGCGAATTGATCCATCCTTGTCTCCTTGTACTAAGCTCAAATCCAAATGGATCAAGGACCTCCACACAAAGCCAGACACTCTGAAGCTAATAGAAAAGAAACTGGGGAAGACCCTTGAGGACATCGGTACAGGGAGAAAGTTTCTGAACAGAACACCAATAGCGTATGCTCTAAGAGCAAGAATTGACAAATGGGACCTCATAAAATTACAAAGTTTCTGTAAGGCAAAGGACACCATCAAGAGGACAAATCGGCAACCAACAAATTGGGAAAAGATCTTCACCAATCCTACATCAGATAGAGGTCTAATATCCAACATATATAAAGAACTCAAGAAGATAGACTCCAGAAAACCGAACAACCCTATTAAAAAATGGGGTACAGAGTTAAACAAGGAATTCTCACCTGAAGAAATTCGGATGGCGAAGAAGCATCTTAAAAAATGCTCAACTTCATTAATCATTAGGGAAATGCAAATCAAAACAACCCTAAGATTTCATCTTACACCAGTCAGAATGGCTAAGATTAAAAATTCAGGAGACAGCAGGTGTTGGAGAGGGTGTGGAGAAAAAGGAACACTCCTCCACTGCTGGTGGGGTTGCAAATTGGTACAATCACTTTGGAAATCAGTCTGGTGGTTCCTCCGAAAACTGGGCACAGCACTTCCCGAAGATCCTGCTATACCACTCCTGGGCATATACCCAGAGGATTCCCCACCATGTAATAAGGATACATGCTCTACTATGTTCATAGCAGCCCTATTTATAATTGCCAGATGCTGGAAAGAACCCAGGTATCCCTCAACAGAAGAGTGGATGCAAAAAATGTGGTATATCTACACAATGGAGTACTATTCAGCCATTAGAAACAATGAATTCATGAAATTCTTAGGCAAATGGATGGAGCTAGAGAACATCATGCTAAGTGAGGAAACCCAGACTCAAAAGGTGAATCATGGTATGCACTCACTAATAAGTGGTTATTAACCTAGAAAACTGGAATACCCAAAACATAATCCACACATCAAATGAGGTACAAGAAGAAAGGAGGAGTGGCACCTGGTTCTGCAAAGACTCAGTGAAACAGTATTCGGCAAAACCAGAATGGGGAAGTGGGAAGGGGTGGATGGGAGGACAGGGGAAGAGAAGGGGGCTTACGGAACTTTCGGGGATTGGGGGGCTAGAAAAGGGGAAATCATTTGAAATGTAAATAAATTATATCGAATAAAAAAAAGGGAAAAAATAGAAGTAGATACTAGAAACAGAAGAACCAATATTAGCTGTGTCCAACCAAAAGGGCCTGAGTCAATGAGTAAAACTGGGAATTAAAACTTAGGGTCTACAGATTAGACTCCAGTAAAAGGGTGATGTCAAATGTAAAGTGCAGGTCAAGTCTAAACAGTTCAGTGATTGCTTCTTAGTTGTCAACTGCAACTCTTCTAGCCTGAGACTTGTCTCTTCTCTGATATAACTAAATGCATGTCACCAACATCCTCCCCACTGTGGCATTCACTGAGCCTCTGCTCTTGTGATGTAAATCAGTAACTGTATTACTATGGGTTTGCTTCTCTCTGCCAGTTTGGATTTTTTTGAGAGGTTTTTGTTTCTTTGTTTTGCTTTGCTTTAATTACTGTAAACAAAATTGTGGCTAATAAATTTATATAATAGAAAGCCTCTTGACAGAAAATGAAAAGAAAAGATAATAAGATTCCTGGTGCCGCAAAGAAAGCTTGAGTATGAAAGAATACCTGTGTTTTTTCCTTGTTTTGTTTGACAACAACATAACCAGTGATTAGTTGGTAGAGCCATATATTGTCATAGAGTTACGATTTGGAGAAAGTCACAAAATGCTCTTTTGAATATAACTCCTATAATTGTAATTGTCAAGACTAGAAATTCTCAGTTTTTTGGAAGAAGTACATACAGACTTTTGTTTTTCTGTGCATTTTCATTGGCAGTTCAGCAGCTAGTTAAAGAAGCTTTGAGAGAGAGTATTAGCCAGATGCAATTTTTGCATTGTATAATTCAGCTCAGTGAGAATGGAAGATAGGCGATTACAGGGATGCACTAATCTACAGAAGCAAAGCCAGCCTATCCTCACTGTTGCTGGTAGCAGGTAAAGGGACCAATGAAGAGTTAGTGTATTCATAAGGAAAAGATAAAATTTCATTTCAAAAGTGTTTATGACACAGTAAATTAATTGACACAAACAATATTATTGAGCATAAGCAGAATGAAAGAGTTGGAACTAATAAAGAAATAGACATGCATGTACAGAGGAAAATCAAGAGATTGCATGTAAAAGACAACCGTTTCTGTATTCTGAAAAATGCAGAGTTAAAAACAATGATAAAAAACAATTGTATAAATTTTGGCTTCTTGGCTTACCATGTTTATGATTATCTTTGAATACGGTTTCAATTGATAGGAAACGCAGAATATTGCCTTTAAAGGGCTAAACTGTGCTTGGAGTGAATATTGAATTAGATTGATGAGAAAGATATTTATACAAATGTTCTCTGGGTACAGAGGGTGGGAAGATAGCCCAGTGGGTAAAGTACTGAGGACCTGAGTTTAAGTTTCTAGCTGCCTCATGAAAAGCTGGGTACATCATCCATATACACCTGAAATCAGAGCGTTGGAGGACAGAGTTAAGAGGTTATGTGGAGATTTTTTGGCCAGCCAGTTCAGTATCACCAGGGAGCTCCAGGTTGAATAATAGTCTGTCTCAAAAAATAAAGTAGAGCACTGTAGAGAAAGACTGTTGATTTCTGGTCTCCAAGTGCATAGCCAAGTACACTGGCATACATATGCACAAAAAAATTACCAAAGAAAGGTATAGATTTTTGCTTTTAATTTTTACTGAAAAAAAAATAAGATAATCCAAAAGGGTCAGATTGTAGAGATTAAGAGATTAGAGAATAGAAAGAAAAGATTAAGGACAAGAAATGGAAAAACAGATATTTTGTGACTGAGAAACAATACTCTAGCTTTAAAGAAAGAGGAAAAGACATTTTCTAAAGAAAAAGAAAATATGCTTGACCTTAAAATGGAGGTATATGAACTAAATGATGTGAGTAAATTCTAAATGATAAATGCTATTTTTGCAGAAGTGTTAAGAAAAGGTAGGGCTGAAGTTATAAGTACCTTTAGTACAGAATATCAATGCATGATGAATTGGAAAATAGAAGAAAGAGGGAAGTGAGAGAAGATGAACTTTGGTTCATAATTGCAAGACAGGAGAGAACAGGCACTGAGGAACAGGAGAGCTGCGGAGCCATCTTGGCACATAGAACCCCAAAGAGAGGCAGGTAGATTTGTCTTAAAGAAAATAAATCAGAGATCCTACTTTCTTTCTTCAGGGATGTTTTTGACTGCCCCTGATTTAGAAATGGCAAAAGCTTGAATGTGTTCATTTATGAATAGAGAGAAAAAGTGTTTTCTTGTATTTAATATGAGAACTATATTTGCATTTCTTTTCTCTCCTCCCTCTAGCTTTTCCCATTTCCCTACAACTCAATTACATGTATATATATATATATATATATATATATATATATATATATATATATATATTCAGTGCTGATCACTTGGTATTAACTATCCAGTCACAGAGTCTATTCCTAGAGAAGATTGAATCTCCCTTACTTTTCAGTCATTAACTGCCTATAGCTCTTCATCTAGAGGTGGAGCCTTGTGAAATCTCACAAGAGGCAACTTTTAACTGGATATTCCTGTAATTCTTTCCAAGAGAGTCTTTAATCTTGGCTTATTTTATCTTAAAGCTTTGAAATCCTTGGAATGGATTGCGAACTTTCCTAGATTTACTAATGCTCCCTGAAAATTACAAAGATCTATTATGAAAATGGAGGCAGAAATGTTCCAATGTGATTTGCTCAGTCATTTTACCTCTCTTCTCACCTCAGGGTGGACAGTAATCACTTCTTCACTTTCGACTGCTAGAGCTGAATTCCACTCACAAAACTCATCAGTAAGGAGCAGCTGAAGGCAGCTGCCGTCAACTCTGAATCCTATAATCTCATAATTTCTTCATGGTCTTCTGCACACCAGGGGTCACTGAACAGCCCTCCACACTTGCAGGTCTTATTTTGTAAGTCTTCCCTAGGGCTTTCAAAACTGCACTTGTGTCTTTTCTTAGTTTCCTGCTGTTAAAAGTCCAAGAAAGAGAATGAGAGAGCATCATTTATAAAACCTCTTTTGAGAATGACAGGATAGGAAAGTATGCCTAGAAAACATTTGTCTTTACAGTAAAACAGTCCCTCAAACTACATATCTTGGCCTCCAGCACAGAAAGGCTTAGAAGGAAACAGGATTTAACACAAACTTTCCCATCCAGCTCCCTGATGTGGTTCCCATTTCACTGGCCAGGTGGGGAAAGAGGACTGGGCTCAAGCTGTGTAAATCAATGGAGGAGATTGTGAGGGGAAAATGGAGAGCAGCTGGGGAAAATGCTAAACATTTCCTCAGGCCCATGCTCTTTCAGTCTCCTGCCTTCCTATTGGATTGTTCCTCATCCCTTCCCCCATCCCTTTGTCGATGCCCCACAGATAGTTATGAATTCTATGCTGTCTGAATCTATTCTTCAGACTCACTTTTCATGTCCTTGTCACCTCTCTTTTCAGCTTTAATAAGACATTTCCCTTTTCCTGCCCTACTTACTTTCTGGTTCCCTGAGTTTTCCTATGGCCTCATATTTACATTTTTGTGTTTTTAATATTTGTGATAATCATCCATTCCCATGCATTTACTCAATGTATGCAGTTATATCCAACAGTTTTGACTTATGACAGTTTCCAAACTACTTTGTCATTCTTTCTCTTTGCAAATATTTCTGATCTCAACCAGATGAGAGCTGTTTCCTATAATCACTTAGAAGGTTTTGCAAGCATCACCATGCATTAGTTAAAGCAAGTAGGTTTTCAGTGTGATATTAATTATGACTTCTTCTTGATTTACTTGTTATTAAAAGCCCATTGGCCATAAAGAGTATGCATTGCCTTTAAACTGTCTCTGGAATCCTTGATTTTTCACTTCAATCAAATACCTTGATGCAGATTCTTTAAATCATATCTTACTTATTCAAACCTCCATTAAATAAAAATTATATATGAGTATATTTCCATATGTTATATGACTATTAGAGATATTTTTTTTCTGGAGAAAACTACATCAAGGCCATCATTGCAGTACTATTTCTCTCTAGCCATGCTATGTTTCTGAATGGTTCTCCTTTACTTGAGTCGCACCTATCATGGTAGGCAATGGGGACAATAAAACAAATACAAACTTCCTTCCTCTGTATAAAGCAGCGACCTCTGTGATATAAGAATCCCAGATGGTTAAAAGAGTCTTTCAGTTCCCACAGCACCTTTGATGACAGATTTAAAGAAATCTTAATTTGTTTGTTGGTCCTTACAGGAAAAACGTTCCTAGGCAACATAGCATACCAGTCTGTCATCATAACATCACATGTCAAGTCATCCTAGCTGTTAAGTGGGTCTTGAATTGTAAGTCCTCATCTGTCAGTGCATTGAAAGTGTTACTCATACCCATGTCTTTGAGAGTGATTTTTCTTGTCCCCCACTACCACTATGTCAGCCTCATAAATTTCAGAAAACAGTAAAATGGGCAGTTCACTTCTCAAAATACAGAGCACCTTTTCAAATATCCAAAACTATAGTGAATATGCTAATATTCCAGTCCCATTTAATTAAAAATAGCACTCTGTATTTCTATACAGGGATTAAAAAGAACGAAAAACAAAACAGAAAGAGGAACTCAGAGCAAGAAAAGAAATGTTCGTTGATTGTAGCCCAAACACAAAACTAAACCACATCATGCAGGAAACAACTGAATTGGTGCCAGGGTATACATAACCTGGAGCAATAGCAAAGGAAATGATTATCAACATTGAATACTAAATGCAGGCTCAAAAACATAACCATTGCAATTAATTTGTCTATGTGAATAAAATACTCCTATTCCTGAAATCTCATCTCACCAGTCTTCAGACTGCCTTCCAGACTCTGCTGAAGCAATGTGAGTTCAACAAGTTGAGTCTGTTGACTCGTATTGCATGCCAGGCACAAGTCCTCAGTCTCTCCCATGTGTCCTCTTCCCTGGTGGAGGCTGCACAGTCCTGCATGTGAGCTACGAGTGAATGGTGTGGTGTAGGTTTTGCATAATTATTTCTTGCTTACTTGATTATTTAAAGAAATTAACATAGCCTTAGTTTTAAAAGTAACTGCTTGTGGCTGGAGATGGCTCAGCCATTAAGAACAATGCATCCTTTTCCAAAGGACCTTAGTTTGGTTCTCAGGACTCACAGAGTGGTTCAGAACCATTTGTAACTCCAGTTCTAGAGGATCTGATTCCCTTCTCTGGGTTCTTCAGGTATTGCATGCATGTGGTAAGCCCAATAAGTAAAACACTCTTACACATAAAATATAATTAAAAGTTGACTGTTCATCCCAGATTTGTCATTAATGAAAAATTATTCTTTCTGCCTGATAATTAACAAGCAAAACAATATAATCAGTTTTATTTTTCAGAGGCCCCAGTATATTTTAAGGACCCAGGTACAGGATGTATTTGAACCCTTAGTTCACAACTGGCAGTGATATTTTGAGGGCTTTGGGATCCTATAAAGCAGGAGAGATGTCTGGAACAGGTATGTATTGTGACCAAGCCTCTGGGGTTAGATACCTGTCTGCGCCTAGGTTCTCAGATTCCTTTCTATTGGTTTTACGTGGCTAACTGCTTCATGATCTACAAGCAGGAACAGGGATAGAACATGCTGCCAAGATGGGCTGTATCCTCTAAACGAGATTCAGCATATATTTTTCTCACTGAAATTGCTTTGTGTCAGGTATTTTGCCACAGAAACAAGAAAATCAATGTAAGCAAAGCTCTTAAGTTATAATACTTTATTCCATTCTTTATTAGCCTTTCCCCATTATCATCAGTATTTTGCTATTAAATCCCTTTCACAAATTATTCACACAGATTTTTACCACTCTATATTTATTGTACATGATATTTTAGATAAAAATATAAGCACTTCAAATTTTCATTTTGTAATTCTGTACGCATTTGTATTCATTCTTATCAGAATAGCAGAACCAATAAGCAAGTTAATTCAACCATTTTATATCTTTTTTTATGTCAACAGTTTCTACTAATATACCATGCCCAACTTATAGAGAGACTGAAAAGAAAAGAAAAATTGTTATCCTGAGTTTCCTTTTTCTTCCACGTAATTTTCAGTAGGAGTAATTAGCTAATGGCAAGAAGCAACTTGAGCCTGGGGAATATAGTCTGATCTCTGGTTATTCTTTCAAATGTCATTACCTAATTTCTGATGTTGAAGTAGCATCTGGTCCAAGTGGAAAGCGCCATCTTGAGTTGGCCATGCACTTGTTCAGTCCAACTGAACCTCTTGCTTTAAGTGGACTACCAGTTGAATTCCATACACATAAGTCCATGGTGCTTGTTATCCATGGGCAACGAGGAACAACAGGTATATCTAGTTCATGAATATATCTGCTTATGCACACAATCCATTCACTCATCAGGCCTCACTATTGAAACAGAAGTTCAAAGATAAAACTGTATATCTGGTCGTTTATTACTTTGTGGGTTCTTTCTTTTACCCTTCTTCACCTATCTTCTCCCCCCCCCCAAGTCTTCTTAACATTAGATAAGAGAGAAAGAAGAATAGAGGGGAAATGAAAGAGTTCCCTGAACAAAGTCAGGGATCTGAAAGTGAGCAGTGTTAGTGATCTTGCTGATTAGGGATGTCAAGTTCCTTGGGGCAAGTTTGATCTTAGCTGTCATGATATCTAAATTCTTCTTCATGCATGACTACTTAACAAACTTCAACCAACAGCAATCAACAATCACCAACAACCAACCAAAAACCCCCACAATGTACCACACCTTTCAGGACCAAAGCATCTATATAGCCTCTGAAAAGTCCCCAGATTTCTAAACATCACACAATTACAGGAACTTTCTACAGCTGGTAAAATCATGGCCCTGCTCAAACATGAGGCAAATCATAGTCAGCTGCTGCAGACAATCTGAAACAGTCCCATATCCCATACCTGGGATTGAAATGAAAGCATATCTTTATAATATTTCTATTTTTCAATGAAACCCAAACTCCAAAATTGTCACTATAAGACTGGATTCAGTGTGGTGGTTCATGCCTGAAAGCCCAGCACTTGGAAGGGAGAGTCAGCAAGATCTCTACAAGTTCTAGGACAGTCTGGTCCATAAAAGTTATTTTAAGCTAGATACAACTACATAGGGAGACCCTGTCTAAAAATAAGCAAACAACAAAAATAACAAAATTTTAAAAAGTTTTTCCAGTTGGAGAAATCAATAAACCAAGCACAGGCTCTTCTGAGACCCCTGTCTGTGTGTCTAGGCTTTGGGAATTGTCACAAACTGTGTACCATGACCTCATGGCTTACAGGAGTTGTTCTCTGAATCATCACATTAGCAACAGTCAGATGGTTCCTAGTTCTCATTATTTCAGTTAAATCAGGCTTCTAACTCATTTCATAGTCACTTTGAGAAGAAATGTAACTATCCACTCACACTGGATTTTGGAAAGTTGCCACAAGAAGGAATTGAGAAGTGTTGGAGCACTGTGGTGCTCAGCCCTAGTTCCCAGGTTCCCCTACCTTTACCAGCCTGCCTTTCTGAGCAGTGTATCCCATTGCACACAAAAGTGCAGAGAGAAGGAATGCATACCACAGGAAACCATGCTGTTGCTGTCCTTCAAACACTACTGAATTCTTACCCATGCAAAAGACTGACTGCAGAGCTTGAGCTGTTAAGCACTGTTATGGAGGAAGGAATCTGAGGGTAGAAACCTTATTGATCAGTCAGAAAGGGACCTGCTTAGCTGATAATAGGACCTCTGCTACCACCTAAGAAAGATTACTATTAACCTTTTGGATTTAACAGCAGAATAACCTTTCCTTCAGAGTGCCAAAGACCTGAAAGTGTCTGAGAGCTTTGCTGATGGATTTTGTTATTCGTTCTTTCCACACCTGGCAGTCCACAGGCCTTTAAACAAAGCACTTTAAGCCAAAGGAGCTTGCCCCATCTATGGAGTTCTGCATATTACATCCTGCCACAAAACAATTAATTAGATTATGACCAATGAGTATTTACTTTTACTGTCAGTTCATTCAACAGATAGAAGGACACACTATTCTTAAAGTAAGTGTATTATTTACTAGTGCATTCCTCTTAGATTTTGGTGAATAGCAGATTTCAAGAAAAACCACTAACACTGAAAATACAGACAAAATCCTCTAAGAATTGCATTTTGCTTCCCGAAATGAATGAGGAAAATATTTTTTGCAAGTTTTATTAAGATATAACTTGTTAAGTAGCAAAAATTACTGATTAATAGAATACAACTGAATGAGTTTTTTACAAATAGGTAGAAAAACTACATGCCAGAGCAATCCTTCCTCTTGGCCTATTCACCTCTCATCCTTTTTTTTTTAAATGATGTAATTTATTTATTTTTTTAAAATATTTTTATTTTCTATATTCTTTGTTTACATTCAAATGATTTCCCCTTTCCCGGATCCTCCCTCCCCATATGTCCAATAAACCTTCTTCTCTCCATCCATTCTCCAATCACCTCCCTCCTTTTTCTCTCTGTCCTCACATTCCCCTCCAATGCTAGATCAATCCTTTCCAGGATCAGGACCTTCTCCATACTTCTTCATGGGAGTTATTTGTTATGCGATTTGTGCCTTGGGTAGTCAGGGATTCTGGGCTAATTAATATCCACTTATCAGAGATTGCATTCCATGTGTATTCTTTTGTGACTGGGTTACCTCACTTAGGATGATATTTTCTATATCAAACCATTTGCCTAAAAATTTTGAGAATTCATTGTTTCTAATTGCTGAGTAGTATTCCATTGTGTAAATATACCACATTTTCTGTATCCATTCTTCCTTTGAGGGGCATCTGGGTTCTTTCCATCTTCTGGCTATTATAAATAAGGCTGCTATGAACATAATGGAGCATGTGTCTTTATTGCATGCCGGGGAATCCTTTGGGTATATGCCCAGGAGAGGTATAGCAGGGTCCTCCGGAAGTGTCATGTCCAAAACAACCCTGAGATTTCACCTTACACCAGTCAGAATGGCTAAGATCAAAAACTCAGGAGACAGCAGGTGTTGGTGAGGATGTGGAGAAAAAGGAACACTCCTCCACTGCTGGTGGGGCTGTAAGATGGTACAACCACTTTGGAAATCAGTCTGGCAGTTCCTCAGAAAACCTCTCATCTTTTAATACATCTTTCCTTCAGAATTTGTTCTCAGTAACAGTGCATATGATTAATACTCTTGTAGTTTAGCTGCTTCAAAAATAAGTATCTCTATATGAAATCATACATATAATTTCCTTCCCAGCAGGATTTCTACCAGAAAATGGCTTTTCTTTTCCATCCATGCTTTTACTTGTTAGTTAATTCCTTTAAGTAATGAGTAGTGTCTATTGTGGCTACCCCACATTTGTGTGTCAAGTATTTCCATTGATGGAAACTTGATTTGTTCCCAGTTTGAGTTATTATAAAGAAATTGTCTATGACCACATTCACATGAGTTTTTGAGAAGATATATGGCATTATTTCTCTTAGGTAAAAATCCTAATAGAAGCATTGCCCAGCAATTCAAAGCAGCTGACATCTTCATCTTTCCAACAATCCATAGGGACAGTCTCTAATTGTCACTTGATATGGCCAATAGTTTGGGTGGTGAGCACTCTAGGAGGCTTACAGAGATGTCTCTCAGGGATAAAGAATGCTTTAGGAGGCCTGTAGAAATGTCTCTCATAGGTACAGACAGCAAAAAAGGTCTGCAGAAATGAATTTTGTTGCTGTTTTTGTTGTTTATTTTGTTGTTATTTAGTTGTAGATATATCAAGAGGTTTTTAGAACTGTCTAGCTGGGACTTTAGTTTGCTTCATCTTACTAATGACATTCCATATCAATTTATGTGCATAGCTCAACTATGATGCTTGCATAAATGTTTAGAATATTTTTAGTGAGTTGCTATGGAATTTTAGGAGTTCTTTACATAAAAGGGGTTAGAATTATTTCTTACCACATTGTTCAAAAATATTTGCAATTAACATTTTAATTTATTAAATATTTTACCAGCTGTTTGCTATGATCATAACTATGTATATATAACATATATACATATATATGCACACACATATATCTATATATAATAAAATATGGCAATCTTAATTTCATTTTCTAAAGTTTTATTTTTTTAATTAAAAGGTAACTGCATTATTTCTCTTTTTCATTCTTTTTGCCTACACATTTCATGAGTTCCTACACACCATATTAAATTCTTGGCCCCTTATTTTAAAATGTTATTTTTATATGTGTGAACAAATTCATAGATATATAAGCATACCCTGCCCAGCCCTTTAGCATTATCTGCATGATTTCAAGGATGATCACTTGGAATTAGATGACTCTGATGCTCAACCCTGAAGAAGACTAATTTTTCCTCTTGAGCAGGCATTGGTTGCCTTAGTTCTTTATCTAGGGATGAGCCCTATGACATTCCCCATCTCCCACCTTAGCATGTTTATTGTTCAAGTCTGATTTAGACAGACACAATGTTTTTGGTTTTGTTTTATTTATTGATTATTTTATTTATTTACATTTCAAATGTTGTCTTCCTTCCTGGTCTCCCTCTATAAACCCCCGTTCTGTTCCCCTGGCACTTTGCCTCTAATAGGGTGCTACCCTACCCACTCATCCACTCCTGCCTTACCCCTCTAGCATCTCCCTTTGCTGGGGCAACAAGCCTCCACTGGACGAAGTGCCTCCTCTCCCACTGATACCAGATAAGGCAATTCTCGGCTACATATGTAGCAGGAGTCATGTACTCACCCACATATACTCTTTTGTTGGTCATAGTCCCTGGGAGCTCTCAGGGGTCGGGTTAGCTGATATTGTTGTTCCTATGAGATAGCAATCCTCTTCAGCTCCTTCAGCTCCTTCAGTCCTTCCCTTAACTCTTCCATTGGGGTCCCTGGGCTCAGTGCAATTATTGCACTTTGAAGAATATCTTGCCATGATGGTAATTGTGTGGTTCATTAGATTCAGAGCTGGGTAGGAGTGCTGGTTACATCTATTACTTGAAGCTTGGGTAGCAGCTTCTGGTTTTATGATCATCATGAAAGAATGTCCTGTGTATTCTTTGACCAAAATATGCGATATTTTAAAAAATGAAGCATACCTTCAGCCTTGTAAGGCAAAGAAAGGTCACATAGATACATAATTTGCTTGGGGGGGGGGGGTGTCTCTTGAATAACCCTGACCAGTAACTCAAATTTGGCAGTTTCCTGCCGAGTACTAGGAGTTTTATTGAAGATAGCATAGTCATGCCACATGGCATACCTTCATTTAACCTGTGTGTGTATATGTATGCGTATATGCATAAACATACATATGCATTTCTATATATGTATGTGTTACATGTATACATATATGCCTATGTGTATATATTATGTAAATTTTGAGTAAATACAAAATATATGGTTTCTTTTTTCTATATTCTTTGTTTACATTTCGAATGCTTTCCTCTTTCATGATTCCCCCCTCCCCATCGGTCTCATAAGCCCTCTTCCCTCCACCCATTACCCAATTACCCCTCCCATTTTCCTGTCCTGGTACTCCCTACAATGCTGGATCAACTCTTTTTTAGAACCAGGGCCCTCTCTTTCCCTCTTCTTGGGTATCATTTGATATGCTAATTGTGTCTTGAGAATTCAGAGCTTCTGGGCTAATTAATATCCACTTATCAGTGATTGCATTCCATGGATAATCTTTTGTGATTGGGTTACCTCACTTAGGATAATATTTTCCAATTCCAACCATTTGCCTAAGAATTTCATGAATTCATTGTTTTTAATTGCTGAGTAGTATTCCATTGTGTAAATATACCACATTGTTTGTATCCATTCTTCCATTGAGGGACATATGGTTTCTTATAGCCTTTTCAAACATCCTTAGTATTATTTTATCCTCCTTCTTACTTTTTCTTCTTAATTATCCTGCCTTCCTCCTTCCTAATTAAAGACTCCTTCATGTTTTTCCCATTTTCCATTCATATTAGTATTACTTATATTATGTTATTACATCTGAAATTAACTAAACCTAAGCATCTCAGTACAACTATGAGAGATTATTCTTAATTAAATAGTTTCAAGTGGGAAGGCCACACTTTTAATCTGGGTCTTCTAAGATGGGAAATCCACTTTCAATCTTGGTCACATCTTTTAGTGATAGCCTCTATAATCGATATGAAAGAAGTAAGTTTTTCCCTTTGCCTACTTTCTGTCACTCTTGATGTCAAGTTTATTGGCTTTAAAGTCCACTTTTTTGGAATATACTGTCATATACTAAAGACCAGCTAAGACATCCAGCCTCATGGAGTAAACAACTACTGCATTCTACGACCTTCCTCTGGTAGACAGTCATTTTGAACTATGGACTAATCAGACCACAATCTGTACCACACTCTAATAAATCATATGTGTATGTGATTTGTTACACACAAAAATGCATAAACAAATGCATACACACACATATATATCTATAGTTTATATGGATTATAATAAATACAGCACTTTCATCCATCTCCAATCTCCACCCATAGCTCCATAATCCCCTTTACATTCCTGGATTTTTGTAGTTGCTACAGGTTATATACTCACATCTACATATCCAGAGCTAAGAAACAACAGTGAAAGAAATCATGCAGCATTTGTCTTTCTGGCTCTGAGAGATTATGCTCAATATAATGTTTTCCAGTTCTATTTATCCATGCACATTTGAGCTATCCATTTGTTAGCTGAAGATCATTTCCACTTCCTAGTTGTTGTGAGCAGAGCAGCAATGTATATGACTGAACAATTATCTACAGTGGTTAATATGCTTGACCCATGGGAAGTGGCACTATTAAGAGAGTTGCGATATTCGCTGCCTGCCAGGACAGAAAAGGGTCACTAGGTACTGTATAACACTGAGCTTTAGATCTCTGGTGGTGCAAACCGCCAGCGGTCTGCCTGCACTCAGGAACTGAGCACATAGACAGTTTGTCTGCTAGTCCTCCGGACATGGGGCCTGTGTCCTGCCTAGAGAGCAGCAGAGGAAGAGATTCCCAGTGGCCATATTCACTCCCTGCCGGGACAGAAAAGGGTCACTAGGTACTGTATCACCCTGAGATTTAGATTTCTGGGGGTGCAAACTGCCAGGGGTCTGCCTGCTCCTAAGAACTAAGAACATGCGGTTTGTCTGCCAGTCCTCCTGGCATGGGGCCTGCATCCTGCCCAGAGAGCAGCAGAGGAAGAGATTCCCCGCAGTCATATTTGCTCCCATCTGAGACAGAAAAGCTTCACTAGGTACTGTATCACCCTGAGCTTTAGATCTCTGGGGGTGCAAACTGCCGGGGGTCTGCCTACACTCAGGAACTGGGCACATAGGCAGTTCATCTGCAAGCGGGACCTGTGCCCTACATGAGAATCAGCAGAGGGAGTGACCCCCACCACACCATCTTTGCCCCATAACAGAGCAGTCAGAGAACACCTGGTTCACCTTAACAACCCGAGTATAACATTGCTTGAGGCAAGACTGAGCAGGGCTCCAAAGGCACAAAAGAGGAAGGCAGCATATCAGTAATCTGTGCCAGAGGAAACCCAGTCTTCCAGTGTTGCAGAAATAGCCTTAAAGATCCACAGTAGGTTGAAGCACCAGCCAGTGACAATGAGACCATCTAACACCAGGGAGAACTAGATGGCTAAAGGCAAACATAGGAACCTTACTAACAGAAACCAAGGCATTATGGAAGCATCTGAACCCAATTCCCCAACAATAGCAAGTCCTGCATATCCCAACACACCAGAAAAACAAGAGTTGGATTTAAAAGCACTGGTAAGGATGCTGTTAGAGGAACATATGAAGGACATAAATAAATCTCTTAAAGAAATTCAAGAGAAAAATAATCAAAAGCTAGAAGCCCTTACAAGGGAAACACAAAAATCACTTAAAGAAATTCAGGAGAATATGGGTAAGAAGTTAATACCCAATAAGGAGGAAATGCAAAAATCACTTAAAAAATACAGGAGAAGTTTGATCAACAGGCAGAAGTCATGAAAGAGGAAACACAAAAATCAATCAAAGAATTAGAGGAAAACACAAACAAGCAAATGACAGAACTGAGCAAAAACTTCCAGGATCTAAAAACAGAAGTAGAAACAACAAAGAAAGCAGAAAGGGAGACAATTTTGGAGATAGAAAACCTTGAGAAGAAATCAGGGACCATCGATGCAAATATCAACAACAGAATACAAGAGATAGAAGAAAGAATCTCAGATGCTGAAGATACCATAGAAACCATGGACTCAACAGTCAAAGAAAATGCAAAGTGCAAAAAGCTTGTAACCCAAAACATCCAGGAAATCCAGGACACAATGAGAAAGCCAAATCTAAGGATTGTAGGCATTGATGAGAGTGAAGATTTACAACTTAAAGGGCCATCAAATATCTTCAATAAAATTATGGAAGAAAACTTCCGTAACCTAAAGAGAGAGATGCCCATGAATATACAAGAAGCCTACAGAACTCCAAACAGACTGGACCAGAACATAAATACCTCCTGTCACATAATAATCAAAACAGAAATGTACTAAACAAAGAAAGACTACTAGGGCAGTAAGAGAAATAGGGCAAGTAACATATAAAGGAAGACTTATCAGAATCACAGCAGACTTCTCACCAGAAACCAAGAAAGCTAAGAAGATCCTGGACGGAGTTCCAGCAGACTCTATGAGAACACTAATGCCAGCCAAGACTACTATACCCAGAGAAATTCTCAATCACTATAGATGGAGAAAGCAAGATATTCTGTGACAAAACCAAATTTACACAATATCTTTCCACAAACCCAGCCCTACAAAGGATAATAGAGGGAAAACACCATTACAAGGGAAACTATACCCTGGAAAAAGCAGGATATTAAGCTTCTTTCATCAAACCCAAAAGAAGATAACCACACAAGTATCAAACTCAGGGCTGAAATCAATCAAGTAGAAACCAAGAGAACCATACAAAGAATCAGCAAAACCAAAAGCTGATTCTTTGAAAAAATCAACAAGATAGATAAACCCTTAGCCAGACTAACCAAAGGGCACAGAGAAAGTATCTAAATTAACAAAATGAGAAGTGAAAGGGGATATTACAACAGAAACTGAGGAAATTCATAAAATCATCAGATCCTACTACAAAAACCTGTACTCAAAGAACTGGAGAATCTGGAGGAAATGGACATTTTCTTAGACAGATACCAAATACGAAAATTAAAGCAGGATCAAATAGACCAGCTAAACAGACCCATAACCCCTAAAGAAATAGAAGGGGTCATAGATAGGCTTCCAACCAAAAAAAGCACAGGACCAGATGGTTTCAGTGCAGAATTCCTTTGATGATGAACAGCTGTGTGGAAGTGTAAGCTCAATAAACCCTTTCCTCCCCTACTTGCTTCTTGGTTGGTATGTTTGTGCAGGAATAGAAACCCTGACTAAGACAAGCTCCCTAAAATATATACAAATATATAAAAGGAATCTACATGAAATTACTAAATAATAGAGGAGACAATGCTGCAACTAGATAGCTGCTGATTCGACAACCATCCAGATAGATAGATAGATAGATAGATAGATAGATAGATAGATAGATAGAAAAATAGATAGACAGATGGAGAGAGAGAGAGAGAGAGAGAGAGAGAGATATTCACATCAACAACCAACCATTTATTATTATTGTTATTATTATTATTATTATTTATTATTATTATTATTGGGTTTTGTTTTGTTTTGTTTGATTTTACAAAAGTGCTCTCTTAGGATTTTACTACTGTGAACAGACACCATGACCAAAGCAAGTCTTATAAATGACAACATTTAATTGGGACTAGCTTACAGGTTCTGAGGTTCAGTCCATTATTATCAAGGCAGGAACATAGCTGCATCCAGGCTAGCATGGTTCAAGAGAAGCTAAGAGTTCTACATCTTCATATGTAGGCTACTAGCTGAATACTATCTTCTAGTTAGGATGAGGGTCTTAAAGACCAAGGCAACAATGACACAGTACTCCAACAAGACCAAACCTACACCTACAGGGCCATACCGCCTAATAATGCAACCCCCTGGGTCAAGCACATATAAACAATCACAGATACCAGAGCATATATTGAAGAAATTAGAGCATAATTAGTAAATAGTATGGAGAATCTGGATTTGTACATGTAGGAAAATAAAACACGTTTCTTTACATTTATCCTGTATACAAATAAATTCCAAATGGATCAAACATTTCAATCTCAATCTTGAAACTATGGAAATCCTAGAAGCCAGAATAAAAATAATAGAGGCTTAGATAAGGACTTCATAAATAGATTCTTGTTACCCAGGAGATAAGATCAACAATCAACTCATTGTAACTTTGTGAAATTAAAAACTTCTATATTGCAAAAATTTACATCTGTTGATTTAAAGTGGCAACCTATAGAATAGGATAAAACATTAATCTGACATAGGATTAGTGTCTAGAGTGTAAATGAAACACAAGAGATATGGAATGGGAAAAAGGAATAATGGGCTTAAAGGTGTAAGAGAAAAATATGGGAGTGTAGAGCAGGAAAGGGGTTGGGGGAGATTACTAACATACACACATTTATACTTATAAATGAAGCTTATAAAACAACCAGTTCTCATGTGACTTTTGCCAATATTGAGGTTTGGGTCTCTGTGTGTCTGTCTGTGTGTCTGTCTGTCTCTCACTCTCTGTCTCTCACTCTCTGTCTCTCTCTCTGTCTCTCTATCTCTATCTCTGCCTCTATCTCTAAATCTGTGTGTGTGTGTGTGTGTGTGTGTGTGTGTGTGTTTGTGTTCATACAAAAAAGTTTACCCTATAAAGGGGATTATGTTCATTTTGGAGACCACAGATTGTAAAATAAAATGTCCAGTGACACATGTGGGATATCACCCTCTAAACAATACAGGTTACTGCTCTTTCTCTTGGTTACTCATCAAATCTTGTAAGAACCTAATGCTGAAAACCTGATGATTATACACATTGATTACAGGGCATGGAGAATTTAATTTATTAAAAACAAAGAAGCTAATTCCCTCTGGGCTGCTCTCATAATGTGGGGACATCTAGTGTGCAGGTTTGGGGGGGGGAGTAAAAGTCATTAATGGTCTTACCTAGCTGCAAACTCTATGAACTGCTATAATAATTGGCATGACAAAATATGGCTTTGGGTATAATAACTGTGAATGATATGAGATAACCAATAACTTTCTAAATGGATTTAAGGACACTGTACAGGAGAAAACACATATCTTTTGCTATAAATATGACAAAGAATTCATGGTTGGACTAACAGGCACCAGGTGAAACCTACTACTGTTCTTTTACTAAATGAACGTAGAATCAGTGGCCCCTTTAAATATGTATTTATTCATAAATTAATGTAGTTAATTCATCATAGAAATTTCTTTGTGCAATAAATGGTGGTTGAGGCAGAAACCCAAAACTAGTCAGCATGTATAAATTAAGGGAATTTGAAGTTCTCAACCACAAATGATGCATCTATATCATCCATGAGTCTTATAGACCATCATGGAGTAGCGGCTAGAAACTTTGTAAAAGCCAGACATCAGGGAGAACTGTGGAAGAGTCTTCCAGCTATGACAGAATCACTGGATTAATGATCTCTGTATCTGTGGCTGCCTGAACAAAACCTGCATAGGATCAAGCCATTCAACATGACATCATTGAGTAGTAATTGTTGCATGAGCTGAGAAGCTGTGGACAGTTGATGGTTTCTAGAAGAAAAGATTGGTTTCTTTAAAGTGTGGCCCCTGGTAGGTCAACAATACTCTCACTGATGGCTTCACACTCAAAAGTACATGGAGAGTACAAATGAAGTCAATGTTTATTAAATTAAAAATAAAAATGGAACAAGAAGTTGGGATGGAAAAAGGGTTAAAGTTAAATTAAGAGAGAATATGATAAAAATAGAGAATATGAAAATTCCAAATAATTATGTATTTATCTTTAAAAAAATAAAATAAAGGAGGATATTGACTTGGAACTTGTTTCACTGTCAGGGAAAATGTTTCAGTCTTTACTTGTAAGGTGCTGTTATAAATCATTTTTCATAGTATCTGTTTTAGATTGACACCATTCCCATTGTGATGAATTTGAATGGTAATTTCCTGTTGAATATTACCATATGATTCTCTACATCTATTCAGATGATAATGTGAATTTTCATCTTCAGATAAAAATGGTGAATTGTATTAATTGCTTTTCTCTACTGATAAAGATTTTTCAGAAATAAGAATTATACTTTTAAAAAGTAATGAATTCAATTTGCTATCATTTTATTAATGATTTGGTGGGTACATATATGAAATATGTTGGTCTTATTTGTATTTGATATCAAGATAAGTATAATATCAAACCTAGGATGGAAATCTTGCTTTTCATTTTCTGAATGGCCTTGAGTAGGGTAGTGTTATTCAATCATGAATTGTCAGGAAAATCCAAGGCAAGTCTTCTATCCTCTATATAAAGGTCTACTCTTGCTTTGTCTGGTTTTGTTTTCTGGAATGTATTTAGCTACAGATTCAAAAATTATAGTAGAGCCAGAACTATCATATCTTTAGCAAGCTTATGAAACTTGTGTCTTTGGGAGAGTTTGTTCACATTATTTAAGTTGTCTTTTTATAGATGTAAGATGTCTAGAATAAAACCAGCCCAGTGACATACCACATGGTGCCAGTGGAGAAAGTCACCTACTTCCCACTGTATTGCATAGGCATGCCATAAACACACCATACACCTGGATGCTGGAAGGGGAAGATGTCCACATGGCCAGGCTGTAAACACCTAGAGGCCCACTATCCACCACTCCATGCACTGGTGACAGAGGAAGTCACCAGAGGCCTGCCAGCCTCATGGCCCACCTACAGCAGGAACCTCTACAATGTACAGACACAGGTCTCTGGTAGACAGATGGGAGATAAAGAGAAGTGGAAAAATTGAATATTATGAAGGGAGATTAAACTGGAGACTCAAGAAAAGAGAAGAGTAGCCTCTGGTGAGTAGCCAGCCTGACCACCTGAGGTCATGGTGAAGACTCAACTCATGCTGCCACTGAAGGTCATGTCTAGGTCCATGGATATACAGTGATAGGGATCTGTATCTGTGGTTCATATTTCTCTCTAGAAACCATCAGGATATCCCAGGTGTTAACAGCTGCCAGGGACCACATGGCTATCCAGGGCCTATGTAGAACTAACTGTACTGCTTACTGGGTGCAGTGCTTTGGAGAGCTGGCTCTGCCTCTCTTTTGCAGCAGCACTTAAGAGAGCTGGCTTTGCACCTTGCTAGCCTTTATGATTTGAATTCTGGAGCCCTGAGTCATGTCTGGAAACACAGTGGAGCTGACATTGCTGGCAAATGCATGGGTTAGCCAGCCTTGAGGTTGCGAGATCAGAACTGGCCCAGTCCCCTTCCTGCTGCAACATGGAAGAGTGGGTTTTGTGCAATGAGTGGGCAGTACAGTGGAGCTGACTGTGGAGGCATGGATGTGGGTGAACTAGCCCCGAGGAGCATGAAAAACAAAGAGCTGACCTTGCTTCCTGCTGATGGTGGCATTGGGAGGCTAGCCGAATCAGTGCTGAAGAATGTGCCCTAATGGTCCAGAGTGAATGGCTTTGAGTGAATTGGCCTACCTCAAAATCTATATTATCTGTAAACTGTTGAAGCCCCTGAATGGAATGAAGCTGCCGATACAAAATGGCAGGATCTCTATGACACAGAGTAACAACAGGTTAACTGGGAAGAGTCTCAGTAATAAGCTAGAGACCTGGAACCAAGCTAGTCAATCACTGCAATGAACATTTGCAAGTGAAGAGGAGTATACCCATAGTGGTGTACTATGGCACCCACTGTGACACTCTATAGATCTACGACAAGATCTTTTTCTATTCTTACTATTGTTTTATTTATTTGTCCTTTTGTTTATATGTTTTTTATTATTTGGGGGAGGAGGTTTCAAGGGCATAGAGTGGGTGTGAGAGGACAAGAGAGATGAGTGAGAATGGGATACATAATGTGAATCAAAGAATCAATAAAAAATTTTTTAAAAATGTTTAGAAATTTGTATCCTTTTGACATCTATGCTGCCATGACTAACCCTCTTTTCTGTCCTTTGATACAGTGTTTTTACTGTTTTTTGATGATATGAATATCTAGAAGTCTATCTATATTTTTGAAGAACCAACTATTAACTTCCTTAGTTGTTCTTTTTACCATTTTCCGTTTTGAATGAGTATTTGTTTATGTACTAATAACAGGTCTTCTGCATGATGGTCAAGTTTTCTGCCATTGATCTCTGTGCAGAGACTTCATTATCTTTCATTGATTACTGTTATGCTCTTTGTTTCTTCCTTCTATTCATCCTTAGTATCTTTAAATGGATATGTAGAGTGTACTTAAAGCCTTTTAAAATTGTAGTCATAATTTTTTAAAGAATTGTTTTAGTTACATACACATCCTTTAGAGTCTGTGATTTTATTTTCAATAATTTCATACATCTAATTTTTCTGGAAAACTTTCTCTGATTCATTGTTAGTTTTGAAGTGAGTTATTTAATATCCAACTATTTGGTGACTAAATATTTGTTTATAATTTATTTATAATGTACTTCTATTATGACATAACAAAAAACTATAAAATATAAATACATTTCTTTAATAAGATTTTATAGCATAAAATATATTATATCTTGAAATTATTTCTACTTTAAAAACTATATTTTATATTTTTTATTTCTGTGTAACTGTCAACTGTTCAAGATACATGATTTTTGTGCTTTCATAGATGCTTTCCTTAACTCAATCACTGAGGCTTGTTGAAAGAGCAACAATAACTTTGTATTCATCTGTTTCTCCTTTCATTCTCAGATGTCCTTTCACTTATTTTGATAATGTATATGGGTACTCTAGATATTGTTTCACTTTAACCATAGTAATTTATTTTTTCATGATATATAATACAAACAGTAATTTTCACTCTCACTTGGTTAGTATTTATATAATGTACTGATATATATATATACATATATATATAGTTATATAGTTATATAGTTATATATTGCTAACTCTTTATGTTTTTTACTTTTTCTACGGGTTTTATATTTAAAAGTAAGTTGTCATTTAGACATCATAAAGAAGACTATTTTTGTATTACAATTTGAGCCTTTTACTTGACATATTTAGACCATTTGTATGAAAAGTAATTTTAATCTGTTAAGTTCTTAAGTTGTTGCTTTTTCTTTTTCCATCGTCTTTTCGTCTTTGAAATTAAGTGTAGAGCTTATTTTCTATTTCATTTCCATTTTTAATTTACTATCCTTCATGCTTCAAAGTTTGTTAAACTTTATGGAATTTACAAAATTTCTATCTTTCTGTATTATATACAACATTTTAGAACAGATTCTGTTTCTAGTCATGTGACTATTGGACCAGTAGGTCTCTCCTGTTACTTAGGCTATTACTGTAGCTACAAGGCCCTACAGCTGAAGAGAAATATAGTGAAATTTTCACATATTTAAATAATACATTAAAACTCCATAAGGAAAGTTTCTGTTTCCCATATTCACATGGGTATGTGGCCTTCCATGTTTTTTGGGTAACCCACCTGAGGCCTATTGCCCAAATGAACTTGATTTTCCTTTCATCAGAATTTATCAATTGTTAGTAGTGTTCTCTAAGGGTGGGACCTAAAGAATTCACAAAACTAGAATTTTAAATAGCTTGATCTTGTTCAGGTTTCATGCAAGAACTAGTTTCTGTGAGTTTGTATGTGGACTACCATGGCATGTCTAGAAGTTAAGATTTCATAGTTCTCCTCTACATTTACCTGCTCTCATATTTTCTCCACATCCTCACTTACAATATTTACTGAATCTTTAATGGGGCAAATATGATATACATAATCTATCCACTGTGGAGGACTCCTACTTACATATATTCATTATTTTGACAAGTTATATGTCTTTGCATTAGCCACTAAACAACTAAGAGAATCTTCACTGAACAAATTTGAAATTAGTACAAATCTACAAAAGCATACATTTTTATAAGGCAGCTAGACGGCATGGCCCTTTAACAAAACTAACAATGTCAGGCTCTGTCCTAGGACTTACCATTTCCTCAGTCATGTGCATTTGACATATTCTCCATGTTACAATATCAGATAAGAAATTCTTCCTATGGAGCATGTCCTATATGCAAAGAAAGGTTGACTTTCCCCACAAGCAGCATGCCAGGCTGATCATTATTATCACAGCCCAAAAGTAAGATCATTGATGTCTTTTCATTCTGAGAAGCCTGCATAGCATATTCTGGCAACTAGAAAAGCTAAGCATCAGAAAGCATCTAGTCAGTTCAAGTTTGTTATATTAGGGTTCTCTAGAAAGACAGATCTGATAGACTTAATACATTCATGGGATTTACTAGAGTGGCTTACAAACTATTGTCTAGCATTTGGATTGTCTTTAGATATTTATCTCTTGTATTCTATTTTCATATCTTGAACTGTCATCTTAATTTCATTTAGGTCTTTTATGTTGTTCTTTTGGAGTACATTTATATCTTTTTTGAACTACATGAACATACTTATAATCATTATTTTTGTTTGGAAGTTTGCCCATGTCATTGGCCATTACTATCGGATCAGTAATTCTTCATATTACTTTTGATTTTGCACAAGTGTTTGAACATTTAATTCAACCTGTTTGCTCAAGTTGCCTTTCTTCTTTAGTGGAGGGATATAAAGTATTCAGGAGAAGACTGAGTTTTAAGAGTTCTGAGACATGTTCCTTTGTGGGATTGGTATTGAAGGCTACTTATTTTATCTGTAGCTTCTACTGAAACTACTGTTGGCAATAACAATCAGTATCCAGGAGCTCAAATACCCATAACTGGCTCTTAATGTCTCCATGCCCTACAGAAGTGAGCTCTGGGCTGATGTTTACATCTTTAGCCACTCATGTCTGTTGTAAGATTCCATAATTGTGGACACACTTTGACATGTTCTGAGTCCACAGTTTCTAACCTGGGTCAGCTTACGCCTCCTTCCTGAATCCACCACAAAAGACTTCTGCCACACCAAGTTGTAGAATTTATAGTCTGTGACGTGTTTTCTGTCTATCCTAAATAGACTAGTAATAAATATGAGTGTAAATGTCTCAGTAGAGAGACATAATATCTTTGGGATATATGCCCATAAGTGGTGTAACTCTTATAACAGCTCTATTTTAAGAATTTTTAAGATACCAATACAATGATTTCTACAATGGCTGCACAGTTTATCTTCTCCCCACATCCTTACCAGAATTTGTTACTAAATATACACACACATTCAATCAAACTCACATGCATCTATGTACTTGTGTATTAGAAATTCTAATGGAAAGAGAGAAAATCTCAACGTATTTTTAATTTTTAATTCCCTAATGGCAAAGGAAGCTGATCACTTAAAATATTTATTATTTCTCCTTTGTTCTGGAGAATTTTCTATTCTGTTCTTTTCTTAGGGTTACTATTGCTGTGCTTAAGCACCGTATCCAAAGCAACTTGAGGAAGAAAGGATTTATTTGACTTATACTTCCACATAACAGCTCATCATCAAAGGAAGTCATGGCAGAAACAGGAATAGGGCATGGAGTTTACTGAGGCTGTGATTCAGAGACCACGTGGAGTTGTCACTTATCATTTGATTTTTCTGACTTGCTCAGCCCACTTTCATAGAGCACCCAGAACCACCAGCCCAGGAATGACACTATCCACGATGGCCTGGGCCCATCTGCATCATTCACTAATTAAGGAAATTTCTTGCAGCCAGACCCCATGGAAGCATTTTTCCTCCATTCAGATGACTCCAGCTTGTGTCAAGTTGACATATAGCTAGTCAGCATACTTCCATAGCCAAGTTTTTTAAATTGTATATTCAAAACCATGAATTATACTAGGGATATCTCAGAAATACTGCTAATGAATTTAAACCTTGAAAATAAGGTGGAAAGAGGTTAGGGAACAAAAAGAGGTAGGAAATGTCATTAGAATAAATGAGAAGCATTGGTGGGTAAAGACAATATAAGAGGAATTTTTAGAAACAACACTGAAAAGATATAGACCACAATGACCCTCACATGCCTGAGAAAAGCAAATTAATCTTCTTGGCACTTTGTAATTATGCATTTAGGAAGTATTAGTTTCTGTGCTAAAACTAATAACTTCATAAGCCTCAGAAATCTGTAAACCAGCACAAAAACAAACAAACGGGGGAAAAGCAACATGGTATATGGAAAATATATTGCCATGGCTTGCATGAGATGCTGTAGAGTGGAAAACTATGAATTCTGACATTTTCTAGCTTCAGGCAACTTTAATCAGGAAACAAAGAAAGATATGAGGATAAAGAAGCTATCTAAATCCATTTTGGAGATAATCCATAAACAGAAAGAGAATTATAAACATGGGGCACTGTTGCTTAGCTAGCTGAAAAACAAACCACAAGTGATTTATTATACTGGGCATCAAAGTGGCAGGTCTTACTTTAAATAAGTTTACTTTTCTTACTCTGTGATTTGGAATTTCCCCCTAATTTTTTAGTATGAAGAACATGCTGTCCCTTATGTAAACACTAATGTCTAAATACGGGTACAAATGTTTGTGACAATGAAATAAGGCAAAGGAATCTTCAGACTGAATTGCATTTACTTTTCCAGTGAGATCACTTTTAATAATTGGTTCCATTTCAATTGTACCAAATTCAAAAGTGACTCTTAATTTGATTTTATATAGACTCTGCAATCTTTTTATAGATGAAACAAAAGCTGAAATAATAAAGTAGGATACAATTACAGAAACTTCAGCTCTGTTTTGCTCCCTGTGTACCTATTACCTCTTAAGTTTGTTTCACATCCTCAACAAAACAAAACAAAAACAATTATTTCTAAGATAGTGAGAGTTAACCAAGGCAGAGAACATAGTTTTAATTTCTGCTAGTGAGAACATAGTTTTAATTTCTGCTCGCTCTCCGGGAACAAGACTCTAGCCAAGCATGTAGAGTTCAAGGCCTGGAATCAATGATGTCCTTTAGTTGTGTTTGTAGATAACTCCAAAGAAATTACTAAACATCAACAAAAATAACTGCTATGTCTCTGGACCTGTGTTCAGTTGTTCTGGGTACCACACTGTGAAGTCACTGTTGTTTCAAATTCAGAATTAAATTTTGGCATACAAGCAGCTTATCATTTTCTCACTCATTTATTGATTTATTTTAAAACATTACTCAATTTTTATTAAGGGAAACTACTGGGATAGGCACTAAAAAACTATAAACAAAATCTTTCCATGAATATTACAAACTAGTAGAAAAGTTCATTCATTCACCCAAGGAATTCCATGATTGACAATATGTCATCTATATGGTGGAAATGGCATAGATTTCAGACAGAGAAAGTGTCTTCTTTTTGGCTTATGATGAGAACAAAATAGAGGCTGTTACATGTCAGATCCTAATTCTTTGAGAATGACCATGCAATGAGACAAAGAGTGCTGTGACAGTGCTTATGGCATGTATGGCATAACTGGCATGTGTATATGTTGACAACATTTCTAATCCTGGCATAAAGGGCCAAATATTTTGCTCATATAACATGTATCTTAGTTTGAGTCAGGTGCATGCCACATAGTGGCAAGACCACAATGCTAAACTGAGCATTGCCCCACAAGACATAGGGGGGATTTAGGAATGTATCTGATAAGAAAAGCTTGTGACTCTGCTCCATAGTTTCTCTTTGTATGTCTTTCTATGGGTATTTTGTTCCCCCTTCTAAGAAGGACCAGAGTATCCATACTTTGTTCTTCCTTCTTTTTAGGCATCATTTGATATGTAAACTGTGTCTTGTGTCTTCCAAACTTCTGGGCTTAAATCCACTTATCAGGGAGTGCATACCATGTGTGTTCTTTTGTGATTGGATTACCTCACTTAGGATGATATTTTCCAGTTCCTCCCATTTGCCTAACAATTTCATGAATTCATTGTTTTTAATAGCTGAGTAGTATTCAATAGTGTAAATATACCACATTTTCTGTATCCATTCCTCCACTGAGGGAAATCTAGGTTCTTTCCAGCTTCTAGCTATTAAAAATATGCCATGAACATGGTGGAACATGTGTCCTTATTAAATGCTGACGAATACTCTGGGTATATGCCGAGGAATGGTATAACAGGGTCCTCCGGTAGTATTATGCTGGAGGTAGTTTTCTGAGGAATTGCCAAACTGATTTCCAGGGTAGTTGTACCAGTTTGCAATCCCACCAGGAGGAGTGTTCCTCTTTCACCACATCCTTGCTAGTGCCTGCTTTCTCCTGAGTTTTTTATCTTAGCCATTCTGACTGGTGTGAGGTGAAATCTCAGTGTTGTTTTGATTTGCATTTCCCTGATGATTAAAGATGTTGAACATTTCTTTAGATGTTTCTCAATCATGCAGTATTCTTCAGTTGAGAATTCATTGTTTTTAGCTCTATACTCTATTTTTTAATAGGGTTATTTGGTTCTCTGGAGTCCAGGTTCTTGAGTTCTTTGTATATATTGCATATTAGTGCTCTGCCAGATGTATGGTTGGAATATAGTCTGACAGAAAGATGATCAAGAGACTACCCCACCTAGTAATCCATCCCATATACAGTTACAAAGCCCAAACACTGTTATTGATGCCCACAAGTATTACTTACTGACCGGACCAGATATAGCTGTCACCTGGGAGGCTCTGTTAGTACATGACAAATACAGAGGGGGACACTCCCAGTCAGCCATTGAACTGAGCACAGGGTCCCCAATGGGGGAGCTAGAGAAAGGAACCAAGGAACTGAAGGGGGTTGCAGTGCCATAGGAGGAACAACAATGTGAGCCACCCAGAGCTCCCAGGGACAAAACCATCAACCAGAGAGTACAAGTGGCTCCAGTACCCATGGCTCCAGATGCCTATGTAGCAGAAGATGGCCTTGTTGGACTTCAAAGGGAGGAGAGGCCCTTGGTCCTAGAAAGGCTGTATGCCACAGTGTAGGGGAATACCAGGACAGGGGAGCAAGAGAGGGCTTATTGGAGAACAAGGGGCGAAGAGATGGCTTATTTCCATCTCTATTTAGAAATCAGAAAACTGGGCATGACACTCCCTGAGGACCCTGTTATACCATTCCTGGGCATATATCCAGAGGATTCTTCAGCATGCAATAAGGACACATGCTCCACTATGTTCATAGCAGCCCTATTTGTGGTATCCAGAAGCTGGAAAGAACCCAGGTGTCCTTCAACAGAGGAATGGATAAAAAAAATGTGGTATATTTACACAGTGGAGTACTAATCAGCCATTAGAAACAATGAATTCATGCAATTCTTAGACAAATGGATGGAGCTGGAGAACATCATACTAAGTGAGGTAACCCAGTCTCAAAAGATCAATCATGGTATGTACTCACCTATAAGTGGATATTAGCCTAGAAACTTTGAATATCCACGACATAATCCACATATTAAATGATGTCCAAAAAGAATGGAGGAGTGGCCCCTGGTTCTGGAAAGACTCAGTGCAAGAGGGGGAATTCCAGAACAGGAAAGCAGGAAGGGGTAGATGGAGGAACAGCGGGAGGGAAGAGGGCTTATGGGACTTGCGGGGAGTGGGGAGCCAGAAAAGGGGAAATCATTTGAAATGTAAATAAAAAATATATCAATAAAAAAGAAAACAAAAGGATGTCAAAGGGATTCAATTTGGAAAGGAAGAAGTCAAAGTATCACTATTTGCAGTGCATATGCTAGTATACTTAAGTGACTCCAAAATTTCCACCAGAAAACTCCTAAACCTGATAAACAACTTCAGCAAAGTGGCTGGATAAAAAATTAACTCAAACAAATCAGTAGCCTTCCTATAATCAAAGGATAAAAAGGCTGAGGAAGAAATTAGGGAAATGACACCCTTCACAAAAATCACAAATAATATAAAATACCTTGGTGTGACTTGAACCAAGCAAGTGAAAGATCTGTATAACAAGAACTTCAAGTCTCTGAAGAAAGATATTGAAGATCTCAGAAGATGCAAAGATCCCCCGTGCACACTGATTGGCAGGGGTAATACATTAACAATAGCCATTTTACCTAAAGCAATCTACTGATTCCATGCAATCCCCATCAAAACTCCAACTCAATTCTTCATAGGGTTAGAAAAAGCAGTTTCCAAATTTATCTGGAATAATCAAATCCCAGGATAGCTAAAACTATTCTCAGCAATAAAGAACTGGAGAAATCACCATCCCTGACCTCAAGCTATATTACACAGCAATAGTGATAAAAAACTGCATGGAAATGGTCCAGTGACAGGTGGGTAGATCAGTGGAATAGAATTGAAGACCCAGATTATGGTCACTTGATCTTTGAAAAAGGAAGTAAAATCATCTGGTGAAAAAAAAAGCATTTTCAACAAATGGTGCTGGATCAACTGGCAGTCAACATGTAGAAGGATGCAAATTGATCCATTCTTATCTCCCTGGTACAAAGCTCAAGTCCAAGTGCATCAAGGATCTCCACATAAAACATAAAACCAGATACACTGAATATAATAGAAAAGAAAGTGGGGAAAAACCTGGAGCATATGGGCACAGAGGAAGATTTCCTGAATAAAACACCAATAGCTTATGCTCTAAGATCAATAATTGACAAATGGAACCTCATAAAATTGCAAAGCTTCTGTAAGGCAAAGGACACTGTCAATAGGACAAAACAGCAACCAACAGATTGGGAAAAGGTCTTTAACAACCGTACATCTTATAGCGGGCTAATATCCAATATATACAAAGAAGTCAAGAAGTTAGACTCCAGAACACCAAATACATGTTACAATGGTGTACAGAGCTAAACAAAGAATTTTCAACTGAGGAATACCAAATGCCTAAGAAACACCTAAATAAATTTTCAATGTCCTTAATCATTAGGGTAATACAAGTTAAAACAGTCCTGAGAGTCTACCTCACACAAGCCAGAATGGCCGAGATCAAAAATTCAGGGGACAGCAATGTTGGAGAGGATGTGGAAAATGAGGAACACTCCTTCATTGCTAGTGGGATTGCAAGCTGCTAAGACCACTTAGCAGCTTGAATCAGTTTGGTTTTTCCTCAGAGAATTGGACATAGTACTACCTGAGAACCCTGCTATACTACTCCTGAGCATATACCCAGAAGATGCTCCAACATTTAATAAGGACACATGCTCCACTATGTTCATAGTAGTCTTATTCATAATAGCCAGAAGCTGAAAAGAACCCTTAACAGAGGAATGGATACAGAAAATGTGGTACATTTATACAATGGAGTACTACTCAGAGATTAAAAACAATGAATTCATGAAATTCTTATGCAAATGGATGGAGCTTGAAAATATCCTGAGTGAGGTAAGCCAATCACAAAAGAACACACATGGTGTCCAGTCGCTGCTAAGTGGATATTAGTCCAAAAGCTTGAAATACCCAAGATATAACTCACAGAGCACCTGAAGCTCAAGAAAATGGAAGAGCAAAGTGTGGATACTTTGATCCTTATTGGAAAGTGGATCAAAATACCCATGACTCACAGTCAACCAATAGACTGAGCATAGGGTCCCCAATGGAGCAACTAGAGAAAAGACCCAAGGAGCTGATTTCCAAAGTGGTTGCACCATTTTGCAATCTCACCAGCAGTGGAGGAGTGTTCCTCTTTCTCCACATCCTCGCCAACACCTCCTGTCTCCTGAGTTTTTGACCTTAGCCATTCTGACTGGTGTGAGGTGAAATCTCAGGGTTGTTTTGATTTGCATTTCCCTAATGATTAATGATGTTGAACATTTCTTAAGGTGTTTCTCAGCCCTCCGAAGTTCTTCATGTGAAAATTCTTTGTATAGCTCCATACCCCACTTTTTAATGGGGTTATTTGGTTCTCTGGGTTCTTGCTCTGGCTAAGATTTTGAGTATGGTATTGAACAGATAGGGAGAGATTAGACAGCATTGTCTAGTCCCTGATTTTAGTGGGATTGCTCCATGTTTTTCTCCATTTAGTTTTATGTTGGCTACTGGTTTGTTGTATATTGCTTTTACTATGTATAGGTATGGGCCATGAATTCCTGATCTTTCCAAGACTTTTATCATGAAGAGGTATTGGATTTTGTCAAATGCTTTCGCAGCATCTAATGAAATGATCATGCGGTTTGTTTTCTTTGAATTTCTTTTTATAGTGGATTACATTCATGGATTTCCGTATATTGACCCATCCCAGCATCTCTGGGATGAAGCCTAGATGTGGATGATCATGGTGCATGATCGTTTTGATGTGTTCTTGGATTCAGTTGGCAAAATTTTATTGAGTATTTTTGCATCGATATTCATAAGGGAAATTGGTCTAAAGTTCTCTTTCTTTGTTCCATCCTTGTGTGTTTTAGGTATCAGAGTAATTGTGGCTTCAAAAAACAAATTTTGTAGTATTCCATCTGTTTCTATTTTGTGGAATAGTTTGAAGAGTATTGGTATTAGGTCTTCTTTGAAAGTCTGATAGAACTCTGAGTTAAACCCATCTGGGCCTGGGCTTTTTGCAGTTGGAGGACTATTAATGACTGCTTCAATTTCTTTAGGGGTTATGGGATTGTTTAGATCATTTATCTTATCCTGATTTAACTTTGGTACCTGGTATCTGTCTAGAAAATTGTCCATTTCATCTAGATTATCCAGTTTTGTTGAGTATATACTTTTGAAGTAAGATCTGATGATTTTTTGGATTTCCTCAGTGTCTGTTGTTATATTACCCTTTTCATTTCTGATTTTGCTAATTTGGGTACTGTCTCTGTACCCTATGGTTTGGCCAAGGTTTTATCTATCTTGTTGGTTTTTCCAAACAATCAGCAGGTTTGGTTGATTCTTTGCATATATCTTTTTGTTTCTATGTGTTTGATTTCATCCCTAAATTTGATGATTTCCTAACATCTACTCCTCTTGGGTGTATTTGCTTCTTTTTTTTTTCTAGAGCCTTCAGATGTGCTGTCAAGCTATTAGTGTATGCTCTATCCAGTTTCATTTTAGAGGCATTCAGAGCTATGAGTTTTCTTCTTAGCCCTGCTTTCATTGTGTACCATAAGTTTGGGTATGTTGTGCCTTCATTTTCATTAAATTCTAAAAAGTATTTAATTTCTTTCTTTTTTCTTCCTTGACCAAGTTATTGTTAAGTAGTATGTTCAGTTTCCATGTGTATGTGGGCTTTCTGTTGTTTTTGTTGTTATTAAAGACTGGCTTTAGTCCGTGGTGATTTGATAGGGTGCATGGAATTATTTCTATCTTCTTATATCTGCTGAGGCCTGTTTTGTGACTGAGAATATGGTCAATTTTGGAACAGATACTGTGAGGTGCTAAGAAGACGGTATATTATTTTGTTTTAGGACAAAATGTTATATGGATATCTGTTAAACCCATTTGGTTCATAACTTCTGTTAGTTTCACTGTTTCTCTGTTTAGTTTGTGTTTCCCTGATCTGTCTATTGGTGAGAGTGGGGTGTTGAAGTCTCCCACTATTATTGTATGGGGTTCAATGTGTGCTTTAGTAAAGTTTCTTTTATGAATGGGGGTTCCCTTGTATTTGGAGCATATATGATCAGAATTGAGAGTTCATCTTGATAGAATTTTCCTTTGATGGGTATGTAGTGTCCTTCCTCATCTTTTTTGATTACTTTAGGTTGATTTTATTCAATGTTAGAATCACTACACCAGCTTGTTGCTTGATACCATTTGCTTGGAAAATTGTTTTCCAGACTTTTACTCAGAGGTAGTATCTGTCTTTGTGCCTGAGGTGAATTTCCTGTATGCATCAAAATGTTGGGTCCTGTTTATATATCCACTCTGTTAATCAATGTCTTTTTATTGAAGAATTGAGTCCATTGATGTTAGGAGAAGTGACTGTTGCTTCCTGTTATTATTTTTATTATAGATGGAGTTATGTTTGTGTGGGTCTCTATTTTTAATTTATTTTAAAAAAGATCAATTTCTTGCTTTTCCTAGTGTGTAGTTTCCCTCCTTTTGTTGGTGTTTTCCATTCATTATCATTTGAAGGGCTGGATTTGTGGAAAGATACTATGTAAATTTATTTTTGTCATGGAATACCTTGGTTTCCCCATCTATAGAAACTGAGAGTTTTCCTGGATATAGTAGCCTTGGTTGGCATTTGTGTTACTTTAGGGTTTGTATGGCATCTGCCCAGGCTTTTCTGCCTTTCATAGTCTCTGGCAAGAAATCTGGTATAATTCTGATAGGTCTACCTTTATATGTTACTTGACCTTTCTCTCTTACAGCTTTTAATATTATTTCTTTGTTTAGTGCACTTAGTGGTTTTAATTATTATATAATTGGAGGAATTTCTTGTCCAATTTCTTTGGAGTTCTGTAGGCTGATTGTAAGTTCATGCACATCTCTTTCATTTAGGTTAGGGAAGTTTTCTTCTCTATTTTTGCTGAAGACATGTACTGGCCCTTTAAGTTGGAAATCTCCACTCTCTGGTATACCTATAATCCTTAGGTTTAGTCTCCTTATTTTGCCCTGGATTTCCTGGATGCTTTGGGTTAGGAGCTTTTTGCCTTTTGTATTTTCTTTGACTGTTGTGTCAATGCTTTCTATGGTATCTTCTGCATCTGAGATTCTCTCTTCTATCTCTTGTATTCTGTCATTGATTCTTGCACCCATGACTCCTGACTTCTTTCCTAGATTTTCTAGGTCCAGAGTGTTTCCCTTTGTGAATGCTTTATTGTTTCTACCTCTATTTCTGGGATCCTGGGTGGTTTTGTTCAATTCCTTCACCTGTTTTGTTGTGTTTTCCTGTAGTTCTTTAAGGTGTTCTACCTATTTACATGTGTTCCCCTGCATTTCTTTAAGGGAGTTATGTCCTTCTTAAAGCATCATGAGCTGTAATTTAAAATCCAAATCTTGCTTTTCTGATGTATTGGAGTATCCAGGACTTGCTTTTGTGGAAAAATTGGGTGTCATGCTGCTTTGATTTCTGTTGATAATGTTCCTATGTTTCCCTTTCGCCATCTGGTTATCTCTGGTGTTAGTTGGTCCTGCTGTCTCTGGGTGGTGCTTGTCCCTGCTGTGGACTTGCAAGCATGTCTCAGCACCTCTGCATGACTGGCTCTCCCCTGACACAGAGTGCTATGGACAATCCTGTCCCAGCTGCTCTGCCACTCCTATGTTCCCTGTGCTCCTGGCTGTACCTGCCTGTTCAGTGGCTGGAGAGAAGATGCCAGCCTCATCTCCAAACCTGGGAGTCAAAACCAAGATATAATACTTAAAAATGAGAAACGGCGGGTGTGTAGAGAACTTAGAAAGCTGGTAGCTAAGTAGAGTATTCAGGACAATTTTATAACATATTACAAATGATTGCTGAATAAGAGGAACAAGCAATCAAATTAGTAGAAAAAAGAAAGATATATGTTTGTGAAATGATCTTACAGAGAGCTTGATTATTCTTTATATCTATTCCTACCACAAACTGGCTCTTCAGATATTAGGTATATTCAAATTTTTGCAGTTACTTTATATGTCTTATAAATATAAATATCTAAAAGAATTGGGGTGCGAAACGTACCATAGGATGAGGAGGCAAACAGAAAGAAAGCATAGATCAGCAATTTAGAGCTGATCATTTCTATAGAACAATGGCCTTTCAGCCATTGACTGATTCTGAGAGATGAGTTCCAAGCCCTGTAAGGCACCATCTAATAAGAATGTTCTACTACTGAGGCCTTGGGTTTTGAAGTACAATTATGGGAGGAAGAGCAGGTGCTCATAAAATTATGTAGAAGAGAACACCAGATATCTGCTCCTGGAGTTTACCATTCTCTGTTCTTTAATTAATATTTCACTGATATTACAATAGCTGGTTTTAGTCATGTATACTTTTAGCAAATACCCAAGACTGAACCAAGATAAGATGAACCTGATACAATGTAATAAGTTTGGCTTGAGTTTTTTAGTACATAAAAAAAAAATTGTGTTTGGAGTTGTAATTGCCATCTAAGAGATACACTTTACATTTAGATGGTAACACACTTAAAAGACTACTCTTAAAAGGCTAGCTGTCACCTTGGGAAAACCCCCTAGGTGCTTATTTCATGTATAGTTATCTGTAGCAGTATATGAGTTCAGAGTTCTCTAGAATATACTCCTCTATTCTGTAGTATTGAATACCAAGGAGGCTGTCCCTAAGTTAGTCATTATTATAGTTTGCTATATTTTTGTACTTTTTTTGTACTTTTTTGTGTGCATATGTGTTTATATACATATATGACATACTACACTTGTAGAAGTTAGAAGACAACTTGTAAGAGTTATTCTTTCCTAACTGGTGGGCTAGAGAGACTAAAACTTGGGTTGGCAGGCTTGGTGGATGGTGTTTTACCTGCTGAACCATCTTGATGGATACTTGTTTTGCATTTGAGAAAGGTTGTACATTAATACACATAAGACATCAACTAATGTAAAACATCATCCTAATTTTAACATATTCTTAATTTCTCCCCAGCCTATGACAACTATACCTACTTGGTCTACAAAGACACAGACATGCTGTGTATAATCTAACAGTACATTTTTCTCTTGGTAGGATCTCTGAAACTAAGTTCAAGGCATAGTGTCTTTTGTCTAAGTATCTTTACATCTTGCAAAATATTTTCAATATAAAAGTGAGTAAAAGCATTTTTAAGGTAATTTTATCTGAAAAAATATATCTGGCAGTTTCATAGGAATAACTTCAATCAGGGGAAAATAATATGAGATGGACATTTGGGCACATAAAAATGGATGATTTTGTAAAAAGTTGATGTGACAGTAACTATAAAAAGTGAGTTTTTTTAGTAAATAGCTAGTACAGACTTATCAAGAGCCGATCAACCCAAATTAAAGAGTCATTGTGGCAGCATTATTCTCTTCAAATCCATATTCCTGAGAACAAACCAGAAAGTTAGTAAGGGTGTCAAAAGAACATTCTGGGATGTGAATAATTACAGGTAACATAGATAATGAATCCATCCATCAGTATGCCTATACTTAAAATTCCAATATTTGACTGAGTACTGGGCTATGGCTAAACTTTAGACAAACTACATAGCTCAATACTTGAGAACTAAAAACTACCCCTTTACAGTGAGTATTTTGTTAGCCAAATTATGACAGAGAAAGTTTAAAAGTGTAAAAAATTCTTTGTAATGATAATCCTTGTCTAAAGATAAATCAAGTTCAAAGAGTAAATACTGTTATCGGCTCCATCAACTATATAAAAATCGTTGTCTTTTTTATATCAATAAAATGTTGAATTATCTTCTCATTTTCTTTTATTCTGTAGCCTGTAACTATTTTCTTTCTGGTTACCATGGTGATTATATTTCACATCTGAAAGTTATTACACTCTAATTTGAATTTATACCAGCTGATCACCAGCTGCTTCTCACAAGGTTGTTGAGAATAATCACAACAAGAATTCCCTAATCATCTCTTCAAAAATCACTCATCACCCTTGGTGACACCATTGTGTAAACATATTGTTACCCAAAAGTATGTTTCACACCAACTTCCATTGAGTGACTGTTGCTTTCCAGTTTCAAAGTTTGTGGCTGCAGTTATTTCCAAACACTATTTCAAATGCCAAATATCCTGTTGCTATAGGAGATATTTTTATTTCTAAGAACCATAAAATAAAAGTAAATATACCAATAATTAATTATTAATATATCAAGACTGTAACAGAGACTGAACTTCACGTTATACCTTATATAATGATGAGAATAAACACATACAAGAAGATAAAAGTGATTAATGTTTATATTATAAAAGGTTTCTTACAGCTTGCTTGTTAAGGAACTTATACAGGTCTGTAATGGGATGAGGTCCAATTAGTGGAATGCTTCCGTAGGAGATTGAGGTCATCCTATCCAAGTAGCACTTGTACACAAGCTAACAAAGATATGCAAATGACTCAAGCCAGTGAAGAACAGAGACACTTTTTCTCCTATGTGACATTGTTTTATCACTGGGATAAGAACCAATAAGCATCCTAAATCAAGTGTTTCAAAGTCTCCCAGAAGAGCCTTACAAGGAACAAAACTTACTACAGTAGGCCATACATGTTCATGGCTAACTGAAATGATGGCTCACTAGGAGTTTATGCTCACAACAAACTAAAAGGAACATACTGTGAAGGACGGAGTCACCACCCAGCTCTGCCAGTCATAGCAAAAAGGGAACAAGTGCCCATTAAAGCTTCCAATTTTTTAGCAGAGCTCAGAAATATTCATTTGTTTGTGATAGCTCCAGATTTTTTCAACATTGGCAACTAGTGTAATAGTAGTAAGTTTCTGGAGAGATAGCAGAAAGACTGTCTTCCACCTAAACAAAAAAGTCATAGAATCTCTCTGATGTAACCATTTTGAAACTCATTTTCCTTTTTTAAATATTTTCTTTATTTACATTTTAAATGTTATCTGCTTTGCTTGTTTCTCCTCTGAAAACCCCCTATCCCTTTCCCTCTCACCCTGCTTACCAACTTATCCACTCGTACTTCCCTACCCTGGCATTCTCCTACACTGAGGCATCAAGCCTTCACAGGAACAAGGGCCTCTCCTTTCACTGATGTCCAACGAGGCTATCCTCTGCTACATATACAGCTAGAGCCATGGGTCCCTCCATGTGTACTCTCTGGTTGGTGGTGTAGTCCCTGGGAGCTCTCAGTGTGCTGCTTAGTTCATAGTGTTGTTCTTCCTATGGAGGTGCAAACCCCTTCAGCAGCTTGGGTCCTTTCTCTAGCTCTTTCATTGGGAGCCCTGTGCTCAGTCCAGTGGTTGGCTGAAAGCATCCTCCTCTGTATTTGTCAGGCCCTGGCAGAGCCTCTCAGGAGTCAGCTATATCAGGCTCCTATCAGCAAGTACTTGTTGGCATCAACAATAGTGTCTGGATTTGGTCACTATGTATGGGATGGATCCCCAGCAGGAGCAGCCTCTGGACGACCTTTCCCTCAGTCTCTGTTCCACACTTGTCTCTCTATCTCATCCCATGGGTATTTTATTCCTCTTTCTAAGAAGGACCAAAGTATACACACTTTAGTGTTCCTTCTTTTTGTGCTTCATGTGGTCTGTGAATTGTAGCTTGTGTATTCCAAGATTCTGAGCTAATATTTACTTATCAATGAGTCCATACCATGGCTGTTCGTTTGTGATCGGGTTACCTCACTTAGCATGATACTTTCTAGGTCCATACATTTGCCTAAGAATTTCATAAATTCATTGTTTTTAATAGCTGGGTAGTAGTTCATTGTGTAAATGTACTACATTTTCTGTATCCATTCCTCTATTGAGGGACAATTGGGTTCTTCCCAGCTTTGACTATTATAAATAAGGCTGCTATGAACATAGTAGAACATTTGTTTTTATTACATGTTGGAGCATCTTCTGGATATATGCCCAGGAGTGTATAGCTGGGTCCTCAGGTAGTACTATGTCCAATTTTCTGAGAAACTGCCAAACTGATTTTCAGAGTGGTTGAACCACTTCGCAATCCCACCAGCAATGGAGGAGTGTTCTTTCTCCAAATCCTTGCCAGCATCTGTTGTCATCTGAGTTTTTAATTTTGGCCATTCTGACTAGCATGAGGTGGAATCTCAGGGTTGTTTTGATTTGCACTTCCGTGATGACTAAGGATGTTTAACATTTCTTTAGGTGCTTCTCAGCCACTTGGTATTCCTCAGTGGAGAAGTCTTTGTTTAGCTCTGTACCCCATTTTTAATAGGGTTATTTGGTTCTCTGGAGTCTAGCTTATGAAGTTCTTTGTATATATCGGCTATTAACCCTCTATTGGATGTAGGATTAGTAAAGATCTTTTCCTCATCTGTTCGTTGCCATTTTGTCCTATTGAGAGTGTCCTTTGCCTTACAGAAGCTTTGCAATTTTATGAGATCCCATTTGACAGTTCTTGATCTTAGAGCATATGCTATTGGCGTTCTGTTAAATTTTCCTCTGTGCCCATGTGCTTGAGGCTCTTCCTCACTTTCATTTCTACTAGTTTCAGTGTATCTGGCTTTCTGTGGAGGTCCTTGATGCACTTGGACTTGAGCTTCAAAAAAGGAGATAAGGGTGGATCAATTTTCATTCTTCTAGATGCTGACTGCCAATTGAACCAGCAACATTTTTTGAAAATGCTGTCTTTTTCCCACTGAGATGGTTTTAGCTCCTTTTTTAAAGGTGTGTTGTTGCATTTTTGGTATTCTGGTTTCAAGTTTGTTTGGGCATCACATGTATGTTGCCTGTGGAGGTCAGAAGAAAATTGTTGAATCCCCTGAAAGTGCAGTCATGGGTAGTTATAAGCTACCATGTGGGAACAGGGTCTTCTATAAAAACAGCCAGTCCCCTTAACAGCTAAACTGTCTCTCCAGCTCAACTCAACTATTTCAATATTATGCAATTAATGGTTTTCAGGTTACATGGAAAACTATCCAGTTAATTAATTAAATTGCTTACTTGTCAATTTCAGCTCTTTGTTCATCAGGGCATACCTATCCTGAAATTCTTGGTCCTAAGGCAGGCAGCTGTATATACATACTTTTAGAAATTATTATCTGGCAATGGCATAACTGTACACAATACATTCTGATAACTCTCATGAGCCTACCTTCCCTAACTGGAATGGCATAGGCTTTTGAAACCTCAAAGCCCACCATTGCCAGTGGCCTACTTTTTCCAAGAAGGCTACACTACCTAATCCTTCACAAACAGTTCTCCCAACTGGAAACCAAGCATTATAACATATTAGCCTGTGGCAGATATACTAGTTCAAACCACAGTAGACCTTCTCCTACAGACTGTATATATCTATATTTTGATTTCTGAGGTTCAGAGAAACAGGTGAGCAACCATTGATACTTATACATCACATTACTAAATCTGGTCTTTCCCTTGGCCTAAAGAAATATGGAAGGCACATGCATTAGGCTTAATGAGGAAATGACACTGTGAAAGCTGTGGCAAAGCTTTTTGGTCTTATGGGCATGAACTTCCAGACTTTCCTGACAAATGAGCAAAGAAAGAAAAATAACCAGTGTAAGCAGAATTATTATGACCAGACCTATGGTAAATAAAATATCAGTATGCCTTGGTCAAACTGCTCTGCTGATATATGGGTCAGATTACTTCTGAGAAGTAACATTCATTTCCTATTTTCCTAAAAGGGCTAGTTCCTACATAGACCATTTTTCTAGTTGTCATAGAATCTATCCTGAGCCAACCTAACAATATGAAGAATTGATGAAGACTGATCCTTGTCCTTTACTATGTATCCTTTTTTCATTTTAGAGAACAAGTATTAAAAATGAAGACTAAAAATGTGTTGCATGACAGCAGCAGATATTACTCTAGTTATACATTATGAATCCAAAATGGTTCTGATTCCACATTTTGTTTTACACATAATATGGAAAAACTAATGTATTATAAAAATCATTACTAGTTTAACATTGTGGGTATACAATTATGAAAAAGTTATTTATGGCACCAATAATTGAAAGGTGTAAGGAAGGGTTTCTTACATAAAAGGTTTTATGTCTTATTGAAGTTAAAACTAGCATAAATTTAAATTAGAGTATTACAACTTTCAAATGTGAGATTTAATCACCTTGGTAACTATAATATAAATAATTATAAAATATACAGTAAAAAGAAATAGGGAAAAGATTAAGGTATTTTACTAAAAGGTATAGGGAATGGGAGATAGAAAATGGTAAGGCATATAGAAAAAGGAGCAAAAAAGAAAAAGAAAGTTCCATCAGTGCAGATCATCAGCATGTCTGAAGGCCTCCCAGGAAAACTGCTATACCCAGGGCAACAGACCCCACAGTCTGAAAGGTCTCCCAAGAGATCTACTGTACTTGAAACAATAGGCAAAGGACCTGCCTAAATAACTTCAGCACCTGGGACCCCTGAGTGGACATGGGACCCCTCCCATCCCCTTGACCTCCACCTCCCATTTGGCCTGCAGTTTACACTGGGGCAAATCATCAGTGTATCTGCCCTTCTCAACATTGTACAATATGAAGGCCTCTCAAGAGTTCTACTCTAGCCAAGGCAAAAGATTATCAGTGTGTATACCCCTCTGAAGACCCCACAGTTTGAAGACCTTGAACAAGATATAGCCAGGGCCTCAGGTAACTGAGGAGACCTGAAGCAACCCAGGGAAACAGGAGAAAGGCTCCAGACAAAGACAACCAGGCCAGTTAGCACCAGAATTAACCAGATAATGAAAGGCAAGTGCCAGTTCATAAGCAACAGAAGTCAATATACTTTGGCACCATCAGAACCCAGTTCTTCCACCACAGCAAGACCTAGATACCCCAACTGACCTGAAAGCCACAATGCTGATGTAAAAACATATTTCATGATGATAGGAGAGTCCTTTGAGGAGGTTATAAATAACTCAGTGAAAGAAACACAGATAAACAGGCAGAAGCCCTTAAAGAGGAAACAAATCCCATAAAGAAATACAGGAAAACACAATCAAATAGGTGAAGGAATTGAATAAAGTGATCCAAGGCCTACAAATAGAAATAGAAACAATAAAGAAATCCTAAATGGAGGCAACCCTGGAAATAGGAAACCTACAAAAGAGGCCAGGGACTATAGACAAAAGCATCACCAAGAGAATACAAGAGATAGAAGAAAGAATCTCAGGCTAGAAGATACCTTAGAAGTTATTGATGCAATGGTCAAAGAAAATACAAAACACAAAAAAATTAACCCAAAATATGCTGGAAATCCAGGACACAATAAAAAAAAAAAAAACCTAAGAAACACAGGAATAGAAGAGAGCAATGATTCTCTGCTCAAAGGACCACAAAATGTCTTCAACAAAAATCATAGAAGAAAACTTTCCCAACCTAAAGAAAGAGATAGCCTAAAAGTACAAGAAGCCTACAAAACACCAAATAGATTGTACCAGAAAAGAAAATCCTTTCATCATATAATAAAACACTAAATACACAGAACAAAGAATATAAAAACCAGTAAAGGAAAAAGGACAAGTAACATATAAAAGCAGACTTATCAGAATTATACCACACTTTTCAACAGAGAGCCTAAAAGGCTAATGAGCCTGGACAGAGGATATGTAGACCCTAAGAGAAGACAAATAGCAGCCCGTGCTACTATACCCTGTAAAATTCTCAATCATCATAGGTAGAGAAACCAAAATATTCTATGACAAAACCAAATTTCCTGGATTTGCCAATACAGTCCTAAGTTGCTAGCAGGAAAACTCCAACACTCTGAGTGTACCTATACCAAAGAAAAAACAAGAAATTAATCATCTCAGAACAAAACCTAAAGGAGTGAATCACATACATATAATACCACCTACAACAGCAAACATAAAAGGAACTACAAATTATCTGTCTTTAATATCTTTCAGTATTAAAGGGCTCAATTCCTTGCTAAAAAAGATAAGCTTACAAAATGAATATGCAAGCAGGATCCAGCAATTCACTGCATACAATAAACATACCTCAATGACAAAGACAGACACTACATCAGAAAAAAGGTTGGAAAAAAAGGTTTCCAAGTGAATGGTCCCAAGAAACAAGATGGAGTTGCTATTCTAATATCCAATAAAATTGACTTTCAACAGAGTTATCAAGAAAGATGTGGAAAGATGCTTGATATTCATCAAAAAAAAAATCCACCAAGAGAAATTCTCAATTCTGAACATCTATGCATCAAATTCAAGGGCATCCACATTCATAAAAGAAATTTTACTAAAGCTCAAAGCACACATTGCACCTCACATAATAATAGTGTGAGACTTCAACACCCCATTCTCACCAATAAACAGGTCATTGAAACAGCAACTAAAAAGAGACACAGTGAAACTAATACAAGATATGAACCAGATGTAACAGATATATATAGAGAACATTTCACCCTAAAATGAAAGGATATACCTTCTTCTCAGCACCTCATGGAACATTCTCCAAAATTGACCATAAAGTTGGTCACAAAAGAAGCCTCAACTAACTCAAATGCATCAATCAATAGCCTTATTTTATACAATTGATAAGTGGACTGAGAAAGAAAATAGGGAAACAACACAATAGTCAGAAATAATGTAAAATATTTTGGGCGTAATGCTAACCAAACAAATGAAAGATCTTTATGGCAAGAACTTCAAATATCTCAAGAAAAAAATCGAAGCAGACCTTAGAAAATGAGAAATCTCCATGTTTGGAACTTACAGTAATGAAATACCAACATCAGAACGGCTACCATTAAATAATAAGGATAATAAGATTAATACTGTGTGCCAGGCTGTGGTGGCACACCCCTTTAATTCCAGCACTTGAGAGGCAGAGGCAGGCAGATTTCTGAGTTCAAGGCCAGCCTGGTCTACAGAGTGAGTTCCAGGACAGTCAGGGCTACACAGAAGAAACCCTGTCTCAAAAAAATAACAAAATAAAAAAGCCAAACAAACAAACAAGAAGATTAATACTGTGAAGACAGTAGAACATCTTGGAAACTGCTGTTAAGTAAACTTGATAGTACAGAGAGTAACAAAGATAGTAGTGGTTTTGCAAAGATTTAAAATATATCCAGTATTTCAACTTCTGAGCATATAGTGAATATTAGTAAAAGCAGTTTCAATATCTGAGTATCCATTCTTAGCAGGATTCCTTCAAATATCAAAATGTGTAACAATCTGGCATTGTACAACAACGAATAAGAGGAGAAAGAAAAAAACAGTAGCTATTGACATACACGCATCTGTACATATGCATAAAATGAAATATTATTCAAGTCTCAAATGGGAAAGAAATTTTGCTATTTGGTATAATATGGAAGAGCTTTGAGATATTTTTCTAAGTGAAATAAGCCCATCACAGAAAGATATATACTGTGTAAGGAGAAAATGAAATAAAATACTAAGCAGAATGAGAGAACCCATAGCTTGGGGAAGGAATGACAGAAAGATATTCAATACTCCTGCATAATAAAAAGTGTTGCAGAGATAAATTATGCTGATGGATGTGTATATATATCAACTAATACTTTTGAACTGTTTTGCACAAACAGGTAAGTTGATAAAATTTATCTTTTATGTGTTTTATTTTTTTCTTTATTTTATTCGATATATTTTTTATTTACATTTCAAATGATTTCCCCTTTTCTGGTCCCCCAATCCCCAAAAGTCCCATAAGCCCCCTTCCCTCCCCCTGTTCTCCCACCCACCCCTTCCCACTTCCCTGTTCTGGTTTTGCCCTATACTGCTTCACTGAGCCTTTCCAGAACAAGGGACCACTCCTCCGTTCTTCTTGTACCTCATTTGATGTGTGGATTATATTTGGGGTATTCCAGTTTTCTAGGCTAATATCCACTTATTAGTGACTGCATACCATGATTGATCTTTTGAGTCTGGGTTACCTCACTTAGTATGATGCTCTCCAGCTCCATCTATTTGCCTAAGAATTTCATGAATTCATTGTTTCTAGTGGCTGAATACTACACCATTGTTTATATATACCACATTTTTTGTATCCATTCCTCCATTGAGAGATACCTGGGTTCTTTCCAACTTCTGGCTATTATAAATAGGGCTGCTATGAACATAGTGGAGCATGTATCCTTATTACATGCTGGAAAATCCTCTGGGTATATGCCCAGGAGTGGTATAGCAGGATCTTCTGGCAGTGAAGTGCCCAGTTTTCTGAGGAACCGCCAGACTGATTTCCAGAGTGGTTGTACCAATTTGCAACCCCACAAGCAGTGGAGGAGTGTTCTTCTTTGTCCACATCCTTGCCAACACCTTCTGTCTCCTGAATTTTTAATCTTACCCATTCTGACTGGTGTAAGGTGAAATCTCAGGGTTGTTTTGAGTTGCATTTCCCTAATGATTAATGAAGTTGAGCATTTTTAAGATACTTCTCCGCCATCTGAAGTTCTTCAGGTGAGAATTCTTTGTTTAACTCTGTACCCCAATTTTTAATAGGGTTATTTGGTTTTCTGGGGTCTAACTTCTTGAGTTCTTTGTATCTATTGGATATTAGCCCTCTATCTGATGCAGGGTTGGGGAAGATCTTTTCCCAATTTGTTGGTTGCCGATTTGTCCTTTTGATGCTGTCCTTTGCCTTACAGAAACTTTGTAATTTTATGAGGTCCCACTTGTCAATTCTTGATCTTAGAGCATACACTATTGGTGATCTGTTCAGAAACTTTCAACCTGTACCAATGTCCTCAAAGGTCTTCCCCAGTTTCTTTTCTATTAGCTTCAGAGTGTCTGGCTTTATGTGGAGGTCCTTGATCCATTTGGAGTTGAGCTTAGTACAAGGAGGCAAGGATGGATCAATTCCCATTCTTCTGCATGCTGACCTCCAGTTGGACCAGCACCATTTGTTGAAAAAGTTATTTTTTTTCCATTGGATATTTTCAGCCCCTTTGTCCAGGATCAAGTGGCCATAATTGTGTGGGTTCATTTCTGGATCTTTAATCCTGTTCCATTGACCTGCCTTCCTGTCACTGTACCAATACCATGCAGTTTTTAACACTATTGCTCTGTAGTATTGCTTGAGGTCAGGGATACTGCTTTCCCCCAGAATTTCTTTTGTTGAGAAGAGTTTTAGCTATCCAGGGTTTTTTGTTATTCCAGATGAATTTGAGAATTGCTCTTTCTAACTTTATGAAGAATTGAGTTGAGATTTTGATGGGTATTACGCTGATTCTGTATATTGCTTTTGGCAAAATGGCCAATTTAAGTATATTAATCCTGCAGATCCATGAGCATGGGAGGTTTTTCCATTTTTGAGGTCTTTTTCCATTTCCTTCTTCAGAGTCTTGAAGTTCTTGTCATACAGATCTTTCACATGTTTGGTAAGAGTCACCCCTTACTGTTTGTGGCTATTGTGAAGGGTATCATTTCCCTAATTTCTTTCTCAGCCTGCTTATCCTTTGAATATAGGAAGGCTACTGATTTGCTTGACCTGATTTTATAACCTGTCACTTTGCTGAAGTTGTTTATCAGCTATAGGAGTTCTCTAGTGGAGTTTTTTGGGTCACTTAGGTAGATTATCATGTCATCTGCAAATAATCATAGTTTGACTTCTTCCTTTCTAATTTGTACCCTTTGACCTCCTTATGTTGTCTAATTGTCTGAGCTAGAACTTCAAGTACAATATTGAAAAGATAAGGAGAAAGGGGGCAGCCCTGTCTAGTCCCTGATTTTAGTGGGAATGCTTCAAGTTTCTCTCCATTTAGTTTGATGCTGGCTACTGGTTTGCTGTATATTGCTTTTACTATGTTTAGGTATGGGCTTTGAATTCCTGTTCTTTCCAAGACGTTAAGCATGAAAGGATGCTGAATTTTGTCAAATGCTTTTTCAGCATCCAATGAAATGACCATGTGTTTTTTTTTCTTTCAGTTTGTTTATGTAGTGGATTGTATTGATGGATTTCCATATATTGAACCAACCCTGCATCCCTGGGATAAAGCTTACTTGATCATGGTGGATAATCGTTTTTATCTGTTCTTGTATTTGGTTGGCAAGAATTTTATTGAGTATTTTTGCATCGATGTTTATAAAGGAAATTGGTCTGAAGTACTCTTTCATTTTTGTATCTTTGTGTCATTTTGGTATTAGCATAATTGTGGCTTCTTAGAAGGAACTGGGTAGTGTTCTTTTTGTTTCTACTTTGTGGAATAGTTTGAAGAGTATTGGTGTTAGGTCTTCTTTGAAAGTCTGATAGAATTCTGCACTGAAACCATCTGGTCCTGTGCTTTTTTTCATTGGAAGACTTTCTATGACCCCTTCTATTTCTTTAGGGTTTATAGGACTGTTTAGATGATCTATTTGGTCCTGATTTAATTTTGCTGTTTGGTATCTGTCAAGGAAATTGTCCATTTCCTCCAGATTCTCCAGTTGTGTTGAGTATATGCTTTTGTAGTAGGATCTGATGGTTTTTTGAATTTCCTCAGTTTCTGTTGTTATATCCCCCTTTTCATTTCTAATTTTGCTAATTTGGATATTTTCTCTGTGCCCTTTGGTCAGTCTGGCTAAGGGTTTATCTATCTTGTTGATTTTCTCAATGAACCAACTCCTAGATTTGTTGATTCTTTGTATGGTTCTCTCTGTTTCCACTTGATTGATTTCAGCCCTGAATTTGATGATTTCCTGTCTTCTGCTCATCCTGGGTGAATTGGCTTCTTTTTGTTCCAGGGCTTTCAGGTGTGTCATTAAGCTGGTAGAGTATGCTCTCTCCATTTTCTTTTTGGAGGCACTCAGGGCTATGAGTTTTCCTGTTAGCACTGCTTTCATTGTGTCCCAAAGATTTGGGTATGCTGTGCCTTCATTTTCATTAAATTCTAAAAAGTCTCTGATTTCTTTCTTTACTTCCTCTTTGGCCAAGTTGTCATTGATTAGAGTATTGTTCAGCCTCCATGTGTATGAGGGCTTTCTGTTGTTTTTGTTGCTATTGAAACCACTCTTACTCCATATGTATCTGATAGGAGGCATGGGATTATTTCGATCTTCTTATATTTGTTGAGGTCTGTCTTGTGACCAATTATATGGTCGATTTTGGAGAAGGTACCATGAGGTGCTGAGAAAAAGATATATTCTTTTGCTTTAGGATGAAATGTTCTATAAATATCAGTCAAATCCAATTGGTCCAAAGCTTCAATTAGTTTTACTGTGTCCCTGCTTAGTTTCTGTTTTCCTGATCTGTCCATTGAGGAGAGTGGAGTGTTGAAGTCACCCACAATTATTGTGTTAGGTGCAATGTGTGCTTTGAGCTTTAGTAAAGTTTCTTTTACGAATGAGGGTACCCTTGCATTTGGCACATAGATGTTCAGTATTGAAAGTTCTTCTTGGTGAATTTTTCCTTTGACCAGCAAGAAGTGTCCTTCTGTGTCACTTTTGATGACTTTAGGTTGAAAGTCAATTTTCTGATATTAGAATGGCTACTCCGGCTCGTTTCCTGAGACCATTGGCTTGTAAAATTGTCTTCCAGCCTTTTACTCTAAGGTAGTTTTTGTCTTTGACACTGAGGAGTGTCTCCTGTATGCAGCAAAATGTAGGTTTCTGTTTCCATATCCATTCTGTTAGTCTGTGTCTTTTTATTGGGGAATTGGGTCCATTGATGTTAAGAAATATTAAGGAATAGTGATTATTACTTTCTGTCATTTTTGATGTTATTTTTATATTTGAGTGGTTATTTTCTTTTGGGTTTGATGAAAGAAGGTAACTATCTTGCTTTTTCCATGGTTGTCATTTCCCTCCTTGTATTGGAGTTTTCCTCCAATTAGTCTTTGTAGATCTGGGTTTGTGGAAAGATACTGTGTAAATTTGGTTTTGTCATGGAATATCTTGGCTTCTCCATCTATGGTGAGTGAGAGTTTTGCTGGGTATAGTAGTTTTGGCTGACATTTGTGTTCCTTTAGTCTGCATGAGCTCTGCACAGGATCTTCTAGCTTTCATGGTCTCTGGTGAGAAGTCTGCTGTGATTCTGGTAGGTCTTCCTTTATATGTTACTTGGCCTTTTTCTCTTACTGCCTTTAATATTCTTTCTTTGTTTAGTACATTTGGGGTGTTGATTATTATGTGACGGGTGGTATTTCTGCTCAGGTCTAGTCTGTTTGGAGTTCTGTAGGCTTTTTGTATATTCACGGGCATCTCTCTCTTTAAGTTTGGAAAGTTTTCTTCCATAATTCTGTTGAAGATATTTGCTGGCCCTTTCAGTTGTAAATCTTCACTCTCATCTGTACCTATAATCCTTAAGTTTGGTCTTCTCATTGTGTCCTGGATTTCCTGGATGTTCTGGAATACAAGCTTTTTGCATTTTGCATTTTCTTTGACTGTTGAGTCAATGGTTTCTATGGTATCTTCAGCATCTCAGATTCTTTCTCCCATCTCTTGTATTCTGTTGTTGATATTTGCATCTATGTCCCCTGATTTCCTCTCAAGGTTTTCTATCTCCAAAGTTGTCTCCCTTTGTGATTTGTTAGTTGTTTCTCCTTCTGATTTTAGATCCAGGATGGTTTTGCTCAGTTCCTTCATTTGTTTGTGTTTTCCTTTAATTCTTTAAGAGATTTTTGTGTTTCCTCTTTCATGACTTCTGCCTGTTGACTCAAGTTCTCCTGCATTTCTTTAAGTTATTTTTTTTTTCGTTTCTTACTTATTGGCTTCTATCTCTTGAACCTTATTCTCCTGAATTTCTTTAAGTGATTTTTGGGTTTCCATTATATTGTTTTCTAGCTTATTCATGTTCCCCTGTATTTCTTTAAGAGATTCATTTATGTCCTTTTTGTGTTCTTCTTGCAGCACCATGACCAGTGATTTTAAATCCAAATCTTGTTTTTCTGGTGTATTGGCATAACCAGGACTTACTGATGTTGATGAGTTTGGTTCAGATGCTGCCATATTGCCTAGATTTCTGTTAGTAGAGTTCCTGCGTTTTCCCTTTGCCATCTTGTTCTCTGGCGTTAGTTGGTCTTGTCTCTGGCTGGTGTTTGAGCCTCCTGTGAGGCTGTAGGGCTATTTCTGCAACACTGGATGGCTGGGTTTCCCCTGTCACAGATTGCTGATGTGCTGTGCTCCTCTTGGGTGCCCTTGGAGTCCTAGTATGCCTTGCCCCAGATTGTGTCTGTGGACTAGGTGGTGCTGATGTTGTAAGCTGTGGGACCTTTTCTAAGTGCTCATCACTCTGCTGGGCAGCCGATCTCCCAACCAGGTTGGTGCACACAAGGCTAGCCTAGCTGCTCAGGCCCCCAGTCTAGGCAAAAGCCTGGCAAGCCAAGGCCCAAGCAAAGTTCCCTTAGGGCTATGAGTGTTAATTGGTTCTGTCAGATGGCCAGGATGGCAGTGTACATGTACTCCCTGTAAGTGCCGGGAGAGTCTGCTGGGCTAACAATCCCCTGGCCTGGTTGGCACACAGATCGCCCACAGAGCAGCCCAGGTCCTGGGGGCAGTCCAAGGCCTTTCGGGCCTAGACCCCCACTATGTTAGCCTCAGGCTATAACTGTTAGCCGGCTTTGCATGCTAGAACTCTCTGGTGTCCCATAGCCAAAATGGCGGCAAGCACGCCTGGCCAGGCAAACAACCTCCTGGCCTGCCTGGTTGGCACACCGGTTGCCCCCCGAAACAGCCCAGGGACTGGGTGCAGGCCAACACCCATCTGGCTTAGACCCCTGCGGTGTTGGCCTCAGGTTATGTTTGCTTACCTCAGGCTGTCTGATCTCTCTGGAGTCTGAGAACCAAGATGGAGGTGAGTCTCTCATAACTGGCAGGAGGCAGATTTCTGGTGTGGCTTCTGTGCAGTGAAAGGCGCTGTAAATCCACCACCACTTGCAGCCCGGCTGGCCAGCGATGGTCAGTGGTAGTGGGCGCAGGGCCTGCCCTGACCCTGTCACCTTGGTTCCACTGCTGGTGGCCCTTCCTTTTATGTATTTTATAACAATATAAATTTTAAATGTGTAATACTCAGTCTAAAGACATCTGCAACAAAGCCAACCAATATAACCAGTAATTGTAAAAGTTTTCTCCTGTGATGGCTATTCCTTTTCATTAACTTGACTATATCTGGAACTAACTAACAGCATGGAGAGCACACCTATGAAGAATATTTTCTTAATTTGAAATAAGAAGATCTACTGGATATAAAAGGTAGGATGACACACAATTAATACAGATTTGGAGCAGGAACACTCACCTCAGTCCAGGTCTTTTGACTTAGGAAAAAAAAAAAAAACACTTCTACTCTAGGAAACTCTTCTTCTGGAAGACTATAAAATGATAAGAATAAAAGAGGTTTTTTTTCTGCTTGTGCTTGCCTTGATAGCAAGTCTATTCTTTTACTGCCATTAGAGACTACTTCTTTGAAATTCTAACATACTGAAGATGAGTTGAAATATCTAGTCTCAAAGACTAAGCAGCTACTGGATTCTTGGTCTTTCCATTCATAACCATTGTATTATTCATTCCAATGTTGGATTACCTAAACTACAGCCTGTAAGTCATCCTAATCAATCATCTTTCTCTATATAGGGAAACTCATTCTGTGAATTCTCTTACTGCAGGTATCCCTGACTAACACATCTCCATACTTCTGTCTCTCCTGCTCTTTCTCTCTGTCTCTCTGTCTCTGTCTCTGTCTCTCTGTCTCTCTGTCTCTCTCTGTCTCTGTCTCTCTCTGTCTTTATCACTCTGTCACTGTCTCTCTCTGTCTCTGTCTCTCTCTGTCCCTCTCTGTCACTCTGTCTCTATCTCTCTCTGTCACTGTCTCTTTCTGTCTCTGTCTCTCTGTCTCTCTGTCTCTCTCTCTTTATAAATAAATATACATATATATATATATAAATATATATATATATATATATATTAGCTCTACCAATTATCTCATTTTTACCTCTTTTCCATTTATACAAAATACTTGTCCTGAAGAAACAGTAGGTTTTGCACATAAAAAATATTTTCAGGAATTCAGCCCTCCTTTGTGCAACATAAGCAGTCAATGCCCACCTTTCAGGAGAGTGGGAGTTTATTGATAAATGCCCAAAGCACTCACTGAGGCTTAGCAAATCAGAAGCAGAATACCTCAGGCCATTTGTGGGATTAAAGGTAAGGCACAAAATAGAAGGTGCTGTTAAATTAAATCATTCCTTATCACTAAGACAATGTTAGGAATCCATGTAGAAATAAGTTACAACAAGGTAACCCAGTCACAAAAGAGGGCACATGGTATGCACTCACTAATAAGCGGATGCTAGCCCAAAAGCTCAAAATAAACAGTTTACAATTCACCCAGCATAGGAAGCGCAAGAAGAAGGAGGACTTAAGTAAGGGTGCTATGGTTCCTCTGAGAAAAGGAACATAATACTCACAGGAGCAATAAGGGAGGCAATGTGTGGAGCAGAGTCTGAAATAAAGGCCACTCAGAGTCTGCCCTACCAGAGGATATATCCTATAAACAGTCACCAAACCCCAACACTACGATAAGAAGTGTGTACCAAAAGGAGCATGCCATGGCTGTCTCCAGAGGGGCCCTGCCAGAGCCCTAGAAATACAGAAGCAGAAACTAGCAACCAACTATTGGACTGGGCTTGGGGTCCCCAAAGGAGGATCTGGAGGGTGGTCCAGATGAGCCAAAGGGGTTTACAGCCCCATGGGAATAACAATGACTTCGGACACCCAAACACCCCTAGACTCCCAGGGACTGAACCATCAACCAAGGGGTACACATGGTTCAAGCCAAAAATGTGGCAGAGGAATGCCTTGTTGGGCATCAATGGGAGGAGTGGTCTTTGGTCAGGTAAAGGCTCAATAGAGGCCCCAACAAAGGGAAATGGACAGACAGGAGTGAGGGTGAGGGGAGGTGGGAGTGTGTTGGGTAGAGGGGCATATACATGGAGGCAGGGAGTGGGAAGAGGTGTAGGGAATCTTTGAGGAAGGGGGCTTTGGGGAGGGGGGAAATTGGGAAAGGTTTTACCATTGGCAATGTAAATGAATAAGATACTCAATAAAAAATAGAAAGAAAGAAAGAAAGAAAGAAAGAAAGAAAGAAAGAAAGAAAGAAAGAAAGAAAGAAAGAAAGAAAGAAAGAAAGAAGCTGCAATAGGGCCTTCCAAATGCTTCACGGTCTCCAAGTATACCATCCAATGACTGAGACTGTTGTTGCTATAGAAGCAGTGCCACAGAGCATAGCTGAGACCTGATCAAAGAATACATTTCAGGTTCAATTCCTCTTCTCTATGGTGAACTTGGAAGTTAGTTCCCTGAATTTTGACTATAATTAAAGTAAATATTGAACTTAGTTGTAATTGTCTCATTGTGTAATTATTGAATTTTCAGGATAATAAGCACAAAAGAAAGAACAGAAAAATAAATTTGTTACTTATTTATTATTTTAAGTTTCTTCATTTACCTATTAAAAAATCAAAGTAATTTGGAAATTATCCCTTGTGTTTTCTGTAAGGACATTATACCCAACTGAACATCAAAGCACAGGCATAGTGGCTGGTGTACCAGGGTTAAAGGTTGTGTGTAACAGGCACTTTGTGTTACTTTGTACACAAAGTATAATGCTAGCACATTTACCTTCTCAGACACAGAATACATAGTGACCAACAAATCTGAACAGACTACATAAAAAAGATGTTCTCATATTCGACTGAAGAAGGGAAAGCAAACATTTTCAGTTCAGCTGTAGAAAAAAAAGACTCACAGAAAAAGGGGTTGGCTCTTTGGCAACGTAACCTATTTTTAAAAGTATAAGGTATGATATCTTTTCGATATGCCTATAGATTGGTCTACACTGAAGAAGAAGTGTCTGGTGTAGAAGATCTAAAACACAGAATGCAAATTAACTCCTACAAGTCAAGAACCACTGAATAAACTTAAAATGTGTTAAATCATTCTTTGAGTACAGCTAAGATTGGGAAAGGATCTTCACCAACCCTAAACCTGACAGAGGGCTAATATCAAATAAATACAAAGAACTCAAGAAGGTAGAACCCAGAGAACCAAATAACCCCATTAAAATGGGGTGCAGAGCTAAACAGAATTTTCATATGAAGTACTTCGGGTGGCTGAGAAGCACCTTAAGAAATGTTCAACATCATTAATCATTAAGGAAATGCAAATCAAAACAACCCTGAGATTTCACCTCACACCAGTCAGAATGGCTAAGGTCAAAAACTCAGAAGACAGCAGGCATTGGCGAGGATGTGGAGAAAGAGGAACACTCCTCCACTGCTGGTGGGGGTTGCAAGATGGTGCAACCACTTTGGAAAGCAGTCTGGCAGTTCCTCAGAACTCTAGGCATAACACTTCCAGAGGACCCTGCTATACCACTCCTGAGCGTATACCCAGAGGATTCCACAGCATGCAGTAAGGACACATGCTCCACTATGTTCATAGCAGCCCTATTTGTAGTAGCCAGGAGCTGGAAAGAACCCAGGTGTCCCTCAACGGAAGAATGGATACAAAAAAAAAATGTGGTATATCTACACAATGGAGTACTATTCAGCCATTAGAAACAATAAATTCATGAAATTCTTAGACAAATGGATGGAGCTGGAGAATATCATACTAAGTGAGGTAACCCAGTCTCAAAAGATCAATCACGGTATGCACTCGCTGATAAGTGGATATTAGCCTAGAAAGTTTGAATACCCAAGACATAATCCACATATTAAATGATGTCCAAGAACGGAGGAGTGGCCCCTGGTTCTGGAAAGACTCAGTGCAGTAGTATAGGGAAAATATCAGAACAGGGAAGTGGGAAGGGGTGGATGGAGGAACAGGGGGAGGGAAGAGGGCTTATGGGACTTTTGGAGAGTGGGGAGCCAGAAAAGGGGAAATCATTTGAAATGCAAATAAAGAATATATCAAATAAAAAATGATTTTCATATAGAGCTTCTGAGATCTTTTGTAATGATCAGGTTTCTTTTTTTAATTTTTTTAAAATTTTATTTGATATATTTTTTATTTACATTTCAAACAATTTCCCCTTTTCTGGTACCCCACTCCCTGAAAGTAACATAAGCCCCCTTCCCTCCCTCTGTTCTCCCACCCATCCCTTCCCACTTCCCTGTTCTGGTCTTGTCTTATACTGCTACACTGAGTCTTTCCAGAACTAGGGGCCACACCTCCGTTCTTCTTGGACATCATTTAATATGTGGATTATGTCTTGGGTATTCAAACTTTCTTCTACCTTCTTGTACCTCATTTGATGTGTGGATTATGTTTTGGGTATTCCAGATTTCCAGGATAATATCCACTTATTAGTGAGTGCATACCATGATTGATCTTTTGAGACTGGATTACCTCACTTAGTATGATGTTCTCCAGCTCCATCCATTTGCCTAAGAATTTCATGAATTCATTGTTTCTAATGGCTGAATAGTTCTCCATTGTGTAGATATACCACATCTTTTACATCCATTCTTCTGTTGAGGGATACCAGGGTTCTTTCCAGCTTCTGGCTATTATAAATAAGGCTGCTATGAACATAGTGGAGCATATATCCTTATTACATGCTGGGGAATCCTCTGGGTATATGCCCAGGAATGGTACAGCAGGATCTTTCGGAAGTGACATGCCCAGTTTTCTGAGGAACCGCCAGACTGATTTCCAGAGTGGTTGTACTAATTTGCAACCCCACCAGCAGTGGAGGAGTGCTCTTCTTTCTCCACATCCTCACCAACACCTGCTGTCTCCTGAGTTTTTAATCTTAGCCATTCTGACTGGTGTAAGGTGAAATCTCGGGGTTGTTTTGATTTGAATTTCCCTGATGACTAGTGAAGTTGAGCATTTTTTAAGATGTTTCTCCGCCATCCGAAGTTCTTCAGGTGAGAATTCTTTGTTTAACTCTGTACCCCATTTTTTAATAGGGTTATTTGGTTTTCTGGGGTCTAACTTCTTGAGTTATATATTCTCTTCTTTGTATATATTGGATATTAGCCCTCTATCTGATGTAGGATTGGGGAAGATCTTTTCCCAATTTGTTGGTTGCTGATTTGTCCTTTTGATGGTGTCCTTTGCTTTACAGAAACTTTGTAATTTTATGAGGTCCCATTTGTCAATTCTTGATCTTAGAGCATAAGCTATTGGTGTAGTGACCTCACAGAAGGTGACAGAATCACCTCTCAGACAGGCTGCTTTTCATGGGAGCAAATATTTTTGAGATTTAAACAACTAAAATGTTTTCATTCTGATATTGATTCATGTAGTTTTGGGGGCTATTTGGATAAAAGACATAATTAAATATAATCAAATAAGAATGTCACTACTTTTGTAATATTTAGAAAAAAATGAGATTGTAATATAATTACATTGTTTCTCCTTTCCATTTCTTCCCTTCAAATCTTCCCATGTATGTAACCCCCACCCCTTCTTTTTTTTCAAATTTATGACTTCTTTTTCTTTAATTCTCTCTCTTCTCTCTCTCTCTCTCTCTCTCTCTCTATATATATATATATATATATATATATATACATATATATATATATATACATACATACATACAGAGAGATGTGCCACATATAATATACACATAAATATGCCATATATGCATATATCCTATATAGTCCTAAATACCTGTAGTTCTTTGTTTAGGATTAAGTTCTCTTAGAGTTCCCCTTCCATGTTAGCATTTCTATTGGCATCATTCTTTGTTCAGGCCATGTTTAGATATCCCATAACATGAAGGGAGACTTCATGGACATGAACAGAGCTTCTGATACTTCTAGTATACAGAATCTCACAGAAACTATTTCTCTGGATAATTTTAAATTAGTGATATTACAAGCATTATAAATTTTTTCCATTTTTATAAGATATATTCTTTATTTACATTACAAATGTTGTCCCCTTTCCTGGTTCCCCTCCCATGAAATTCCCCTAACGCATTCCCCCTTCTCCTGCTCACCAATCTACACACTCCTGCTTCCCTGACCTGGCATTCCCCTATACTGGGGCATCTAGCCTTCTTAAGACCAAGAGCCTCTCCTCTCTTTGATGTCCAACAAGGTCATCCTCTGCTGCATATGCATCTGGAGCCATGGGTCCCTCTTTGGTTGGTAGTTTAGACCCTGGGAGCTCTGGGGTGTACTGGGTGGTTCATATTGTTCCTCCTATGGTGCTGCAAACCCATTCATATATTACTTTATCATGTATTTACAAAATGAAGCTTCACATGAGAAAAGCAACAACATTTTAGGGCATACTCACTCAAAGTTTGCATTGGAGTCTTAATCCATACTGCCTCAGAATTTTACTGACCATATTTGGAGATGGGACCTGGAAAATATAAGTAAGGCACCCTGAGTCCTATAGGATGAAACTAATACACTAATAGATGATCACTAAACTTGTGATCATCTATGAATATAGATGAATACAGACACCAAAGATGACTAAAGTGAGTAAAATCCTTGTGAAGACAAATCAAGATGACCTCAGAAGAAATCAAACTTAGCATGAGTTTGATCTTGAATTTTCATCCTCCATAATCATTAAAAAATAACTTTCTGTTATTTAAACAGACAAACCAATAGTCTTTCATCATAGTGGGCATATGAAACTAATATAAGCATAACATTTAGGATGTAATGTACCTTATAACAACGATTCTCCAGCTATCATCATTAAGAATCTCTTTTGAAAATTTATAATCAATTGCAAATAAGTTCTCCTAGAAAGAAAATATTGCATTTTTCAGTGTCACAGCACTATCAACTTATTATAAAATTTCTAAGTCCTCTCTATGTTGACTCAAGTTAGTAAATAACACAAGGAACTTTGGGGCCAAAAGTCATTCTTAAAACAAAACTTCCTATCATCACCCATTTTTCTGCTGCAAAATATCTGAAACTGGGTAATTTTTAAGTAAGAGAAATTATGTTTCATAGTTGCAGAACTTAAGGGGCCCACATTTGGTAACAGCTTTCTTGCATTTGCATTCAGTGGCAAAGGGCTGAAGAGCAAGAGTCTGTGCTGTTTTCAGGTGGCCACTCATCCCACAGCCTTACTAGGTAACAATTCCATAGGGTTTTTTTCTTCAATCTGCACATAAAGTCAGAGACCTCATGGCTTAAGGCTGTTATAAAAGTCCTGTTCTCAACAGTGTTGTTCTGGAGAGCTGGTGAACAGCATAAATTCAAATCTTAGCACTACCATTGGGTTTCTGTTGTCCATCCTCGTCAATATATAGTTAGTGAAACTGAGCCATAAGATGTTCAACATCTGACTGGGTATCACCAAGCTTGTACAAATTTTCTATACTCATCATGTTTCTAGTCAGCCTTAAACAAATCACTAAACATTTAATCCACTTCCCTTTTTAGTTATTTTAATAACAGCCTTGTTTTTCTCATCTGTCCTTTCAGATATGAATGTGCCTCTTGTCATCACTAAGTGGGTAGGAAAAACTGAGTCATTTAGTTATCTTCAGAAACATTACCTCTTGTCTCAATAAATTCCATCTGCCACCTGTGAGAGACTCTTGCCTTCTGTACAGGCATCTTGTTTTTGTGACTTGAGATGCATCTTATTATCAATCCTCTCATGCAATCTTCCTTTCATTTTCTTTGATTTGCTGTAGCTTTTGTAGACCACAAATTTATTCTGTAATCTTCCAGCCTCTTCTGTGCTGGGTGTTTTGTATCTTGCACATGCCTCTTGCTCATCCTTGATTACTCCCTCTCTGCTCCATCATTTGCAAGGCTTCCTGAAAGTCTGTATTGCATTTACCATTCCCTGTTTTATATAGCCCACAAGCATATGTTAATTTTGTTTTAAATTCTGGCCATTTGCCCTGAATCCTTCCATGCTATTATCATGTTTTTTTTCTATTGTACAAGGGATTAATTGTACAGGTTGCATTGTGTGTGTGTGTGTGTGTGTGTGTGTGTGTGTGTGTGTGTGTGTGCATGTTTTTTTGAGGCAGGGTCTTTCTATATAGGCCTGACTATCCTAGAACTCTGTTTAGATCAGGGTGACCGCAAACTTAAAGAGATCCACCTGCCTTTGACTATCAAGTGCTGGAATTAAAGACATGAGTCACTAAGTAGTATTTTCTTAGATGTTAGTCCCTAAAGCTTAACAACAAAAATGAATTTGATGAGCATATGTAAGCTCAAATTTGTCATCATTTCTCAATTATAAGTAAAAAATATGGTATATATTTTTCTAGTATCGTGTAGCTAACCAAATTACATAGTGTTAGGATAACTATACAATTTCTGGTAGTGTCATTTGTTTTTAATATGAAATGATTGAACTAAATATTTAACAAGTCTCCTATTACTAGCATTCTAAAATTCTAATATTTATTTTCATATATCTCTAAAAGAGTCTGACTAATCAGTCATGCTTCCTGAACAGTATATTGTTTCCCTTAGAAGGTTCAACCTATAAATCAAGGATAAGTTCATACCTTAGGCAGCCATGCATTATTATTACAACTCACTTTGTTATAATGCATCATAGAGTTATGCCTCATGTTGAGTATTTAGCCCTTACATAATACTATGGTTAGTTGGAGTACTGGATGTTCCTCAAAGACCCACGTATAGAAAGAAGGATTTGTTTCCTTTCATTGAAGCTACTGGGAGGCAGAGAAAGTAGAGCTAATAGACAGAGCTAATGAAAAGAAGTCCTATCATTTGAAATTGTGGCCTTAAGTTATCTTATGTCCCCAGAAACATTTTGTTTCTTATAGGTCTAGAAGTGAGTAGCCTGATTTACTCTGCACTGCTTCCACATTATACTATACCTCTAACGGCCCATGAACTGAACTCTCCTGAAACAAGCCTCTGAAATAATTCTTTCTCTCCTCAAGTCAGTGATTTTAGTTGTTCCATGGAAGTAATACAAAACAAACACTACTAGTCATAAGAACATCTAAATTCAACATCTCCTCAATAAATAGCCTTTGCTTAAAATGAACATTAAGCTTAATGCATTAGGTTGAGTCATGAGAAACTGCCTTATTATATTAGTTTAAAAACCATGACCCAATGATCTAATGTCACCAACACTGTATTTCTACCTGACACAAGAATTTTATTTAATTAAAGTTAATTGGACATGTACAATTAGACCTTGTGCTCCAAAAAATATGGTATTTGACTTAATTGTGAAAACATCTAAAGAATTGAATACTGTTATCTCTTTTCTGTAAATATAAGGAATGAGGTTAAAAGATTGTAAATAATTTGCCAACATCACATGGTTAACCATATGTACAACTACAACTTGCAGTCAGGTGATTCTGAATACAGAGATTTTGCTTCTTTCTTGAATTATATGGAACAGTAACTCAGCACAGATCAGAGAATTACAGTTCTGAAAACAAACTTTTAAACTTGCATTATTTATAATATATGTATATGAAAATAAGAGATGAGTGCTGTATATACTGGTGTGGGTGGTTGACAATGAGGCTGTTTTTGAGGAAGTCACTGGAGCATAAAATTATAATCTAATTCCAGTTAGAGACTGAGTAAAGTCTGTAACTGCATCTTTGTGGTAATAAAAGAAAATAGCCACAACATTACATATCTGTGTGTTCAAAGAATGATATTTGAACTGGTACATAAAGTATTTGTGAAGAATGAACTGTTCTACAACCCAGAAGATGAAAGGAGGTAAGAGCATGGGAGTTTACTATTTCTACATTTTCATCCTCTAAATTGCTTTCATCTTTTCTAATGATTCCATTATTGCATGTAAGAAGAAAAATAAGAAACACTCTCTATGCCTTTATATTCATGCTGAACTATTTTTCCTATTAAAGCATCTCCTGAGAATTCTCCTAAGTCCCTTGTGTAATAAAATGTACAGTTTCTAATACTGACACGACTTAGGAAGTTGTCCTTGTTCTGTGTTTCACCCAATTTTCACACATTTTACATAGGTTTTGTCATTCGTTGCTGTGGTTATGAGGGCAGTTTCCATTCAATAGACAATAGTAAGGACTCCAGATCTCCCTGTGACTTAGAAAAGGCAGATTCAAGGGGACAATATGAATCAAACTTGGTTCTCACCTCTACTACAAGTTAACATAAATAAAATATAAGTAGATTGTTATATGTCTGTAGTAGCTCTATTCATTTTAAGTTTTGTGATATTTGCATATAAGGTATGTATATATGCTACTTGTAGTATTAACAAAGGCATCTTGCATGCTGCACAAGCAGTGAGAAGAAGGCTCTCGTGATACTCTTAACAGTTGTTCATAACCCTCCACCTAAAAATGTTATCTACTACCATCCAAAATAAAATTACACAAACCAAAGGTGATAGCTTTTCTTAAGGTACTTTGCACAGAATGAAAAAGGCCTTGGATAACTAACTAGTTAGTTAATCACTAAATTCTGGTTATTACTCTTAAAAGAAACAACTAATCACAGAGTGGTCCAGTTGTGTGGAAAGAGGTGGGGGATTGAAAGATGAGTAATGATTGAAAAACTATTCCTCAGAAAAATTTTCCAGAAAAACGCAAGAAGCATAGTCCGCAGGTTCCAGGTAAAACTTAGCAGTAGCTAGTTTCAGACTTTTCAAAGAATAAGACAGAAAGACCAAGATTTGCACTCTTCAACCAGAAAAATGTAGATCCCATGAATCTCTGGGACAATGGCCAGACAATTTCTAAGAGAAGGGAGGGAGTGGTACCATTAGTGACAATCCTAGATGTATAGTTTGAGATGAGCATACTGGCTTAAAAAGTAAGTCTGGATCAAGTGCCCAAACTTTTCCTGTCAGAGGTTAGACAAGGTGAAAGTGAGGACTGGAGAACTGCAGAAATCAGAAGAAGCAGAGATTGATTAGTTTTCTTCCCTAGGTAAGAAATTATCAGGACAAAGTTAGTGACCCTAACAATCTAATGGAAAATTGTGTAAAGAGTTTGGAGGATTCTTAAAAAAAACAAACAAACAAAAAAAAAAAAAACAAAAAAAACACTGGAGTGCTATAGCAGGATCCTCCGGAAGTGACTTGCTCAGTTTTCTGAGGAACCGCCAGACTGATTTCCAAAGTATCCCATTGGATATTTTCAGCTCCTTTGTTGAGGAACAAGTGGCCATAGGTGTGTGGGCTCATTTCTGTATCTTCAATCCTGTTCCATTGATCTGCCTGCCTGTCAATGTACCAATACCATGCAGTTTTTAACACTATTGCTCTGTAGTATTACTTGGGGTCAGGGATACTGATTCCCCCAGAATTTCTTTTGTTGTTGAGAATAGTTTTAGCTATCCTGGGTTTTTTGTTATTTCAGATGAATTTGTATTGCTCTTTCTAACTCTATGAAGAACTGAGTTGGGATTTTGACAGGTATTGTGTTGAATCTGTATATTGCTTTTGGCAAAATGGCCATTTTAACTATATTAATCCTGCAGATCCATGAGCATGGGAGGTTTTTCCATTTTTTGAGGTCTTCTTCCATTTCCTTCTTCAGAGTCTTGAAGTTCTTGTCATACAGATCTTTCACATGGTTGGTCAGAGTCACACCAAAATACTTTATACTGTTTGTGGCTATTGTGAAGGGGGTCATTTCCCTAATTTCTTTCTCAGCCTGCTTATTCTTGAGTATAGGAAAGCTACTGATTTGCTTGTGTTGATTTTAAAACCTGCCACTTTGCTGAAGTTGTTTAACAGCTGTAGGAGTTCTCTGGTGGAGTTTTTTGGGTCACTTAAATAGACTATCATATCATCTGCAAATAATGATAATTTCACATCTTCCTTTCCAATTTGTATCCCTTTGACATTCTTATGCTGTCTAGTTGCCTGAGCTAGTACCTCAAGTACAATATTCAAAAGATAAGGAGAAAGGCGGCAGCCCTGTCTAGTCCCTGATTTTAGTGGGATTCCATTTAGTTTGATATTGGCTACCAGTTTGCTGTATACTGCTTTTACTATGTTTAGGTATGGGCCTTGAATTCCTGTTCTTTCCAAGACTTTAAGCATGAAAGGATGCTGAATTTTGTCGAATGCTTTTTCAGCATCCAATGAAATGACCATGTGATTTTTTTTCTTTGAGTTTATGTAGTGGATTGCATTGATGGATTTTCGTATGTTGAACCAACCCTGCATCCCTGGGATAAAGCCTACTTGATCATGGTGGATGATCATTTTTATGTGCTCTCGGGTTTGGTTGGCAAGAATTTTATTGAGTAGATTTGCATCAATGTTCATAAGGGAAATTGATCTGAAGTTCTCTTTCTCTGTTAGATCTTTGTGTGGTTTTGGTATCAGTTTAATTGTGCTTCATAGAAGGACTTGGGTAATGTTCCTTCTGTTTCTATTTTGTGGAATAGTTTGAAGAGTATTGGTGTTAGGTCTTCTCTGAAGGTCTGATACAATTCTGCACTGAAACCATCTGGTCCTATGCTTTTTTTGGTTGGAAGACTTTCTATGAACCTTCTATTTCTTTAGGGGTTTGGGGACTGTTTAGATGATCTATTTGGTCTTGATTTAATTTTGCTATTTGGTATCTGTCTAGGAAATTGTCCATGTCCTCCAGATTCTCCAGTTGTGTTGAGTATACACTTTTGTAGTAGGATCTGATGATTTTTTTGAATTTCCTCAGTTTCTGTTGTTATTTCCCCTTTTCATTTCTAATTTTGTTAATTTGAATACTTTCTCTGTGCCCTTTGGTCAGTCTGGCTAAGGGTTTACCTATCTTGTTGATTTTCTCAAAGAACCAGCTCCTGGATTCGTTGATTCTTTGTATGGTTCTCTTTGTTTCCACTTGATTGATTTCAGCCCTGAGTTTGATGATTTCCTGTCTTCTTCTCCTCCTGGGTGAAGTAGCTTTTTTTTGTTCCAGATCTTTCACATGGGCCATTAAGCTGCTAGTGGATGCTCTTTCCCATTTTTTGTTTGTTTGTTTTTGGTTTTTGTTGTTGTTGTTGTTTTTTTTTTTTTTTTTTTTTTGGAGGCTTTCAGGGCTATGAGTTTTTCTCTTAGCACTGCTTTCATTGTGTCCCAAAGATTTGGGTATGTTGTGCCTTCATTTTCATTAAATTCTAAAAAGTCTCTGATTTCTTTCTTTATTTCCTCTTTGGCCAAGATGTCATTGAGTAGAGTATTGTTCAGCCTCCATGTGGATGTGGGCTTTCTGTTGTTTTTATTGCTATTGAAAACCACTCTTATTCCATAGTGATCTAATAGGAGGCATGGGATTATTTCAATCTTCTTATATCTGTTGAGGTCTGTCTTGTGACCAATTATATGATCTATTTTGGAGAAGGTACCATGAAGTGCTGAAAAAAAGGTATATTCTTTTGCTTTAGGATGAAATGTTCTATAAATATTAGGCAAATCCAATTGGTCCAATGCTTCAATTAGTTTTACTGTTTCCCTGCTTAGTTTCTGTTTTCCTGATCGACCCATTGAGGAGAGTGGAGTGTTAATGTCACCCACAATTATTGTGTTAGGTGCAATGTGTGCTTTGAGCTTTAGTAAAGTTTCTTTTATGAATGAGGGTGCCCATGCATTCAGCATATTAATGTTCAGAATTGTAAGTTCTTCTTGGTGGATTTTTCCTTTGACCAGCAAGAAGTGTTCTTCCATGTCTCTTTTGATGACTTTAGGTTGAAAGTCAATTTCATCTGATATTAGAATGGCTACTCTGGCTCGTTTCCTGAGACCATTGGCTTGTAATATTGTCTGCCAGCCTTTTACTCTAAGGTAGTTTTGTCTTTGACACTGAGGTGTGTCCTGTATGAAGCAAAATGTAGGGTCCTGTTTCCTTATCCAGTCTGTTAGTCTATGTCTTTTTATTGGGGAATTGAGTCCATTGATATTAAGAGTTATTAAGAAATAGTGATTATTACTTCCTGTCATTTTTGATGTTATTTGAGTGGTTATATTCTTTTGGGTTTGATGAAAGAAGGTTACTATCTTGCTTTTTCCAGGGTGTAGCTTCCCTCTTTGTACTGGAGTTTTCCTGCTATTATTCTTTGTAGAGCTGGGTTTGTGGAAAGATATTGTGTAAATTTGGTTTTGTCATGGAATATTTTGCTTTCTCCATCTATGGTGATTGAATGTTTTGCTGGGTATAATAGTCTTGGCTGACATTTGTGTTCTCTTAGAGTTTGCAGGGGATGGTGGAGCGCTTTCTGTAAGTGCTGGGACAGATTGCAGGGCTGACAACCTCCTGGCCATGCTTGCCCCCTGAATAGCCCAGGGCCTGGGTCAAGGCCAACGCCTGTCTGGCTTACACCCCCGTGATGTTGGCCTCAGGCTGAGTCTGTGTACCTTGGGCTGTTGGTTCTCTGTGGCGTCTGAGAGCCAAGATGGTAGAGAGTCTCTTGTAATTGACTGGTGGGAGGCAGAGTTCTGATGTGGCTTCAGTTGGGTGAAAGGTGCTGTAAATCCACCACTGCTTGCAGCCTGGCTGGCCAGCAATGGCCAGTGGTATCAGGCACAGGGCCTTCCAGGACCCTGTCACCTTGATTCCACTGCTGATGGCCCTTCAACTGAACAAGCTGCTGCTGCTGCTGCTGTTGTTGCTGCTGCTGCTGCCGCTGCCACCTCTAAGTCGTGTGTGATGATTTTTAATGGAAACATTTTTGTAAGTTTTTATAATAAGTCATATACATATATATATATATATATATACACACACACATACATACACACGTATCACATATACTGTGAATACTTAGGGATGAAATCAGTTAAATATCATCCACCTTCTTGGAGATGTTGACTTGATAAACATCAGGAAATGCATTTGCATTCATTCCTTCTGTGTTTTTACGAAGTGGCCCTGGACCACTATATATATGTGTGTGTGTGTGTGTGTGTGTGTGTGTGTGTGTGTGTGTGTGTGTGTGTGTGTTTATATGTATTCCTGAGCGTTTTAGTCCCCTGACTCTCCATAGCACAAGTATTCCATAGCACACCAGAATGCTCCAGAGACCTTCACAGCTCCTCTACTACACAGACCATACTTCAGATTTATCACCATGCCCTCAGAAGTCCATATCCTCAGTGCTCCCAGGCTCTTTGCTGTTAAAATTGAGGTCATCTTTGAAAAGATTCTTGACACTAATTACTGTGCCATTCCAGAAGGTTAGCTCTCTGGCGTGCAGCCTGAAGCTGCTGGGAGGTAACATATTTGAATATCCACTTACCTTGACACCAGGATACTCCTTGTTCCTTTTAAAACATTAGGAAGAAAGTGACCTGTCATTCATTTCACAAATCTGCATTAATTCCTCCCACTTAGTATGTCCCAATTGCTACCCAGGTATGTGGTCTGCCAATTTACAGCTGTGTTAAGAGCTTATTCAAGTGCTTGATTATACAGCTTTGGAAATGCAAATTTAGTGCACCCTCAGAGCTGGAGGAGCAGAATCTCCTTCCACTTATTGCAGATCAATAGTCCATCTCAAACCAAATGCAGACAGGATTCAGTGGGAGGAAAGGTCGATTCCAGAAGTAGTTATTTCTATGCAATCTGCTTCTTCATTTAGATTTCTCCAGATTCTTGTGGCATGTGTGGGTATCTGCCTGTTATTGCTATTCTGACACCCCTTCTAGGACTGGATTAAAGGACAACCTTTGAGTGCAGGAGAAAGAGGAAATATGCCCAGAACTCTTCACAAGAACAATTTCCAGGAATCCATTAGTTACAGATGGGAGCTTTGGATGAAATGGGATCGCCTACTTATGAATATCTGCATAGAACAAATGAGGGCAGAATCCCAAAAACAAGCACTGTGCTGTTTGCCAAAAGCACCCCATGGCCCATTGAAAGCCTCAGAACTTTGATGTAGGGTATAATCTCTCTTTGAAGTAGGTTGGGTTCCAAATGATGATTTTGTGGTTTTCACTAGGAATAAGAAAGTCATTTGTGCCATGAAGCCATGTCAGTACAGTAGTTTTAAAAATCTTTAGACAACTTTGTTTTAATCATCAATTTAGCCATGCAATTGTAGATTTTATAGAGCTTTTGAGACTCAGTTTCAATCTTTGCAAAATTTGTAATCCATGTCCTTCTGCAATTTTTGCCCAAAGCCATGCTATTGGTTAAAGAGGCTGAAGCGTCATTGAAATGGTTTTTCTGACCATTTCACACAGCAATTCATGGGCACATTGTTGAATCTATCTTGGAATTTACTCAAGATAACTAACTACTGGCAAGACAGTGGTGTCTAACATCCATGTGGAATAAGGCCTAATTTACACTTACAAGTCAAAATAATAAATCACACTTTCTACAAAGGTAAACCTTGAAGTGATGGCCAAACCTTTCTTTCAAATTCTTTATAACCAAGAGTTTTCTGGGCCTGTGCTGGTGAAACACTGAGTCCCTTGTGAGATGACTTTGAATGTCCCCTGTGAGATATATTGGGGTAGTTACCCTGTAAGGTATGTGATAGGGTCTGTCCTGTGAAGTGAGCTAGAGTAGCTGCTCTGTGAAGTGGGTTGGAGGTATCATCTTTTGAGGTGAGATGGTATGGTACATTGGAGTGTTTGAACTGTGGTGTGGGTTGGAGTCTTTTATTAATACCATGAGATAAGAATAAGACTACTATCACAATTTTTGAGAAAAAAATTTAAACAAGTTTTATTAAATACTGGTCAGGACAATGGACATTGACCAGATCCATATCCAGGATTCCCAGAGCATGCAGCCCAACTGTGGTACTCAGAGGTCTATAAATCCAAAACCCCTCAATGCAACATCATTTCCACCATTATCCATTCAGGGACAAATATAGATTCTGATGATTCTGATATACTTCTTGCCTGCATACTCCCACCTACATGTGATCAAGCACACTGAGCAATTGGGGCAACCAATCTTGTTCGCAAAAGCTAAAACACTTGGCTTATTTTCTCACATGAACAACAACCTCCATCATTTTAGGAAGTTATTCTTGGGCAAGTGGGGCTTAGAGGTTTATCTGTTCTTAGGAAACTGGGAATTACAGATAAGAGACATATTTGTTTTAGCACAAATCTTTTTAGCACATTTATTTAAACTTAAAATATAACTTTAACCAGCATGGTTAACCTGAATAGTAGTTTAGAGTGGTTACCCTCTGGTGTGCATTGGAGTATTGCAGCGGGCTCTGCAATGGAGGTTGGGATGGTCACCCTGTGATGTAGGTAGGAGTAGTAGCACTGTGATATGAGTTGGATTGTTTGCCATCTACTGTGTATTAGAGTGGTTACTCTATAATGATTGTTGTGGTGGTCACCTTGTGAGGTGGCCTAAAGTTGCTGCCCTGGGGACTGGCTTAGAATGGTTACCCTATGACAGGAGCTGAAGTGTTTGGCCTTTGATGTGATAGAGATAGTCAGAGAGTGGGGATGGTTCCAAATGAGGTAAATTTCCTGGAAGAAAGTGATAGTTATACATTAACTCAAAAGGGCTGAGGAAAAGGAGGCTTGGGCATGGCCTGGATGTGAGTGTGAGCAAGAGGTAGAAGTTGAGTTTAAGGAACATAGAGCTCAGATGAGAGTTCTCATAAATGAGTGTTACTTCCATTAGCCCTTTCTACCTTCTCTAAGGACTGGAGTTGGTAAGAATGGTAGATTTTCCACTGTGCCCCTAAGGCCCTCAAGACTAACTGATTTGTTGCGATAAATCTCCAACCCAAATATGCCCCGGCAAGGAAAACATAACTCAACTATTATAAATACAAGCTGTTCTCCTAGATTGGGGAGATTTACTACTACATTATCATCTTTTCCGTCTATGAAACCCTTTATAACTTGCAGTATCTCCAAGTCAGGGACTTCTGCTTCTCCTCCCTCCCTCTCCCAAAACCTTCTTCTCCTCCTCCACTTCATTTCCTTCTCACCCAAAACCTTCTTCTCTTCCTGCTTGTCCTCTTTTTCTCTCCTCACACAACTCTTTCTTCTCCTCCTGCCCAAATATTGCTCTAGCCTCTAGTTATAAATTAAGGTGGGAAGCAGGTTTACATAAAATCATCTGAGTGCAAACTCACTCCTTCTTTGAAGCCCCTCACAGAAGAATGGAATTAGCATCAAATACAATTAGCACCAGGGTTATCCACAAGACTTGCCACTTTCTGTCCAAGTAAAAGGCACTTTTATCTCAGATATAAATTGAAAACAACTATTAATATTTTAATTTATAAAGCACAAGAGACCTAACATCCAGTCCATCAACTTTGTTAATTAAAAAGAACCTCTGTAATCTAACCTATCTTAAAAGACTTAAAAATCTACACCTTACTCATGTCCTGGCTTTAGATTGTTAGCTATCTGAAAACCATCTCAAATCTATATTATCTTTCTCAGTGATAAACAGCTTGGTTGGCTATGAGACTACCAGTCTTCGTCCCCATCAGAAATCCAAGAATGACTAATATTACCTAAAAATATGAGAAGCACAAAAGATAGCTTCCAAAACATAGCCAATTAATAGAGACTACTGACAATCTGGAAAGTTCCTTATACTTCAAAATGTTGGAGTATCGTTCTTCAGCCTCCTGGCCCAGGGTCATCAGGCAGACCTTTGTAATGCAGAAATTTGAAGGGCTGATTACTCTGTATTGGCAGAGATTATCAGTCGACTATAATGCGTAGTATGTCCTTTTTCTGGACAGTATTTTGTCTGCAGATGAAATGAGGCAATTATTGCCTAGCGGCTCTCTCACTACAACTGGAGTAATTGATGCTCAATTACTTCTTTGAATCCAAGAAATGGAATGTTATCGGGAGCAGACTTGTATCAACAAGTGAATAAAAAAACATTAAATGTCATACTCTGTGGACTTCTGATGTTTTTGAAAACCTACTATCTATGCAAAGTAATCTGGCTGGTTCTCTGTTAACTACTCTTAGTCATTTCTAATTAAAATACTTGAAAAGATGCTAACAATAAACTCAGAGCCATGAATTTCTTATTTGGCCCTAAACTCACAGGCTTAAACATCTCAGATCTGTTTATAATAACAACAATCGAAGGACTGGGTCTAAGCCTTGTACTTTTAAAATTTTGTATCAATAGAAGAATTTTATACTAATGAAAACCTTGATATTACATCAAATTATGTACCATTTAAGAAATTATGACTCCAGCTTAGTAACAAAGAGATTTCTACCAAATGAGATTATGGCTATGCAGTGAATTTCAGATATTCCAAATAAAACCATTTCTACATTTCTCAGAAAAGCAATCTATATTAATCATCCCCAGCCCCAAAGCCTAGAGAAATGGAATGATGTCTCTTCATAACTTCTTCATGCTGAAAATGAGCACTGAGATATTTTTGAAGGTGGGGGAAAGGGTAGGGAAAATGGGAGAGTTGTTTAGTCTCTGATGTCTGTGTCTTGACTGGATCCAGCTGAAGTCCAGGACATCAGGTAGTTCAAGGAGGTTAGTTCAGCATGTCTGATGAAGAAATTCAATAAGGCTGTATTTTCTGTAATATATAAATCTCAAACAAAATTTTAGTATCATCAAGATAACCTTTTTGTTTGATTCTCTGGAATCCAGGGGGGGTTTCTCTGTCAAATTTGATCCATATAACTCTGGAAGGTATAAATACCTTAATAACCTTTTCTAAAAACATAAAGACAAAACCTTTTCCCCAAGTCAGCATATTCTTCAGCTGGTAACCAGGAAAACCAGTAGCTTGCCCTCTGCCCCAGAGGAATAATAAAACAAGCACAATACTCAAAATCACACATATTTTGATAATAAAAATAATTTTAAACAAATGAAGTAAACTAAAGAAATACTGTACAACCCCTATTTAGGCCTTTCAAATTTGTCATGTCAGGATATTAGCTCAAAATTCCCATGGAGTCCAAGTTAGAGAATATGAGTCTCCTGAAGACTTTATTATACCATCTTTAAAACAATGTCCCTCAGTGGAAAAATGGATACAGAAAATGTGGTATATTTACACAGTGGAATACTACTCAGCAATTAAAAATAATGAATTCATGAAATTCTTAGGTAAATGGTTGGAACTGGAAAATATCATCCTAAGTGAGGTAACTCATTCACAAAAGAACACACATGGAATATAGTCACTGATAAGTGAATATTAGCTCAGAAGCTCTGAATACCCAAGACCCAATTCATATATCAAATGATTTCCAAGAAGAAGGAAGGAGAGGGTCCTGGTCCTGGAAAGGTTTGATGCAGCAATGTAGGGAATTACCAGAACAGAGAAGTGGGAGGGGGTTGACTGGGGAATGGGCAGAAGGAAGAGGGCTTATGGAACTTATGGGGAGGGGGGAACCAGGAAAGGGGAAATCATTTGGAATGTAAACAAGGATTATAGAAAATAAATAAATAAACAATAGATTCACACTTCTATCTATACCTGCTTATAAGAGGCAGCTTGTTAAACCAGGATTTATACCCAAAATTCCATTGGATCCCATGTTAGATAGAATGAGTATTCTATAATACTTATTAGAGTAATATATCTTTATACCATATTTAAAGCAATTAATTCAAACTTCCACTAATATCTGGCAATAGGAAGCACATAGTTTTTACTTGTTTAGCTGTCTGCCAAGAGCAGCCTCCTGTTATATCATCTATCTGCTCTGCTCTCTACCTGGAACCAGAAACATTTAATTAATACCTGTTATAATATCTATCTGTTATGCTCTCTACCTGGAGCCACAGACTTCTATTAACTAATACCTGTTCATAGAAGGTGATTATCACTGCTCTCTCTACTTGGAGTCAGTGACTAATATTACCTATCTAGTTCCAAACCACAGGCAAATTATATCAACGAATTACCTTGTCCCAATCCCTTTGTACCTTTGTCTCCAGGTTCTTTATTCACTGGGAGGAGCTCAGTGTTGAAGCCCATGTCTTCTGTGTCCCTGTTTGGGGGTAGGGGAGGCAGAATGGGAAGCAAAGGATGCAGGGAAGAGAACACAGAAAGGCTCTTTCTGCCATTCTCTGTAAGCCCCTCAAATCCAGTCAGCTTCAAATCCACACTGCTGCCCAAGTCCTATTCAGGGGTTGGGGATGGGCAGTGAATTTTTATCTCAGGTTAGTTGAGTTCAAATCAATATGTTGCATGCCAATTTGTTGCGCTAAATCTCCAATCCAAATATGCCCTGGCAAGAAAAACACAACTCAAATAATATGAATACAAGCTATTCTCTTACATTAGGCAGATTTACCACCACTACTCTACCATTTTGTCCCATCTATGAGATCCTTTATAACTTGCAGTATCTGTGAGCCATATGCTTCTGCTTCTCCTCTCCTACACTTCCAAATCTTCTCTTTCTCTCCTTCTCACCCAACACCTTCTCCTCCTCCTCTCTTTCTCTTCTTCTTGCCGAAAATCGTGTTCTTTTGCCCAATCACTGGCTCTAGCCTTTATTTATAAATTAAGGTGGGAAGCAGGTTTACAAGAATTCATCTGAGTGCTGCTCACCCCTTGTTGGAAGGCCTTCAGAGAAGAAGGGAATTAGCATAAAATATAATTTGCCCCATGGCTATCCACAACACTGAGTGATTTTTAGAAATGAGTGCATGGGGTTATCTGATTGTGTGCATCTTGGAAGTCCAAATCTGAGTAAGATACCATTCATGAGGAGGAAAGCACCCAGTTCCGATGTTTCTGCTGTAGTAAGAAAGTTCTACCCATCCTGAAAAAGTATCTACCATAATTACAATGTATTTATACTTTTTGTTAGAAGGCATATGTGTAACATATATCTTCCTCTCCTCCCCTGGAAATTTTCCTTAAAATTGGTACAGGCTAAAGGAAGGAATGGGTGGTAAGGCTCCCTGTGGGGGCTCAAATACAAATGGAACTTCCCTAGATGATGCTCTTAAGGAAGTCAGAAAGGCTGGGGCAAAAGATAGGTTAAGGGAATTGGTAGAGAGGTTAAGATGTAAAAAGATTTGTGAATGGCTTTCAGGAAGGACTTTGCTTATGAGTCCGGGAGACAATTCCTTTCCTGATAAAGGAGCCAACCCTGAGGACCCATGAAAGCTCTCATACCTTGGAACACTCACTGGGGCTGAGAGTAGATAGGGATCAGGCACTGAGGGGCCAGGAGGAAAATAGAAGAAGGAGGGTAAGATGATTGTCTTGCTTCATTGGCAATTTTGTTAGCAAAAGGATTTCCTAAGGCTATATCATTCATAGAAGCCCGGTGACCCCAGCAGTGAATAACTGCTGCCTGTTTAGAAAGATAAGAGGCTTTTAACTGCTTTAGGATCAGAGGCCCATTTGTAATAGCTGTACCTCTGGTGGTGAGAAAAACCTCTCTCCTGCCAAATGGAGGCATGGTGGCATAGAATGTGAAAAGCATACTTAAAATCTGTGCATATCTCGATGGTTTTAAGGTCTATGATCTCTGCCTTCTGAGAAGAAGAGCCTGGTAGTAAAGGGGCAGATTCTACAACCTGATCAAAGGAGATTAAGTCATAGCCTGCTTGGTTTGGTGGGAGCTAGCAGAGCTGAGAGATAAATGTCTGTCTATAAACCAATTATGATCAAGACATGCTAGAGGGGAAATAGAAAAGTGTGGATTTCTGTGAGTAAGGGTTTCACTACGTAACTCTGGGCATAAATGGGTGGGACTAAAAGACATGGGAAGGACTGTATCAGGGATAAGTGGAGGGCAGGAACCCAATGAGATATTGGGGTTTTCTAGGAAAGTATTATGAAAAAGCTGATCCATAGAAGGACACAGTGGAAAGGCTCTTGTATGATAGGAGATTCTTGAGCTGGTGGAGAGAGAGAGAGAGAGAGAGAGAGAGAGAGAGAGAGAGAGAGAGAGAGAGAGAGAGAGAGAGAGCACTAACATCAGTAAGGCAGCATCATCTATCTGTTGTATTTAGCTTTGGAAGGACAGGGATGAAGGTGGGAACTCTCATTTGTCTTGAAATTCTTAGAGCCATTTTTCCATTTTCAGTAGTATATAAGATATAGGGTTGGTCAAGATCAGGGATAGCTAGGGCAAAGGCCTGTAGAAATGTGTCTTAGAAATGAGACAATCAGGCATGATAAACTTAATGGGACCTAGAGATTCAGTTAGGGGAATGTTAGGTGCTTCAGAGAGAAGGTGAGCAAGAACAGAAAAGTTAGGAGTACAGCTTCTAAGGTATCATGTAGGGCAAGGAAGAAGAAATCCTCTCCCTTGGTTCTTAGAAGTATGACTACAGGTACTGTTTGTGATCAAGAGTTCATGACTATTCAGGGATAGCACAAAAAGTCTAGGTATTTGACTTGAGAAACCGAAATTTTAGTTTTGGAAGGGCAGACTGTGTCCTTTGTGTCCTAAAATGTTGAAAAGAGGTACAAGTTATTAGAGCAAAAGTAAAGAGCTTCAGAGTAGAAGGACTTCTAATTTTATATTAAGTTCCTGGAGGACACCTCTAGGGAAACAAGGTCAGTGACCAGAGACAGGACAAAAAAAAAAAAAAAAATAAAATAAAACAAAAAATAAAAAAAGAACAAAAACAAAAAAAACAAAACAAAAACAAAAAAAACCTCAAAACACCTACCACCACCCCCAAAAAAGGAGCTGTCTCACAATCTCCAAGGCAGGATGGTCCAAATAAGTTGTACCATGTCGGGATCCCACCTGGTGAAAAAAATCCTGTAAATCTGAGTATATACTTCCTTAACGTCTAGGAGAGAAATACAAGAGGTGGAGGAGGGAATCTGAGAGAGTAGAGTATAGGGGTTAGGACCTACCAGGCATATAGGAAGGACAGCTGCATTAATAACCCTGAGGTCCAGGACTAGGTGACAAGAACCAGCAAGTTTTAGTATTGGCAGGACAGGGATGTTATATAGTGAGTAAGTGCACTTGAAAATACCTTATCAAGAAAGCTCCATATTTCCGATTTTTAATCCTTCATGTTTTAGAGGAATGTCATATTGAGAGCAACAGGGCTAAAAGGTTAAGTCCCAGAGTAGGATTTTAATGGGGGAGAGGAAGAAATAATGTGAAGCAACTGAGGGAGATGAAGTGTCCCATACTTTTAGGTTAACCAGGAAGTCTAATATAGGTAGGGGGAATCATTAGTTTAAGTATGGAGGGAACTCTTCAGAGACTAGGAGAGGAGGAAAAATTCCAGAGAGATTGGTTAAAAAGGAAAGGAAAAGTGTAGCTTATTTTTTATTAAATTATTTTATTTATTTACACTCCAAATGTTGACCCCACTTCCTGGTTTCCCCTTCCAGAGTTCACCCTGTCCACCCATCTGCACTTATGAGAGGAGAAAAGTGTAACTTAACCATGATATCTCTGCCCCAAAATGGGGTTAGGCAACTATGTGTAGCAGAGAAGGAATGAGCTGTCAGGTGGCCCCAGAGAGAGCAGAGGAGTGGGCCTATAGCACTTGGATGGTGGGGCTGACTGTCAATACCCTTCACAGAGATCTGAGAAGGATAAGTTTCACTGGAGTAAGTAAGAAATATAGACAGAATTTATTAAAACTGACAGAGACTTATAAACTACCTGGTCATTCTAGGTTCCTCCCTGGTGATGGTAATTTCCTTGGGGAAAGAGGACTCGGCGCAACATCAGCCTTTGGCTGCCAGGCCCAGAAGATACAATAGATTTCTCTGTGGAGGAGGAACTGGCCTATCTTGTCTCACAAAATTCAGACAATCAACTCTGCAGTATCCTGATTGTCCATAGTTTGTAAGGGTCATGGTAGCTGTTGAGGTGAAAGGCAGTCTTTTATCCAGTGGCTAGATTTGCCACATTTGAAGAAGGCTGCAGTTGGAATTCTTCTGTGCCCTGTCATCTTCTTTGGAGGAGTTCTAAGTGCAGCTGCTAAGAGCTGTCACAGGAAGCTTTATATAACTTTACCAACTTCTCCCTTCCATTAAATATCTTACATGCCATATTCAGCAGATATCTCTGGGGAGATTGAGGGTAATAATCTAGCACATTAACATTTCCCCCAATATCAGGGAACTAACTGGGAGACAAAATAAGAGTTTAGGGCAAGTATTCCCTCTTGAGACTTAGAATCTAGTTTTGTATACTGAAGGATGGCCTTGGTAAGGTGGGCAAAGAACACAGCAGGATTTTCATCCTGGCCTTTGGGTGGTGGCATCTATCAATTTGTCAAAAATCAATTAAATGATGAGAGACTTTCTAGAGGCCAGCCAGGATAATAGACATTATAACCATTTTTATCTTAGGCTAACCTTCCCCATGGACTGTTTCTCAATTATCCTGGTAGTTCCAGTGGGGGGGGGGGTGTCTCACTAAAAACTGTGTCAGCTTTGACTGAACAGAAACTATTCATGCAACAGACTTCATCTCTGTGGGTGGCTTGAGCCCCTCTCCCCTCTTAGAACTGAAAGTAGAGGGGAAAATAGCATACAATTCATGCCAGGTGATGTTATAGGTTTGAATAAGGCACTTGAACTCTAGTGTTGTTAGAAGGGTCAACAGAGAAAGAAGGTAGATACTTCTGAAGAAGGTCAGCATAGAAAAAGACATGGAAAAGACATGTGTACATGGAAAAAATGATTAGAGTCTGCTGCCTCTCTTAGGAAGAAAAGACCATCAGTGTAGAATCAGGAATGAACTGGGGAGATGATGCAAAAAGTGTACTTGAGGTCAAGATAATATTAAGGCAGTGAGTTGGCTCAGAGACTGCCAGAGAATGAGTTTGATTTTAAGAAACTGCTTAGTTTGAGGAGGTGACCAGGGTGGGGCCAAATCCTGAATATCAAAGCTAAAAGGAGTAGAAGCAGAGAAATCTAGATAACTCTAGTCAGCATCAGGAGAGGATCTGACATTTTCTAGGAAAAAAAAAAAACCCTATTGAACATGGCATAAAATACAGAGGAAAGAAAGTCCACACATAGGCAAACTCAGTGCAGTTGTCCATGAGTTGGCAGTGCTTGTCAAGATCAGTGGACATTAAGTAGTCAAATGTGCCATTCTTTGGCCATTGAGAATGGTTGTCAGTCTCAGAATGTGCCCAGGCTACATGATAAGGGTTAATGTTATTGCTAAGTCTAGTGTTTTGTCCTGATTTGAAGAGATAGGCAAGTGGAGTGAATGAGTTAGGTTTTGAGTGGCAAGAGCACATAGTCAAAGAGTGAGAGAGGTGCATAAGGGTGTGTAGAAAGATTTTTTTTTAGTTCCCTCTGCAAAGGCAATAGAGGTGGGTAAGTGAAATGACAAGAATTTCAATCCAAGTTGTCCCCAGGCAGACTGAGACTTTTCAAAGAGAAGTGTCCTAAAACACAGAATGGTATCTCATTTTCATTGTGACAGAGGCCCAGTATGGCAAGAGAAAGCTTCCTGGCACACAGGTATGGCTTTCATAGTAAAAGCAGACAAATCAGGGAGCTCTATAATAGCAATTACCCAGTAGAAAGGGAGACCATAAGTGACTAGATCAGGTAAAGGAGAAAACAGCTGAAATAATGCGTGGGGGTGGGGTGGTAGAAAAGTTAGAGGATGAGGAGTGTCTTAGTAAATAGAATTACCCTCCCGGTTGGTCCCCAGAAAAGCATAATAGAGAGATGTCCACATGATGGGCATCCCAAAAGGACATAGAAGGTAGATGCCCATATTTTTATAGATAGTCCAAAAGGACACAGAAGAGGCATAGGACACCTACCAAGAAAGTGAGGAGAGACTTATTTAGAACATGTGGAGGAGCTGGACTTTCAAATTTGAAGACAAATATGTTGGGTGGTAGAACCTAGCACTTGCAATTGATTACACCCAGGGAGGCAGAATTGGCAGGTAGGTTCATCTAGGAAAGGATGAGCCCCCTTGGAAAGGTAACGTGTTTTTATCCCTCTCCAGTTTTAGAACAAGATGAATGAAAAATAAATAAAAAGTGAAAGAAAATATATCACTGCTCCTAGGTATAGTGGAGGAGAATGTTTATTGTATGCTTAGATTTTTCAAAACCTCCTGTTCTTTGCTCCCTTCTAGCACACCATCCACCAGACATAGTGGAAAAGAAAGTTTGGTAGAGCAAAGTAGGAGGTGGTCTTGTTTAGAAACAGTTCTTCTGAGTAAATCCAATCTGTTTTGTCAAGATCTCATCAGTTCAGTTCAAAAGAATCAGCACAGATAGCTTGATCCACTAACAAACACCATTCATATATAAGCATCAGCAGGTCAATCCAGAAGAAACTAAGAGACTCTGCCCATTGGTCTAAGTCTGCAGAAGTGGCAAGAAGTCACCAGAACACCACCAAAAATTGTTGGTGTGTTTCTATTAAGTCCTAACAAACAATGCCCAACAAAGATTGGCAAGGTGAAGGCCTGTGTTAGAAATGCCCAATGATGACCAGCAAAGAATGGTAAGGTGTACCAACAAAACACAGCACTGTCCACTGTCTGTTGGCTTATATTTATATCCTTTCTAAACATCATGTGTTCCCTCAAGGGTTTACTCTAGGAAAACAGGACATGCCCATTTTCTAGGCTGCTTCAAAAACACAACAACAACAACAACAACAAAATCCCACTATGCCATGTGTCTGTTCTCAGCAAAACATACCCCAAAATTTCTGCTTCAGCAATAGAAGAAAAACCTCACATGACACACTTGAGTCTCAAAAGAAACCAGAAATTTCCACTTCAGTTTATTATAGATACATGGGAGATACATAGCCAGAAACAGACACTCTGGGAAAGTCCAGAGTGGCCATGACCCTGAACTATGTGGAAGAGGGAAAGAGTGGAGAAATGGACAATGGAAAGAGGTATGACAGGTATAGCAACCAGGATCTCAAAGGTATAAAAAGGGCTGGTAATGTTTGTATTATACAGGAACGATACTTTTGGAGAAGGGCTTCCCAGTCCCTGGAATGGAAAGTTTAGTACATGGAGTGGGGTATGCAAGCCACACCCTGTAACAGGTAAGGACTGAAGGATGCTGGGAGAACCTAGAGGCCAGGCAGGATTTGTTTTGTTAAATAGGTACCTCAACCATTTGTTCCAGGTATGAAACTTAACAGTCAAACAATATTTGGACAAATTATATCATAATTTCCTGACCAACAATCACTTTCTCTACATTCACTTTTAACATATCAAACTTTTCTCCACTAGCTCTTTTCTTGTTTGCCAGATATGTGTCATCATCCAGGGTAATGGGATAAGCCCTGTGGAATGTGTCAGGGCCTTACTAGCCTGGATTTCTGAATATTGCTCAAAGTAGACATCATGTCACCAAATAGCATTCATGTGCTAAAATTTTACAGGTCCTTAACATTGTCTGTGACACAAAGTTTGGATTCCTTTTCTTTTGAAACTTGCTATCAAAAAAAAACTTTAAAACATTATCTCTTAATAGGCATTTTATTCACGTTTATTTACTGCACATTGGAAGTGTGAATGACTTGGATGGAATCTCTTACACCAGGAACTCAGAAGTCTAGAGCAGAGTACAGAGGTAGAAGATTCAAACTCTACAATGTCCAAAAGAGAACTTCCACTGACACCACATACTCATTCACATTGCCTTTATTATGACAGATATTCTTCGAAAGCTTTATCAGGTCTGTGACCTGATAAACCAGCCTGTGTTCCATAGTTTTCATATGGCTCTATAGGATTAAAGCAAATGTTTTTCATTAGACACTATAGTTCTTTCCAAATCTACATTGAAAGGGATTTCTATGCCAAATGATAGGCCAGGTATCCAAGATGGCCCAACAAATACCTGTTCAATTATTGGAATTCAATCAAAAGAAGGGCTCACTAAAGGAATTGGCTTTATCAAGAACTGCATTAGGGGTTGTTCTGCAATTAAGAATAGTGGCAAATACTTGACTTGAAATGGACAGTTTTGCATTAGCCATGAGCACAGTCCTTGATCTCCATATCAACAAGGGAACAGCAGCAAATTTAGGGGAATCATGATGTCTATTACCACAATGACCTACAAAGCTGATGTTTCTAATGTCAACTCACAAGCCTAATTGGACTACCCAGTCAGTAAAATGTCTCTAGAAGTACCCTAGGTACAAAGGAGCACATTTCAAGTCCAAGTGCTTGCTTTAAATGGCATGTAATTTGCAAAATATTTAAACCAATGACTTCATTGTCCTTAACGTGCAACATTGAAGATGTAAAAGTCTACATTTAATGAAAACAATAAAAAGTTTTATCTTATTTTATCAGTTCTTTCAAGAAAATGGAAATGACTCTGACATGTGGGGAATGTTGGGACCCATCTGGCTCTTTTTTGTTCCATCAGCTATCCTGGCAGATTTTGAGCACATAAAAAAATCAGCCATCATCCAACATAACTGTACTTCTTTTCTCAAATTGTTCTGACTCTCCTACTATAGCAAAACCACATCATTGTGTCCTTCCCTTGGATTGATAAACTAAGTAAAGTATAGGAACAGTTACAAAATTAATTGAATGTGACACTCATCATACCTGAGTTCATCCATGCTCTGAAATACATAAAACCCTATCTGTACATTAGAAACACTGAGTCTCATATGTTTACTAGAAGAGTTAGAGTACTTTTACTCTTGAAAATTGTACATTTGATGAGCAGACTAGAAGAGGATATGAAGGATACCATGTCAGCTTACCAATGAGCAGAAGCTTTTGGTTTAAAAGATGGGGACGGGGCCTCTGAGATGGACTGGGAGTTACAGTTCCATTAAGAGTACTTTTCTAGCAAGCATAAGGCCTCATGCTTTGTCCTGTGTCACATATGAATGAGTGCATGAACACACACACACAGAGAGGGAGAGAGAGAGAGAGCAAGAGAGAGAGAGAGAGAGAGAGAGAGAGAGAGAGAGAGAGAGAGAGAGAGAGAGAGAGAAGGACAAAGAGACAGAAAACTAGAGATTGGGCTAGAGAGACAACAGAGAAAAAGAAAGAAACAGAGAAGAGAAATAGGATCCATCATACTACTTCACATGTGATTTCTAATGTACTGCACTAAATCCCCACCACAACTACAAAAGGACAATTAAATTATAGCAAAGAGAATGTCATTGATGTTCATTATGCACCTTTGCACAAATAAAAGTGCGTGAGTGTGCACTAAGAAATCTGTAGTATAATTTACAACTATTTCTACAGTCACATTCAGAATGACAATTGACCTGGCCATAGTTGTGCAAACTTGGAGTGGCAGCTCTTGTAAGGCTGAAGCAGAAGCATTGTTGAAATACCAAGGCCAGCCCCAGTTAGAGACAAAGGAGTGAGCTAATCATACAGGATTAAGAAAATTTGTATGGTCCAATGACAAACAGGAAGGTTGTCTACAAAGATGTGACTCACAACTATAAACTATGTATGAAAAACATAAAATGCTTGCTTCCTGAATTTACTACAGAGTTGGTGATTAATAGGTTATATGTGAAAAAAACATATCATAGTCAAAAATCTCTGTTCATGGATGTTGCTTTTCCCTCTAGGAACAGGCCCATATCTGCTAGCAGAGCAAGAAGAGAGTGCATTCAAACTGTGTCAATAAATGGCCACTATTGACTACTTGAAGTAGAAGTCATACATTGTTAGGAATGTTCCTGCTTTAGAAATATCATAAACCCCAAAACTGCAAGTATGGTTTAGGGATGTTCATGCAGAGGCCAAATGGAATGCAAATAAATTAAAAGTAGAAAAATTTAAAAGTGTTTATCTCCCACAAGCAAGCAACCAAAAGACAAATTAATGAGTGTTTGAAAGCCTTCCTTTCCTGGTTGTAAAAATCCAGATGTCCTTCTTGGTTTTAATTGTAAACTTCACAAGTCCTAGAGTCACGGGTGAAGTGAGTCGCAGTGGAGAAAGTACCTACATCAGGTTAACCAGAATATATGCCTATGAGGTATTATTCTGATTGTTATTTGATATTAATTATGAACTATGACCTGGAAGTATAAGCTAAATAAACTTTCTTCCCACAATTGCTTTAAATGAGAATGTTTTATTACTGCAATAGAAATTAAAATATGGTGCTGTATATAAGATACTAAGAAACTTGTCTCTAGGACAGTATTCCATACACAGTATTCTCACATTGTGGTTTTGATTCTCAGAAAAGTTAGTCTCTATCCTGTCTCAGTTACATGTGTTCTACCATTAAAGTGATCACTTCCAATTCTTTCATTAAAAGTGCTATTGGAAGACTCTTAAATCACTGAGTCAGGATTCACTTTTGTGTTTGTTTAAAAATAAATATTCACACATGGTAGGCTTGTCTGATGATTATTTTTCAAAAAGGTTAAAGGGGAGTCAAACTCTAAACCTCATGTCTTATTAATAGTGCATGTCATTGATATCTACCAGAGATAATGATGTCATTATGAGTAACTATGCCAAGCTGATGAAATATGCAGCTCAATATATCAAAAGTAATTCTCGTTATAAAGTTAATAAGATCCTCTGGTTGTTTTTTTTTTATTTCAAATACTTAAAATGTATACTCTGAGTATTTATATAATCTCCTAGAATTATCTGATATGGGATGATTTTTATCTGTAAACATTTTTAAGTAAGTAGGACAGATTACAAAAATGAAATGGTCTCTATGTGAATTGCGCATATCATTGACATAGAAAGTTAGGTAACTACATGTGAGACAAGTTTGAGAAGGGGAGTTTTGCAAATATGAAATTCTAAGACTGTGTCTGACAATTTAGAAATTTCTAAATTGTTGGAAAACTCTCCATCCTATTGTTTCTCCCTCATTTGTCCCTTATTCAATAGAGTATCATAATATCTCAACCTTATCTCAAACTTGAAGTCCACTTGCCTTAGATTCCAAAGTAGCAGTATTATAAAAGTTCATCTACACTTTTGACCTTCTCTTCTTTTTTTTTCATTTTCATTTTTTTAATTGAAAATAGATTCTTCTCTCAGGCATTACATCTTTTTTATTGATATATTTTTATTTACATTTCAAATGATTTCCCCTTTTCTGGGTCCCCACTCCTCACAAGTCCCATAAGCCCTCTTCCCTCCCCCTGTTCCTCCATCTACCCCTTCCCGCTTCCCTGTTCTGGAATTCCCCTATACTCTTGCACTGAGTCTTTCCAGAACCAGGGGCCACTCTTCCATTCTTTTTGGACATCATTTAATATGTGGATTATGTCTTGGGTATTCAAAGTTTCTAGGCTAATATCCACTTATCAGTGAGTGCATACCATGATTGATCTTTTGAGACTGGGTTACCTCACTTAGTATGCTGTTCTCCAGCTCCATCCATTTGTCTAAGAATTTTGTGAATTCATTGTTTCTAATGGCTGAATAGTACTCCATTGTGTAAATATACCACATTTTTTTGTATCCATTCCTCCATTGAAGGACACCTGTGTTCTTTCCAGCTTCTGGCTACTACAAATAGGGCTGCTAAGAAATACTCAGCAATACTTCAGTTAGCTATTACATTAACATTGTCACTCATAATTTATATGTGAGATGACTTATCCAGAGCCATCCAGTTAAAAAGTCACAAAATCACAACTTCTATATAACAATTTCCATATAACTTCATAATACATGCAAACACATTATGTAAAGCCCAATGCACACCACAAATACTCTGACTCAATACATATGCAAGTACATAGTTCTCATATAATAGCTAAATAGGAATAAACATTTTAATAATATTCTTGCATATGTCAGTGTTAACCAGAAAAAATTCAATATGAGGTAGACAGACATACTAGATGATAGGTTATAATTTTCATAGATAGATTATGATGCTCCATAGACAGACAAATGACTGTTGATATATGAATAGATAGATAGATAGATAGATAGATAGATAGATAGATAGATAGATAGAGATAGATAGATACATAAGTACATAGATATGTAGTCTGATACATAGATACATAAATAGGTAATAGATAAAAGAATGCTCATATTGTATGTGTTACTTTTGTTGTTTTGATTAAATATCAGGGCCAAAAGCAATTTTAGAAAGTTTATTTTGATTTATAACTCCAGAGGGCTAAATGAACAGAATGGCAGGAAAGATATGGCGACAGTAGCAGGAAGCTGAGCAATCACACACAGGAAATAAAACAGAGGGGAATGGAAGTAGGATGATCCTATAGGCCTTGAAAGCTCATCCCAGTAACACATACTTTTATAAATAATGCTTTACATTTAAAATTTCCATAGACTCTCAAAATAGCAACTTCAACTGCATTCTAATGATCAAGTACAGAAGGGATTGGGGAGAATTCCTCTTCCCAACCATCACACATTCATTCACACATGCTCAAGAGAAATTTTAATATGAGATTATCTCTCAAAATTATGGCTGCCCTATGCAAGCTGAAGAACCAGGTTGGTATTGAGATTTTCAGTCCAAAGCTTGATGATGAGAATGTGATGAGGTAACTTCAAATTCAAGGCCAAAGGCCGTGAGATTAATCATCATTCAATAATCTATTCTTTTTCAAAACTGTGTAGTATTACATTACATAGCTAAACTATAATTTGTTTTTTCATTTACTGTTGGATATTTGCATTCCTTTCAGTTTGACCTTCATAAATAAATGCGGTTTGTTCATTTATCTGTAAGGATACTATATTATAAGGATACTATTTTAGAGATTTTTCTAAACACTAGTACATAATGCTGACCTCCCAACACCACAAAAAAAAAACATTGGAAGTGCTTTTTAATTTGGTTTTTATTTGTTTATATGCATTTGATTATCTGGGATTAGAATATGACATTGCATATCCTAGAGCTGGAGTTTCAGATGACTCTGAGTCATCCTACATTAATGATAGGAAGCCAACTTAGGTCCTCCAGAAGAGTAGTGTGTTCTTTTAACCACTGAGCACTCAATTTCTCTAGCCTAAGAGGAAAGACTTATTTTAGCTCATGGTTTCAAAGTTTCATCCATCATGCCAGGAAACTATGACAAAAGTGAGCTTGGGAGCAAGGAAACAAGAAGAAAAATGTCAACATTTCCAGACTTTCTCTTTCTTCCCACAAATTCCCTGTCAGCCTCCAGTCTATTATGTGTCACTGTCAACGTCCAGTGTCTGTCTTTCATCCTTTATTAGTTCTCTATGGATACATCCTCACAGACATTCCAAAAGACATATTTGACTATCTAACTTTAACAAAGAAGGGTAAACACATACTGTGTTCTTTCTGCTAGAAAGTACTCAGAAGTACACTGGGAGAAGCATGTGGCAGCAATAATTTAGCCATATAACAAACTGCTAGGTTTTCATAGTGGCCACCATCTTACGTGCCTATTGGTGATGGGTGAGATTTCTTGTTCCTATGTATTCTTCTCAATGGTTGGTATAATCTGTCTCCCATCATACACGTATATACACAGTTTATGATGACTTCTTTCTTTATGCAACTTTTGGGGTCTTTAGTTTTTTAATGTGTCATCAAAAGAGTGGCTATTCTTCTTTCACTTTCACTAATCACATTGCATTATTGAAACAAAAACCTCCTAAGCAAGCTATTCTAATGCTAGTGAATCATGAAGTTTTCCTTTCTGGCTGTTGAATATTATTGGAATTTCTAGCACTGGCGATTTCCACCCTGTTCAAACCATCTTGGTTGGTTCTTTCATGGGCCTCCATTACTCTTGGGCAAATATGACTATCAGTTCTCAGCCAACTGCTCCTGTGATAGGGGAAAACTATGCAAACCCACATTCTTCACTCTGTGCAGCACACCTGAATTTCAAACTTTGCTGTTTTCAGTGCTCACAAATCCACCTATATCCCAACCTTTCTTTTCCTCTCATCTAGAAATCTCCAAGTCAGCCAGCTGGGACTTTTGTAGCATTTGCCATCTCTGTTTTCTGTCTTGTGGTGGCCACTTCCCTTAAAAACTATGATTTTCTTTCTGAGTTCCCCCCTTTCTATTGTTTTAAGAAGGAAAATAAAACTGATCCACACTATTTCTCCTTTGCAGACAAAAGAGAGCTTCAACACTTTTTGACAATTTTAATCCGTTCAGGACATGTTGACTCACTCCTATTTTGGAAGGTAAAAATAAGACTCTCTAAGTTTCCTACCTATAAAACTAAAATAAAGAAAATTTACCTTAATTTATAGCATGCTACTATGTGTACAGTTAATAGCTCTAGTTTTATTTGAACAAGTTTCTCAAACAAACTTCTACATCCTTTTCTCCTTTCCTCTTCCAAGGGATAATTGTTATATGGACAATATTTGAGTGTTTTATATGCAGTTTGTTTGAGTTAATGATTTCCCAAGCCATAGTTCTTCAGCTCCTGCATCTGTAATGGGGGATGGTTGTGCTGATGACCTAGTAGATTGGCAAGCTTGTTTTCTGAGATGAAGAAGGAATTGAATGTCTGGAAAGACAGAAGATGGACATTCAGTGAATGGAAAAGTAACAGCTTCATTTCCTTATGTAAGAGAACCTAAAGCTGGGAGCCTACTAAGTGGACTCTAGCTCCTGTATATTTTAAGAGAGCTGAATCCTCTCCATTTTTCCAATTATCCCTTTAGATATCCTACCTCCACCCATTTTTCTCCAAGTCTTCCAGCATTGATAAGCTGTCCTCTCAGGAAATTGACTTTCACCTTAAGTCCCTCTAACTTTTCTTTATATCCAAGGTAATTCTGAAGAAGTTTCAGGGTTAAAATCTCCTCAAATTTGATAAATATTGAGGCATAATTTTTTTAAATTTAGATATGAGTGCTATAAAAAGATAAGCTGTGAAATTAAAAAGCATCCAGACACAGTAGACTGAATACAACCTAACCTCTTCACTTTCTCATTGATGGCTTGTAGAACTCACTAAATGTAATGATTAATATTGATCATCAAAACACCTGGGAGAAAAACCTCCTGCAGACCTGTGCAGGGTTATATAGATTAGGTAGCTTCTGGACTACTTGTGAGAGACGTTTTTTATTAGGTTAATTGAAGTCATAAGATTTAACTGGGCAGCACCCTTCACTGGGCTTGGCTTGTGGACTCCATAAGCTGTCTCAAGATCCCGCAGTCCCAACTCTTTCACCATGGTGTATTCTAATATCAAAATCTGATACAGACTAAACCATTTGTCTATTAGATTGCCTTTGCCACCAGGATGTTCTTTAGTAACAGGGAAAGTTCCTAATACCATGTGCCTGAATTTCCAGGAACCAAGCTAGACCAAGCAGGAAAAACAAGTTTAAAATTAATTAGTAAAAGTGTGATGAAATAATAGAATTCCTTGCTTTTCAAATACTAATGGATGACCATGCAGGAAAAGTAAGATGCACTGTATTGAAGACCCGCAGAGACTTGTTATTACAATATCCGTAGTTGCCTCTACAGTGTCCACAAAATAATAAGTATAAAGTATGTATCTCCTTCTTTCCAGTGAATAAATGAAGAGGTTTGAATACCAAATTTCAAAATTCATTTGCAACTTCATTTCCAAATAAAGAGGTTTGAATACCAAAATTAAGTCTGCCAATTAGAAAATTCTATTAAATTTAATTTAGCTATAAATACAAACCATGGGAATTTCCTCCATCAATAAGCCAAATTTCAGCGTCTCATTTCACCCTCACTGTACTGCCTGGTTTTGTGTGTCAACTTGACATAGGCTGGAGTTATCACTGAGAAGGGAGTTTCAGTTGGGGAAGTGCCTCCATGAGATCCAACTGTGGGGCATTTTCTCAATTAGTGATCAAGGGGGAGGGCACCTTGTGGGTGGTACCACCTTTGGGCTGGTGCTCTTGGGTTCTATAAGAGAGCAAGCTGAGCAAGCTAGGGGAAGCAAGCCAGTAAGAAACATCCCTCCATGGCCTCTGTATCACTTCCTGCTTCCGGACCTGCTTGAGTTCCAGTCCTGACTTCCTTTAGTGATGAACTGCAATGTGGAAGTATAAGCTCAATAAATCCTTTCCTCCCCAACTTCCTTCTTGGTCATGATGTTTGTGCAGGAATAGAAACCTTGACTAAGACACTGACATTTAGCAAATTTGCTTCTAGGTAAACTCACATCCAAGTCATTACTTAGAAGAACAAATTTTATTGTTCAGGTTATTTTTTCACTCAGATAACCATCTAACATTATTTAAGATTCATTGTCCTCTTTGGGACTTCTGGCAAAGGGCATGTAACAGATACATAGCATTAAAAATCTAAGATTTACTCCTACCTCAGTAGGCCTGTTATATGTCATGTGATCCAAACCTATCAGTATTTAAAATTTTAAAGACAAATTATTGCATATAAACGATATGTGATAAACATTCACCAACTTCACAACTCTGTTTATTTGGAATGTTCCCAGGACAGCAAACTAACATCATGGAAGAGTTGTTTTTTGAAGTAACGTGACCAGATAAGGATTTATCCACCCCTTCCTCCCTATTCTTTCAATATCTGCATCTTTGAAGAAATACAACCCATTGGACATGGTTTAGAATATTAGTCAAGTAAATGTCATTATACAGCAAAGGTATTGGGTTTTATTAAATCTAGATGAATTTGGAAATTAAATAAAGTGCTATAAAGTGCCTCTTCATAACTTAATTTGTTCAAGCATGGCTACTAGATCTACATTTTCTGGATCTTTAAAAGTTCCTTGCACTGAAGCAGATCCATCTGATCTATTGATTAAAATAATGAAATTTTAAAATGTCTGTCTCTATCATAAACCAGAAATTCAATGAGTAACATTAATTACTGAGGAGATGCATAAAGTATAGAGAATGACTGTTCCTTTAGGATGTTATTAAGCAGAAGAGAGTATTTGGAAGAAAGAAAATAAACAATTCAGTAGGGGTGAGTGTTGACAGAAGGGAGGTTGCTGGCCAAAACAGCATCAAACTAGGTACTTGTCCAGTCTTGAGCTTCATTAAGCAGTTTTATCACTCTCCGTGGTGGTCCAACACAGGACATCAGATAATGGGGCTTCTCAATTTAAAGGCTTTGCTTTGGTGGGGATTGGCAGCTCTGATAATACAAATCCAGGACAAGTTGACATTTTTATTAAGAGCTCTGAAGACAAATCCATTAACAACTGCCGTATCAAGAGATCTGTATGAAACATGAACGATGTGCTAAAGTAATTTTCTTTGTACATTGTCAATATACCTGCTATAGTTACTAATGGTATGCCAGAAATGATAAGTAAAACTTATGGACATAGAATTTTAATGTATATAACCCCTTAGGTAAATGAGTTAAATACCACATCAAGGTGAGAGCCAACATCTCAATATAGTACTTCAGATCATAACAACATTCTAAATTAAACTGAGACTATGATTATCTTTAATGAAAGAAAACATAAACTTGAACATGCTGGTTAACCATATTGCTGGAAATACTGAGAAAAATGTAGCTTTGCTTTTCAAATGATACAAGATTTTGAAATTTAATTTTAAGATTTGAAGGGTTAGTATGTGAGGGTATTTGTAACTACATTTCCAGTTGACATAAACGTTACCTGCTAATTTTCTAATGGAATTTTATTGAGCTGGAATCTGACATTCGTCTTAAAGTAATATTTAATCAAGACTTTTATAAAACACCTATAGGTCCCGTCTACACAGTGAAATACATTTTTACTTCACAATTATATGTTATTCAAGTCATGGATTTTGGCAAAATCTACATCTGTGAGCAATGATTTTCAACAATGAAGTGTAAGTAAAACCAGGTCTCAAATTGAGACCCATCCCATGGGCAAGAACTAATCTCTGACACTATTAATGATGATATGTTATGCTTGCATACAGGAGGCTAGCATAACTGTCCTCTGAGAGGCTCCACCTGACAGCTTAACCTAACATATGCAGAGACCCACAGCCAAACATTAGATTGAGCTCAGAGAGATATGTGGAAGAGTCCGGAGAAGGATCAAGGGACCTAAAAAGGATAGGGACTCCACAGAAGACCAACAGAGACAACTAATCTGGACCTGTGGGAATTTTCAGAGACTGAACTACCAACCAAAGTGCAAGCATGGACTGGACCTAGGTACTCAGGGCATATGGAACAGACGTGCAGCTTGATCTTCCTGCAATCCCTAACAACTAGAGCAGAGCTGTCCCTAAATTTGGTCCCTGCATGCAGATTCCATTCCTCTAATTGGGCTCCTGTGTCTGGTCTCAGTAAAAGAGGATACATTTAGTCTTTCAGTGACTGATACCCCAAGGGAAGAGGGTTGAGGTTCCCAGAGAGTCTATCCCTTCTCAGAGGAAAATGGGAGTGTGGAATGGGGGAAGGAACAGTGTGAGACAGGGAACTGTAAGGAGAGGGGAGGTTGATATTGGGATGTAAAGTGAATAAATAAATAATTAAATAAGAATAAAACTGGTACCAAAATATCCAATGAAGAATCTTAGAACTCAATGAGAACTAAAACTATTTTCATCAAACACATTAGTTTCTCAATATTCAATACTACACTATCCTACTTTTGCCATCTTTTTCTTACTTTTATAAGAAAAATAACAACCAAAAAAGCAGTGAATTATGTTAGATAGATATGCTCCTTTTCTTCATCAGTGATCACAAACTTGGGAACTGCTCAATAATTTTAAAGCAGGTTACTTTTCTTTGGGTTGATTACCTATTCCACATAGCCAGACTTTGCTTCTCTCCATCATCATTCTCCCTTCTGGAGAAGTAACCCTATTGCTTTTTTGGAATTGGATGACAATCAACTTGACTTTCTCCAACTGAATAGTTGGTAACCCTACAAAGAATAAATATAAAAATCCCCAAAAATGTATCCCCAATTTTACTTGTATCAGTGTCATATGTAAAGAAGAAAACAAGTCACTGAAAACAGCTATGACAGAGGAATAGAGCAAGAGCTATTAACATTAGAAGTTCTAGGCATAGTCCAGGAGCAGCAAGAATGAAGCCTATTTCAAATGTCCAGATCATAGTCTATTAGAAGATCTTAATATCTCACAGGAGAGTCCATATATTGGATTCCTTCTTGTATTTCATGTGGCCTTAAAGATTGGCCTAAAGAGGGATGTCCTAGTGTTGCCTGAGTCCTTTGACCTGTCTGGTGTCCCCCTGGGGAACAGTGGATGTGAACTGAACCAGTGTCTCAGACTCCAGGAACAGGTGAGAATGCTGCAGAAATCTTGTTTATTCTCAGAGTTTACCCTTTATACCCTCTACCCCATTGGTCCCAAGCAAGCTGTCTTCAAAGTGGCAGTTCATGATTGGCTGTCATTGTCTGCATCACCAATCTCTAGGCTCTCAGGCAGGCTTCAGTTTGGACCTCATGCAGAAGTTACCTTTCTGGCCTCACTCTACTGTTTGAAGACCTTTATAAGGAGCAAGCTACATACTTCTCAGTGGGCCTTTCTGTTCCTTCTACAACCCAGGATCTGATTTCAGGAATTTTGATGGTAGAATAGTGTGAGATTATTCCCAGAAGACTTCTAGAGATGGCAAGAAAGAAGAAATTTAGCCATCTTTCCTTTTGTTTTCTCTTAAAACACTAGTAGAATTGTTTCTCTTGATTGCAGGTCAGGTATTACAGTATTGTAATGAGCCAGGTCTGAGGTCCTTCATCTGGGCAGCAATTTCCTTATCAAGAAGAAAATTATGAATGAGAAGTAATTATTTAATATCTCATATGAATTTAATACAAATTCTAATATCTAGGGAACATGACCCCTTGGACTATTAATATGTCATAATAATCATTTAGAACTTTAGTCATATTTTTCTCTTGTATTTAAGACCATGCAGATATCTAAAATTAACCAATTTGCTTTCCTTCCTTCTTTCTTTTTTTTTCTTTCATTTTGTTAACAAAGGGTTTTATAATTGAGGTTCCTAGGGGTCATTTGCACTCTCTCTCTCTCTCTCTGTCTCTCTCTCTCCCTCTCTCCCTCTCTGTGTGTGTTTGTGTGTGTATGTGTGTACATGCATGCTTTCTATTGTTCTGACTCCATTAGTTGTTTTCTACTAGCTTTCCCATATATGTGAAAGTATGTCAAATGCCTTTGTCTTAGTCCTGTGTTCTATTGCTGTGAAGGGAAACCATAACCATGGTAACTCTTAGAAAAGAAAACCTTTAATTGGGGCTTGCTTACAGTTTCAAAGTTTTCGTCTATTATTGTGATGACAGGCAGTACACATGCCCACATGGTGCTAGAGAAGTAATAGGTAGTTCAACATCTAGATTTACAGGCAGCAGAAAGAAAGAGACCCTGGGCCCAGTGTAGGCTTTAGAAATCTCTAAGAGCACCCCTAATGATACACTTCCTTCACCAATGCCACACCTTTTAGTCCTACTCAGTTCCTGCCACTTCATAATGACTAAGCATTCGTTTGAGGGAGAAATTCTTACTCAAAAAACAACAGTCCTGCTTGGACATATTAATGAATTTGTATTCCACGTTGGCCCTTCTTTTTGTAGACTGGACACTAACAAATGTCCATCTAGAGAAATCTCCATGGCCTCTCAGAATGAGGAAACACATGACTTGAAACAGATGTAAAATATTTTGAAAGCCAAGGTAGTTCACTGAGACATTGTTGGTTATTTTTGTTTTTAATTTTTAATTTTATTTATTTTTATTTATTCACTTTATATCCTGCTCACTGTGTCCCTCCCAGTAACCCACTCCCACAAACCTTCCCCTATTCTCCCTTCCCTTCTCCTCTGAGAGGGTGGAGTTCCCCCCCCATACCCCTACCCTGGCACATCAAATCTCTGCAGGGTTAAACCCATCTTCTCTCACTGAGGCCAGACAAGACTGCTCAGTTAGAAGAACATACACCAGAGTCAGGCAATAGCTTTGGGGATAGACCTGACTCCAGTTGTTCAGGACCCACATTAAGACGGGTTGTATATCTGCTACATTGTCTGTATCCCACATGAAGAGCAAGTTGCATGTGTGTGGGTAGAAGGTCTATGTCCAGCCTATGTATGCTCTCTGGTTAGTGGTTCAGTCTCTGAGAGCCACAAGGGTTCAGGTTATTGTCTCTGTTGGTCCTTCTGTTGAGTTCCTATCCCCTTCAGACTACATAATCCTTCCCCCAACTTTTCCATAAGAGTCCCTAAGCTCCATCCTCTGGCTGTAGATGTTTGCATTTGTCTGAGACAGGTGCTGGGTGGAGCCTCTTAGAGTACAGACATGATAGACTTCTGTCTGCAAGCATAACAGAGTATCATTAATATTTTCATAGATTGGATGGGACAGTTCTCAAGTTGGGTGACTTGGCCATTCCCTTAGTCTTTGCTTCATCCCTGTCCCTGTATTTCTTGTAAACAGAATACATTTTGGGGTGGAAAGTTTGTGAGTAGGTTGGTGTCCTTATCACTCTACTTGGTTTCATGCCTGGCTACAGGAGATAGCCTCTTCAGGTTCCATATCCCAAATGCGGTGAGTCACAGCTAAGGTCATTCATTCTTGGGTGCCTCCCTTGTCCCAGGTCTGTCATGTCCTCGAGATGCCACACACTTTTCTACCCCAGTCAGTTGGAAATTTACATTCATTCTCATGGCTATATGGCCATCACTCCTGTCCCTACTGTTGATGGCTCAGAGGTTAAGAGCAGTGGCTACTCTTCCAGAGGTTCTGAGCAGTTTCCAGCAACAATGTGGTAGCTCATAACCATCTATAATCTGATCTAGTGCCCTCTTCTGGCCTGCAGGCATACATGCAGGCAGAAAATTGTATACATAAAAAATAAATAATTCTTTTAAAACAAAACCAAAGACATACTTGATTTTAATGACAAGTGGAAAATATAATCTCTTGTAATACCTCTGAGCATATGTGTATATCCAAGTATACAGTATGACTACAGAACACCCAGAAGGTCAGTTACACCTTTCTGGTACTTTAATGGCAGTGGAATATTTAGATAAATCTTGAGCAAAAAACTAATACATTTAAATAAACCTAGATTGGACATACATAATTTTTCTTTAAGGCATTCCTTGTACTAGTGACCAAAAGCAGAAAAATAACTTCATGATTCAAGTAGAGGTGTGACCTCAGTGCATTGAACTTTGTCATTAGAAAGTTTCAGGTAATATCATCTTTCAGCTTCATCTTTCACATACCTTAAATAACTTATTTATATCTTTTCAATTAGCTCAGGCTACCTTGATTTGTTTCCCATGCCTGGAAACAACATCCAGGGACATTACCTTCATTCACAAATCATTCTTCCCTAAAAATATTTTTATTATTACATTTGTCTAATATTTTTTCCTATATACTAACTTCCTTATAGTTTGCTTCCCTTCTTAATATGATCAAGTAAAACATTAAAAGATAAATATCCATGTGTTATAACAATCTCCTCTCTAGAGTAACTAAGCAGTGCCTACCCATCCTCATAAGGTAACAACAGAAAACCAAAACTTGATTCTATAAATGTTCTCCCTAGGAGAAAAGAATCAAAGGTTTACTTCTCTTCTCTTGTGGAGGCAGTGTACCATGCAAATAGTGTTAGCACCAACACAAAACAGTGACACGAAGCTTACCAGTGTATTTTTCTCCATGTTGTCCTTGGGAACACTACTATGATGTATGTATATGAACTACCTCATATGTTACCAGAATCTGGGGGTGGGGTGGTTCCATTTGAGTTAGTCTTACTGACAAAACTATTTCAGAATAGACATGAAGAGAATCTTGAGGACAAGCTAAAACTTTTAAGCTTGTTTAAAAGCAAATCTTAATAAAAGAAAAACAATTCTTCAAGTAGTCAAGTTGTGAATCTTGCCATCTGTGATGGTTTGTATATGCTTGTCCCAGAGAGTGGCACTATTAGAAGGTGTGGCCTTGTTGCAGAAGTGTATCATTGTGGAGTTGGGCTTAGTGATCTTCCTCATAGATGTCTGAGGATGCCCAGTCTGTTCCTGGTTTCCTTTGGATAAAGATGTAGAACCCTCAGCTCCTCCTGCACTGTGCCTGCCTGGATGCTGCCATGCTTCTGCCTTGATGACAATGGCCTGAACCTCTGAATCTGTAAGCCAGCCCCAAGTAAATGTTGTCTTTTATAAAACTTGTATTGGTCATGGTGTCTGTTCACAGCAGTAAGACCCTAACTTAATACAGAAGTTAGTACCAGGGACTGGGGTATTGTTGTGATAGGCCTGACCATGCTTTTGTTTGGAAGAATGTGGATTTTAGGACTTTGGATTTGGAAAGCTATGGAATGCTTTAAGTAGAGCTTAATAGGTCAGCCTACCTAGTAGAAATATGGAAGACATTGGTGCTGAGGGTCATTTGATCTGCGTAGGCCTGATGGCTCAAGAGGTTTCAGTGGAGAAGAACTGAGAGACTGTTTTTGTGATGTTTTGGTGAAGAACATGTCTGCTTTTTGCTGTTGTTTGAAGAGACAACCTAAGGCTAAGCTAAAGCAATTTAAATTAATTGCATCAACAAAGGAAGTCTCAAAAAAGCCCAACAGAGGCTTTGTTCTCTGGTTAAGTCAGAGGAAGAGCATTTTGAATGAGCATAGTAAGCTGAAAAAGAAAAAAAATACAAAATATATAGTTTGAGTATTAAAGAGGCTCAAGGAAGTGAAATGGAGATGAATTCAAGGATATTAAATTGAATTAAGGGGGTGGTGACCTTGGTGCAAGATTCTAGCTAGCTAAATTTGGGTCCAGTCCAGGTAATACAAGCCTTTAATCCCAGGAGGCAAAGATAAGCAAATCTCTGAGTTCAAGGCAGCCTAGAACAGAGAAAATTCTAGGAGAAGAAAAACTTAAATCCAGGCTTGGTGAATCACACCTCTAATCCCAGTGCTTAGGAGACACGCATTCAGATCTCTGAATTCAAAGTCAGCCTATGGAGCAAGATCCAGGACAGTCAAGCTTAGGCAGTGAAGGAGTTGGAATAAAGGAAGCTAGTGATGATGTACTACTAGAACGAGGGGCCAAAGTTCCAACTACTGCAAGCAGCAAAACTCAACAGCTTCAGCCATGTGTTTTTAGCTTTATATTTAAGAGGAGAAGGCGACTACTGGGACAGTTGATGTTGGTTAGCTGGAGCTAAGAAATTAGTGGTGATTAAGAAGAGACCAGCATCATTGAGGTGTAAACATCTGAGTGTTTTCTGAGAGCACAAAGAAGCTGTATTCTAGAGATAGCCAAGGTTGTACTTCATGCTGCAGCTGTACTTGGTAATATCTAAGAATCACACAGGTGGTACTGGTTTTGAAGGCATGAAGGCATCAGGAAAAAACAGATGAGGCTTGGCACTGTGAGGGGCCATGGAAGGCCTTTAGTGAAAGTGCAGCTTCAGTTGTAGTTAACAGCCCAGGATTGAAGGGGTCTTGCAAATGTGTTGAGACTTGATACCATGAAGAGAGCCTATGAAAGGCTTTGGTAAAGCCTAGTTGCAATGGAAGACCCCAGCATATTGGAGATGCCAGTACCATGGGATGACCACCAAGAACAGCAGTGGCAGCAGAGTGGATCAACCTGAACTTAGAGTGCTAGAGAGGGCAGAACTGGAGAAGTGACACCAGTCCTTTGGAGATGCACAGAAGATCATATGTGGATCTCAGACATTGGAACAAGAAGCTGTGAAGCTGAAGTTTACTTGGGGACCCCAAGATATTAAAGATGATAGAGTCAAAGGATGCCTGCCAGGAAAGCTGCTAACAGGGAGTAGAACCAGCCCAGGAGAAAGAACCTTGTTGCAGTCAACAAAGATGAAAAAGGAGTTGAAGATCTGAAGACAGCTTTTCCATCAGACATGGAGATGCAGAGTTTGAAGTTTGTCCAGCTGGTTTCCTGTCTTGCTTTGGGGATTACCCTTAAGTAATTGGATCAATCTCAGAGGGGAGCTTGAACTTTGGACTTTTAACACCGTTAAGACTGCAATAGACTGTGGGGACTTTTGAAGTTGGACTAAATGTATTTTGCATTATGCTATGTTTAGGTATGGTCCCCATAGACTCATGTTTGAACAAGCCTATGCGAGCCAGTGAGTGGAATGTAATGGTTTGTATATGCCCGTCCCAAGGAGTGGCACTATTAGAAGGTGTGGCCTTGTTGTAGAAGTGTCTCATTGTGGTGTTGGGCTTAGAGATCTTCCTCCTAGATGCCTGAGGATGCCCAGTCTGTTCCTGGCTTCCTTTAGATAAAGATGTAGAACCCTCAGATCCTCCTGCAGCATGCCATGCTTCTGCCTTGATGACAGTGGACTGCACCTATAAGCCAGCCCCAAGTAAATATTGTTTTTTATAAAACTTGCATTGGTTATGGTGTCTATTCACAGCAGTAAAATCCTAACTAATACACCATCTGATCAAAGCAGGAGAATTGAAAAGCAGAAAATACCAGAGCATTTAAGCAAGCATGTTAGTTAGACATATACCATGCAACCATATAACAGGGAGGGGAGATATGGAGAAAAAGCAAGAAAAGACAAAATGTTGTCAAAGAACAAAGTGGTAGGGAAAGTATGCTTCCTGTCCCCTGATGGGAAGAAGAAAGGTAGTTACATTTTCTGAATTATATAAAAAAGTGGAACATTTTTCAAACTATATACAGTGGTCCAGTTGTCTACCGTGCAAGTGCCCATGGATCTCTTGTACCTAAAGTTGGAAGTGTCTCTGTTTCTGTTTGGGGTTAATCTCTCACTCATTTTTATACAGTACTCAGATAAAGCTCCCTTGTCAAGTTCAATGATAGATCATAAGACCCAAATCATTCTACAAATTAGGTTAATGATTCATAATGGCCATGTCTGGAACATGATCCAACAGCACCAGGAAGACAGAGAAAGCCTTGATAAAAATATTGAGTCACAGTTAAACATCAGTTTTCAAGAACCCATGCCAAAAATAGAGAACAGTATTTGCAGCTATTAGAGTCACTATCTTGCAGCTCTGTGGAGTGTAAAAAATAGTGAAATTTTAGTGCAGAGAGAGAGAGAGAGAGAGAGAGAGAGAGAGAGAGAGAGAGAGAGAGAGAGACTTTATTTATGAGTGTTGAGTCCTGAATTTGAAAGTGCTAAAAGCAAGCCTCAGCCTTAGAGTTTTATTGATATAGATTGATGGCTTTTCATTTTGCTTGATCCAATTTGGTTTGAGTTTTCTGGGCTTAATTCTCTAAAGAGTATGATGAGTTAAGATTGTCTGGTAGAACCAGTGGCATTACAAGAGTCTATGAAGGAAGGAAGCAGGTCAGAGTCCCAGAAAGATTTGTGCCTGTAGAGATTGGCATGAAGGATGTTGAAGTGTGGCTACCCAAGGAATGGAGAAATCCAGCACAGCTGGAACAGGCACGAAAATATATTTTTCTCAAATTCTCTGGAAGAAACACAGTTCAGCCAAAATCACTGAGACCTTTGACTGTCAGAACTGTATGAGCATAGATTTCTGTTGTTTTATACAACCCAATTTACAATAGTTGGTTGTATCAGCACTATAAATCTAATAACCTAGCAATCTCACCTTGAGATATTTGCCTGAGATAAATTTAAAATGATAAATAAGGACAAAATGCAAATGGTAGGTTTAGACTCAGTTGCAAATACTGGAAACAATAGGTTCTTCAATTGGTGAGTGAATAAGTAATATTCTTCTCAGTGAAATTCTGCACATCAAAAATTTAAAAAAAAATACTGAATGAAAGAAATGAGTATATCCCAAGTACAGATGCCTTTAATTAATAGAAGTTACATTAAAAATGATACACAAGTATATGCATATGACATTTTGAAACCAAAATATATATATAGGTTCTAAGAAGTACCCGTAATTGCCAGTGACAGATTCAGGTAAAATGTTGACTACAAGCAAGAGTTAGCACAAGGGCCTTCGTGGGTTAAGGAAATTGTTCTGTACCTAGATCAGTATGTACATTTGCCAAAATTCAGAACTAGATAGCAACAAGTAGAATTTTGTTGCATGTAGGTGAAATATAGAAAATAAAGTCTGATATTAAGTCTGTGTTGATGGTAGGAAAAAGTCTGTAGAATATTATTATCCAACTTTGGCTTTAATCACATTTAGTCAAGCAGTAAAATCCACACCCCATTCTTTTCTATCAACCATCATCCTCAAAGAACTAAATGGTAGTATTAAAAAAAATGTGTAAACTTTCTTAGGAACTGCCAGACTGATTTCTACAGTGGTTGTACCATCTTACAATCCCACCAGCAGTGAAGGACTGTTCTCTTTCTCCACATCCTCACCAACACCAGCTGTCTCCTGAGTTTTTAACCTTAGCCATTCTGACTGGTGTGAGGTGAAATCTCAGGGTTGTTTAGATTTGCATTTCTCTAATGACTAATGATGTTGAGTATTTCTTAAGGTGCTTCTCGGCCATCCGAATTTCTTCAGGTGAGAATTCTTTGTTTAGATCTGTACCCCATTTTTAATAGGGTTATTTGGTTCCTTGGGTTCTTCTTGAGTTCTTTGTATATATTGGATATTGGCCCTCTATTGGGTGTAGGGTTGGTGAAGATCTTTTGCCAATTTATTGGTTGCCGTTTTGTCCTTTTGACAGTGTCCTTTGCCTTACAGAAACTTTGTAATTTTATCCCATTTGTCAACTCTTGATCATGCACTTCCGGAGGACCCTGCTATACCTCTCCTGGGCATATACCTAGAGGATTCCCCAGCATGCAATAAGGACACATGCTCCACTATGTTTATAGCAGCCTTATTTATAATAGCCAGAAGCTGGAAAGAACCCAGATATCCCTCAATGGAGAAATGGATACAGAAAATGTGGTATATATACACAATGGCGTACTATTCACCAATTAAAAACAATGAATTCATGAATTTTTTAGACAAATGCTTGGAACTGGAAAATATCATCCTAAGCGAGGTAACGCAATCACAAAAGAATACACATGGAATGCAATCATTGATAAGTGGATATTAATTAGCCCTGAAACTCTGAATACTGAAGATACAATTAGCATATCAAATGATTCCCATGAAGAAGGAAGATGAGGGCCCTAATCCTGGAAAGGCTTGATCCAGCATTGTAGGGGAGTACCAGGACAGAGAAAAGGGAGGGGGAAAGATAGGAGAACAGATGGAGAGAAGAGGACTTATGGGACATATGGGGAGGGGGAACTGGGAAAGGGGAAAGCTTTTGGAATGTAAACAAGAATATAGAAAATAAAAATATAAAAAAATGTGTAAACTAAAACTCTAGAATGTCAAGGGGTAAGTCTCAGAGAAACTCAGTCTCTCTAAACTCAACAAAAAATGGCAGCTATCATTTTAAAGATATATTGCTTAAGCAGTTAAGTGGTTGCATGGGTTTTAAACCCTAATTCACCTATTAACTTAAGAGGAACATGCCCATGATTATCTTTGGCTTAAAGACAAAAACAAAAACAAAACTTTCATTTTTTTAGAAAATCTTACTAGTGAACTAAAAGAGAAAATCACTAGTTGTATTGTTTTTAAAAGAGAAAGAAATATAAAGAAAAGAAAAAACTTATAGAAAATACATGGAAAGAGAAAGAAAACAGAATAACATATTTCTAGAAAAATATATGGGTATATGTAGTATTAGTTCTTTCCTTAATATTGGAGAGGACAAAGTTGCCTTTCCATGATCAAACTCCATCTCCTATTATTCTACAATACAGGTCTTATTTTCCATCCTACCCATTTCTCAGTCCAAAGAGATAAAGGCACTATCTTCACTTCAGTTGCACATAGTAAATGCCATCATCTTGAACTGTAATGTACTGAGAAAATGGACCAACTTAAAGCCATCTCAAGGTAAAGAATAATTCTACTAGTTCTTGGCTCAAATATCTAAAATCAGTTGCTTGATGAAATCTCCAAACAGAAATTCTTACTTGAAAACCTATAATCAATGTATAACTTTTTTTTATCTTGCCATTGTATCTCTAACTTTGGAGAAAATGGGACACAAAAAAAGCAAAATTTTCATCTCTCAGTTTCACTTAACTAATAAAAAGGTAATGGACCTATTGTGCTTACTACCTACACAATATTATAAACAACACCCGAGTCTTTCTTCACTTTTCACAAGAACTTATTAGTTCCAAATAGTAGTTCATTGAAGATACAGTCAAATTGCCAACCCAGAAGAGCCATCACTATCCATTCCTTGTTAATTTGACACATTATCTTATTTTCTTATGTTCAAATGAAAACAAAAATTAGGTCACAGTAACACCTAACAAGTTGGAAGAACCTTGTTCAACTGCACATGCATAAATAATAATCTTACTTGGTGAGATTTTGTCCTGAGTTCCCTACTCTCTTAATTCCATTTAATATCTTTAAACACAGGGGTTCCCTCCATTCCACTTCCTGGGGCCCCTTTACTTTTAAATCCAAACATTTTGGATTTTTCTTTTACATGCTATGCTTGATTTTTATTCTTTATTAAAACGTTTTTCATAAGAGTATACCATAGGGCTAAGTCTATCATCTCCTTTCTCTCTCTATTTTTTTGTTTTGTTTTTGTTTTTGTTTGTTTGTTTTTTGTTTTTTGTTTTTGTTTTTGTTTTTGTTTTTGTTTTTGTTTTGAGACAGGGTTTCTCTGTGTAGCCCTGCCTGTCCTGGAACTCACTCTGTAGACCAGATTGGCCTCGAACTCAGAAATCTGCCTGCCTCTGCCTCCCAAGTGCTGGGATTAAAGGCGTGCACCACCACCGCCCAGCAAAGGCCCTCTTTCTCAATGCAAACTATCTGGATCTCACCTTAGATTCAGAAGAACTCCCCAGAAAAGGGCAAAAGCAGCTACATTCTACATCAAAACCTCATAAGAATGATGTCCAGGAAGCTTACTGTCTTAGTTAGGATTTTACTGATGTGAACAGACACCACAACCAAGGCAAGTTTTATAAAGGACAACATTTAATTGTGATGTACAGGTTCAGTCCATCATCATCAAGGTGGGAGCATGGCAGGACCTAGGCAGACATTGTGCAGGCAGAGCTGAGAGTTCTACATCTTCAACTGAAAGCTGTTAGTGAAAGATTACCTTCCAGGCAGCTAGGATGAGGGTCTCAACCCCACACCCACAGTGGCACACCTACTCCAACAAGGCCACACCTCCTAACAGTGACACTCCCTGGACCATGCACATACAAACAATCACACATACTTAAATTCCTCCTCTGAAAGCTCTTGAGGAAGACCCCCAAATCACCCTCAGGATAGTTGTCTTCAATATTAGTGCTAGGATGGCCCATTACACCCTGGTTTCCAAATCAAAGTCCCCCAATCCATGTTCCTCCAAACGAAAATATGGTTAGGCTTGTCACAGCAACACCTAGTCCTGGTACCAACTTCTGTCTTACTTAATGTTTCATTGCTGTGCAGAGACACCATGGCAACTTATAATGGGCAACATTTAATTTGGACTGACTTACAGTTTCAGCATGGCAGTATGCAGGAAGACATGGTGCTGGAGGACATGAGAGTTCTACATCTTGATCCAACACATCCAGGAGGAGACTATATTTTGCAGGCAGTCAGGAGAAGGGTCCCTTCTGCACTGGGTGAAGATTGTGTACCAGGAGACCACAAAGTCTGCCTACACAATGACACACTTCCCCAATAAGGCCAAACATATTCCAACAAGGTCATACCTTCTAATAGTTCTATTACCCATGGACTAAGCATATTTAATCCACAACACACCCACACTGTACTTGTCTACTAGCTCAGTATGCGAGCTCAAAAGATACCATAAATGCCTGCCTTGCCGTTCAGGCTACTGCTGATGGTCAGAGACAGGTGCCATTCTGTGCTGCCCCTCAAAAAGATATTACTCACATATTTAAAAATGTCCTAGGCTGATTTCATCAAAAATTTTATACAATATTATACTAGTATGTAAGATTACTTGTATGCTGTGGCTTTGTGTAATTCCTTGTCTCTCAAGTGCCAAGATGCCCCTGTGCTCTAAAAAACCTTACAAAGGAGTCTTAGAAGTTCATATATTATGACCAATGGCAGAGAAATGTCTAAGGAAATAATTGGGAAAATACATTACCTATACAAGTTATTTCATTAAGGTTTTTAAATACAAACACATCTCAGGGTCAATCTTTAATAGTAGGCCAGTCTCTAGTTTTCAGTACAAAGAAGAAATACCTTTAGAAAAAAGCAGAAAACTCTTCCTATGTCATTTTTTTCAATGTCTTCACTTAGAACAGCAGATAGGATTGACATATTTAAAAATGTCTTAGGCTGATTTCATCAAAATTTTTATACAATATTGAACAATTATGTAATGAATTTTTCCTACTTTTCTTCAAATAAAACTTTTTGCAAGAAATTCCAATCAATATATTATACAATCCTTTACCCAGTGTGCAAATTCAAACAAAGCCCAAGTCAGTTTAATGTAATTAAATTACAAACACAGTGACTAGTAGACATTTCCATATAAGCACTTGATTCAAACTGATATACAACTCTTGTGTGACAAAACTGTTCTTGTGGTGACACTATACTGAAGTGGAAATTTCTAGTTTAACAACTCAATGTGTCACATGACGTTTTTCTGAAAGTTATCTTGTGAGAAGGCATGTAATAACCTTCCGAAAACAAACTCGTTTGAGGGCACATGATATTTAGGAAGAAACTAAATGGAACCCTTATAAATAGTGAGAGGATGCTCTTCATTGCTAAGCCATGAAATGCTTCACTGATCTTCACTTGTCTGCATTGGTGTTCATTGGTCTTCATAGAGTAAAACATGCCAATGGTATTTCAGCTGATTCTGACTGCTTTTGATGACTCGTGCAAATTAGTTTGCTGTTTCTGCTAGATTGTACTATCACTACTTATTCATGTTTGGTATTTGCATTTGCTATTGAACTACATTTGCTATTGTACTGAACAGAATGGAATCATCTCAAGGAACTGCTTCTGAACAGGTTCATGCCACCCTTTTCCTATTAACCTTCTTTCCCCCCTACCTCTGGTTGGTTAATTAAAAGGGAGGTTGAAGAGTTTAAGAACCCTAAATAAAGTAGGTTTTGAAAAAAAATCTAAGCCTACACTAATTAATTACTCCAGATAGGGGACACAAGAATAGACCAATGTACAGATACCACCAAATTCAATCTCAGTAAATCAATGAGTTCTATTGCGGTTACTTCTCTAACCACTTACATTTTTCATACTGCTAATTTCTGGAGAAAATCTGAAATATATTCAGGATATTAGGAGTATATAGAAGATAAAGACTAAACAAGCGATATAATGCTATAGAACAGTAGAAATACGTGACCCAAATATATCTATGTATATGTATGTACATATACATATTTACTTTTCTACTAGCAAACTTCAAAAGTAAAAGATGACATTGAATTAATTATAACAATGCACTGCTGCTTAATGTGATAATTTATAATTCTGTGATTTCAAAATAGAATGAATATAAAAAATTTAATGGCATCTTTTATATTCATTTTTGTATGTCTGGCTTTCACAACACTGTTACACTACAATACATCTATATTCAATGTAGACACATTTTCTAAGCTCAGTAACTATGTGTGGCTTGTTATGCTCATATTTCAGCATTGGACTAATGGAAAGACCTTTGTGTAGCTTTTGAGCAATTATGAAATCCCCTAATGCCTTCTTGGTTTACTTCTGGACATAAACTTGATCATTCTATGATTCAAAATAAGTTCTGGAGAGTCATCTGCTCTCTATATAAATGGAGTTCAGTTCTATCTAGTTCCCTGAACTGTATATGAACAGAGTAAATTCTGTATACTTAGCTGAGCCCTCTATAAGAACAAACACTATTTCTGTATAGTTACTTGATCTTTCTTCAAACAGGTTGTTTATGGACACTTCCTGGATATCTTGATGAACCTACGTGAGTTTTTGATAGTTCTCTGATATATATGAACAGATATTCCGGTGTATTTATTTAATCAACATTTCTATTTTCATAAATTTATTAGTTCTACTTTTTTTAAAGTAAACAATTATAATGTCCTAGGTCTCCTTCTGAACTTTAATAAATTCTATTTGTACATGAGATTAAAAAATTATAAGTTGTGACCTCTGTGTTTTGATGATATTATTACTTTAACATAAATTATTGCCCTCCCCATCCCATCCAGTAATCAGCACAGACTAGGTGCTTCCATCCTTCAGCTTAAATATAAACTCCTCTAGTATTTCCCTGTTTCTTGTTTCATCCCTTTCCCCTGACTTTTCCATCCATTTGTATTTCACTATTAAGATTATAAATTCTAAAGGGGCAGAAATGTTTGTTCAATTCATTCAATATTCACAGGATCTGAAATATAATATCAAGCCTATTCTGGTTTATTTTGAAAGTTAGAGGCCACCTGTTCCCACTGAACCTGGCCAATGAAGGCTACTTCTGCTGAAACTCTGGTTGTTTCCCTTTTAGTTTACCACTGTATATTGTCATGTTAGTTCAAAACAAAGTCAGATTCATAGAGTTGCACAATATAAATGATTCCTATTATTCCATTATTATTTAATTTCAGGAGTTCTCTAAACATCATTTATTTCTAATTATTTTTTATTATTTTAGCTAAATACCAATATTGTTTTTTATCTTTCCTTTCCTTCTTGATTTGTTTCCTCTAGCAAGCCAGTGCTTGTTAAAACTTTAATTAGAGAATAAAAGCTGTGTAAATTATATTGAATGTGACTAAGCCATGCGTATCTTCAAAATAAAATTTTTTGTTCATAAATTCAAAATAACATTAATAATATTCCTTGAATTGAAACTCAGTAGCACCATTGGAATTACAATGATTTGATGATTTTGCCACACAACGGAGAAAATTAATTTTGATGGTGACTTACATTACTTTCAGCTTTAGCACAGATGTATGAATAATTCTTCACAAACAAGTTCTAACCTGAGAAGTTTCAAATAAACATCCAGTTACCTCAGAAAGGGCATCAATGGCATATCAAAGAAATTATTCTTCCCAAGTCTAGCTTAGTGAGCTGATGAGTTTATTGGGGTTGTTTAAGGGAGTATGGGGTAAGAATTTACAGGAACATCGATGCTCCAAAAGAAGCTTCATCACTGGAAAGTATCACCTGTCACGTATGATGACTTATGAAAGCCGAGCCTTGGGAACTCTCTGCATAATTTCAAGGCAGCTCATCTGTTGGAAACCCTCTCCTTAGCAACCATTACTGAAAATATTACCTTGGGGACAGCCATGTGAATCTTAAAAGTTTTAGGGCCTTCCCAAGAGCTGTGAGTTTTGCTAACTGCCTAAATCTTATCAGCCTCCCTCACTACTCCAAGGAAGAATGTTTCAATTCAGAAGAAATAGGGACACAGCCAACATAATCTTATAGCAGAAAATATCCCTGCATGATAATGTTTTAAGAAGAACTTCTACAATTAAAGAAAGCTATTCTAAATATTCATGAAATAGACCATTTCGGTTGGACAAATGTAAAAAAAAAAGTAAAATCATGAAAATGGATCTATGAAAACTCATTTAGTAGGTATAGAAAATGAGATAATAGGTAAGAAAATAAATGAAGGTGTCAGAACATTTATGAACCTTTGTTTTGTCTAATTGACACAGATACTTTATTAAAATTAGTTACTCCATTTCTTTCTATGTGAGTCTTATTTCACAACTCAAATTATGGTCCTAGATAATTTGCAGGAAGATGGACCTGAACTTAGACTTCAAACTTTTCACCTATTAGTAAGACCTTATGCATGTGCATTTTAACACAGGCCCTAATTGATTCTAATTTTTTTTCTCATTCTCTTCCTCTCCATTCCTCCCTCCCCCATCAGTGTGTGTGTATGTTTGTGTGTGTGTGTGTGTGTGTCTGTGTGTCTGTGTCTTTATCCATCTGCCTCTTTGTCTTTTTCTCAGGAGTGACTACAAGATGTTTTATATATAAAGTATTCTTTTAGTTCTGTGAAGATAAAGGATACTCAGATATGTTTATATCCTGTAAACATACTTTGTATAAAAGTTTTATAAAAGTTATGATGCAGCATTGCTGACAGCACTTACAAGGAGTTTGAGAGTAACTATTCTACATTAGTAATTTTTAAATGAAATATCAACAACTCTTCTATCTAAGTAGTTAGTTTAAAGAACAAACAATTTCCCCATAAATTGGAGAGAAATTGAAACACAACAGAATAGCTGAGATGTTTGCTTTAGAACCAATGCTAGGGAGGAAAACCTGAGATGAACTATAAGGGGACTGTTGGTAAATACCAACATTTTAAAAGTCCAGTGAGGATCAAGTTGAATAATCTCAATATGTATTGATCTTTTTTTTTTTTGGCCTTAGGAACCTAACTAGGTTCTCACAGTACACATGAGAGATTTTTTTCCCATACTTCTAGCAAAGACCAGAGTACCTTTCACTCTCTCCCTACCCACCCCCTCTCTCACTGTGTCTTTCTGCCTTTCCTCTCTCCCTCTTCCTTCATATTTTTTGCTTTGTTTTTATGTTTGATTTCTGTTTACTGTGTGTGAAACTAGACTACATGCATATACATTTGTGAAGTTGTATGATGTTCTTTAACATATTCTTCCCAAACCCTACTACATTCTACATTCCCTTTTCCCTTTCTCACGTCATCCCTTCTTGTTCCTAGATATTTTTGCATCTATATTCCCACCCTACATACACATATAATTGTATATAATGGCATAAAATTATGGAACCACCAATATGAGAAAACACACTCATCCTTCTGATATTAGCTTCTCTTTCTATAATTACCTCCAATTACATCCAATTTCATACAAACAGCATAACTCAAACATCTTTATGGCTAAGAAATTTTACTGTATGTAGTATTGCCTTGTATTTAGCCATTACTCTAATGACAGATACCCATTTTGGTTCCATAATTGTTCTTAACAATGTACAAAAATTACTTAAATGATTATAACCATACAGGATCTTATTACAGTCTAAGTTACCATGAACAAGAAAAACACTCATCTGCACTCAAATAATCTTGTTCTCAACCAATTGTGGTGTGGGGGAGCACTGAGAAGTGGTTTTGAAATGTTTCCTTCGGTATGGTGGGTCTTAAGTCCAATTAAATATCTATTGGTTGGCACTGAAGTGTGAAAAGTACTGCACCATGGTGCGTATCTTGCCATGCCATGCTGGTTACTGCTGTGACTCACAGGTCCTAAAGCTAAGTAGGACTGTTTAATTGCTTCACTCCTTTAGCAGCTGGCATATTTTCTAAAACCAGTGAAACTAGGCCACAAGAAAGATCACTGATTTCAGGCAACCAGCTTCAATCAGTCCCAGCCTACAAGCCTAAGCTCATTAAAGGACTGAAGCCTAACTCAGAGATCTACAAACCACTTCCCCTTGTTCAGAACCTTACCAGCAATGAAACTATAAATGCAATTGTTTTACCAAGTGCACTATAGCTATCAAAAAAAAAATTGCAAGGCATACCTAATGACAAGACCCCACTTGAAGAAACAAAAGAATGAAGCCTTTGCCTTACAGAGACTTTGTAATTTTATAAGGTCCCATTTGTCAATTCTTGCTCTTAGAGCATACGCTATTGGTATTCAGTTCAGAAACTTTCTTCCTGTATTGATGTCCTCAAGGGTCTTCCCCAGTTTATTTTCTATTAACTTCAGAGTATCTGGCTTTATGTGTAGGTCCTTGATCCATTTGGAGTTGAGCTTAGTACAAGGAGACAAGGATGGATCAATTCCCATTCTTCTGCATGCTGACCTCCAGTTGAACCAGCACCATTTGTTGAAAAGGCTATCTTTTTTCCATTGGATGTTTTCAGCCCCTTTGTCAAGGATCAAGTGGCCATAGGTGTGTGGGTTCATTTCTGGATTTTCAATCCTGTTCCATTGATCTGCCTGCCTGTCACTGTACCAATATGATGCAATTTTTAATACTATTGCTCTGTAGTATTTCTTGAGGTCAAGGATACTGATTCCCCCAGATTTTCTTTTGTTGCTGAGAATAGTTTTAGCTATCCAGGGTTTTTTGTTATTCCAGATGAATTTGAGAATTGCTCTTTCTAACTCTGTGAAGAACTGAGTTGGGATTTTGATGGGTATTGCATTGAATCTATATATTGCTTTTGGCAAAATGGCCATTTTAACTATATTGATCCTGCCGATCCATGAGCATGGGAAGTTGTCCCATTTTTTGAGGTCTTCTTCCATTTCCTTCTTCAGAGTCTTGAAGTTCTTGTCATACAGATCTTTCACATGTTTGGTAAGAGTAACCCCAAGGTACTTTATACTGTTTGTGGTTATTGTGAAGGGGGTCATTTCCCTAATTTCTTTCTCAGCCTGATTATCCTTTGAGTATAGGAAGGCCACTGATTTGCTTGTGTTGATTCGGCAACCAACAAATTGGGAAAAAATCTTCACCAATCCTACATCAGATAGAGGGCTAATATCCAATATATATAAAGAACTCAAGAAGTTAGACTCCAGAAAACCAAACAACCCTATTGAAAAATGGGGTACAGAGTTAAACAAAGAATTCTCACCTGAAGAACTTCTGATGGCGGAGAAGCATCTTAAAAAATGCTCAACTTCATTAGTCATTAGGGAAATGCAAATCAAAACAACCCTGAGATTTCACCTTACACCAGTCAGAATGACTAAGATTAAAAATTCAGGAGACATCAGGTTTTGGAAAGGATGTGGAGAAAGAGGAACAATTCTCCACAGCTGGTGGGGTTGCAAATTGGTACAACCACTCTGTAAACCAGTCTGGCGGTTCCTCTGAAAACTGGGCACCTCACTTGCAGAAGATCCTGCTATACCACTCCTGGGCATATACCCAAAAGATTCCCCAGCATGTAATAAGGATATATGTTCTACTATGTTCATAGCAGCCCTATTTATAATTGCCAGAAGTTGGAAAGAACCCAGGTATCCCTCAACAGAAGAGTGGATGCAAAAAATGTAGTATATCTACACAATGGAGTACTATTCAGCCATTAGAAACAATGAATTCATGAAATTCTTAGGCAAATGGATGGAGCTGGAGAACATCATACTAATTGATGTAACCCAGACTCAAAAGATGAATCATGGTATGCACTCACTAATAAATGGATATTAACCTAGAAAACTGGAATACCCAAAACATAATCCACACATCAAATGAGGTACAAGAAGAACGGAGGAGTGACCCCTTGTTCTAGAAAGACTCAGTGAAGCAGTATAGAGCAAAATCAGAACAGGGAAGTGGGAAGTGTTGGGTGGGAAAGCAGGGGGAGGGAAGGGGACTGATGGGATTTTCGGGGAGTGGGGGTCCAGAAAAGGGGAAACCATTTGAAATGTAAATAAATATATCAATAAATTAAAAAAAAAGAAAAGAAAAAAGAAAAAAAAAAGAATGAAGCCTCGGGAACAGATGGAGTGGCAGTGGCAGTGGCAGCAGCGGCGGCGGCGGCATTGCAGCAGTGGCTGGTCCAGCTGAAGGGCCATCAGCAGTGGAACCAAGGCGACACAGGGTCCAGTTAGGCCCGGCGCCCACGACCAGTGACCTTCGCTGACCAGCCGGGCTGCAAGCAGCTGCGGTTTTGCGGTGCCGCCTCCCGCCAGTAAGGAGAGGCTCACCTCCATCTTGGTTTTGGACTCCAGAGAGATCGGACAGACTGAGGTACACAAACATAATCCGAGGCCAACACCGGGGGGGTCTGAGCCTGACGGGCGTTGGCCTGCACCCAGGCCCTGGGCTGTTCGGGGGGTCATCGGAGTGCCAACACAGCCAGGAGGTTTTTTTTGCCCTGGCCTGCACGCACGCCACCATTTTGCCTACAGGACAACAGAGAGCTCTGGCGGGCAGAGCCATAACAGTCATAGCCTGAGGCTAACAAAGCGGGGGTCTAGGTCCCAACAGGCCCTGGACTGACCCCAAGAACTGGGCGGCTTGGTGGGCCATCTGTGTGTCAACCCGCCCAAGAGGTTGTTAGCACAGCAGACTCTCCCAGCGCTTTCGGGGAGCACGAGTGTGCACGCCCGCCATCCTGGTCACCTGGCAGACCCAATTAACAATCATAGCCCTAGGGGAACTTTGCTCGGACCTTGGCCTCCCAGGCTTTAGCCTGGACTCAGGGCCTGGGCGGCTAGGCTAACCTTGTGTGAGCCAGCCAGGTTGGGGAATCGGCTGCCCAGCAGAGTGAGCGGAACACAGGGGAGGTCACAGCAACATACAACTTCGGCGCTCCCTGGGGGTGCACATGGGCTCCATCTGTTCCACAGACACAATCTGGGGCAAGGCCTCAGGCGGAAGCTCTCAGCTCAACTCTCTTTGCTTCCGGATCCAGATCAGCCTGGGTGGCCGCACCACATCTCCAGGTCCTGCAAGAGGCTAGCAGGGCTTCCAGGCGGCCAGCTGGGAGAAGTCAGTGTGCTCCAGTGAATCCAGCAGGCCCTGGCGGGAGCCTTCGGATGCCTGCTTCGGGATCTGATCTGCCTGGGCAGCAGCACCCTGTCTACAGGCAGTGAGGGGGTAAGCTGTGCACCAGAGACCAACTGGGAAGGGGCAGCTTGCACTGGTGAGTCCAGCACTGACAAGACCCGCTAACAGCAGTGAGAACTAGATGGCAAAAGGCAAACGCAGGAACGTCACTAACAGAAATAAAGGCAATATGGCAACATCTGAACCCAATTCTCCTCTACCAACATGTCCTGGATACCCCATCACACCAGTAAAACAAGATTTGGATTTAAAATCACTGGTCATGATGCTGGTACAGGAACACATGAAGGGCATACTTAAAAAAATTCAGGAGAAAATGGATCAAAAGTTAGAAGCTCTTGCAAGGGAAACACAAAAATCATTGAAAGAAATCCAGGAGAATACAAAAGCCAACAATGAGGAAAGGCAAAAAACACTTAAGGAAATACAGGAGAACTTTGGTCAACAGGCTGAGGTCATGAAAGAGGAAACACAAAAATCTCTTAAAGAATTACAGAAAAGCACAAAAAAGCAAGCGAAGGAGCTAAGCAAAACCATCCAGGATCTAAAATCAGAAGTAGAAACAACTAAGAAAACTCAAAGGGAGACAACTTTGGAGATAGAAAATCTTGGGAAGAAATCAGGGGACAGAGATGCAAATATCAACAACAGAATACAAGAGATAGAAGAAAGAATCTCAGATGCTGAAGATTCCATAGAAACCATGGACTCAACAGTCAAAGAAAATGCAAAATGCAAAAAACTTGTAACCTAAAACATCCAGGAAATCCAGGACACAATGAAAAGACCAAACCTAAGGATTATAGGCATAGATGAGAGAGAAGATTTACAACTTAAAGGGCCAGCAAATATCTTCAATAAAATTATGGAAGAAAACTTCCCTAACCTAAAGAGAGAGATGCCCATGAATATACAAGAAGCCTACAGAACTCCAAACAGACTGGACAAGAACAGAAATACCTCCCGTCACATAATAATCAAAACAACAAATGTTCTAAACAAAGAAAGAATATTGAAGGCAGTAAGAGAAAAAGGTCAAGTAACATATAAAGGAAGACCTATCAGAATCACAGCAGACTTTTCACCTGAGACTATGAAGGCTAGAAGGTCCTGGGCAGATCTCATGCAGACTCTAAGAGAACACAAATGCCAACCAAAACTACTATATCCAGCAAAGCTCTTAATCACCGTAGATGGAGAAACTAAGATATTTCATGACAAAACCAAGTTTACCCAATATCTATCCACAAACCAAGCCCTACAAAGGGTAATAGGAGGAAAACACCAATACAAGGAGGCAAACTTCACCCTGGAAAAAGCAAGATAGTAACCTTTCATCAAACACAAAAGAAGTTAAGCAATCAAATTTAAAAAATAACGTCAAAAACGATAGGAAGTAGCAATCACTATTTCTTAATACCTCTTAACATCAATGGACTTAATGTCCCAATAAAAAGACACAGACTAACTGACTGGATACGTAAACAGGACCCTACATTTTGCTGCTTACAGGAAACACACCTCAGGGTCAAAGACAAAGACTTCCTTAGAGTAAAAGGCTGGAAGACAATTTTACAAGCAAATGGTCTCAGGAAACAAGCTGGAGTAGCCATTTTAATAACAGATAAAATTGACTTTCAACCCAAAGTCATCAAAAGAGACTCTGAGGGAAACTTCTTGTTGGTCAAAGAAAAAATACAACAAGAAGAACTCTCAATCCTGAACAGCTATGCTCCAAATGCAAGGGAACCCTCTTTCGTAAAAGAAACTTTATTGAAACTCAAAGCACACATTGCACTTAACACAATAATTGTGGGTGACTTCAACACTGCACTTTCCTCAATCGACCGATCAGGAAAACAGAAACTAAACAGGGAAATAATGAAACTAATTGAAGCTTTGGACCAATTAGATTTAACAGATATATATAGAACATTCTATCCTAAAACAAAAGTATATACCTTTTTCTCAGCACCTCATGGTACCTTCTCCAAAATCGACAATATAATTGGTCACAAGACAGACCTCAACAAATATAAGAAGATTGAACTAATCCCATGCCTCCTATCAGATCACTATGGAGTAAAAGTGGTCTTCAATACCAACAAAAACAACAGAAAACCCACATACACGTGGAAACTGAACAATATTCTACTCAATGATACCTTGGTCAAGGAAGAAATAAAGAAAGAAATTAAAGACTTTTTAGAACACATGAAAATGAAAACACAACATACCCAAATCTATGGGACACAATGAAAGCAGTGCTAAGAGGAAAACTCCCAGCCCTGAGTGCCTCCAAAAAGAAAATGGAGAGAGCATACATTACCAGCTTAATGACACACCTGAAAGCCCTAGAACAAAAAGAAGCTATTTCGCCCAGGAGGAGTAGAAGGCAGGAAATCATCAAACACAGGGCCAAAATCAATCAAGTAGAAACAAAGAGAATCATACAAAAAATCAACAAAACCAGGAGCTGGTTCTTTGAGAAAATCAACAAGATAGATAAACCCTTAGCCAGACTGACCAAAGGGCACAGAGAAAGTATCCAAATTAACAAACTTAGAAATGAAAAGGGAGATATAACAACGGAAACTGAGGAAATCCAAAAAATCATCAGATCCTACTACAAGAGCCTGTACTCAACACAACTGGAGAATCTGGAGGAAATGGACAATTTCCTTGACAGATACCAAATACCAAAATTAAATCAGGACCAACTAGACCATCTAAACAGTCCCAAAATACCTAAAGAAATAGAAGGAGTCATAGAAAGTCTTCCAACCAAAAAAAAGCACAGGACCAGATGGTTTCAGTGCAGAATTCTATCAGACATTCAAAGAAGAGTTAACACCAATACTCTTCAAACTATTCCACAAAATAGAAACAGAACGAACACTACTCAATTCCTTCTACGAAGCCACAATTACGCTGATACCAAAGCCACACAAAGATCCAACAAAGAAAGAGAACTTCAGACCAATTTCCCTTATGAACATCGATGCAAAAATACTCAATAAAATTCTTGCCAACCGAATCCAAGAACACATCAAAACAATCATCCACCATGATCAAGTAGGCTTTATCCCAGGAATGCAGGGTTGGTTCAATATATAGAAATCCATCAATGCAATCCACTACATAAACAAACTCAAAGAAAAAAAACACATGGTCATTTCATTGGATGCTGAAAAAGCATTTGACAAAATTCAGCATCCTTTCATGCTTAAAGTCTTGGAGAGAACAGGAATTCAAGACTCATACCTAAACATAGTAAAAGCAATATACAGCAAACCGGTAGCCAGCATCAAACTAAATGGAGAGAAACTTGAAGCAATCCCACTGAAATCAGGGACCAGACAAGGCTGCCCCCTTTCTCCTTATCTTTTCAATATTGTACTTGAGGTACTACTAGGGGGTCAAAGGGATACAAATTGGAAAGGAAGAATTCAAACTATCATTATTTGCAAACGACATGATTGTCTCCCTAAGTGACCCAAAAAACTCCACTAGAGAGCTCCTACAGCTGATAAACAACTTCAGCAAAGTGGCAGGTTATAAAATCAACTCAAACAAATCAGTGTCCTTCCTATACTCAAAGGATAAGCAGGCTGAGAAAGAAATTAGGGAAATGACCCCCTTCACAATAGCCACAAACAGTATAAAGTATCTTGGGGTGACTCTTACCAAACATGTGAAAGATCTGTATGACAAGAACTTCAAGACTCTGAAGAAGGAAATGGAAGAAGACCTCAAAAAATGGGAAAACCTCCCATGCTCATGGATTGGTAGAATCAATATAGTTAAAATGGCCATTTTGCCAAAAGCAATATACAGATTCAATGCAATACCCATCAAAATCCCAACTCAATTCTTCACAGAGTTAGAAAGAGCAATTATCAAATTCATCTGGAACAACAAAAAACCCAGGAGAGCTAAAACTATTCTCAGCAACAAAAGAAAATCTGGGGGAATCAGTATCCCTTACCTCAAGCAATACTACAGAGCAATAGTGTTAAAAACTACATGGTATTGGTACAGTGACATGCAGGAGGATCAATGGAACAGGATTAAAGATCCAGAAATGAACCCACACACCTATGGCCACTTGATCCTCGACAAAGAGGCTGAAAACATCCAATGGAAAAAAGATAGCCTTTTCCACAAATGGTGCTGGTTCAACTGGAGGTCAGCATGCAGAAGAATGGGAATTGATCCATCCTTGTCTCCTTGTACTAAGCTCAAATCCAAATGGATCAAGGAACTCCACATAAAGCCAGACAGTCTGAAGCTAATAGAAAATAAACTGGGGAAGACCCTTGAGGACATCGGTACAGGGAGAAAGTTTCTGAACAGAACACCAATAGCGTATGCTCTAAGAGCAAGAATTGACAAATGGGACCTCATAAAATTACAAAGTTTCTATAAGGCAAAGGACACCATCAAGAGGACAAATCGGCAACCAGCAAATTGGGAAAAGATCTTCACCAATCCTACATCAGATAGAGGGCTAATATCCAATATATATAAAGAACTCAAGAAGTTAGACTCCAGAAAACCGAACAACCCTATTAAAAAATGAGGTACAGAGTTAAACAAAGAATTCTCACCTGAAGAACTTCGGATGGCAGAGAAGCATCTTAAAAAATGCTCAACTTCATTAGTCATTAGGGAAATGCAAATCAAAACAACCCTGAGATTTCATCTTACACCAGTCAGAATGGCTAAGATTAAAAATTCAGGAGACAGCAGGTGTTGGAGAGGGTGTGGAGAAAGAGGAACACTCCTCCACTGCTGGTGGGGTTGCAAATTGGTACAACCACTCTGGAAATCAGTCTGGCGGTTCCTCCGAAAACTGGGCACCTCACTTCCTGAAGATCCTGCTATACCACTTCTGGGCATATACCCAGAGGATTCCCCACCATGTAATAAGGATACATGCTCTAATATGTTCATAGCAGCCCTATTTATAATTGCCAGATGATGGAAAGAACCCAGGTATCCCTCAACAAAAGAGTGGATGCAAAAAAATGTGGTATATCTACACAATGGCGTACTATTCAGCCATTAGAAACAATGAATTCATGAAATTCTTAGGCAAATAGATGGAGCTAGAGAACATCATACTAAGTGAGGTAACCCAGACTCAAAAGGTGAATCATGGTATGCACTCACTAATAAGTGGATATTAACATAGAAAACTGGAATACCCAAAAAATAATCCACACATCAAATGAGGTACAAGAAGAAAGGAGGAGTGGCCCCTGGTTCTGGAAAGACTCAGTGAAACATTATTCGGCAAAACCAGAACGGGGAAGTGGGAAGGGGTGGGTGGGAGGACAGGGGAAGAGAAGGGGGCTTACGGGACTTTCGGGGAGTGGGGGGCTAGAAAAGGGGAAATCATTTGAAATGTAAATAAATTATATCGAATAAAAAAAATTAAAAAAAAAAACTTGCAAGTAAGCGACGAAAACAATCAAATAGTCTGACTCAGATTCAGTTCCTGTGACCCATAACAATTACCAGGATGGCAAGATATTCACAAAGGAGCTGTAAATGTCACTCACATTTCAGTGCCAACCAATAGCTACTTAATTGAAAGTAAGATCAATACAGAAGGGAAACCATGTCCTGTACATCTTCCTGGGGTTAGTGAGTTAATAAACATTAGACAATAACATCTTCCACTTTGCTAGAATAGCATAATTTCTTAGTACATTTTAAACCTTATCCTTGTACTCAGATAAGTATAGCTGTTAATCATCATCAATAAAGCCTATCATGCTAACACATTGATACCACCACAGAAAACAATTGGGCAGAATGTAGATCTCAACAGATCACGGGAAGTGTATCCCCAACAGGTACATCTACATCATAACTCCCACAGCTATGGTTCAGGAAGCATTGCAATAAAAGGTACAGAAAGATTATAAGAGTTAGAGTATCAAGCACTCTACTGTGAAATAGTCTTTCCTAGAAATGTCTACATAAACAATACCAGAAAATAGCAATATCAATGGACATGTTACCATGGAATGGGGAAAAGTTTTACAGGGCCCCACCACTAAGCAAAAAATGATACTTAGTTAACAACTCTGCAGAAGAAGTATAAGCCACTCCCAGGGATAAACCTGTCATTGATTGCTAATTGCTGAACGGGCAGCCCTGAAACAATATGCGGAGAAGCAATAATAATGAGTTCAACAAGTTGTATTTATATACATTTATTCATATGAACACATATGTATATGTATATATAAAAATAATAATCAAAGGAAAAGAGCCTATCCATTTGTGGTATGAAGCACATGAGAAAGATTCATGAGAGGGTGTGTGGGAGGGGCTTGGGGAGAATGGTAAAAAGGAAAAGGGATATACTTCTACTTCAGTTAAAGTGTAGTTTAAAAACAAAAGAAGGAAGAAAGGAAGAAGAAATAAGGAGGAGGAGAAGAAGGAGAAGGAGAAGGAGAAGGAGAAGGAGAAGGAGAAGAAGAAGAAGAAGAAGAAGAAGAAGAAGAAGAAGAAGAAGAAGAAGAAGAAGAAGAAGAAGAAGAAGAAGAAGAAGAAGAAGAAGAAGAAGAAGAAGAAGAAGAAGAAGAAAATTAAAGTCTTATTAAAATGGTATGGTATACTTATAGTCACAATACTTAGGATGCTAAGGAATTAAAAATAACTTCCAATTACATACAGAATTCAACGCCAGTCTGAGATATACAAAGGAGATGCATAAAGGGTCCTTGCTCGTGTGTGTGTGTGTGTGTGTGTGTGTGTGTGTGTGTGTGTGTGTATTTGAAAGAATGGAGTAGACAAATGAAGTGAGCTTAAGTCTTATGCAACAGCAAACTTTACTGAGCATCAGTTTATATTCTAAGTATCAGAGTGTCATACAATTTTTATTTGGAAGATCAACAAGAGTCATCTGAATAAAGTGTACAATCACAAAGATAAGCACCACATGGCAGGAACATGTTTTTCAATGTAAAAACACTCATGTAAAAGTCATATGGAAGTAGATGGCTTTTAACATCTATGTGATGAAAAGGGATATCGCCTACAGAATCTCTGGCTACTCACTAATGTTCTTTGTATAGCAAGGACAGCCTGTTCTGCTAGGACAAGAAATACATAAAGCCAGGCACACCAGATCAGTGCACCACAGGATATGTCTTGGAAATTCGAGTTTAGTATATGTGGGTAAAGAAAGAAAGGTAGGTAATATGCTACAAGATTGTTCAGATTTTCTTTAAATGGGCTGAAAACTTTTCAATGGTCGACACATGACCTTCTGGTCCGCTCCAAAGATTAGACCATTTTAGACCATTTTTCCTCCTGTTAAGTGTTAATCCAGATGATCATCAGGCTAGGAGACCAGGATTTAGCTGATTCACCTGACAAAATGTTGAGATGATGGATAGATAATTTTCACTTAAATGAGATAATGTACTCTTTTCCTAGAATCCCTCCCTTGGTGTAACTGGCTAGAGAGTGTCAGTGCTGCTAAGCCTGCCTGCATTTCTGGGATCTAACACAAAAAAGGTAATTTTTTCTTTTACTTCTAGCTTATTTTTAAAGATACTGACCAAAACCCTAGGCATGCATTCTCTAATGCATGAAGTAAATTTACTTCAGATTAATTCATTAGAACTGGCTATTGCTATTTGTTTTTATATGAAAAACATGTTTTCTGCCATGTGATGCTTGGTGATTGTACACTTTAGTCAGATGACTCTTTTTTTTTCCTGTGTCTAGTTAAACAGTTTCTGTTTTATACTGGATATTTTTTATTTGCATTTTAATTTTTTTCCCCATTCTGGTCTCCCCTTCTGAAATCCCCTAGCCCATCCTCCCTCCCCCTGCCTCTATGAGAATGCTCACCTCCCACCCCTACCTGCTCCTGTTTTCCTGCCCTGGCATTCCACTACACTGGGGAAGGTCAAACAACCTCAGGCCCAAAGGCCACTCCTCCCATTGACTTCCAACAAGGCCAACCTCTGCCAAATACAAGGCTTGAGCCATAAGTCCCTCCATGTGTACTCTTTGGTTGGTGGTCCAGTTCCTGGGGGCTCCAGGGGGATCTGGCCTGTTAACACTGTTGCTTCCCCCATGGGGCTGCAAACCCCCTCAGCTCCTTCAGTCCCTTCTCAGACTCCTCCATCAGGTACCTGCAAGCTCTGTCCAGTGGTTGGCTGCAAGCATCAGCCCTCTGTATTGCCAAAACAGGCTCCTGTCAGCAAACACTTCACAGTGTCCACAATAGCATCTTGGCTTGGTGACTGTATATGTGATGGATCCCCAGGTGGGGCAGGATCTGGATGGCCTTCCATTCAGTCACTGCTCCACACTTTGTCTACATATTTTCTCTTGTGAATATTTTGTTCCCCCTTCTAAGAAGCACTGAAGCATCCATGCTTTGGTCTTCCTTCTTCATTGACTTCTTATGGTCTGTGAATTGAATCTTGGTTATTCCAAATTTTTGGGCTAATATCCACTTCTCAGTGAGTGAAAACAATGTGTGTTCTTTTGTGACTGAGTTACCTCACTCAGGATGATATTTTCAAGTTCCATACATTTGCTTGTGAATTTCATGAATTCATTGTTTTTAAAAGCTGAGTACTACTCCATTGGATAAATGTACCACATTTTCTGTATCCATTCCTCTGTTGAAGGACATCTGGGTTCTTTCCAGCTTCTTGTTATTATAATTATGACTGCTATGAACATAGTGGAACATGTGTCCTTATTACATGTTGGAGCATCTTCTGGTATATGCCCGGTTTGGTATAGCTGAGTCCTCTTGGAGTACTGTCAAATTTTCTGAGGAACTGTCAGACTGATTTCCAGAGTGGCTGTACCAGCTTGCCATCCCACCAGCAGTGGAGAAGTGTTCCCCTCTCTCCACATTCTCAGGGTTGTTTTGATTTGCATTTCCCTGATGACTAAGGATGTTGGACATTTCATTTGGTGCTTCTAGGCCATCTGAATTTCCACAGTTGAGATATTTCTGGTTAGCTCTGGCTCTCATATTTTAGTAGGGTTATTTGGTTATCTGGAGTCTAACTTCTTGAGTTCTTTGTATATATTGGATATTAGCCTTCTTTCAGATGTATGATTGGTAAAGATCTTCTCCAATCTGCTGGTTGCCATTTTGTCCTATTGACAGTGTCCTTTGCCTTACAGAAACTTTGCAATTTTGAGGTCCTATTTCTCAATTCTTGACCTAGAGCATAAGCCATGGTGTTCTGTTCAGGAACTTTCCCACTGTGTCCATGTGTTCAAGGCTTTTTCTCTACTTTCTCTTCTATTAGACTCAGTCTATTTGGAAGTCCTTGAACCACTTTGAGCTGAGCTTTGTACAGGGAGATAAGAATGGATCAATTTGCACTCTTCTACCTGTTGACTGCCAACTGAACCAGCACGATTTGTTAAAAATGCTGTCTTTTTTCCACTGGATGGTTTTAGCTCCTTTGTCAAAGATCAAGCAACCATAGGTGTGGGGGCTAATTTCTAGGTCTTTACTTCTATTCTATTGATCTAGCTTTCTGTCACTGTAACAGCACATTGCAATTTTTATCACTATCGCTCTTGAAGTCAAGAATGGTGATTCACCCAGAAATTCTTTTATTGTTGAAAACAGTTTTCACTATAAAAAGGGGGGGTTAGATATTATTATTCGCTTATTCCAAATGAATTTGCAAATTGCTCCTTCTATCTTTATGGAGAATTGAGTTGGAATTTAATTGGGATTGCATTGATTCTGTAGATTGCTTTCAGCAAGATGGCCATTTATACTAAATTAATCCTGCCAATTCATGAGCATGGGAGATCTTTCTGTCTTCTGAGATCTTCAATTTCTTTCTTCAGAGAGGAGAAGTTCTTGTCATACAGATCTTTCACTTGCTTGGATACAGTCACACCAAGGTATGTGATATTATTTATGACTATTGTAAATGGTGTCATTTCCCTAATTTCTTTCTCAACCTGTTTATCTTTGAGTATAGGAAGGCTACTGATTTATTTGAGTTAACTTAGTATCTGGCCATTTTGCTGAAGTTGTTTATCAGCTGTAGAATTTCTCTGGTACAATTTTTGAGGTCACTTAAGTATATATTATAATATAATCTGCAAATAGTGATATTTTGACTTCTTCCTTTCCAATCTGTATCCCTTTGACATCCTTTTGTTATCTAATTGTTCTAGCTAAATCTTCAAATCCGGTATTGAATAGATAGGGAAAGAGGGGGCAGCCTTATCTAGGCCCTGATTTTATGGGCTTGCTTCAAGTTTATCTTCATTTAGCTTGAGGTTGGCTACTGGTTTGCTGCATACTGATTTTTCTATGTTTAGGTATGGACCTTGAATTCCTGATATTTGCATGACTTTTACCATGAATGAATGTTGAATTTTGTTAAATGCTTTTTCAGCAGCTAATGAAATGGTCATGTGTTTTGTTTTTCTTTGAGTTTGTTTATGTAGTGCATTACATTGCTGAATTTCCATATATTGAACCATCCTTGTATCCCTGGGATAAAGTCCAGTTGATCATGGTGAATGATCATTTTGATGTGTTCTTGCATTTGGTTTGTAAGAATGTTATTGAGTACTTTTACATCAATATTCATAAGGCAAATTGGTCTAAGGTTTTCTTTTTTGTTCAGTTTTTGTGAGTTTTAGTTATTGGTATAACTGTGGCTTCATAGAATGAATTGAGTAGTGTTCCTTCTGTTTCTATTTTTGGGAACAGTGTGAAGAGTATTGGTATTAGGTCTTCTTTGAAGGTCTGATAGAATTTTCCACTAAACCCATCTGGTCCTGGGTTTTTATTGGTTGGGAGACTTTTAACTGCTTCCAATTCTTTAGGGATTAAATGACTGTTTAGATGGTTTACCTGATCCTGATTTAACTTTTGTACCTGGTTTCTGTTTAGAAAATTGTCCATCTCATCCAGATTTTCCAATTTTGTTGAATGTAGGCTTTTGTTGTAAGATCCGATTTTTTAAAAATTTTCTCAGTTTCTGTTGTTATATCTCCCTTTTCCTTTCTGATTTTGTTAATTTGGATACTGTCTCTGTGCCCTCGGGTTAGTTTGGCTTAGGGTTTATCTACGTTGTTGATTTTCTCAAAGGACCAGCTCCTGGTTTTGTTGATTCTTTGTATAGTTCTTTTTGTTTCTACTTTGTTGATTTCAGCCGTGAGTTTGATTATTTCCTGCCATTGACTCCTCTTGGGTGTATTAGCTTCTTTTTGTACTAGAGCTTTCAGGCATGCTGTTAAGTTGCTTGTGTATGCTCTCTGCCATTTCTTTTTTGGAGGCACTCATAGCTATGAGTCTTCCTCTTAACACTGCTTTCATTGTGTCCCATAAAATTGGGTATGTTGAGGCTTCATGTTCATTAAATTCTAAAAAGTTTTTAATTTCTTTCTTTATTTCTTCCTTGACCAAGTCATCACTATGTAGGGCATTGCTCAGATTCCATGTACAGGTAAGTTTTCTGTTGCTTTTTGTTGATATTGAAGAACAGCCTTAGTTCATGGTGATCTGATAGAATGTATGGGATCACTTCAATCTTCTTGTTGAGGCTTGCTTTGTGGCCAATTATATGGTCAATTTTGGAGATGGTACCATTAGGTGCTGAGAAAAATGTGTATTCTTTTTTTTTTAGGATGAAATGTTCTATAGATATCTGTTAAATCCATTTGGTCCATAACTTCTGTTATTTTCAATGTGTCTCTGTTCAGTTTGTTTCCATGGTCTGTCCATTGCTGAGAGTGGGTATTGTATGAGGTGGTACAATGTGTTCTTTGAACTTTAATCATGTTTCTTTCATGAATAGAGAGTTCTTCTTGGTAGACTTTTCCTTTGATGAGAATGAAGTGTCATTCCATATCCTTTTTGATAACTTGGTTGACAGTCAATTTTATTCTATATCAGAATGGCTACTTCACATTGTTTCTTGGGACCATTTGCTTGGAAAATTGTTTTCCAGCCTTTTACTCAGATGTAGTAGCTGTCTTTGACACTGAGGTGCATTTGCCGTATACAGGAAAATACTGGATCCTGTTTATATATCCAGTCTGTTAATCCATGTCATTTTATTGGGAATTTGAGTCCATTAATGTTAAGAGATACTAAGGAGTACTGATTGTTGCTTCCTGATATTTTTGATGTTACTTTGATGTTTGTGTCACTATCTTCTTTTGGGTTTGTTGAAAGAAGATTAATTTCTTGCTTTTCTTAGAGTGCAGTTTCCCTCCTCTGTTGGCATTTTCTATCTATCTATCATACTTTTTAGGGCTGGATTTGTGGAAAGATATTGTGAAAATTTGGTTTTGTCATGGAATATCTTGTTTTTTCCATCTATGCTAATTGAGAAATTTGCTGGGTATAGTAGCCTGGACTGGCATTTGTGTTCCCTTAGGGCCTGTATAAGATCTTCCCAGGATATTCTAGCTTTTATAGTCTCTGGTGAGAAGTCTGGTGAAGTTCTGATGTCTGCTTTTATATGTTACTTGGCCTTTTTCCCTGGCTGCTTTTAATATTTGTTCTTTGTTTTTTTGTTTGTTTGTTTGTTTGTTTTGGTTTTTTTTTTGTTTTGTTTTGTTTTTTTTGCATTTCATGTTTTGACTATTATGTGACAGGAGGAGTTTATTTTCTGGTCCAATCTATTTGGAGTTCTGTAGGCTTTGTGTATGGTTATTGGCATCTCTTTCTTTAGCTTAGTGAAGTTTTCCTCTATAATTTTATTGATGATATTTCCTGGCCCTATAACTTGGGAATTTTCATGCTCTTCTATATCTATTACCCATACGTTTCATCTTCTCATTGTGTCCTGGATATCCTGGATGTTTTGGGTTAGGAGCTTTTTGCATTTGGCATTTTTTTTTTTTTTACTGTTGTGTCAATGTTTTCTTTGTGTCGTTGTGTTTTGTTTTCCATACCTGAGATTCTATATTCTATCTTTTGTACTCTGATGGTGATGGTTGAGTGTATGAATCCTGATCTCTTTCCTAGATTTTCTATCTCCATGCTTGTTTTTCTTTGTGATTTCTTTATTGTTTCTAATATCACTTTTAGACCCTGTATAGTTTTGGTTAATTCCTTCACCTCTTTGCTTGTATTTTCCTGTAATTCTTTAAGGGAGTTTTCTGTTTTCTCTTTGAGGGCTTCTGCTGGTTTACCTGTGCTCTGTATTTCTTTAAGGGAGTTATTTTTGTCCTTCTTAAAGTCATCTATCATCATCATGAGATGTGATTTTAAATCAGTTTCTTGCTTTTCTGGTGTGTTAGGGTATCCATTGCTTGATTTAGTGGGATAACTTGGTTCTGATGATAACAAGTAACCTTGGTTTCTGTTGCTTATGTTCTTGCCCTTGCCTCTTGCCATTTGGTTATCACTAATGTTAGCTTGTCTTACTGTCTCTGACTATGGCTTGTCCCTCCTCCAAGCCTGTATGCCAGTAATCCTGGGAGACAAGTTCTCTCAGGGAGGAATTTGGGGAAGGACAGCTGTGGCATGGTATCAGCTCGGGGGGTGGGGGGAGTGGGGGCTGGGGGGTGGGGGGGTGGGAAGGAGTGTGTAGACAGAAACCAGAAGGATCTAGTCCCAGGCTGCTCCTCAGTTCCTGTGTTCTGATGGTTCTGGGTGCGTCCCTCTGAGCAGCAGTGGTGTTCTTCCCTATGCTCACAGGCATGTCTGCACTCCTGGGAGACCAAATCTCTCCTGGTGGTATTTGGGTATGGAGCACTGTAGCACAAGATCTGCTCTGGGCACCATGGTACAGGATCCCAGATGACTATTTTCAATCGTCCCAATGTAAATTGTCTGACACTCTGATACTTAAAATATAAACTGTCTGATGCTCAGTAAAGTTTGCTGTTACATAAGATTTAAGCCCACCTCATGCTTCTGCTCCATTCTTTTGGGTTCTATCAACTCTATACCACTAGACAAATACTAACTCAAAAACAAAAACAAAACAAAAACACATGGTTGTCTATATTCCTCATCTCTCTCTACCCTTTTCTGGCATCTGTGATGCTGTATGTATTGTCTGCACTATTTTTTCTCTTTCATACTCTAACAAAATGGTCCTCAAGTATCCTTCTGGGTTCATATTTTAGTTATTTAATTAATGAGACTATGAACCCACAGTAAGAAGGAAGCAATCTGAAGTCATTTTGAAGAAAACTTCCATTTGGAATAGCAGTCAAATAAAATTTAAGTTCTCATGACCTTCCTGGATAATATCCTACTTGTCAGAAAGACATGTAAGTCAGTCATTGACAACCTAGTTGGCAAGTTGAAACATGAATGGTAGGCAAGTTTTGCCACCACAGTAGAATAACCCAACCAATGAGAACAGGATAAGTATACCACAAAGATGCATTCTTGAGGAAATCCCCTATCCCTAAATCCGGATTGGTGGGAAAATGCAACTGTAACTTGACACAGGTGTTTGTGGTTATAAGCTGTAGCTTTCTGGCTGTGAGAGGAGGATAACAATTCAGCTCCCTCTGTTCTGTGGCCTGGATTTATCAGTAGCATCCTGAGTACACTAATTTTTGGTCATTTGCTTAAATACTTACTAAGAAGAACATTGGAAGACATAACTTGCTGTCCCTGACAGAAGATAGTTTCTTCTACATAATCCAAATAAACATCTCACTTTGTGCCTCATTGGGTTTTTTGGGATTTTCAAACCCTAACACCACAAAAGGGAATCCCACATTCCTATAATAGTCTCATATATCTCTCTACTCAACAACGTCTTCTTTACCAAACACCAAAGAGACAGAAGTTAAGATGATTTCAGTCTGCATAGCCAGAATATAGACTAAGACTCCTAGTGAATGATTATGTTCATAGAGAATGTCAAAAAACTATGATAAGATATAGGAAATTTGGAGGCCCCGATATGAAGATGGTAAAAACACTTCCATTCTACTTTCTTTATATCAAAGAATTTAGAAACAAAAGTGATACACTTTTCTGACATATATAATATATTGCATAATGTTATAATACATAATATTTATTATATATCACATTAAGATTATATATATATATACATAAGTTAAGTGTTATATACCTACATATATTTATGAATAAATTCACAAACTCCTAGTATAATATTTGTGGAGGAAAGAAAATGGTGTTTCTTGCTTCTTCTTTAAGGAAACACTTACATAGTGAAAACAGCTCTGTAGTGAAGAAAATGCTCCAGAGCTTCCCATTAAGAAAGGTCTTGTGCGCGTCCTGAGGCCTCTGGTGGGAGCCCTCAGCTCAACACTCCCCACTTCCGGATCCAGATCAGCCTGGGCAGCAAAACCACATCTCCAGGTCCTGCAAGAGGCAAGAGGGGCTTCTAGGCAGCCAGCGGGGAGAAGTCGGTGTGCTCCGGTGAATCCAGCGGGCACCAGTAGGAGCCTTTGGGTGTCTGCTTCGGGATCTGAAACAGCCTGGACAACAGCACCCTGTCTCCAGGCAGTGCAGGAGGTAAGCTGTGCACCAGAGGCCACCTGGGAAGGGGCAGCTTGCACTGGTGAGTCCAGCACTGATAGGGCCAACTAACACCAGTGAGAACTAAATGGCAAAAGGCAAACGCAGGAACGTCACTGACAGAAATCAAGGCAATATGGCAACATCTGAACCCAATTCTCCTCTACCAGCATGTCCTGGATACCCCATCACACCAGTAAAACAACATTTGGATTTAAAATCACTGGTCATGATGCTGGTACAGGAACACATGAAGGACATACTTAAAGAAATTCAGGAGAAAATGGATCAAAATTAGAAGCCCTTGCAAGGGAAACACAAAAATCATTGAAAGAAATCCAGGAGAATACAAAAGCCAATAATGAGGAAACACAAAAAATACTTAAAAAAATACAGGAGAACTTTGGTCAACAGGCTGAGATCATGAAAGAGGAAACACAAAAATCTCTTAAAGAATTACAGGAAAGCACAAACAAGCAAGTGAAGGAGCTAAGCAAAACCATCCAGGATCTAAAATCAGAAGTAGAAACAACTAAGAAAACTCAAAGGGAGACAACTTTGGAGATAGAAAGCCCTGGGAAGAAATCAGGGGACAGAGATGCAAATATGAACAACAGAATACAAGAGATAGAAGAAAGAATCTCAGATGCTGAAGATTCCATAGAAACCATGGACTCAACAGTTAAAGAAAATGCAAAATGCAAAAGGCTTGTAACCCAAAATATCCAGGAAATCCAGGACACAAAGAGAAGACCAAATTTAAGGATTATAGGCATAGATGAGAGAGAAGATTTACAACTTAAAGGGCCAGCAAATATCTTCAATAAAATTATGGAAGAAAACTTCCCTAACCTAAAGAGAGAGATGCCCATGAATATACAAGAAGCCTACAGAACTCCAAACAGACTAGACCAGAACAGAAATACTTCCCGTCACATAATAATCAAAACACCAAATGTTCTAAACAAAGAAAGAATATTAAAGGCAGTAAGAGAAAAAGGCCAAGTAACATATAAAGGAAGACCTATCAGAATCACAGCAGACTTTTCACCTGAGACTATGAAGGCTAGAAGGTCCTGGGCAGATCTCATGCAGACTCTAAGAGAACACAAATGCCAGCCAAAACTACTATATCCAGCAAAACTCTCAATCACCTTAGATGGAGAAACTAAGATGTTTCATGACAAAACCAAGTTTACCCAATATCTAACCACAAACCCAGCCCTACAAAGGATAATAGGAGGAAAACACCAATACAAGGAGGGAAACTTCACCCTGGAAAAAGCAAGATAGTAACCTTTCATCAAACCCAAAAGAAGTTAAGCAATCAAATTTAAAAAATAACGTCAAAAATGATAGGAAGTAACAATCACTATTCCTTAATATCTCTTAACATCAATGGACTTAATGCCCCAATAAAAAGACACAGACTAACTGACTGGATACATAAACAGGACCCTACATTTTGCTGCTTACAGGAAACACACCTCAGGGTCAAATACAAACACTACCTTAGAGTAAAAGGCTGGAAGACAATTTTACAAGCAAGTGGTCTCAGGAAACAAGCTAGAGTAGCCATTTTAATATCAGATAAAATTGACTTTCAACCCAAAGTCATCAAAAGAGACTCTGAGGGATACTTCTTGCTGGTCAAAGGAAAAATACAACAAGAAGAACTCTCAATCCTGAACATCTATGCTCCAAATGCAAGGGAACCCTCTTTCATGAAAGAAATTTTATTGAAACTCAAAGTACACATTGCACTTAACACAATAATTGTGGGTGACTTCAACACTGCACTTTCCTCAATCGACCGATCAGGAAAACAGAAACTAAACAGGGACACAGTGAAACTAATTGAAGCTTTGGACCAATTAGATTTAACAGTTATATATAGAACATTCTATCCTAAAACAAAAGTATATACCTTTTTCTCAGCACCTCATGGTACCTTCTCCAAAATCGACCATATAATTGGTCACAAGACAGACCTCAACAAATATAAGAAGATCGAACTAATCCCATGCCTCCTATCAGATCACTATGGAGTAAAAGTGGTCTTCAATACCAACAAAAACAACAGAAAACCCACATACACGTGGAAACTGAACAATATTCTACTCAATGATACCTTGGTCAAGGAAGAAATAAAGAAAGAAATTAAAGACTTTTTAGAACACAATGAAAATGAAAACACAACATACCCAAATCTATGGGACACAATGAAAGCAGTGCTAAGAGGAAAACTCCCAGCCCTGAGTGCCTCCAAAAAGAAAATGGAGAGAGCATACATTACCAGCTTAATGACACACCTGAAAGCCCTAGAACAAAAAGAAGCTATTTCACCCAGGAGGAGTAGAAGGCAGGAAATCATCAAACTCAGGGCCGAAATCAATCAAGTAGAAACAAAGAGAACCATACAAAGAATCGACAAAACCAGGAGCTGGTTCTTTGAGAAAATCAACAAGATAGATAAACCCTTAGCCAGACTGACCAAAGGGCACAGAGAAAGTATCCAAATTAACAAACTTAGAAATGAAAAGGGAGATATAACAACGGAAACTGAGGAAATCCAAAAAATCATCAGATCCTACTACAAGAGCCTGTACTCAACACAACTGGAGAATCTGGAGGAAATGGCCAATTTCCTTGACAGACACCAAATACCAAAATTAAATCAGGACCAACTAGACCATCTAAACAGTCCCATAATGCCTAAAGAAATAGAAGGAATAATAGAAAGTCTTCCAACCAAAAAAAGCACAGGACCAGATGGTTTCAGTGCAGAATTCTATCAGACCTTCAAAGAAGACTTAACACTAATACTCTTCAAACTATTCCATAAATAAGAAACAGAAGGAACACTACCCAATTCCTTCTATGAAGCCACAATTATGCTGATACCAAAACCACACAAAGATCCAACAAAGAAAGAGAACTTCAGACCAATTTCCCTTATGAACATCGATGCAAAAATACTCAATAAAATTCTTGCCAACCGAATCCAAGAACACAACAAAACGATCATCCACCATGATCAAGTAGGCTTTATCCCGGGAATGCAGGATTGGTTCAATATACGGAAATCCATCAATGCAATCCATTACATAAACAAACTCAAAGAAAAAAAACACATGGTCTTTTCATTGAATGCTGAAAAAGCATTTGACAAAATTCAGCATCCTTTCATGCTTAAAGTCTTGGAGAGAAAGGAATTCAAGGCCCATACCTAAACATAGTAAAAGCAATATACAGCAAACCGGTAGCCAGCATCAAACTAAATGAAGAGAAACTTGAAGCAATCCCACTGCAATCAGGGACCAGACAAGGCTGGCCCCTTTCTCCTTATCTTTTCAATATTGTACTTGAGGTACTAGCTCAGGCAATTCGACAACATAAGGAGGTCAAAGGGATACAAATTGGAAAGGAAGAAGTCAAACTATCATTATTTGCAGACAACATGATAGTCTACCTACGTGACCCAAAAAACTCCACTAGAGAGCTCCTACAGCTGATAAACAACTTCAGCAAAGTGGCAGGTTATAAAATCAACTCAAGCAAACCAGTGGCATTCCTACACTCAAAGGATAAGCAGGCTGAGAAAGAAATTACGGAAATTACCCCCTTCACAATAGCCACAAACAGTATAAAGTATCTTGGGGTGACTCTTACCAAACATGTGAAAGATCTGTATGACAAGAACTTCAAGACTCTGAAGAAGGAAATGGAAGAAGACCTCAAAAAATGGGAAAACCTCCCATGCTCATGGAGCAGTAGAATCAATATAGTTAAAATGGCCATTTTGCCAAAAGCAATATACAGATTCAATGCAATACCCATCAAAATCCCAACTCAATTCTTCACAGAGTTTGAAAGAGCAATTATCAAATTCATCTGGAACAACAAAAAACCCAGGATAGCTAAAACTATTCTCAGCAACAAAAGAAAATCTGGGGGAATCATTATCCCTGACCTCAAGCAATACTACAAAGCAATAGTGTTAAAAACTGCATGGTATTGGTACAGTGACAGGCAGGAGGATCAGTGGAACAGGATTGAAGATCCAGAAATGAACCCACACACCTATGGCCACTTGATCCTCGACAAAGGGGTTGAAAACATCCAATGGAAAAAATATAGCCTTTTCAACAAATGGTGCTGGTTCAACTGGAGGTCAGCATGCAGAAGAATGCGAATTGATCCATCCTTGTCTCCTTGTACTAAGCTCAAATCCAAATGGATCAAGGACCTCCACATAAAGCCAAACACTCTGAAGCTAATAGAAAAGGAACTGGGGAAGACCCTTGAGGACATCGGTACAGGGAGAAAGTTTCTGAACAGAACACCAATAGCGTATGCTCTAAGATCAAGAATTGACAAATGGGACCTCATAAAATTACAAAGTTTCTGTAAGGCAAAGGACACCATCAAGAGGACTAATCAGCAACCAACAAATTGGGAAAAAATCTTCACCAATCCTACATCAGATAGAGGGCTAATATCCAATATATATAAAGAACTCAAGAAGTTAGACTCCAGAAAACCGAACAACCCTATTAAAAAATGGGGTACAGAGTTAAACAAAGAATTCTCACCTGAAGAACTTCTGATGGCGAAGAAGCATCTTAAAAAATGCTCAACTTCATTAGTCATTAGAGAAATGCAAATCAAAACAACCCTGAGATTTCATCTTACACCAGTCAGAATGGCTAAGATTAAAAATTCAGGAGACAGCAGGTGTTGTAGAGGATGTGGAGAAAGCGGAACACTTCTCCACTGCTGGTGGGGTTGCAAATTGGTACAACCACTCTGGAAATCAGTCTGGTGGTTCCTCCGAAAACTGGGCACCTCACTTCCAGAAGATCCTGTTATTCCACTCCTGGGCATATACCCAGAGGATTCCCCACCATGTAATAAGGATACATGCTCTACTATGTTCATAGCAGCCATATTTATAATTGCCAGATGCTGGAAAGAACCCAGGTATCACTCAACAGAAGAGTGGATGCAAAAAATGTGGTATATCTACACAATGGAGTACTATTCAGCCATTAGAAACAATGAATTCATGAAATTCTTAGGCAAATGGATGGAGCTATGGAACATCATACTAAGTGAGGTAACCCAGACTCAAAAGGTGAATCATGGTATGCACTCACTAATAAGTGGATATTAACGCAGAAAACTGGAATACCCAAAACATAATCCACACATCAAATAAGGTACAAGAAGAAAGAATGAGTGGCCCCTTTTTCTGGAAAGACTCAGTGAAGCAGTATTCGGCAAAACCAGAATGGGGACGTGGGAAGGGGTGGGTGGGAGGACAGGGGTAGAGAAAGGGGCTTATGGGACTTTCGGGGAGTGGGAGGCTAGAAAAGCGGAAATCATTTGAAATGTAAATAAAAAATTATATCGAATAAAAAGAGAAGATAAAAAAAAAAAAGAAGGGTCTTGTGCTGTTGGCAGTAATCAGGTCAATAATAATGTCTCCCTGAGCAATACAGTAAGGCTGGCCTGGGTTGAGAAGACACATCCTGAGGGTGAAAGTGAAGGAGAACTGGTCTTTAAACTTGTCTGTAGTGAGGGATTATAAGTGGAGATGTGATGCCCTCTCACTCCTTTCCACCTACAGCAGTTTGGAGAACTGGTCCTGAGATCATGAGAGGAGGTAAACTGGCCCTATCCCTAGCCACTGGGCAATACAGTGAAGCTGCCCCTGGTGGCAAAGGCATGGGTGTGCGAGCCCAGAGTGTTTGAGAGTAGGAAAGCTGGTCCACCCCCTCACCAGTTGCAGCAGTTGGCAAAGTGGACCCTGCACTTTGACTGGACAGCACAGTAGATCTGACTCTGAAGGCATGTGTGCAAGTGAGCTGGTCCTGAGAAAACAAAAGCAGGAGAGCTGCCTCTGCCTCCTGCTGGTGGTGGTATTGGGTGGCCTAGCCAGAGCAGTACTGAAGAGCTTGCCCTGGTGGTACAGATAAGGGAGAGCTGGCAGACTAAACAACTCAGCTACCACACAGGCTCAGAGCCAAGGCTCTAAATTGACCCACCACAAAATCTTTAAGATATGTGAAAGGTTAGGACTGATGAAAGGCCAGTCCCATTGTTCAGGATCTCCAGAACACAGGGCAACAACAGCACAACTGGTAAAAGCCTAGATGAGGATCCAATATTGATGGTGTCACAGAAGCCAGAGATTGGGTCAAACTAGACCAATAACTCATTGCAATGACCATGTGCAAGTGACAGTGTATGGACAAAGGCTTATACTGTGGGATACACTATGACATACTACGGTTTCCAAGACAAGATAATTTATATGCCTTTTTTGTCATTGTTTTTCATTTGTGTTTTATTTTGTGGGGGAGGTTGTAAGGGCAAAGGGAGGATATGAGGGAACAGGGAGAAGCATAGAACTGGGGCTTTTGATGTGAAACTCATAAGAATCAAAAAAAATTCTATTTTAAAATTGAAAGAAAATAATGTCTCACTCTTTTACTACCACAAGGCAGTCACCCTTTAATAGCTGTGAGTACTGTCTGGTAAAGTCCACATGAGTGCATTCAGAAGAAATAGTTTCATGATAATATGGGCTACTGTGAATCTACAAATGCCAAAAACATTTAATTGGGAGTATCATCTAAACATTTTTTTAGATTAATATTTGATTAAGTTACTGTTTACAATTCTTTTGGGGGGGCTGTTTAACAATGGTTCATTGGAATCTTTGTAGATAAACATGTAAATTTTCTCATACATGCAAATAAAATGTACATGCTATACTAATTTAATATGTATTCAAAATCTTGGAAACAATGAGGTTTGTTTAAAGGGGCATATTTTCCTTTATTTTATTATTGAAACCTTATGAAATGTTTTGTGTTTAATCAGATAATGATTGCTAAACAATTTAAATCAATAACACTACGCAACGTGCACATATTATTTAAGCTGTCATGACATCGCTTGATTTGCTGTCACTAAAAGTAAACAACAGCTGCAGAAAAGACAAAAGTGTTGCATATGAAATCAGATCTATGGCTGTCCTCAGGATTTCTGACAGCTAGAAGACATTCACTTGATTGGCTATGCCTTCTTTTAGTTCTTGAAATATAAATCTCTCAGTAGCCCTGGACCTGACTCTTGAAATAGCTATTGGGTGATAAGGTCTCTGTATTGTGGTGGCTAGTGTCCTTATGGAACAGCTAAAGCCCTGCTGTGTCCATCACTCTGACTACCTGTGTGGGCCACTAAGTTTACTGTCAGTGGTCATTGCTCAGCTCCTCTGCAAACTCTGGATAGGAAGGATCTTGGCAAAATTTGCCAGATAAAATGAAAGTTATTCTGTTTAAACTAGAATGGTAGATAAAAAAATATTTTCTGAGAATAAGTCTTTCTCAATATTAAAGGAAACACTTCGGTACTTGTGTTTTAATATAAAATCATATCTAACTATTTGTCAAACCAACCAACCCTATGAAAGACCTGAATTGGCATGCTACCCCAGGCCTACCCAAGATGCTCTGATTTCTCTTCTTCTTGCTTTGACCAAATGCCTGACAAGAAGCAACTTGAGGGAGAAGATCTTGATTCTGGCCTGTATCCTGAAGGGATATACTTTGTAGTGATTGAGCAGCAGAGAAGCAGGCAGGTCTGTTGCAGCAGGAGTGTACAGCAGCTGCTTGTTTGCATCTCTGACATGAAGTCAGAGTGGGAGTTCAGCTGGTTCTCTTCCAGTGCCACCTGCATTTAGCTGGGTCATTTCCCTCCCAGTTACTACTCATCAGAAATGCACTCACAGATATATTACACAAATAACTCTTTATTTCCAAAGACATTTCCTAAGCAAATGAAGTTGCTGATCAAAAATAAACCACCTCAGTCTGCCCTTTGTTAACAAGTCCAAATATATCACTTAAATATATAATGTTCAACAATTTTCTTTACAAAATGATTGTGACTGTCTTATAGTGCAAAGTATATTTAAATCAATCTCTTAATAGTTTTAAGAGTGGTAAGAGTTTAAAACTATGAGTACCTTTAAAAATAAAAGAAATAAACACTTCTAATAGCAATGTCAAAATAGACATTCCCACTACTAAAAGGAGAATTGGACATAGCAAAGAAAGGAGAAAGGTGAGACCCAACACTGACAAGGCGAATACTTCAGATATCCAACAGCATCTGAGCATTATGATTGTATCATCTGGGTTCCAACAGGCTTGGATAGCGCCCCCCCCTCAAGCTCTACTGCCCACATTGTGATTATCCCCCAACTTGGGCAGGCTCCATTCATTCAGTACCTACCCTTTTCCCCCCTCAAACATTCCACCTTTATGGAATCTTTAATATCCTGGAGTCTCTATTGAAATAGGCTAATATTTATAGCTTTAAGCACATCCCATTCATGTTCCATACAAGAATCTAACTCTGGATACATTGAAGTTTCTGGAACTTGGTTAAAACCTTTATAAATTTTATATTCTCTCATCTTGTGAGTCTATAAACCCAGCCTCGTGTGGAAAATACCAAGTTTTGCTGTCATCTTGAGGCACAGGCTGTTCCTTTTGGTTCTCTATGCTTTTGTAGAATAACATGGAAAAATATTCCCTAAGTTGTTATTCTCCAGAAATGAACTTTAAATGTTCTATCTTTACGGATGTTCTCTTTTCAAATAAATTTGCATTGTTATAGCCTCAATATTTTTTTATTGTTAGAACTTATAAAGTCCAAAGTTTGTTCATCATGGTGATAATCACATTAAAAATCATAGCTACTTTGTTTTTATGTGCTCTGTCATCAACATTAACAAAATTCAGTCTCCTTTCCTCTGTATATTATATACCTCTAGCTATAACTGTAATCAAATTCACATTCCATTTCTCAACAGACTGTATATTTGTCCATATTTTTGTGCTTCTTTATACTTTAAACCTGAGTAAATGCAGCACACAACAACTAGGCTACAATATGAATGTTACATTATTTGAAATTTTTTCAATCACAAAAATTAATTGATCACCTTTGAATTTTACACTTGTCCTCTCTTCAAGAATCAGAAAGAATAAGTCAAATGATGTGCCAAAAATTAATATAAATATTCTCTATTTGTTTTCCAATAGAGTCCTTACCTGTATGAAATCTCATGAACTCCATCCTGTATACATTTCTATTAACATGCTGATCTACTGAACTCCTGTGGGAATAGACCACTTAGATTTGTTATAGCATGCCAGGACTTCTCTATGCCACAGCTCTTCCTCGTTATCTCATAAATTCTTTCTGAAGACTTATAAACACATTGTCAGGCTTATTACAGCAACGGCTACCTCTTGGTGCCAATTTTCAGTTACTCTGGTTTCTTTTCTCCTTGCTGAGACCAAATACTTGATTAAAAATAATCCAAGAGAGGTTTATTTGGAATGAAGGTTTCGGGTTTTTGTTGTTGTTGTTGTTGTTGTTGTTGTTGCTGTTGTTTTTGTTGTTGTTGTTGTTTTGTTGTTTTGTTTTTTGCCAACATGGCTGAAAAGACATAGCAGGGTATGACTAGCGATGATGAGAAGATGTGTCAGCTGCTTGATGACATCTCAGCAGATGAGAAACCACAGACAAAGGAATATCAGTATTCAGATAGCTTTATCCTTTATCCAACTTAATTCAGTATGGGATTCCAGAATGTGAATAAAATCACACATTGAACAATAAAACAATCAGAGTTTTTCCCCCAAATCACTTAGTCTCTTCTGGATATAAATGCTTCTTTCATGCCCTCAGCATTTTTTCAAAACCAGTAAAGTTGACAATAATAAAGTGTGTACCAGATATTATAAAAGCCAAGTAAATTGATAGTTCTATTTCTTTAAACATTTATATAACCCATTTTCTCTATACATCATTTGGCAAATATTTTTGGCTTTGATATTGTCCATTAGTTGAGTATTTTTAAAATATTATTTGCCTTCAGTGATAAACAAAGAAACAAAAACAAACAAACAGCAAAACCAACTCCCTCTCTTTTTCTCTTAGCATAGTTTTTGTGTTAAATGAAAATCTTCTCAATTCTAGCTCTTACCACTTTCTCTAAGTTAGGGCAGTCAGCAGTTTACACAAATGGCCAGATGGTAAATGCAGCAAAACTGCCAAGCCTGTGCTATGTGCATCTATACCTTGATCTATACTTGTTTCTCCTTGTGTGTGCTCTCCCTCTTTTTCTTCCATATAGCTGTATGGTAAACTTGTTTCTTGAAAAACAATACTCAAGTCTTAATTGTGAGCACTTACTACAATCTTAGTTAATTTTTGTAAACTGAATGAGAATGTTTCCTGAATGTCCTGTAGACATTCCCAGCTAACTTCTCTAGGCGGGCTCCTGCTCCTGCTCCTGCTCTGGCTCCGGCTCCGGCTCCGGCTCCTGCTCCTGATCCTGCCTCTGCTCCACATTCTCTTTCTGTCAATGAAGTCACTATCCTGATAATTAATCAGCTTAAAACTTTTCTGATTTTGCTTTCTGCCTTCCCAAACTTTCTAAAAAATGTAGCTCATTTTTCCTACTACATTTCTTCTTCTCATTGCAAGAGAGAAAAGAAATAAAGAAATGTGAAACTCTGTATTTTGTTATTTAGTCAGTAACTTAAACGACATGAACTTAAAACAACACAACATTCTACTTATGCTAATAATTATTGCTTCTTGTATTTTATTTTACTTATTTATGTTTGCCTGATTTATTGGATTTGAGGAATAAAGTTCTTTTAAGATTAGGCAGAATAGCTAGACATAGTGATACATACCTTTAATCATAGCACTAAGGAGGTAGAGACAGGTACAACTCTGTGTCCTCAAGGCCACCCTGACATACACAGTGAGATGTAGGACAGAGCTACATAATAAGACCCTATCTAAAAAAATCTAAAGCTAACCTAATATATGTGCTGTCTTAGGTGGGGTTTTATTGCTGTGAAGAGATGTCATGATAAGAGTAACTCTTGTAAAAAAAAGCATTTAAATGGGGCTTATTTATATTGAAAGATTTAGTCCATTATCATGTCAAGAAAAAACAGCAGCACATAGATGTGTTGCTTGGGGGTAACATGGTGTTCTGTATCCACATATAAAGGCAGCTGGAAGAGAGAGACATTGGGCCTAGCTTGAGCATCTGAAATCCTAAAGCTCAGCCCCAGTGGCACACATCCTCCAGTAGAGACACACCTCCTAATAATAGTACCACTCCCTAGTGCCAAACATTCAAATCTTTGAACCTATTTCTGTAGAGTCCATGTACTTGCACCACACAGATACAGGGAAAAGAGTGATTCTCAAAGTAAGAGATAACAACTGTTAGAAAGGCATCAGAAGTGTAGTTCAGTGGGAGAGCCATACCTAGTGTGCTCAAGATTGTGGGTGCTCAAGGTACCACCCACAAATATGTGCATCTACAAACACACACACACACACACACACACACACACACACACACAAGAGTCATGAGAAGGATAAAGGTAAAAATAAATATACTTAAAAGTGATGTCTGAGAACCTGAAACTTAACTCAGAGGCAGGATGGGACCCATATCTTCCCTATTAAAATGAAAACATGAAAAGGTCTCTAGGTTGGGATTGCGGGGCCAATATATATCTTTCTTATTCACAGGGTACTGTTTTCATTGAAAGTCTGAAACTGTACATTGTAATATACACAATGTATAATGTTTTTCCTACACATAGTACCTGTAAGAGCCTTTCATTCATAACTCAGAAACATCCTATCAACCTCATTAGCAACAACTAATGAGTTTGAATATTTGAAAATTGCAATGGTTGGAATTTATATAAGATAATTGCTCTGTCTTTCTTGCTGTTTCCCATCCTTCTTCTGCTTTCCTCTCACTGTTTCGATATTTTTTTCAGTCAACAGTTGGCAGAAGGTAGCTAAAATCATGGCACATGGAACACCAAGAGTAGGGGAAATGCACATAAGGGGGTGATTTACTGAAAGGAAAGAGAGGAGAGATTTCTAGATTTCTAAATAGTAATAACTATTCAAGAGAGCACCAGAAAGATGAATAGAAAGTTAGAAGCAAAATTGAAATTATTGCTGGAGTGCTTCTAATTCAAACCTGGAGTATACTGATGTCATCACTTCCCATCAGAGATCATGTCCCAGTGAGAAAATGTAATTTTATCATTCATTTATCTTCCTACAGCTGGAATCACATTAAAGAGTAAGTCCTTATTATAGACATTGGATATTATGAGATTGACATGTTAATATACTTTCTAGTTGAGTAAAATACTACATTAAACAAAGTTCACATTCTTGCTATAGTAAAGAGCTGATATATTGTTCACATCTAAAGGCTATTTTAATATGTAATCAACCAACCCATTTCTAAGGTGCCAGCTTTAATCAGAGGTGAGCCCACATTGCTATTAAAAATATTGTGCTGTGGATTATGCAAAGGCTTATATTATGAATGGTTTTTAAATTGGGAAGAATACTGGCATGTGTCAACAGAAAACAAAGACAAAGAATAAAAAACTTACACCAAATATCTTAATGAACTCATGATTTTGGAAATTACGTCTTTTTGTGTTTTTTGTTTGTTTGTTTGTTTGTTGTTTGTTCATTTGTTTGTTTATTGGCCTCCTCAAGACCAAAAGTTGTGTGTCTATCATTTTGCAAAAATAGAGTACAGACAATCTAAAGTGTCACGGGCATAGACTAAACAGGTATCAAGGAGACAGAGAGGATTGAAAGACAGCCTAAAGGCTTTACCACAAATGCAATGATCCAAGTACTCTTTCTTTCCTTAGCAACTGTCTTTCCACCTTTTCTAACTAGATTTCATATATATATGAAATATATATATATATATATATATATTTACACACACACCCCCCGAAAAAATACAAAGCACAGTTTTGCTCAGAGGCATGACTCTGCTAAACGAAACTGATTTGACAGGATCAGACCACTGAAGTTTGATCCTTCTCATTCTGGATGACTAGGAACAATAATGTGCCAAACCTCCTTGAGTACTCAGTGAACCGCGCTTTCGACCCTCTCCTCCACACTCCAGGCAATTATCCATCTGGTTTGCCTGTCTTGTCCTGGCAGTATTTGAATTAGGTTGCTCAACTGAAAGTGAATTATGTGTGTCTAACTTAAGAAGCATCCTCCTACAGTTGTCTCTCTCAGATCTATTATTATCTGTAACCATCCTCTCTGTACAGACATCAGGATCTTCCCAAATAACAGGGAAGTGATCAAAAGAACTGTGTTAGAAGATCTGGATTTTAAGTCTCTGTTCTAAGTCACTGTGATACTTGATAAGATATCCTCACACAACTCTTGAGTTGCTGATTCCCAGCTACATATGATTGAATTCTTGCTAGGGATTCCTTCCAGCTCCAACATTTTAGACTTGCGAACTACCAAGGCATTTTCTGTGTTCCAAATTCTTCCACCTATCTAGAAAATTCAACATGAGCTGAGTGGCAATGTAACTAGCCCTTGAGATTTTTATACTGCTTAGAACCTCTTCATGATGAGGTTACCCTTACTATTCCCCTTTTAGAGAGATGGTCAGAAAATAAGGCTTACTGTACATATATGGAAATGGAAGATGATGCAGAATGAATAAATGACTCAGCCTCTACAAAATGTGGTGGTGAGGCAGAGATTAGACACCCCAGAGCTTCTGAGTTCTAGTTACAGGTTGAAGCTCAGTAGTAGAGCTCTGCTGGAGCACAGTGCTGAGCATTAGTCTCAAGTTAACGAAAGCACTAGGGATTGCATTATCTTTATGGAACAAGTCATTGCAATCACAGCTATGGAATAATAGAAAGTTCTGTTTATATCAGCAAACAACTTGGGGAAAATGTGTGTAGCCAATCAGTGGAGTAGCTGGAGAGTGTGGACATTGACATAAGAGATACTCATCTTTCTTAAGTAAGAAAACATTTTGCTGGATCTCAAAAAGAAAAAGAAAAGTTTAATGAGAAGGATACAATTCTCTAAGATTGAATCCACTAATACCTGTGCATGGTTATTTAGTAGCAATGCACTGATATCTCTGAGATGTGTTTTTCTCTATGTTAACTATGACTCATAAAATTTGCCCACAATATTCTCACAAGTGGTATATGTGGGAAGAGAGGGTAATTGTTCTTATTGTGTTGACTCAACTAATAACTACTTTCCTCTCATTCTTATCCTCTATCTAGACAAATAAAAATATGTTGCTTCCTACCCACACCCAGTACGTGGATACCCAAAGCACTCTGCTAGTCCCAACAGCACCTGCTATAGAAGGATGTAAGGAGACAAAAGCAAGTAGCTTAGCCCATAATGTTGGGTTTAAGCATCCCTTCAAATCTCCATTTCCAACTTTCTAAAGACTTGCTGTGTCATAGGAAATAAGAAGTACATAAAGTAGGTCAAGTATATTGTCCCAGGGACTATGCTAAACACCTTTATAAAGAGTCCATAAAAGGTCTGTAAAGTCCTGGGCACACATATACACAGTCTTCTGAAATTTTGCAAACTGCCTTTTATTCTACAATGAAATGTTACTACTATAAATAGGCATTTCAGCCTGCTGCCCTGCTGCCTAACACTTATCCATCCATATAAAGGTATATGTAGAAATTAGCAGAGGGAAATGAAAAGGAAAGACAGTCAATAAGGTTCAATTTTTGCTTTGCAGTATGTCCTGGCTCCTAGTGGATGGCATGGTCCACTCTGCTTGATTTCCTTACCTCTGGGAAATAATAAAGTTGGTAAACTTTGAGTTGCTTTCTAGCACAGACTTGTGATTCCTGGACAAACACATATAAAGATTCGCATCACCAGTGTTTTTAGTCACAGTATAGGCAGTCTCCTGGTTAGTGGTTTTGTCAGTGTAACACAAGTTGGAGTCATCTGTTAAGAGGGAACTTCAATTTGAAAGATGCTTCAATCAAATGGACTTTAGATAAGTCTCAAGAGCAATTTCGTAACCTTTTTTAAAACACAGTTTCAATTAAAATACAATTCCATCATGTTTTGCTCTCCCTCACCTAAATTGTTTTATGTATAGGTATGCACAGTGTATAGATACAAGCTACTGTGTCCAATTTTATTGTTTGTGTTTGTTATGGCTTCAGTGCTGATTACTTTTGTATTGAACAAACAATTAAGAAATTCATACTTGGGAGATGTTTCTTTCTTCTCTCTCTCTCTCTCTCTCTCTCTCTCTCTCTCTCTCTCTCTCTCTCTCTCTCTCTCTCTCTCTCTCTCTCTTTCTCTAGTCATCACCTTTGCCTGTAGTTTCTTGTCCAGGGATATGACTCTAATAATTTTTTTCCATTGCTGCAATTTTAAAATCTACTAATATTGCCATTGTGTAGATTATGTTTATACAATCATTTCTATGAAAGAATGTTTCACAGACGAGTCCCTGGTATTATGACTGGTTCACTCACTTCATTCCTTCTTCTAAGATGGTCCCTGACCAATGCATGGATGAGTTGTGATAGAGATGTTTCCACTGTTTCTTGGCTCTCCATGATCTGTTGACATTTACATTGTGTCAGCTGTGGTTTTCTGTGATGGTTTCCATTCGCTGCAAAGAGAAGTTTCTTTGATCAGAGCTGGTAGGGACCCCTATGTAGAATGTAGTTAGGATTATGCTGATCTAGCAAAGTCAATGTCGTAGATTCTCTTCTAAGTTTTATCCCCTCGGTTCACAGAGCCTTGGCCACCAACCAGGGAGCAAGTAGGAGCTGGACCTAGATCTCCTACACATTTGTAGCAAATGTGCAGCTTGGTCTTCATGTGGGTCCACTACCAAGTGGAACCAAGGAGCTGTCTTATTCCCTGTTCCCTGCCATTCATTCTCCTCCCCATCTACTTGGACTGCCTATTTGGGCTTCAGTAGGATAGAATGTGCCTAGACCTGCTAGGACTATATGCCCCAGAGTGAGTTGATACCCAAGCAAGACTCTCCTTCTCTGAAGAGAAGGGGTGGGGCAATGGGAGGATTGATAAGGGTAGGACTGAGAAGAGAGGAGGGAGAGAGGTTGTCATGGGATGTAGAGTGACTAAAAAATAAATATTAAAAAATAAAATTTCATCCCCTCACTGGCCCTAGAATGTTGGCATGTTTCTAGTATATGGCATGTTTCTATGGACTGTTAAGTGTGACTTAAGTTCAGACAGCTGTTGGTTAGCATCAACATGTGAGGGCCACTTACCTTTACAAATATCTTGCTGTGTTAGCCATTGCTGTGGTTCACAGGGTTCCCAATTGTATAGGACTATTGGCTGTTTCTCTCCCTTGGCAGTGTACAGTGCACTCTCTGGTACTATTGAAACTATACTCTAAGAAGGTTTTCAGTTACATGCAAATTTCATGTGATTTCTCTGTCTTAAAAGCATGAAGTCATCAGTAATAGGGACTTACCTCCAATCTCTGAGAGACAATCAAAGGCAATTGTCATACTTTTTACTCTTTTGGGAATCACTTAGACTACTCTGACTAATCACTCGAAAAGAGAGTTTTTGTGCCTGGTATCAGAATTCTTTTTTTACTTCTACTTTTGTTAGTCCATTTAATGAAGAGTATTTTTTAATACTAGTGACATAACTTCCTTTAAGATTATAGATAGATAGATAGATAGATAGATAGATAGATAGATAGATAGATAGATGTAGGATGCTACAGTGCCCTTAAAATGGCACCGGTTTCTGCTTTCTGCCTTCCTGCTGGTGGGCTCCCCATCATAAACAACTCCTTATTTGGCTGAAGCCTGTTGAGTCTTGCGCCTTCCACATGGATACAGCCTATCAGCAATGCCCACGTGGCTAAGACTGATTGGTTAGCTATCATTATTTAAGGGCTTGGCTAATTCTCTCGGAGGTCAGAAGAAGCTTGTACCGGGATCCCGAGTAAACTGCTTGAAGAAGATCTTCCTGTGTTGCGCCATGCCTTGCTGGTGAGGGTGGTCGTGACAACTGGTACCGAAACCCGGGAACTCTCCTCGTTCAGGGGGTTCGAAGATCAGAACTTCTTGCAGTCAAGGTAGTGCACTGGTAAGTTCCCAAGGTAAGTTGGGACTTAAGGGACAATGAAAAGTGGGTAGCCTGCTCCTCTCTGTAGACAAAGAGGGAGTGAAAAGTTTGCAGAAAGCAAACTGAAAGTAAAGTCCATGGTCTTGTGGACCAAGGTTTAAGTTCTCAGATTAGCGACCCAGTGGAAAATAAAAGGGTTACAATTTATGGACCCTGCTCTGATAGCAGTGTCCTACATTTTTGCCTGTGTTCTTTTTTGGGGAGTTGTGTTCTGGTTTTGCTGGCAGACGTGCTTCCCCGGTGATTGCAAGTAAAAGGACTTAGAGCCTTAATATTTAAAATGGGGACCTCACAGTCTCATCCAATTTTTCTGGTTCTTCAGGAGCTGCTTTTATCAAAGAATTTAAAGATCAAGAAATCAACCTTAGAGAGATTTCTTAATGAATGTGATACCGTGGCACCCTGGTTTGCTGTTTATGGCAGCCTAACGTTCACCTGCTGGGATAGGTTAGGAAAGGATCTGGACTTTGCCTGGGATCAGGGCACACTCAAAGGAGGAGTAAGACCTATTTGGAAGCTTGTTAGGGGCTGTTTAGAAGATCAAAAATGCTGTAAGGCCATAGAAGATGGACAAACTGCTTTAGAATTTTTACAAGAGGAAAGATCAGAAAAGGCAGAGAGTGTTAAAGAAAAAGGGGCAAAGTCTCTCTACCCTGCCTTAGAAGGGCTAGGAGATTTCAGTTCTGAAGATTCTGATCTTGAGGAGGAGGAGATACATGCTCTGGTTGAACAGTTGGAGGGAACGAGCCTAAAACAGAGCAAGAAACTTAGAGATAAGTCAGGGGTGGCCGTCCCCACCCCACCAGCACCTTCCACTCCTCCACCTTATCTAGAGACTACCCAGTATACAGGGAGTTCCTTTTGTCCATGAGTTTGGTCACAGGTGTGCACTGAGCTCTCTTTAGCTTATCCAGTGTTTCAGGATCCACAAGGGCAAAGGAGTCATGAGCCTTTAGACTTTAAAGTTATCAAATCTCTGGCCGAATCAGTTCGAAATTATGGAACATTCGCTGCCTTCATGGTGGCTCAAGTTGAGGTTCTCTCTAGGCACTGTATGACTCCTGGGGATTGGAGTTCATTGGTTCATGCCTGCCTAAGCCCAGGACAATACCTTGATTGGAGAGCATTCCTTATAGAATTTGCAACTGAGCAGGAAGCCGCTAACATAGCGGCAGGCAACCCATGATGGATAGAGATATGCTCCTGGGTCAAGGAAGGTACACCAACCAACAGACTGGTTATCCGGTGCAAGTATACAATCAAGTCAATGATATTTCCATAAAAGCTTGGAAGTCCCTCCCCAATAAAGGGGAGGAAACAGGAAAACTTACTAAGGTTATTCAAGGGCCTATGGAGCCTTTCTCTGATTTTGTTGCTCGACTCCTTGAGACTGCCACCAGAATTTTTAGCAATGTGGATTTGGCAGGGCCCCTAATAAAGCAGTTTGCTTTTGAACAATGCACAAAGGAGTGCCGTGCAGCTATAACCCCGTTCAAAAACAAGGGGATAGAGGAGTGGATGAAAGTGAGCAGAGAGTTAGCAGGGCCACTGACTAATACAGGTTTTGCTACAGCTGTGGTGCAATTAACACAGAACAGGAAGTCACAGTCAGGAGCTTGCTTCAGGTGTGGAAAGCTGGGCCATCTTAAAAAACAATGTCCGGAAAGAGGAAGCACAGGCACGGGCAGAATTCCACGCCTTAGACAACCTGGGTTGTGTCCCAAGTACAAAAAGGGAAATCACTGGGCTAATGAGTGTAGGTCCATTAAGGACATACATGGACAGCCCCTTCCGTCTGGCTATGGAGGCACTCGGCCAAAAAATGGCCAGCAGGGCCCTCGTCCCCAAGGCCCACAAATATATGGGGCCATAGTGGAACAAACCACGAGTCCCGCATCGGAGAGATGGCTGTCCCTTCGCCATCCGAGGGACCGCGGAGAGCCACTGCAGGTTCTGCAGGATTCGACCTCCGCTCCACCTCCAGGCTCATATTAACTCCTCAAATGGGAGTACAGATAATTGATACTGATTTTAAAGGACCCCTTGACCCTGATACTGTGGGCCTACTCATTGGTAGATCATCCACTGCTTTGAGAGGCTTAATAGTGCACCCGGGGATTATTGATCCAGATTTTAAAGGAATAGTCAAGATAATGGTAGAGTCCCCAAAAGGAATTACAGTTATTTTCCCAGGAGATAGAATAGCTCAGCTCATTGTGCTCCCTAGTTTGCATGCAACGTTTCCAGCTCAGAAAATAAATAGGGGGGAAAAAAGGTTCGGATCCACTGGCAATGACCTTACATTTTTGGCACTGGATTTAGACCAGTGCCCCATTGTAGAGTTGCAAATTGGAAATAGACAATTCAGGGACTACTGGACACTGGAGCTAATAAGAGCATAATAGCTAAAATGGATTGGCAGGCAAGCTGGCCAATCCAGATCTCCATTCAGACTTTACAGGGCTTGGGTTATGCAAAGGCCCCGGATATTAGTGCAAGACAGCTCAAGTGGCAAGATCAGGAAGGACACTCTGGCGTAATACAGCCCTATGTCCTAGATTTGCCAATCACCCTATGGGGGAGGTATTTGCTGAAGAATATGGGCTATAAATTAACCAATGAATATTTGGAAGTCTCGCAACAACTCATGAAACAGATGGGGCATTACCCCGGAAGGGGCATTGGGAAATTTTTACAAGGAAGAACTAGCCCAGTTGTTGCTCAACAAAGACCAGATTGGCAAGGTCTGGGTTTTTCCTAGGGGCCATTGAGGAGGGTATTCCCATCACATGGAAGACAGAGGAACTGGTGTGGGTTCCTCAATGGCCCCTTTCCTCTGAAAAGCTTGCAGCAGCTCATTCCTTAGGAAGTGAACAGCTCTCCCTTGGGCACATTCAAACATCAGTATCTCCTTAGAAGACACCCATTTTTGTTATAAAAAAGAAAACAGGAAAATGGAAGCTGCTTCATGACCTCCTCGCTATTAATCAACAAATGCAAGTGATGGGCCCAGTGCAGCGAGGCCTTCCCTTGTTGTCTGCCTTACCTAGCCATTGGACAGTCATAGTAATAGATATAAAAGACTGTTGCTTTTCAATCCCTCTCTGCATTAAAGACAGGGAGTGGTTTGCATTTACTGTCCCTTCCTGTAATCATGAGGAACCTGATAAGAAGTATAAATGGAAAGTGTTACCCCAGGGCATGGCTAATAGCCCCACTATGTGTCAAGTCTTTGTGAGTGCTGTCATCGCTCCTCTAAGAGAGCAATATTCCAGAGTAAGATGCATCCACTACATGGATGATATCCTTCTGAGTAATAAAGATGAGAAGGTTGTGGATCAGGCTTATGAAGAGCTAATAAGATTATTGAGAAGAAAGCAATTGTTTGTTGCCCCTGATAAGGTTCATAAAACCAGTGTAGTCTCTTTTTTGGGAGCAAGATTGGAACCTCTTACAGTAGTCCCACAAAAGATTGAAATTATAAAGGATAATCTCAAGACACTTAATGACTTTCAGAAGTTGTTGGGTGATATAAACTGGATCCGAAGCTATTTGAAAATACCTAATTATGAATTAAGGCCATTATTCAATCTTTTGGCCAGATTCTCCTAGACAATAAACTAAGGAGGCTCAAGTGGCCTTGAGGAAGGTAGAGCAAGGACTACAGGATGCAGTACTATATTGTTGCACAGAGGACTTGGATATCATCCTGTGCATTCTGCCTACCTTTTTGGAGCCTACAGGGCTGTTATGGCAGGCAGGACCCTTATTATGGATTCATCCTAAAGCCTCATCAGCAAAATCCATAGAGCATTACCCCACTGCTGTTGCAAAATTGGCCCTTAATGGAATACAACAGTGCATGCAGTTTTTGGGGAGATATCCAGCCTCCCTGATTATTCCATATACTGCTTTTCAAGTGCAAATATTATGTGGAGCAATTGATGACTGGGCCATATTGTGCTGTAGTTTCCATGGTATTACAGATAATCATTATCCCAAGCATCCTTTGCTTTTCTTTTTTAAAGAATATCCCATTGTATTTCAAAAAGTAACTGCACAAAATCCTTTGCCAGATGCTCCCAATATATTTACAGATGGATCAAAAACTGGATGTGGGGTGTATATGGTAGAACATCAGAAACCAGTCCTGTATCAATTCCAGCCAAACTCTCCACAGGTGGTTGAGTTGCAAATTGTCTTGGAAGTCTTTAAAAAATGCCTTTTTCCCTTCAATTTGCTTTCCAATTCAGCATATGTGGTAAATGCTGTAAAAATTCTAGAGGTGGCCGGACCTATAAAACAAAGCAGTACTGTTTGTCAGTTACTGAGAGAGTTACAAAAGATCATTTGGCTAAGAGAGTCAAAAATTTTTATACAACATATTCGAGAACTCATACAGGCTTGCCTGTCCCATTAAGTGAAGGAAATGATCTGGTTGATTGTTGCACTAGAATGGAATATGCCTTTTTGAGTTCTGTTTTGGAAAATGCCCAAAATTTTTATAAGCAATTTCATGTTCCTTCAAAGACCTTGCAACGAAGGTTTGGATTATCCCAAGCAGATGCCAGACAAATTGTGCTCGAATGTCATCAATGTGCTGTTTATAATCATCTTCCTAGTTTAGGAATTAATCCAAGAGGTTTGCTACCTTTAAAAGTTTGTCAGATGGATGTTACTCATATTTCTGAATTTGGATCTTTAAAATATGTTCATGTTTCTGTGGATACTTGTTCTAGCATCATTCATGCTACAGCCTTGAGTGGAGAGAAGACACGTAACGTTATTACACATTGCCTTGAAGCATGGGCAGCTTGGGGGCAACCTCAACAGCTTAAGACAGACAATGGCCCTGCCTATATAGCTCAGTCTTTTCAATCCTTTTGCAAGCAAATGAATATAATCTTGAATCATGGTCTACCCTATAATCCTCAGGGCCAAGGCATTGTTGAACGTGCTCATCGTACCCTTAAGGAATGTTTAACAAAACAAAAAGGGGGAATTGGGTATGTTAGAACACCCAAAGAATGACTCTCATTGGCATTATTTACTTTAAATTTTTTGAATCTGGATAATAATTGTTTGCTGCAGCTGATCGGCACCAATGCCCTAATAATACCTTGAAGGGTTATGTTAAATGGAAGGATGTGCTTACTGGATTATGGCATGGGCCTGATCCAGTGTTGGCGTGGGCGAGAGGTTCTGTTTGTGTGTTTCCTCAGACTCAAAAAGATCCACTGTGGGTGCCTGAGCAGCTGACAAGATGCTGCAATAAAAATGAAGATCCTCCTGCTGCTACTGATTCTCAGCAAGACATTGATGCTGGTGTAGATGGAGCCAAGATGGGCGATCTTGTCGGTGTTCCCGAGACCCATGCTGATACGTCATGATGCTAAGCTGTTTCCTTGTCTTTTTAATTCTAACAAGTCTCTTGATATACCTTATTCACCTTTAGATAAAGAGGAGGGAAGTGTAAATAAAAAGTATGCCCTTGCCATCCTTTTGATAGTACTTTCAATTGTTTGCCTGTGGTGCATCTGCAGAATGAGGTTTATCCAACAAAGACAGGCTGCAATGATGGTACAGGCATTCATAGCCATTGAAGCTGGACAGTCCCCCCAGGCCTGGCTGGCAGCCATGAAGGCCTAATAAGATGCTTAAGCAGCGGCTGGTCCAAAGGAAGGGCCATCAGCAGTAGAACCAAGCTGACAGGGTCCAGGCAGACCCTGCGCCCATGACCACCTGCCATCGCTGGCCAGCCGGGCTGCAAGCAGCGGAGGATTTACGGCACCTTTCACCACACAGAAGCCACATCAGAACTCTGCCTCCCGCCAGTCAGATATGAGGCCTCCATATTGGTTCTTGATGCCAGAGGAATCAGACAGACTGAGGTACACAAATACAACCCGAGACCAACATCATGGGGGTCTAAGCCCGACAGATGTTGGCCTGCACCCAGGCACTGAGCTGGACGGGGGCCACCAGTGTGCAAACACGGCCAGGAGGTTGTTTGCAAGGCCGGTGTGCACGCGCCCCCGCCATTTTGCCTACGGGAAGCCAGAGAGTCCTAGCAGGCAAAACCAAACCAGCTAACAGGCATAGCCTGAGGCAGACATAGCAGGGGTCTCAGACGGTCAGGCCCTGGACTGCCCCCAGGCTCTGGGCTGCTCGGTGGGCCATCTGTGTGCCGACCCAGCCGGGAGGTTGTTAGCCCAGCAGACTCTCCCAGCACTCTCAGGGAGCGCGCGCACGCTGCCATCCTGGCCACCTGACAGACCCAACAACACTCACAGCTGAGGGGAACTTTGCTCAGACATTGGCCTGTCAGGATTTTGCCTAGACTCAGGGCCTGAGCAGCAAGGCTAGCCTTGTGTGCACCAACCCGGTTGGAAGTTCTGCTGGCCAGCAGAGTGATCAGCATGCAGAAAAGGTCCCCGCAGCATACACACGTCAGCACTCTCTGAAGGAGCAAATGGGCACCATCTGGTTCACAGTCACAATCTGGGGCAAAACACACTAGGGCTGCAAAAGCACCCAAGAGGAGGACAGCACATCGGCAATCTGCAACCGGGGAAACCCTACATTCGAGTGTTGCAGAAATAGCCCTAGAGCCTCTCAGGAGGCTGAAACACCAGCCAGAGACAAGAACAACTAGCTCCAGAGAACAAGATGGCAAATGGCAAACACAGGAATGCTACTAACAGAAATCTAGGCAGCATCTGAACCAAACAATTCCAACATCAGCAAGTCCTGGTTATGCCAACACACCAGAGAAACAAGATTTGGATTTAAAATCACTGGTCATGATGCTGCTAGAAGAACACGAAAAGGACATGAATGAATCTCTTAAAGAAATACAGGGGAACATGAATAAGCTAGAAACCCGTATAATGGAAACAGAAAAATCACTTAAAGAAATGCAGGAGAATAAGGCTCAAGAGATAGAAGCCAAAATAGAAGAAAGGCAAAAAAAAAAAAAAAAAAAAAAAAAAAAAAAAAAAATTAAAGAAATGCAGGAGAACTTGAGTCAACAGGCAGAAGTCATGAAAGAGGAAACACAAAAATCTCTTAAAGAATTACAGGAAAACACAAACAAACAAATGATGGAACTGAATAAAACCATCCTGGATCTAAACACAGAAGTAGAAACAACTAAGAAATCACAAAGGGAGACAACTTTGGAGATAGAAAACCTTGAGAAGAAATCAGGGGCCATAGATGCAAATATAAACAACAGAATACAAGAGATGGAAGAAAGAATCTCAGATGCCGAAGATACCATAGAAACCATTGACTCAACTGTCAAAGAAAATGCAAAATGCAAAAAGCTTGTATGCCAGAACATCCAGGAAATCCAGGATACAATGAGAAGACCAAACCTAAGGATTATAGGTATAGATGAGAGTGAAGATTTACAACTGAAAGGGCCAGCAAATATCTTCAACAAAATTATGGAAGAAAACTTTTCCAACTTAAAGAGAGAGATGCCTATGAATATACAAGAAGCCTACAGAACTCCAAACAGACTGGACCTGAGCAGAAATACCCCTTCTCACATAATAATCAACACCCCAAATGCACTAAACAAAGAAAGAATATTAAAGGCAGTAAGAGAAAAAGGCCAAGTAACATAAAGGAAGACCTATCAGAATCACACCAGACTTCTCACCAGAGACCATGAAAGCTAGAAGATCCTGGGCAGATCTCATGCAGACTCTAAGAGAACACAAATGTCAGCCAAGAATACTATACCCAGCAAAACTCTCACTCACCATAGATGAAGAAACCAAGATATTCCATGACCAAACCAAATTTACACAATATCTTTCCACAAACCCAGCTCTGCAATGAATAATAGGAGGAAAACTCCAATACAAGGAGGGAAACTGCATCCTGGAAAAAGCAAGATAGTTACCTTCCTTCATCAAACCCAAAAGAAGATAACCACTCAAATATAAAAAGAACATGAAAATGACAGGAAGTAATAATCACTATTACTTAATATCTCTTAACATCAATAATCTCAATTCCCCAATAAAAAGGCATAGACTAACAGACTGGATAAGGAAACAGGACCCTACAATTTGCTGCATACAGGAGACACACCTCAGTGTCAAAGATAAAAACTACCTTAGAGTAAAAGGCTGGAAGAAAATCTTACAAGCCAATGGTCACAGGAAACGAGCAGTAGTAGCCATTCTAATATCAGATAAAATTGACTTTCAACCTAAAGTCATCAAAAGAGACACAGAAGGACACTTCTTGCTGGTCAAAGGAAAAATCCACCAAGAAGAACTTTCAATTCTGAACATCTATGCGCCAAATGCAAGCGCACCCTCATTTATAAAAGAAACTTTACTAAAGCTCAAAGCACACATTGCACCTAACACAATAATTGTGGGGGACTTCAACACTCCACTCTCCTCAATGGACCGATCTGGAAAACAGAAACTAAACAGGGACACAGTAAAACTAATTGAAGCTTTGGACCAATTGGATTTGACTGATATTTATAGAACATTTCACCCTAAATCAAAAGAATATACCTTTTTTTCAGCACCTCATGGTTCCTACTACAAAATCGAACATATAATTTGTCACAAGGCAGACCTCAACTAATATAAGAAGATCGAACTAATCCCATGCCTCTTATCAGATCACTATGGAGTAAGAGTGGTTTTCAATAGCAACAAAAACAACAGAAACCACACATACACATGGAGGCTGAACAATACTCTACTCAATGACACCTTGGCCAAAGAAGAAATAAGGAAAGAAATCAGAGACTTTTTAGAATTTAATGAAAGTGAAGGCACAACATACCCAAATCTTTGGGACACAAGGAAAGCAGTGCTAAGAGGAAAACTCAAAGCCCTGAGTGCCTCCAAAAATAAAACGGAGAGAGCATACACTAGCAGCTTAATGACACACCTGAAAGTCCTGGAACAAAAAGAAGCCAATTCCCCCAGGAAGAGTAGAAGACAGGAAAACATCAAACTCAGGGCTGAAATCAATCAATTGGAAACAAAGAGAACAGTACAGAGAAACAACGAATCCAGGAACTGGTTCTTTGAGAAAATCAGCAAGATAGATAAACCCTTAGCATGACTGACCAAAGGGCACAGAGAAAGTATCCAAATTAACAAACTTAGAAATGAAAAGGGGGATATAACAACAGAAGCAGAGGAAACCCAAAAAATCATCAGATCCTACTACAAAAGCCTATACTCAACACAACTGGAGAATCTGGAGGAAATGGACAATTTCCTTGACAGATACCAAATACCAAAATTTAATCAGGTCCAAATAGATCATCTAAACAGTCCCATAACACCTAATGAAATAGAAGGAGTCATAGAAACTCTTCCAACCAAAAAAAGGCACAGGACCAGATGGTTTCAGTGCAGAATTCTATCAGACCTTCAAAGAAGACTTAACCCCAATACTCTTCAAACTATTCCACAAAATAGAAACAGAAGAAACACTACCCAATTCCTTCTACGAATCCACAATTACGCTGATACCAAAACCACACAAAGATGCAACAAAGAAAGAGAACTTCAGGGCAATTTCCCTTATGAATATCGCTGCAAAAATACTCAATAAAATTCTTGCCAACCAAATCTAAGAACACATCAAAATGATCATTCACCATGATCAAGTAGGCTTTACCCCAGGAATGCAGGGTTGGTTCAATATACAGAAATCCATCAGTGCAATCCACTACATAAACAAACTCAAAGAAAAAAACCACATGGACATTTCATTGGATGCTGAAAAAACATTTGACAAAATTCAGCATCCTTTCATGTTTAAAGTCTTGGAAAGAACAGGAATTCAAGGCCCATACCTAAACATAGTAAAAGCAATATACAGAAAACTGGTAGTCAGTATCAGGGACTAGACAGGGCTGCCCACTTTCTCCTTGTCTTTTCAATATTGTACTTGAGGTACTAGCTCGGACAATTGGACATCATAAGGAAGTCAAAGGGATACAAATTGGAAATAAAGAAGTCAAACTATCATTATTTGCAGATGACATGATAGTCTACCTAAGTGACCCAAAAAACTCCACTAGAGAACTCCTACAGCTGATAAACAACTTCAGCAAAGTGGCAGGTTAAAAATCAACTCAAGCAAATCAGTGGCCTTCCTATACTCAAAGGATAATCAGGCTGAGAAAGAAATTAGGGAAATGACCCCCTTCACAATAGCCACAAACAGTATAAAGCATCTTGGGGTGACTCTTACCAAACATGTGAAAGATTTGTATGACAAGAACTTCAAGACTCTGAAGAAGGAAATGGAAGAAGACCTTAAAAATTGGGAAAAGCTCCCATGCTCATGGATCAGTAGAATCAATATAGTTAAAATGGACATTTTGCCAAAAGCAATATACAGATTCAATGCAATACCCATCAAGATCCCAACTCAATTCTTCACAGAGTTAGAAAGTGCAATTCTCAAATTCATCTGCAATAACAAAAAACCCAGGATAGCTAAAACTATTCTCAGCAACAAAAGAAATTCTGGGGGAATCAATATCCCTGACCTCAAGCAATACTACAGAGCAATAGTGTTAAAAACTGCATGGTATTGGTACAGTGACAGGCAGGCAGATCAGTGGAACAGGATTGAAGATCCAGAAATGAACCCACACACCTATGGCCACTTGATCCTCGACAAAGAGGCTGAAAACATCCAATGGAAAAAAGATAGCCTTTTCAACAAATGGTGCTGGTTCAACTGGAGGTCAGCATGCAGAAGAATGCGAATTGATCCATCCTTGTCTCCTTGTACTAAGCTCAAATCCAAATGGATCAAGGACCTCCACATAAAGCCAGACACTCTGAAGCTAATAGAAAAGAAACTGGGGAAGACCCTTAAGGACATCGGTACAGGGAGAAAGTTTCTGAACAGAACACCTATAGCGTATGCTCTAAGAGCAAGAATTGACAAATGGGACCTCATAAGGTTACAGAGTTTCTGTAAGGCAAAGGACACCATCAAGAGGACAGATCGGCAACCAACAAATTGGGAAAAGATCTTCACCAATCCTACATCAGATAGAGGGCTAATATCCAATATATATAAAGAACTCAAGAAGTTAGACTCCAAAAAACCAAACAACCCTATTAAAAAATGGAGTACAGAGTTAAACAAAGAATTTTCACCTGAAGAACTTCGGACGGCAGAGAAGCATCTTAAAAAATGCTCAACTTCATTAGTCATTAGGGAAATGCAAATCAAAACAACCCTGAGATTTCACCTTACGCCAGTCAGAATGGCTAAGATCAAAAATTCAGGAGACAGCAGGTCTTGGAGAGGGTGTGGAGAAAGAGGAACACTTCTCCACTGCTGGTGGGGTTGCAAATTGGTACAACCACTCTGGAAATCAGTCTGGCGGTTCTTCCCAAAACTGGGCACCTCACTTCCAGAAGATCCTGCTATACCACTCCTGGGCATATACCCTGGGCATAGAGGATTCCCCACTATGTAATAAGGATACATGCTCTACTATGTTCATAGCAGCCCTATTTATAATTGCCAGATGCTGGAAAGAACCCAGGTATCCCTCAACAGAAGAGTGGATGCAAAAAATGTGGTATATATACACAATGGTGTACTATTCAGCCATTAGAAAGAATGAATTCCTGAATTTCTTAGGCAAATGGATGGAGCTAGAGAACATCATACTAAGAGAGGTAACCCAGATTCAAAAGGTGAATCATAATATGCACTCACTAATAAGTGGATATTAACCTAGTAAATTGGAATACCCAAAACATAATCCACACATCAAATGAGGTACGAGAAGAAAGGAGGAGTGGCCCCTTGTTCTGGAAAGACTCAGTGAAGCAGTATTTGGCAAAACCAGAACGGGGAAGTGGGAAGGGGTGGGTGGGAGGACAGGGGGAGAGAAGGGGGCTTATTGGACTTTCAGGGAGTGTGGGGCTAGAAAAGTTGAAATCATTTGAAATGTAAATAAAAAATATATTGAATAAAAAAAAAAGATGCTTTCCACGCTCAGGATGCGAGGCTAAGCACTGCACTCAGGGTCCCATTATTGGAGAGCCCTTTAGGGGAGCATGTTTGACTGCACACGGTTGTTACCCCATAACCCGTCTCTGAGCAAAAGGTACCAGATGGGTTTGACGAAATCCACTGGGCTGATGGCTCAGAAGGGCGTCGAAACAAGGTCTATGATCCACCCGATGGGCAAATGATATATCAGAGGTCAAACCTCTACTCTGGCCTGAATGTGTGTTTAAAAAGAAAATGGAGGAAATGTAGGGAGGTGTTTGCTACCATGCACTTAAAATGGTGCTGGTTTCTGCTTTCCGCCTTCCCGCTGGGGGGCTCCCAATCATAAACAACTCCTTATTTGGCTGAAGCCTGTTGAGTCTTGTGCCTTCTACATGGATACAGCCTATCAACAGTGCCCACATGGCTAAGCCTGATTGGTTAGCTATCAGTATTTAAGGGCTTGGCTTATTCTCTCCGAGGTCAGAAGAAGTTTGTACAGGGATCCTGAGTAAACTGCTTGAAGAAGATCTTCCTGTGTTGCGCCATTCCTTGCTGGCGAGGGTGGTCGAGACAGATATGTGTGGGGGATATAATTTCAGGTAAATATAAAATGATAAAATTTGTTGAAGTTGTATGAAACAACCTTAGTGTTATTTCTTGACTGATGATTGACAGTGCCAGCTTTAGGCAGGTGGTTCTAGGTGCAAGGAAAACAGGGCAAGAAAATCATGAGAAGAAAGACAATATAAAGCTCTCCTCTGTGGTCTCCACTTTGGTTTCTCCCTCCAGTTTCCTGCCCTGCTTGAGTTTCTTCCTTGGCCCCCCTCTGTGATGAACTGTGACATGGATGTGTAAGCCATTCCTCTTCAAATAGTTTGTGGTCATGATGTTTATCACAGCAAGGGAAAGAAATTTATGGTAAATAGGGAGCTAGCTCATTGGCTTTGAGTTATGTGAACCTTTGTATGACATGACATTCTTTTTTTTCTTTTCTTTTTTTTATTCTTTTTTTATTTGATATATTTTCATTTACATTTCAAATTATTTCCCTTTTTTTACACCCCGACTCCCCGAAAGTCCCATCGGCGCCTTTCCCTCCCCCTGTTTTCCCACCCAAACCTTCCCAATTCTCTGTTCTGGTTTTGCCCTATACTGCTATACTGAGTCTTTCCAGAACAAGGGCCCACTCCTCCATTCTTCTTGTACCTCATTTGATGTGTGGATTATGTTTTGGGTATTCCAGTTTTCTAGGTTAATGTCCACTTATTAGTGAGTGCATTCCATGATTTACCTTTTGAGTCTGGGTTACCTCACTTAGTATGATGTTCTCCAGCTCCACCCATTTGCGTAAGAATTTCATGAATTCATTGTTTCTAATGGCTGAATAGTACTCCATTGTGTATATATACCACATTTTTTGCATCCACTCTTCTGTTGAGGGATACCTGGATTCTTTCCAGCTTCTAGCAATTATAAATAGTGCTGCTATGAACATAGTGGAACATGTATCCTTATTACATGCTGGGGAATCTTCTGGGTATATGCCCAGGTGTGGTATAGCAGGATCTTCTAGAAGTGAGGTGCCCAGTTTTCTGAGGAACTGCCAGACTGATTTCCAAAGTGGTTGTACCAATTTGCAACCCCACCAACAGTGGAGCAGTGTTCCTCTTTCTCCACATCCTCGCCAACACCTGCTGTCTCCTGAATTTTTAATCTTAGCCACTCTGACTGGTGTAAGGTGAAATCTCAGGGATGTTTTGGTTTGCATTTCCCTAATGACTAATGAAGTTGAGCATTTCTTAAGATACTTCTCTGCCATCCGAAGTTCTTCAGGTGAAAATTCTTTGTTTAACTCTGTACGCCATTTTTTAATGGTTATTGGGTTTTCTAGAGTCTAACTTCTTGAGTTCTTTATATATTGGATATTAGCCCTCTATCTGATGTAGGGTTGATGAAGATCTTTTCCCAATTTGTTGGTTACCAATTTGTCCTTTTGATGGTGTCCTTTGCCTTACAGAAACTTTGAAATTTTATGAGGTCCCATTTGTCAATTCTTGATCTTAGTGCATACGCTATTGGTGATTGGTTCAGAAACTTTTCCCTTGTACCGATGTCCTCAAGGGTCTTCCGCAGTTTCTTTTCTATTAGCTTCAGAGTGTCTGGCTTTATATGGAGGTCCTTGATCCATTTGGAGTTGAGCTTAGTACAAGGAGAAAGGATGGATCAATTCCCATTCTTCTGCATGCTGACCTCCAGTTGAACAGCACCATTTGTTGAACAGGTTATCTTTTTTCCATTGAATGTTTTCAGCCCCTTTGTCGAGGATCAAGTGGCCATAGGTGTGTGGGTTCATGTCTGGATCTTCAATCCTATTCCATTGATCTGCCTGCCTGTCACTGAACCAATAACAAGCAGTTTTTAACACTATTGCTCTGTAGTTTTGCTTGAGGTCAGGGATACTGATTCCCCCAGAATTTCTTTTGTTGTTGAGAATAGGTTTAACTATGCTGGGTTTTTTGTTATTCCAGATGAATTTGAGAATTGCACTTTGTAACTCTGTGAAGAACTGAGTTGAGATTTTGATGGGTATTGTGTTGAATTTATATATTGCTTTTGGCAAAATAGCCATTTTAACTATATTAATCCTGCCAATCCATGAGCATGGGAGGTTTTCCCATTTTTTGAGGTCTTCTTCCATTTCCTTCTTCAGAGTCTTGAAGTGCATGTCATACAAATCTTTCACATGTTTGGTAAGAGTCACCCCAAGGTTCTTTATATTGTTTGTGGCTATTGTGAAGGGTGTCATTTCCCTAATTTCTTTCTCAGCCTGCTTATCCTTTGAATATCGGAAGGCCACTGATTTGCTTGAGTTGATTTTATAACCTGCCACTTTGCTGTAGTTGTTTATCAGCTGTCGGAGTTCTCTAGTGGAGTTTTTTAGGTGACTTAGGTAGACTATCATATCATCTGCAAATAATGATAGTTTGACTTCTTACTTTCCAATTTGTATCCCTTTAACCTCCTTATGTTGTCTAATTGCCCAAGCTAGTACCTGAAGTACAATATTGAAAAGATAAGGAGAAAGGGGGCAGCCCTGTCTTGTCCCTGATTTTAGTGGGATTGCTTCAAGTTTCTCTCCATTTAGTTTGATGCTGGCTACCGGTTTGCTCTATATTGCTTTTACTTTTACTATGTTTATGTATGGGCCTTGAATTCTTGTTCATTCCAAGACTTTAAGTATGAAAGGATGCTGAATTTTGTCAAATGCATTTTCAGCATCCAATGAAATGACCATGTGGTTTTTTGCTTTGAGTTTGTTTATGTAGTGGATTGCATTGATGGATTTCTGTATATTGAACCAACCCTACATCCCTGGGATAAAACCTACTTGATCATGGTGGATGATCATTTTGATGTGTTCTTGGATTCAGTTGGCAAGGATTTTGTTATTTTTGCATCGATGTTCATAAGGGAAATTGGTCTGAATTTCTCTTACTTTGTTGGATCTTTGTGTGGTTTTGGTATCAGCATAATTGTGGCTTCATAGAAGGAATTTGGTAGTGTTCCTTCTGTTTCTATTTTGTGGAATACTTTGAAGAGTATTGGTGTTAGGTCTTATTTGAACGTCTGATAGAATTCTGCACTGAAACCATCTGATCTTGTGCTTTTTTTGGTTGGAAGACTTTCTATGACCCCTTCTATTTCTTTAGGGGTTATGGGACTGTTTAGATGATCTATTTGTTCCTGATTATTTTTGGTATTTTATATCTGTCAAGGAAATTGTCCATTTCCTCCAGATTCTCCAGTTGTGTTGAGTATAGGCTTTTGTAATAGGATCTGATGATTTTTTGGATTTCCTCATTTTCTGCTGTTATATCCCCTTTTTCATTTCTAATTTTGTTAATTTGGATACCTTTTCTGTGCCCTTTGGTCAGTCTGGCTAAGGGTTTATCTATCTTGTTGATTTTCTCAAAGAACCACCTCCTGGATTCATTGATTCTTTGTATGGTTCTCTTTGTTTCCACTTGATTGATTTCAGCCCTGAGTTTGATGATTTCCTGTCTTCTACTCCTCCTGGGGGAATTGGCTTCATTTTGTTCCAGGGCTTTCAGGTTCAGGTGTGTCATTAAGCTGCTAGTGTATGCTCTCTCCATTTCCTTTTTGGAGGCACTCAGAGCTATGAGTTTTCCTCTTAGCACTGCTTTCATTGTGTCCCAAAGATTTGGGTATGTTGTGCCTTCATTATCATCAAATTCTAAAAAGTCTCTGATTTCTTTCTTTATTTCTTCTTTGGCCAAGGTGTCATTGAGTAGAGTATTGTTCAGCCTCCATGTGTATGTGGGGTTTCTGTTGTTTTTGTTGCTATTGAAAACCACTCTTACACCATAGTGATCTGATAGGAGGCATGGGATTAGTTTGATCTTCTTATATATGCTGAGGTCTGTCTTGTGAACAATTATATGGTTGATTTTGGAGAAGGTACCATGAGGTGCTGAGAAAAAGGTGTAATGTTCTATAAATATCAGTCAAATCCAATTGGTCCAAAGCTTCAATTAATTTTACTGTGTCCCTGTTTAGTTTCTGTTTTCCTAATCGGTCCACTGAGGAGAGTGGAGTGTTGAAGCCTCCCACAATTATTGTGTTAGGTGCAATGTGTGCTTTGAGCTTTAGTAAAGTTTCTTTTATGAATGAGAGTGCCCTTGCATTTGGCATATAGATGTTCAGAATTGAAAGTTCTTCTTGGTGAATTTTTCCTTTGACCAGCAAGAAGTGTCCTTCTGTGTCTCTTTTGATGACATTAGGTTGAAAGTCAATTTTATCTGACATTAGAATGGCTACTCCGGCTTGTTTCCCGAGACCATTGGCTTTTAAAATTGTCTGCCAGCCTTTTACTCTAAGGTAGTTTTTGTCTTTGACACTGAGGTGTGTCTCCTGTATGCAGAAAAATATAGGGTTCTTTTTCCTTATCCAGTCTCTTAGTCTATGCCTTTTTATTGGGCAATTGAGTCCATTCATGTTAAGAGATATTAAGGAATAGTGATTATTACTTCCTGTCATTTTTGATGTTATTTTTATACTTGAGTGGTTATCTTCTTTTGGGTTTGATGAAGGAAGGTAACTATCTTGCTTTTTCCAGGGTGTAGTTTCCCTCCCTGTATTGGAGTTTTTCTCCTATTATTCTTTGCAGAATTGTGTTTGTGGAAATATATTGTGTAAATTTGGTTTTGTCATGGAATATCTTGCTTTCTCCATCTCTGGTGACTGAAAGTTTTGCTGGGTATAGTAGTCTTGGCTGACATTTGTGTTCTCTTAGAGTCTGCATGAGATCTGCCCAGGATCTTCTAGCTTTCATGGTCTCTGGTGAGAAGTCTGGTGTGATTCTGATAGGTCTTCCTTTATATGTTACTTGGCCTTTTTCTCTTTCTGCCTTTAATATTCTTTGTTTGTTTAGTGCATTTGGGGTGTTGATTATTATGTGAGAAGAGGTATTTCTGCTCAGGCCCAGTCTGTTTGGAGTTCTGTAGGCTCCTTGCATATTCATGGGCATTTCTCTCTTTAAGTTGGGAAAGTTTTCTTCCATAATTTTGTTGAAGATATTTGCTGGCCCTTTCTGTTGTAAATTTCACTCTCATCTATACCTATAATCCTTAGGTTTGGTCTTCTCATTGTATCCTGGATTTTCTGGATGTTCTGGGATGCAAGCTTTTTGCATTTTGCATTTTCTTTGACTGATGAGTCAATGGTTTCTATGGTATCTTCGGCATCTGAGATTCTTTCTTCGATCTCTTGTATTCTGTTGTTTATATTTGCATCTATGGCCCCTGATTTCTTCTCAAGGTTTTCTATCTCCAAGGTTGTCTCCCTTTGTGATTTCTTAATTGTTTCTACTTCTGTGTTTAGATCCAGGATGGTTTTATTCAGTTCCATCATTTGTTTGTGTTTTCCTGTAATTCTTTAAGAGATTTTTGTGTTTCTTCTTTCATGATTTCTGCCTGTTGACTCAAGTTCTCCTGCATTTCTTTATTTTTTTTTTGCCTTTCTTCTTTATTGTCTTCTATCTCTTGAGCCTTATTCTCCTGCATTTCTTTAAGTGATTTTTGTGTTTCCATTATATAGGTTTCTAGCTTATTCATGTTCCCTGTATTTCTTTAAGAGATCCATTTATGTCCTTTTTGTGTTCTTCTAGCAGCATCATGGCCAGTGGTTTTAAATCCAAATCTTGTTTCTCTGGTGTGTTTGTATAACCAGGACTTGCTGATGTTGGAGAGTTTGGTTCAGATGCTGCCATATTGCCTAGATTTCTGATAGTAGCGTTTCTGCCTTTGCCCTTGGCCATCTTGTTCTCTGGAGTTAGTTGTTCTTGTCTCTGGCTGGTGTTTGAGCCTCCTGAGAGGCTCTGGGGCTATTTCTGCAACACTGGATGGCTGGGTTTCCCCTGTCACAGATTGCTGATGTGCTGTCCTCCTCTTGGGTGCCCTTGCAGCCCTAGTGTGCCTTGTTCCAGATTGTGTCTGTGAACCAGATGGTGCCCATTTGCTCCTTCAGGGAATGCTGAGGATGTATGCTGTGGGGACCTTTTCTGCGTGCTGATCACTCTGCTGGGCAGTGCAACTCCCAACCAGGTTGGTGCACACAAGTCTAGCCTAGCTGTTCAGGCCCTGAGTCTAGGTAAAAGCCTGGCAGGCCAAGGTCCAAGCAAAGTTCCCCTTGGGCTATGAATGTTAATTGGTTCTGCCAGGTGGCCAGGATCATGCTCCCAGAAAGTGCCGGGAGAGTCTGCTGGGCTAACAACCTCCTGGCCAGGTTGGCACACAGATGGCCCACCGAGTAGCCCAGGTCTTGGGGGCAGTCCAGGGCCTGTCGGGCCTAGACCTCTGCTATGTTAGCCTCAGGCTATGCCTGTTAGCTGGCTTTGCCTGCTAGAACTCTCTGGCGTCCTGTAGGCAAAATGGCGGAGTGTGCTCTGGGCCCCGGGAAATAACCTCCTGGCCGGGTTGGCACCCTGATGCCCCCCCCAACAGCCCAGGGCCTTGGTGCAGGCCAACGCCCATCGGGCTTAGACCCCCGTGATGTTGGCCTCAGGTTATATTTGAGTACCTCAGTCTGTCTGATCTCTCTGGTGTCCGAGAACCAAGATGGAGGAGAGCCTCTTGTAACTGACTGGTGGGCGGTAGAGTTCTGAAGTGGCTTCTGTGAGGTGAAAGGCACCATAAATCCGCTGCTGTTTGCAGCCCAGCTGGCCAGCGAAGGTCAGTGGTCGTGGGCACAGGCCTGCCTGGACCCTGTCACCTTGGTTCCTGTGCTGATGGCCCTTCCACTGGACCAACTGCTGCTGACATGACATTCTTTAAAATACCCTTTAAGATAAGATTAATTTTAACTTCCCTGAAATAAATATTATCATATGCTCAAAATTCCAACAATCTCTATGATCCCAGGTATAAGAGATGAAGAAAGAGGAGGAGAAAGAGGAGGAGGAGGAAGAGGAGGAGAAGGAGGAGGAGAAGAAGTAAGAGGACGAGGAGGAGGAGGAAAAGGAGGAGGAGGAGAAGGAGGAAGAGGAGAAGGAGGAGGAGAAGGAGAAGGAAGAGGAGAAGGAGGAGAAGAAGAAGGAAGAAGAGGAGAAGGAGGAGGAAGAGAAGGAGGAGGAGGAGAAGGAGTAAGAGGAGAAGGAGGAGGAGAAGGAGGAGGAGAAGAAGAAGAATTGTGCAGCATACATACTTTCTGGGGACCCTAGTCTGGATGCACCTGTCTATTCAATTAAGTATGAATGAAGAAGGCAAAAGAAAGAAGAAAGAAAGAAAGAAAGAAAGAAAGAAAGAAAGAAAGAAAGAAAGAAAGAAAGAAAGAAAGAAAGAAAGAAAAGAAAAGAAAAAGGCACATCTAGTCACTCTGTTTATGTATAAATGTTTAAAATTAACTTCAACGTATTTGTAATAAACCAATAATGAACCATGACTATTTTCAAAACAACGTGTTCAAATTGTTTCAAAATACATGTCTCTAGGTCTTCCTGCTCATGTTCTAAATCAGTTCCTCAGAGAAGGACACAGAAAGCCCCAGGTCCCCGTGCACGTGCATTTACAACACCCCTAAGGTGCCTTTGCTGACTATGCAAATTTTCAAGCAAAAACTTCAAAGCTATGCCTGGCTTGTGCTTCAGTCTTCCCTTGGAGCTGGATGGAAGTTGCCTTCCTCTTGCTTGGAAACATCTGCTATAATCATGGGGAAGAGCAGACTTGTTTGTTAATGGGAGGAAGAAAAGCTTTTTACCTAGTGTGCAAGCCAAGTGAAAGAATAATTAATGTCAGAGCAGATATGATTTCCCCTCACTCTGTGCCCTAGGAACTCACAGGAATGATGAGAAAATTTTTAATTAATGTTTGAAAAGCACTGTGATCCCTGGATTAGATTACTGGAGAGAGGCACGGGGTGGTTTATTGTAATAAAATAAATTGTATTAACAGAAACAAAGAAGTTTTCTAAAGTGATTTTTTTCTATTTTAGAAACATCTAAAAGACAAAAATTTTTGAAGAGTGAAGGAAAAAGGACAAAAAGATAAAAGAAAAACAAAAGGTGGTGCATTTTTCATATTACATTTTTCCATTAGAAATGGATAGTATCTTTGACAATGCTCAGTTGAACTGAGGTGAGAGGTACACTCTGACAGTCCTAGGAAAACTAAAACACTATTGTTTAGGGATGTTATCAGAGGAAACTGAAGTCAGGAAGCAGGGAACTATTGTGGGATAGAGATATGACCCTGGACTTATCTGATTCAGTGGCTTGCACTTACATGTTTGTGGGTTACTGTTTATTAACTGTTAAAACATGAGGATAGTGAAGAAAATTGTACATTACTCAGAGATTAATGGGGATAAAGGGGGAAGTATATGAAATTGTTATACTGACTTTATTGATAATGATAAAGATGACTTCAACCAATTTCAGATTTCAAGATACAGAATTGAATGTCCTCATGATGGATATTTTACATATAATTTTCCACAAACATTATAGCTGCCCTTTTCTCTGTGCCCAGCAGAAGCCAATTTGTCCCTTGTTTAAGACATACTGATGATCCATCCCTCTTACCTGGCTCTTATTCTGTGATGTGAATTTCAAGTCTTTAGTTTTAATTTGATGTTCATTGCTGTATTGATAATTTATGACTGATATGTTGTACCTTGCTTTGTACAAATTCAAGGCACTATTCATTACCAAACATATTATTTGTATGAATTCTTTTATATTTCTATACTCATCTACCCTTTCCCTAAAAATACATTCTTAAATTTACATTTGTTGAAATAAATATTTTATATATATATATATATATATATATATATATATATATATATATATATATATATATAATTATAAGCATTTTAGGCGCTTAAGTGGTAATATGTATATACATATATGTATGTATATGTAAATTCATGTATATATATGCATATGTATGATAACATGCAGTGTTTTAATCTCATGTGTTATAGTTCTTTGAAATGTATTACTTAATATGACTAGGTTCTTGACTACTGAAATTTTAAAATTTGCTTTGTTCATTTGAATTCTCTCTTCTTTCCACCCTTTGACCTTCCTTCCCTCTCTCTCTCCCTGTGTCCATCTTGCCCCTTTTCCTTCCCAAACCTACCATCTTCCAACCATGATGCAAACTAATTATGCTTTCAGCCTTCTGAATAATTTCTATACTAGGATTTCCTCTGTTTCCTTGAGAGCTTTCTTTACTTTTCCCTTGTTTTACAGTCTTGTCTGTTGCATGACTTCCCTGTTTCAATTTGCTCATTTTTAGGGTAAATATCATCTGTGAGAGTTTGAACAGGTTATATAAGATATGTCAAATGCTCCTCCTCCTATCTCAACATATCTATGTTCTGCCATCAACTGGATTATTAAATTGTGTAGTTCCCAATTTACACCTCCTGAAAACTCCTGGTCTAGTTGAAATTCTTACAAGACATCTTCTATAGTGGATAATTTTCTCTGTTATATATACTTAGAAGTAACATTGTTGAATGTTCAAATAGAAAGATCTTTAAGATATTGTCAAATTGCTCCCCAAAGTAATTTTTACCGATTCATGCTTCATGAGAAGTGTAAAAGCATTCCATTTAGGTCATTTTTCATTTAGTATGCCAGGCACTCAATGAGCCCTTTCAACTTGAAAATTTGTGTCTTTTAGTTCAGTGAAATATCTGACAGTAGTTCTTAATGCTTATTACTCTTTTTTTATTTTTATTTTTTTTACTTCTTGTAGCATTCATAAGACAGAAAGGTATGCCACCTAAACTTAATCTTGCGATTTTTTAACCATTCTTTCATTGCTAATTTTGATTTTTTTTTTGATTTTACTGACTTTCTTCAATGTGTCATGCTTAGCAAACTAAATATTGTACACATTTTTGGTATACAGTATGATGTTGGAATATGCGTACTTTACCTAGTTGCTAAATCCACTTAATCAGACAGACATCGCCTCATGCCTCTGCTTCTTGTAGTGAAAATAATTGCAATCTTCTTTCTTAGTGCTTTTGCAGTGTTCAGTGCACAGCTTCTATAGTAGTGTTGAACTAGTTGCTGCCATATAACTAAATTTGTGTCCTTTGACCAATTATGTTCTTTAATATTTGAATAGATTCTTCTTGGAGATATTCCCAAGATATTTTAAATTTTTTGTAAATTTTTAACTTGAGTTATTAACAGTTTCCAACCTTATTTTAAGTTTTATTTATGGACAATTAATAAATTGTCCATATTATTAACAAAGGATTGTGTTTGTTGCTTACTCTGGCATGATTCTCACCTTAGCATATGTGGTGATTTGAATATGCTAGGATGAGAGAGTGGCAATATGAGGCAGTATAGCCTTGTTAGAATAGGTGTAGCCCTGCTTAGTGGCCTCAGTAGAACTCTCAGCGACTCCTGCACCATGCCTCAATGAAGAAATGGATACAGAACATGGGGTATATTTATACTATGGAATACTACTCAGCTATTAAAAACAATGAGTTCATGAAATTATTAGGCAAATGGGTGGACCTGGAAAATATCATCCTAAGTGAGGTAACCCAATCACAAAAGAACACACATGGTATGTACTCACTGATAAGTGGATATTAGCTCAGAATCTCAGAATATCCAAGATAAAATTCACATATCAAATGATGTCCAAGAAGGAAGGAAGGAGAGGCCCCTGGTCCTGGAAAGGCTTAATTCAGCAGTATAGGGGAATACCAGGAAAGGGAAGCAGGAGGGGGTTGATTGGGGAACAGAGGGAGGGAAGAGGAATTATGGGACTTTTGGGGAGGAGGAATCTAGGAAAGGGGAAATCATTTGATTTGTAAATAGAGAATATATCTAATAAAAAAAAACTGGCCAATATATAGTCAGTGTGATAAAAACCTGAAAACAAAACAAAATATTTTATTTTAAAAATACATATGAAATTCACAAATATTTGAAAGTTAAACATCTGTATATGACCAGTGATTCAGAAAACAAATCACCAGTTAAATTAGAAAACCTTTTCAGAAAATAAAAAATAAAAGATATCATGTCATATAGCTGAGCAATGCTTAGAGGTGAGCTCAGAACCTTCACATGTTTTTAAGATAAATGAGATGATTTTTAGATATCTCTTTTCTGTGTGAGCTAAACTTAAAAAAAAAGAATAGCAAGCTGCACTCAGCAAAAACATATTTAAGGAAATAACAATCATAAGTATAAAAATAAATCATGTGTACTATACAGAGGGAAATACTCAAGAACACAAAATTTCTTTCATTGGGTAATCAACACAATTGACAATATTTTAGTTCAGCTAATATACATAAGATAGAAGATAGAACTATTAAAATCAGGAAAAAGTCACTTTCAATACTAAAAAACATTAGTAAGCAAGTTTTACACTGACAAAATTAAAATACCCTCTTTAAAACAGATAAACTGGAAACTCACTCAAAAAAACACACCAATCTGAGCAGTCTTGTAATTATTAAGTACTAGGAATAATAGATGATTTCACAAGTAAAAACAAAGCAAACATTTGAGAATTAGCAACGATCTTGTATATGTAAAAATATAAGTATAAACTACTAACACATTAAAAAAAAAAAAAAAAAACAAAAGCCAGAGGTCCATTAAAAACACCCAGGGCAAACATTTCAAAGCAATAAGCTCTATCATGTTAAAAATATGTTAGCTAGGTAGTAATAAAGGACACTTAAGACTGACAAAAACATAAAAACAAAACAAGCTACTAGTATATTAACTGCAAAAGAAACGGGATAGTTTTCTGCAGTTACAAGAAAATGATGAAAATATTCACTCTAGCTTTCTCTGTTTAAATAAACTCCTTATACTAGGTAATCTGGGATGGTAGCACACATTTCCAGTGGCATTCAAGTTTCCTCTTCTGCCTTCCAGTCTAGGGGTTGCTTTTACTTGGAAGGAGACAGGATGGGCCTCTCTAAATTCAAGTCTTCTGGAATTGTGTTTCACTCATGTCTGCTCCCAGAGCCATGCCTCTGCCTCCTTTTTTGGGTGGAGCAACTGGCAAATGGTCCTGATAGTATAGATGACTGTCTTTAAACAAAGACATGGAAGACCCTCCCCAGTCCATCAGAGCTCTCCAAGAAGCTTTCCCCATACCCTCGACAGGCCACACCCCCAAGAAAGGGAGGGACAGGGCAGCTAAATTCAATCTAACTCAAGGAAGTATTGTATGTTCTTTCTTGATGCGGACCACTGTTTCTCTACTAAATTGGGAGGGTTTGAAGCAGCATTTAGCTTTGTGTGTTATAAATATTACACAGAAAACATGATGCTATTTCATACTATGATTGTGTGCTTTTCGTTTGCCAGTGTGTTTCTCTCCCCCACACCTTGTCTCTCTTTCTTTGTGTGTAGATGTGGTTGGGTGAGTACACACACAGTTGCATGTGTACCCATGTGTGTGTGTGGCCCGAAAACCTCTTACTGGATGTATGTTTACATGCATGTGGTATATGTTTGTGTATGTGTTTATCTCTCAATCTCCAGGAACTGTGCTGAGTTTTCCCTGGAACTTTGGCAATGCCAACTGACAGGACTGGATTTCCCAACACGGGTTTCTGATGTCTATAGAGTGTACAGATTGTCTGTGATCAACTATGGGAACTCTAAAGGTTGCACTGAATGCATTTCTGCATTAGGATATAGCTACAAGCCAAAGGGTGCCAAGTAGATGGTAGTAGTTTGAGTAAGAATAATCCTTGTAGTTCATGAAATTGAATGTTTAGTCTTCAGAGAACAGTACTACTTGAGAAGGATTTAAGATGTGATCTGGTCTTAGAGTAGGTGTGGCTATGCTAGGAGAAATGTGGGTGAAGCCAGCTTTATCAGTTTGCGGTTTCAAAACCCCAAGCCAGGTTGACCCAGAGACACTCTTCCCCCTTCTCTCCCCCCTCTCTCTCTCCAGATATAGATTGCTCAGCTATTTGTGACTGCTCAGCTCCATATCAGTCTGTGTGTCTGTGACTTCCTGCCCTGATGACAATGAACCAAACCTCTAAAAGTGTAAACAAGCTGCTATTAAATGCTTTCACTTATAAAGTTTGTCTGGTCATGGTTCTGTTCACAAAATAGAACACTGAGCTGATGCCTGAGAAAAGGAGGGAAGGAAGAAAGCAAGCAAAGGAGAAAAAGGGCAAAAGGAAGGATCGAAAGAAGGCAGGGAGGGAGGAAGGAAGGAAAAAGGAAGAAGAGTTGTAGGTCCAGTAGGTTAGATTTGTTGGCACATGACTTTAATCTCAGTACTTGGGAGTCAAGAGCAGGCAGATGGCTCTAATAAGAAGCCAGCCTGGCCTACTGACAAAGTTCAAGGACAATCAGAGCTACTTATTGAGACCCAGTCTCAAAGTAAAATGTCTATTGAGCCTCATTACCTGAGTTCAGTTTGCAGAACAGAATGAAAGAAGGAAAGATATGACTCTCAAAAGTTCTACAATAACTTCTATATACAAATCATTCTATTACAAGCACACACAGACATACACTCAAGCACACTTACCCATAAAACAAAATAAGAAAGAAGAGTAAATAAATTTGATTTGAATTACTCCATACAATCAAATAGTGTAAAACCTAGATAGTTTGCTGAGAGATAAATTGACAGTGCATGATTGACATGGAAACAAATCTTTATTCAAATGGTGAAAACCATGATGAAGCATTACAAGACAGGATGTAACCAAGAGAGAAATTAAAAGTGGGTAAAATGTTAGCAGGTCCTAGATTTAGAGCAGTAAATGGATTGACTGTGTCAGAGAGTAAGTCTGCTGAATGGTGAGCTGTGCTCTAAGTTCATCAATGCACCAAACTAGAAGAGTTCCTTCTCCAGCTTACTAGCCTGAGGTAAAGTCTGGATTCCAGGCAGGCAGTGCTCAGCCGAAAGAAAGAAAGAAGAGAGAGAGAGAGAGAGAGAGAGAGAGAGAGAGAGAGAGAGAGAGAGAAAGACAGAAAGAAAAAAAGAAAGAAAGAAAGAAAGAAAGAAAGAAAGAGAGAGAGAGAGACACAGAGAGAGAGAGAGACAGAGGGAGGGACGGAGGGAGGGAGGAAGGAAGAGAAAGGAAGGAAGGAAGGAAGGAAGGAAGGAAGGAAGGAAGGAAGGAACGAAGGAAGGAACGAAGGAAGGAAAGAAGCAAACAAGCAAGCAAGCAAGCAGCTCAGACTCAAGGAAAGGGAGCACAGCCTTTCCACTGCCTAGAAAGGGCGATGCACCTGGGGTGCTGGGCTACTAGCATGTAAAAGGACTAGAGGATTACCCCCAATGTATTAGTTTGGGTTCTCTAGAGTCACAGAACATCTCTGGGGGCAGTCTCTATATAGTTATGGATTTGTCGATGACTTACATACAGTCTATAGTCCAACTCCCCAACAATGGTCAGCAGCAGCTGTGGATGAAAGTCCAAGGATCTAGCAGTTGCTCAGTCCCACGAGGCAAGCAGGCAATGAAGAGTGAGTAAGTCTTTCTTCTTCCAATGTCCTTATATAGATCTCCAGCAGAAGGTGTAACCCAGATTAAAGGCTGTAGGTACCTCCAGCAGAGGGTGTGGCCCAAATTAAAGGTGTGTGCCTCCATGCCTTTAATCCCAGATAATCTTGAACTGGGCATCTCCTTGTCTTAATCTTCTGGAATTCATAGCCACTATGCTTCAAGATCTCCATGCCAAGACCCAGGTCAGAAACTTATATCTCTGAGCCTCCAGATTAGGATCATAGTTGAGCCTTCCAATTCTAGATTGTAGTTCATTCCAGATATAGTCAAGTTAACAACCAGGAATAGCCACTACACCCAGGAAGACCAAGTCAATGTGTCATGGTGGCCTGTGTCATACAAGACCCTTTCAACACTCAGTTGACATAAAGGACCCTGTCCTAAAGGGAAGGAGTGTGTCTGTAGGATCCCCAAGATTTATTGGCTGATTGAATTCTCAAAGTCCATCCTTTCTCAAATGATACACATCTCCTAAAGGGCAGGTGAAAGGTTCCACATCAGTCAAAGATTTCAACAGTCTAAGTTCCCTAGTTAGTCTTCCCATGTTATTTTCACAGTCAGGCCCTGTGCCATTGACTGGAGAGATGCCTGGCTCTGAGGTTGAGTTCTTCTGGAGTGGCAGGTAGTTTGGTGTACACTGGACTAAAGGCCTGCTTCCTGGTGTCTCTGGCATCCTGAGCTCAGCCCAGGATGCTTCTGGACTCCGTGGAAGGGTTGAGAGAGGACAAGTCTCCTGGTCTCTGGGCCAGGTGGCTGGCCTGAATCTTGTGAGAGGAGAGGAGTTGGGGACTGGTCTAGAGTTAGCAGTGAAGTAATAGCCTTTGGGCCGGTGTGTCTTGGCAGGCTAGCACAGTCAAGATGGAATTGACTGTGTGAAGGACCCTCTGCAGTGTGGCTCCTGCATGAGACAGGTGCCAAGTGGGCCAGGCGCACTGCAAGACAGTGGGCTCCATTCTGCTCAAGGGCACACGAATGAAGGCACCTCCGGGGACTTGCAGGTCCTCCAGGGCTACCTGCAAGCCATCCATTTTGGTGAAGACTCTGGACATCAGCTGGGAGAACGTCGGGAATGAACAGGCTTTCTGAAGAGAAGGCTGTCTGCGTCTCTTGGCAGACTTGTAGGGTGCACCTTGACTATCTCCAGGGTATATGCACTTCAGAGTCCTCACAGGAGATCTTGACTGGGGCCTTCACTTCTTTACATGCAGGTTTGTGTGCAAGGAATCTGTGAGAGAGACTACGGGCCTTACTCATTTTGCACACTGTTTGAATTTCATTCAGCAGCCTCCCCTGCCCTAGCCTGCTCCGCGGAGGGTTTCTTTTCACATCCTCTGGAAACTCTCAGGCCACTTCCAATATATCCTCCCCAACAGATCTTTAGGACAGGAAGCCATATATGGCCAGTCACCACCAGCTGTGTCCTCTCCAGGATTTCCTTAGCTCCCAGGACTCTTGGGTCCTGAGCCCTGCTTCTTCAAAGCCCAGACCTACCTCTTCTGTGGGTGGACCCCAGCTTGTTCCTTCCTTTCTGTCTGGAAGGAGATGGTCTATATCTCCTCTTGTCTTCCAGCTTGCTGCTTCTCTTGTGGGGTCCACAGGAGGAGACAGATCAATTTTGCCCAGATTGCTTCTGACTGTGGATCTTAGCCTCTGGACTCTTCAAGGTGTGCTCTGTAAGGAGAAGATGTGATGGGTGACAGGTCTCTAACCTTTCTCAGGAAGGCCTGGGATCAGCCTCCACAAGGCCAAGGTCCTAGCATGCCTTAAAATCCCATGCAGTCTCCCACTATTTTTCCATTCCCCCTTCCATCTTTGGTGAAGGCATACACATGGTTGTACCTACTTTGGATGTTCCCAAGTTGCCTCCCCAAACACACCATAATACAGTCCCAAGGACACTCAGCTGATGCTTGTGTGAACACACACACACACACACACACACATTTTGGTTTTGGCTGTGCAGGGAAGGCAGGGAAACTGCAGCCAGCCTCCCTCCTCACCTTGCCCAAGCCCATCAGTACTTCAAAGAACTAAACCCTACCTTTGCTCATAGGAGAGGACTTGGACCTCCTGGGTTTGTTCCCCCCTACTCTCAGAGTGCTGTTTCTCTTCTTCCTTCTGGTCTAGGGGATGCTTTCTCTTGGAATAAGACAGGATGGGCTTCTTTAAATGCAAATGTTCAGACTTCTGGACTTGTGTTTCACTCATGCCTGCTCCCAGGGCCATGCCTCTGCCTCCTTTGAATGGAACTCAGTGGCAAATGGTCCTGACAATAGAGCTGACTGGCTTTAAATAGAGCCTTGGAAGCCCCTCTCCTCTCCTGCAGAGCTCTCCTAGAAGCTTCTGCCACACCCTTGACAGGCCAAACCCTTAAGAAAGGGAGAGGTGAGGCAGTTAAATTCAATCTAACTCAAGGAAGATTGATGCCTACCACTCTCTCTGTACTAAATTGAGAAGGTTTGAAGCTGAAGGCTGCATTTAACTTTGTATATTATAAACATTACACAGAAAATACGTTTTTTCATACTAAGATTGTGTCCTTTTCATTTGCCAGAGTGTTTCTCCCCCGCCCCCGCCCCCACACACACCTTGTCTCTCTTTCTGAGTCTAGATGTGGAAGGGTGAGTGCATGCATGGGTGCATGTGTGCCTGTGTGGGTTTGGCCCTAAAACCACTTGCTGAATGTATGTTTACATGTATGTGGTATGTGTTTGTGTCTGTGTGTATCTCTCTGGGACCCTGCTGAGTTTTCCCTGGAATTTTGGCAATGCCAGCTGACAGGACTGGATTTCCCAACATAGGTTTCTGACTTGTAAAGAGTATACAGACTGTCTGTGATCAACTATGGGAATTCTAAAAGTTGCACTGAATGCATTTCTGCATTAGGATATAGCTAGAAGCCCAAGGGTGCCAAGTTTGAGTACCCAATGGTGTAGTTTGAGTAAGAATAACCCTATAGGTTCATAAAATTGAATGTTTAGTCTTCAGAGAACAGTACTACTTGAGAAGGATTTAAGATGTGATGTGGTCTTAGAGTAGGTGTGGCTATGCTAGAAATGGGGGTGAAGCCAGTTCATTGGTTTGGTTTGTGGTTTCAAAACCCCAAGCCAGGTTGACCCAGAGTCAGTCTCTCTCTCTCTCTCTCTCTCTCTCTCTCTCTCTCTCTCTCTCTCTCTCTCTCTCTCTCTCTCCTGCCAGGGGTCCAGATATATATTGCTATTAAATGCTTTCTTTTATAAAGTCTGTCTGGTCATGGTTCTCTTCACAAAATAGAACACTGAGATGCTGCCAGAAAAAAGGAGGGAAGCAAGCAAAAGAGGAAAGAGGGCAGAAGGAAGAAAGGATGCACAGACGGAAGGCAGGGATGGAAGGAGGAAGGAAAAAGGAAGGAATGTAGTGTGGTAGGTCCAGTATACTAGGTTTGTTGGCAGATGCCTTTAATCTCAGTCTTGGTTGTTAAGAGCAAGGAAGATATATTTGATAAGAAGCCAGCCTGGTTTAAAGAGAAAGTTAAAGGACAACCAGAGCTGCCTACTGAAACCCAGTCTCACACTAAAATATCCACCGAGCCTCATTACCTGAAATCAGTCTGCACAAAAGGATACAGGAAGATATGACTCTCAGAAGTTCTGCAATGTCCTCTATCTACAAATAATGCTCCTCTTCACACACACACACACACACACATACACACACAGACATACACACACACAAGCACACTCACCCATAAAATAAAATAAGTAAGGAAAGTAAATAGATTTGCTTTTAATTAATCCACACAGGCAGATAGTGTTTATAATCCTAGATAATGGAGAGATTAATTGATTGCAACCACTTGCCATGTAGACAATTAAATCTTTATTAAAATAGTGAAAAGTGATGATGATTCTTTTGTATTTGTTAAGTCTTGTCTATGGACTAAAGAAATTTTCTGAGGATGTGAAAAAATTGTGTATTTGTCAGGTTCATGTCATGGAGAAATTGATCACTACCAACTACCAAATATCCTCTCCTAAATAACTTAATATTGCAAGTAGATACTATGAAGTCCCCTGGAGAAAAGAAGAAACCAGTAGTCTTACCCAGTACTGGATCCATCATGTTTCAATACTGATAAGATGTGCACTGTTGTTCAATAGGCATAACTGCTATACATAACTAACCTCACTGTGCTTAGATATAATGCCTGAATTAATGAAAGGAATATCATGGCTGTTACTGTAATCTTTATCAAGCTCCTGTCTGTGGAGGTCATAGTCCCTAGGGTATTAATAGCTATTATTACTATGCAAAATGATCAGCCTGTCAAAATACCTCCTAATAAAATTGTTTATATACATAGAACTGAGCTCCTATCAACATTTCAAAGTATCTATCATTTGTAGTGATCAGTAACCTCTGCAGAGAATAGTAACTGTTCAAATTGCCAAGAATAAGAGTTTGAGTATTCACTTCTAAACATGGAAACTTTATTAATCCTCCTGCTGTCTAGTCTCAAGGAACAAAACTGCAGAAGATGGCTGGAAAATATTAAGAGATGGAGGATGGAGAGATATGATGCTAAATGTTGTCATCTAGATGTGACATTGCTTTTACATTCCTGAACTAACAGAAGCTATGGTTACCAGAGTAAAACCTGTGCAACAAGAAGCTAACCAATAGTCTGGTAGTCATGGTGGAGGTACTATGTACAGACTATCCCTTATTGGGGAACTATGGTCAGTTGCTAGATTCTGAGGAAGGGAGAGTCATTCTTTGAAAGTGTGGTTACTAGTATGTTTTCTATGCTCCAGTAGATGGGTATATATCCATATACATATGAGCAGCAATGTATGGAACTAATCATCCCTGATAGGACTTAAATCCAGCCATAATCTAGAATGAGAAAAATAGTATAGTACTTCATATAATAGAAAAGATGAAATATTCAATAGATTGCTGTGATAATTTGTATATATTCAGCCAAGGTTGTGGCACCATTAGATGATGTGGCCTTATTGGAGTAGATGTGTCACTGTTGGTGTGGCTGTAAGACCCTCATCCTAAGTCCTGGGAAGCTAGCATTCTCCTAGCACCCTTCCAGTGAAGATGAAAAATTCCCTTCTCCTGCACTTTAATGATGATAGACTAAACCTCTGAACCTGTAAGCCAGCCCCAGTTAAATGCTGTTCTTGTAAGAGTTGCCTTGGCCATGGTGTCTGTTCACAGCAATAAAACCTTAAATCAGACAGTAGTTGGTACTAGGAGTGGGGTATTGCTGTGATAGGTCTGATCACAATTTTGTTGGGAAGAATGTGGATTTTGGGACTTGGGATTTGAAAAGCAATGGAATGCTTATTGAACTATCCTACTAGGAAGATGGAAGACAGTGTTAATGGAAGTGATATGAATTGTATGTACCTGGCCCAAGAGGTTGCAGTGGAGAGTTTTAATATGTGGCCAAGAGACTGTTTTTGTTCTATTTTGGTGAAAAATGTAGCTACATTTGCTCGGCTGAAGAGTCTGCCTGAGGCTAAAATGAAGAAATTCGAGTTAAATGTATTGGCAAAGGAAGGCTCAGAAATGCCCTTTATAGACTTTGATCTCTGGTTAAGTCTCATGAACAGCATTTTAAACAAGCATATCAATCTGAGAAAGGAAAAATATATAATATAGGGTTTGAGTTTTAAAGGAGTACCAGAAAGTAAAATGGAACTGAGTCCTGTGTTCAAGGATATTAAATTGAATTAAGGGAGTAGTGACCTTGGGGCAAGATCCCACCCCGGTAAATTAAATCAAGCAAGCCTTTAATCCCAGAGCCAAAGACAAGCAGATATCTGACCTCAAGTTCTAGATGAAGAAAAACTTCAATCCAGGGTCAGTTGGCCACACCTTTAATCCAAGTGCTTAAAAGGCAGGCATGCAGATTTCTGAGTTAAAAGTCCATCTACAGAGAATTTTCCAAGACAGCAAAGCTTAAGCAGTAAGGAGTTGGAAAACTGAAAGCTGGTGATAATGTAACAGAGCAAGAGGAATATGTTCTAGCCCCAGCAAGCAGCAGAACCTGGCAGTTTGGGCCTCATGGTTCTGTCTTTAGTATGCAGAATAGAAGTAACTATTGGGGCAATTAATGATGGAAAGCTGGAGCTAAGAAGTCAGTGGTGATTAAGAAGAGACCAGCACCACTGGGGTGAAATCTGGGAAGCGTTTTCTCAGAGCACAAAGAAAATGTGTTCCAGAGATAGTCAACGTTGTACCTCATGGTGCAGCTGTAATTGGTCATTTGTAAAAGTCATCCAGGTGGTACTGGTTTGAAGGCCTGAAGGGATCATGAAGAGCACCCGAGGCTTGGCACTGTGAGAATCCATGAAAGGCCATTGGTAAATGTGCAGCCTCAGTTGCAGTTGGCTTAGGACTGAAGGGGTCATGTGAAGGAGATGAGATTTGGCATCATGAAGAGAGCCTATGAGAGGCTATTGGTGAAGCCCACTGGCAGAAGAAGAAGCTAGTATATTGGAGAGGTCAATACCATGGAGTGATCACCAAGAACAGCAGCAGCAGTAGAAAGGATCAACCTGAGCCCAGAGTGCTACAGGAGGCAGAGCCAGAGAAGTGATGCCACCCTTTGGAGGAACCCTGATGATCATGTGTGGATCCCCAATATTGAAACAAGAAGCTGTAACATTGATTTTTGCCTTGGAGACCCAAAGATTATTGAGATGCCAGAGCCATGGTCTATCTGCTGAGGAAAGCTGCTTACAAGGAATGGAACCAGCTCAGAGGCAGAAGTTTGTTGCAGTCAACAAATATGAAAAAGGAGTTTGAGATCTGAAGACCACCTTAAAATAAAGCATGGAGATTCAGAGTTGGGAATTTGCTCAGTGGGTCACCAGTTAAGTGATTTGATGAATCTCAGAAGAGACATTGAACTTCAGACTTTTAATATTTTTGAGACTGCTATAGACTATGGGAACTTTTGAAGTTGGACTAAAAGCATTTTGCATTATGCTATGTTTTGGTATTGTCTCCACAGACTCATATGTTTGAAAAAGCTTATGGGGGCCAGGCAGTGGAATGTGATGGTGTATATATGCTCAGACCAGGGAGTGGCACTATCAGAAGATGTGACTCTGTTAGAGTAGGTGTGTCACTGTGGGGGTGGGCTTTAAGAGACTCATCATCACAGCTGCCTAGAAGCCAGTATTCTGTTAGCTACCTTCAGATGAACTTGTAGAAGTCTCAGCCCATCCTCTACCACACCTGGCTGGATGATGCCAAGTTTCTGCCTTGATGATAATGGACTGAATGTTTGTCCTTGTAATCCAGTACCAATTAAACATTGCCATTATAAGAGTTGCCTTGGTCATGATGTCTGTTCACAGCAGTAAAACCCTAACTAAGACACTTTTCTTACAGTAATCTGACTTTTTTTTTTCAGTCCTAATTGCAAGGCCCCAGCCAAAGGAATTTTGTACTAGTCAAAGAAAAAGATATTTTTCTTCCCAGGCATTCTTGACTTAAATGATTGTCTGTTTTTCAACTATGTTTGATGATCAGTGATATTACGGGGTGCATCTCCATAGATAAACTTCTTCAATTTTAATTAGTGTCTGTTTTGTGGACAGTCTTGGAGAAAGTTGAGTGATCTGGGTCAACTCTTATAGAAAAATTTAAATAAGTTGTAAGTTAATACACTGTTTTGCATTGTAATGAATATGGATGTAAGGCCATTTAGCCTCCTTAGCTTTTCATGTAAAAGAGATAATGTTTATTTTGAAGATAATTTCTGGGGCTTTTGGAACAGAACATACACTAACTCTATGGTTTTTAAGAGTGATTTTCTTTTCTCAAATCCTTGTCACTATTTCTATGTGTCTGCTACAATGTCCTGGGATACAATAGCCCAAATACTCAGCAACACAAGGAAAAACTAGCAAGCTTCCTTAAGGACCTAGACATCATTAAACAAGTAGCATTCATGAAATATATTTGCTTTCTAGATTTTTTCTTGCTTCATGGAGATATTGAAAGTCTTAAATTATCTGACAATATTGTAAGAGGCCCTTGTCTTCTTGATGTTCTCCAAATGAGTAACATGTTTTTCTTTTTCCACATCTATTATGCTGTTTTTCTTTTTTTGTTTCTTCTCAAAGATTATCCCTAACACTTTCTAACACAAATTAATACATCTCTCCAAGGATTTTCAACAATACAGGAAACACAGGCCTCACAATCTTTCAGCTGTTGGACATTTGCCTTCATGCTATTCTACTACTAAGACCCACAGAAAAAGATTAACTTCTGACATAAATTCTATACAGGCCAAAAACTACACAACCAAACATACAGTCAGACAAGAAAATGAATGTCCACCTTATAGACCTCCCAACAGTTTTATACCATCCAAAGATATACAGAAGAATATTTTACCTTGTCAATGTCATTATGTCCTATGTGTGCTCATCAATATTTTCCTGTGATTGACTGTTTGTCATTCTATGTTAAGACAACATAGAACAAAACTTAGAGTTCCCCCTGAGTCCTCCTAAAGAACTGAATGACAAATTTTGTGACCATTTACATTTTTAAATTTATTTTTATCTTATGCTAAAATTAGTTTTGGTTTTATTTTTGATATGTTGGTATGCCTAGTTTAAAAAATGTGTGTGCTATGCGCTATTTGTTTTGGGAATAGATGTACAGTATCTGAGAAATAAGTTCTTGGAAATTGAGATATTATTACCTGCTTACAATTTATTAAAGTGGTATCTTTGGGTCACTGACAGGTTTTATAGAACTGCAAATAGTATTTGCTTATATAGAGTGAGATTCTTTGGGCTTACAAAGTAAAAGTTTCAATAAGCTGTGAAACTCAACATTGAACCCATCGATGTTGATAAGAACTTCCTTCCAAAACAGGTTCCAGGGGAAGTTAATTAAGATTTTATTTCATTAGTCCAATAGTCATGGGTAACAAAAATATTAAGACATAAAATGCTTTGTGTTAATTAAATGCCTCTAAGTAACGTTCATTAAAACACCCCAATTACACTAATTGCTGTGAATTTGTTCCCAGAAAATCCCTGAATATATAAATGTTAAATGTAGGTTTTCACTAAGCCATGACACATGGAAATGATGGATACATGCTTGTCAAAGATCTTTATGTTGAATTTCCCTTCACAAGAGAAATTACAGGACATAGCATCCTAACAAATGGCTGCATTCAACTCACTATAAAATAAAATGTATAAAATAAAAATGTTTGTTATAATTTTAGGATAGAAACTAACACCTTATCATTTTAAAGATAAATTTGAAGTCATAGCATGAATATATAAAAGCCTTTCTCCTAGATTTTAGATACAGATTTTTTAAGGTTCTTATGTTATCCTACTTAAACAAAAGGAAAAAAGGCAGTCATTTTAGAGCCTAACTCTTGGCATCTACCCAGCCTACTGAAAGCCTTATCAATAATCAGATTTTACTTGAAAAGAAATCAAATTTCCTATTTTAACTGTGTGAAACATCATTAAACGTACAGATTTTTTGGATTGAGGATTACTTACTGCTACAAAAAATACAGTCAACAATCTAACTTAATACTAGCAAAAGCTACAGTTTGCTGTTTATTAAAATGTCTTTATATGTAGCTATACATATTTCCATCATCCACATGTGATTAGATTTTAACATGGTTCACATGGTACTGAGGTGGCTCATGGGTTAGTGATTATTAAAACTCTTAAATTAGCACAAATTTCTTGTCTTTAGTTATAACTCAAACTTTACAACAGAAAACAAAGCATGTGTGCAATTTAACAGGATCGGAGTGTTGCTTTGTGGTTGGTGGCCTCAGTTCTGACTTCAGAAGTCCCCGCTGTTGGTAAAATAAAGTTCTGAAGCATGATTACTTCTGCTTCAGAGTGCAATCTTGTCCTCATGATAACTTTCCTCTGCTAACCTTAACAATAAAATGAAAGATTCTTGACTTTTTGTTGCTTGCATGGATGATATTGCTAGGCTTTTGCTGTTCTTAATACCCAAGAATAGACTTATCCCTGGACTTTGGGCTTTCTTTGAGGCATTGATAATGTTTACCTGCCAAGGTATACAGGTTATCCATATAAAATAAAAGCAAAAAATATAAAAATTTGAACATGATCGGTTGTCTTCTATGCGCAATAAAAAGTAAAAGTTTTCTGACAAAAGTGATTTGTAAATGCTTTTTATGGGACTTGCTGTTTAACTAATTTGTTAATTTTCCTGAATAAAAATATGACAGGAAAAAAATCAAATAAAAGAAAATATATAATTTATGGCTATGAGGTTTTTTTCCTGACCATCTTCAGTCAGGGAATTAATCTCTGCCAACGTAAGTGGCCCCAGAGTTGAGCTGAGCAGTCTCTCTTTCTTTGGTCTTGGTTCCCCCCATCAAAGTTAACTCTGGGATTGAGCAGTTTGTACTATTGTGCTCCTGAGGCACAATTTGTATACAAATTATACAAGGCATAATTTGTATGACTAAGGTGACTCCTCTTTCCAGATTTTCAATTCTTATACCATTTACTTTCTACTAATTTGAGTACCAGATGTAGTTTCATAATTAGAAAGAATTCAATCCTTTAGTCATATATATAAAGAGAGCAACTTCATTTTTATATGATGTTAGCACACAGGTTCATTCAACTGTCAGTGTATACCTCAATATTATCTTCTAGCTAGATTTACTTTGTAAAAGACATAGATCAATTAAATATTCCTGATGTTCAAGTTTTTCTTTAAAACTGGTAACTGAATGGTCTTTCCTTCAGTCTTTGCTTCACACTTTGTCTCTGTGTCTCCTCCCATGGGTATTTTGACCCTCCTTCTACGCAGGACCAAAGTATCCACCCTTTGGGCTTCCTACTTCTTGAGCCGCATGTGGTCTGCGAGAGGCTCTGCCAGTGCCTGACAAATACAGAAGCAGATGCTCAGAGCCAACCAATGGTAGGAGCGCAGGGTCCCCATGGAGGAGCTAGAGAAAGGACCCAAGGAGCTGAAAGTGTTTTCAGCCCCATAGGAGGAACAACAATATGAACTAACCAGTATGCCCAGAGATCCCAGGGACTAAACCACCAATCAAAGAGTACACATGGAGAGACCCATGGCTCCAGCCCATATGTAGCAGAGAACAGCCTTGTTGAACATCAGTGAGAGGAGAGGCCTATGGTTCTGTAAAGGTTTGATGTCCCAGTGTAGGAGAATGCTAGGACAAGGAAGTGAGAGTGGGTGGTTTGGTGAGCAGGGTCAGGGGGATGAGATGAGAATTTTCAGAGAGGAAATGAAAATAAAGGGATAAAACTTAAAATGTAAATAAAGAAAATATCTAATAAAAAAAAACTGGTGTAAGTGACCTTCTTGGTATTGAAAACCCATCCTTGGAAGTATAAGTCAATGTGGATAAAGGCTTAAGAGAGTGGCCAGTATTTTGACTTCAACCCTCAGGTCAGTTAGGTCCCAAGTTTTCCTTTTCAAAGCATTCTATAGCTCCAGTGAGTCACCTGGCTTCTTGGGAAGAGAGGTGTGAAGCAGGAACAGGAGTGGTAGAATACCTCTATGTAAATACTGGGGCCTGCGCAGCTGCAAAAGTATCTCCTGCAGGAGGACCTAATCAAGGACTGCCTGAGAGACCAAGGATTGCTAGTGCAGACAATTGGGAACTGCTGTTTTGATGAGACAATTTCTAGGGACCAATAGGAGCGCAGGTGGAGGGTATTAAAGGACATTGCAACAGTGTTCAGAGAGCTTGCTGCAGTGTTTCTCACCGGAGTCCCTGACTCTGCACCACGTTACCTCCAAGCCCCAAGGGCAGGTAGGGTTGGGCTAAGCACAGTTCAGGTCACAGACAACTTCTGGGACTTACAAACTGTAGTCCAATTAACCCAACAATGGGCAACTGTGAATGGGAAGTTCAAGAATCTAGTAGTTGCTCAATCCCTCAAGGCTAGTTGTTTCACCTATTCTTCTGTATAAGTTGGAATACTGAAGAAGTAAGTAGGTACAAACAGATGTACTGGCAAGCAAGTGCGAACAAACAAAGAAGTTTTCCTTCTTCTAATGTCATTTTGTAAGCCTCCAGAAGAATGTGTGGCTCAGATTAAAGGTGTGTACCACCATGCCTGGATCTAGAACTTGCTTTTTCCCAAGCTGAACTTAGAGATATCCTTGCCTCAGTCTCCTGGGATAATTGGCTGGGCCTAAGCTTTTTGTAGCCACTATGCCTCAAGATCTCCATGTCAAGATCTGGGTCAGGGGTCTTCCAGCCTCAAGATCTGAATAACAAATTTCCTCTCAGACTCAGAGAAGCAGTATAGAGCAAAATCAGAACAGGCAAGTGGGAAGGGTTGGGTGGGAAAACAGGGGAAGGGAAGGGGACTGATGGGACTTTCGGGGAGTGGGGGTCCAGAAAAGGGGAAATCATTTGAAATGTAAATAAATATATCAATAAATTAAAAAAAAAAACAACAAATTTGCTCTCCATTTCGGGACTGTAGTTCATTCCCTATGTAGTCAAGTTGACAACCAGGAATAGTCATCACAGCACTCATTCCTCTTTAATCTAGTCCACAGTTAGATTCTTTTTAAAAGTGTTTTTTTATATCTTGCTGCATTTTTTTATGCAACAGTCAGTACGTTTATTTTTTTAATAACTCAAATGATTATAACTCTGAGAACAATCTATTTATGTCTATATGCCTATACATACACTGGTATGAATGCCTGTGGAAGTCAGAAGATGAGTCAAATCTCCTGGTGGTACTGAATTTATAGGCTGTTTTGAGTCAGATGTAGGTATTAAGAATTGAACTCAGGTCTCCTGTAAGGGCAGTAAGTGCTTAGCATGGAAAAATTATAGATGAGTTGCTTACCACCTTTTCATACCCTGAGGAAACTTTTAGGGCCATAAATCTCAGTGGTGGAATTGTGACAGGGAATAGGGACTGAAGAGACCAGTATCAAAATTAACAGTTAGAAGAGGATAGTTGGCAAAGAAAGATTGGAAGCACTTCCCTCCTCAGGCCACATACAACAACCAGCATACCCAAAAGAAAAGCTGCAATATGTAAAGGTGGCAAAGACATGTCATGTAAATGACTTATAAAGGGTTATGATACTCAAGGCCCAGAGCTTCCCTCCTAAGCTTCTAAAAGTTGAGTGTTTTCCCATTCTCAATAAACCATCTCTATTTCTACTTTTAATCATGTGCTCCTGATGCAATCAATTCATTGTACCTGGACAAAAACAACCCAAACAACTTCAGTCCAGTCCTGGAACTTATTCACACCTATAACATCAGTCTTGGTAAAAGTTAGATTTTTTCTTTCGTTGGAAATACAGCCTTTTTGAATGTCCCATCTGGGATATTCTATTACCTGCATCATTGTTCACCATCATACAAAAGGAACTCAGGTAAGAGTGCAATGAGGATTCCAGGGCACGACGACGACGATAAAAGCACCATAGTCCTTCTGCACACATCTCTTCTCCCTTCTCACAATTTTCTCTCTTCTCTCTTGTTTTCCATGGTGCTGGGTATGACGGGGCTTTAGACATGCTACTCTAGTACTCTTATCACTGGCATATATTTCCAGTACCATAATTTCTTAAATTTAAAGTCTTGGAAAGTTAATTGTCTGAAATTTCTCAAAAGCTTCTAAATTATATACAGTAAGCTGTTCATGTTAGTTATCTATGGGTTTGGTAATTACTAAAATGAATAACAGAGAAAGAGAGAGAGAGAGAAAGAGAGAGAGAGAGAGAGAGAGAGAGAGAGCGCACAATTATCCTCACTTTCTCCATCATCGCCATTAACTTAACAACCTGTGTTTCTTAGCTGCAGCCTGCTCCTCAAAGACAAATTAGGGCTATTGTCAGCATCATGCTACTTCTACCTTTCTAAAAAGGAACCACTCCCTTTAAATGATTCTTCTTGATTAGCTCCCTGTACGGCAGTATAACTTAAGGTTGAAATTCAGCAGCCAATCTTGTGTGTGTGTGTGTGTGTGTGTGTGTGTGTGTGTGTGTGTGTGTGTGTGTGTGTGTGTAGCAGACCTTAGACTTTAGAGCAATAGTGAAAGCTGAGTAATGCCAGAAACCCTGGGGAACAGGTTGGAACCACTATTAGCCCAGATTCTTTAGCCACAATGAACTGGAAATTACTGGTGGTTCATGCACAATAGCCCAGCCGTCACAAGCAATTAAGAAGCAGGGATGTAATTGACCTGATTGTATGATTCAGGGCAGCTGGGTAGTCTCCTCAGGGCCAGGTCTCCCTTGTGAGCAGAGCAGATGGCCATCTGCAGGATTACAATAACAAGGGCAACTGAATAGTCAAGTGGCCAGTCAGGGTAACCAAGGGGACAAGACAGTTAAAGCTCTTCTGGATGGATGGGCAACCCATGCTTACCCGGCTGTGCCATATGTCCCTGTCTGTGGCACCCTTCTTCCCTCCAAGTAGCGTTCCTTCTCATGCAAATTGTTAGGATGATGGATATGATGTCTCAAGTGTCCTATCTGCCAACATGGCTGTGAATGCTAGTAACACAGCAATAAGAGACTGGGATGATATCCAAAAATATATTGTTTTAAGTATGGAACACAGCAATACAGGAAAGTAAAAACAAATCTCTCCTTTATAATTGTGATTATATCTCTTATTATGTTATAACTAAGAGAAAGAGAACTCAGTTAAGATGCCTTGAGAAGAGGCAACTGGCTTTATTTTCTTACCACTGAAATGATTTGTTTCTGCACTGGTGTACCTCCAAAAACCCACATAATGTTTCACACCAAACACTGCATGTGAAACACATAATGAATTTAATTTCCTGGTGACCCTTTCCTGGGATATGATCTGTGCATATGTATATGCACAGTAGGCATGTATATATTTGCTTTTTCTTTACATACAACTGTGTTTTTTTTTAATTTAATCTATATCCAGGAAGTCAGTTCTTATTGATTGGTATGGAGTTTAAAACTTGCAAACAAATGCATACTATAAAGGGAGAGATTCTATTATTTCATTAGTTTTCTTCCTTAATGTTTATTTATCTTTTGACTACTGTAATTTTTTTTATTATCTTTAATCTTTTTTTACAGTCCAGTCATTATCCCTAATTATCCATATCCTGTTCTGCCCTAAGAAAGTTCCTCATTCCATTCCTCCTCTCCACTCCCTGGTGACTCAAGTGTCCCAAGGATTAGGTGTGTCTTCTCTCTCTGAGGCCAGACCAAGACAGTCCTCTGCTGTATATGTGTCAGGGGCCTTGGAGCAGCTAGTGTATGCTGCCTGGTTGGTGGCTCATTGTCTGAGAGATCTTAGGAGTCCATGTTTGTTGAGACTGCTGGTCTTCCTATGGTGTCTGCTCCTCCTCCACTTCTTCCAGCCTTTCGCTAATTCAACCACTGGGGTCCCTGACTTCAGTCATTTTAATGAACAATCTTATAAGTTATTCACTTCAAATGTGCTGCTCTTTGAATATGTATTTTCATTATTTTTTAGAAAGATACTTATATGACTTTACATAAATCACATATATTTCAGAATGATACACAGGTCAACCCATTTTCCTACTTTTCCCCATTTATGTCATCAGAAAAATTTAAACTTCAAAAAATCTTGGTAAGTGTGGAAGGTATAATGGCATTTTTTTTTTTTACTTTATTACTTATTTTTCTTGTGAGTGTGTTGGAATGAAAAACTTTCCACCTATTATTTTCAGTTTCAGTGTCTGAGGCTACATATTAAATAGACTAAGGAAAATGATCAGGAGAAATGCATATTATGTTTTTAGTATTACTATTTTGAATATGCTAAAACTTTTACAGAAAAGAAGTAAATAGTAAGAGAGTGCCAAGTATACATTTCTGTGTTGAAGGAAAACCCAAGGCCCTGAGCACACTACATAAGAACTTTTAAACTCAGCTGCATTCTTTTGGATTTGTGATTATTGTTGTTCTGTTACTTGACACATTGTTTCCACAAGTAACTATAAATCTACGACAAGTGCTATGACGTAATTGTAACATCCACCTACATTTTTGTCTTTTATTTTCCTCCCCAAAAATTACCAGAGAGATCAAGTATTTAAGTATCAGTGATGTACAGAAATATGATACAGACTGAGAGAAGAACTTTTTCTGCATAATTTTGGAAGGATGCTGGTCTTCTAAATTCACCAACTTTCTTTCTTGGCATCTTGAGTCAATATAACTGGAATATACTTCCACACCAAGCTGGCATATTTCCCATTGAAACTAAGCAATGAATGGTGGACAAGTTCTTAGATAAAGGATTGTTTGCCTGGAAAAATCCACTGTGAAATTGATTGAGAAATACATGGGGAAGCTAGTGGGAAATAAGGGTGATCCTTAGCAAAGTCCATGCAGATATGAGTTTTGATTCTTTGTGCCCAGAAAAAAGAGTTTTCCTCTTTGTGGTGCAAGAAGGAACATTTATTACAAGAAACACATGTTATCATTTTATAGAACAATGTTCTTCATGTCTATTGCTTTTATCTGAAACCACTTCAAATGTAAAGTTATACATTTGGGCAGCATGCTTTGATTCCACTCAGAGAGCTGAGAAATTTTGAGATTTTCAACAGCTAATTTTTATATCTTATTTGCTTAAGATCTTTATTTTTTTTCTCCTTGTATTTTTAAATGTCACTGCAACATTTCTGCAAAGATTCAGGACATAAAAAACTAGACCTTGGTATATCAACCATTTGTCTTAGGTTGCAAGTTCATTTTATATATTTAATTCATGGTGGATTTTGCTAGGTGGAATTAAAAAATTATTTTTATTAAGTCAAAATTATTTTGTTCTAATTTTAGTGATATTTACATTTTACCTAGAACAAATTATTCAGAAAAAGTTCTTCCCTAATTCTGTATCATATTTCTATGCATAATTGATAATAAAACCTGTGATTACTCCGAATACCCAAGATACAGTTCATAGTCGACATTAGCTCAAGAAGAAGGAAGACCAAATTATAGATACTTTGATTCTTCTTGGATGGTGGATCAAAATATCCATGGCTCACAGCCAACCTGATCATAGCGCCCCCAATGGAGCACATAGAGAAAGGACCCAAGAAGCTGAAGAGGTTTGCAACCTGGCAGGAGGAACAATAATATATACCAACCAGTACCCCCAGAACACCCAGGGACTAAACCACAAACCAAAGAGCACACATGGTGGAGGGGGGGGACAAGGGGGAGGGGGAGTGTTTCGGGTAGAGGGGCATATACATGGAGGCAGGGGATGGAAGGAGGGGTAGGGAATCTTTGGGGAGGGGGGCTTTTAGGACGGGGGAAATTGGGAAAGGTTTTATCATTGGCAATGTAAATGAAGAAGATACTCAATAAAAAATAAAAAATAAGAAAAAATGGACGGACCCATGGCTCCAGCTACATATGTAGCAGAAGATGGCCATTTCAGACATCAACGACAGGAGAGGCTCTATACCCCAGAGTAACGGAATTCCAGTCAGGAAAGTGGGGGAGGGGTTGTGAGCAGGGAGAGGGGTGATGAGCTAGGGAGTTTTTCCAGAAGGGTACCCAGGAAAGGGAATACTGTTTGAAATGTATAAAGCACATATCTAATAAAAAAAGAAAAAGAAAAAGAAAGTAATTTGCAAATTCATCTGTAATAACAAAATACCCAGGATGGTGAAAACTATTCTCAACAATAAAAGAACTTCTGATGGAATCACCATCCCTGTCCTCAAGCTATAATACAGAACAATAGTGATTTCATCAAAATTTAAAATCTACGTTTGTAAAGTGCAATATAAACAGAATGGAAGGCAACACAGTGAATAGGGAAAAAAATGCCAGTCATATCATGTGATAGATTTCTATCAGAATATATAAGGAGTGTCTTCAGGGGCTATAGGTAAATTCCAGATGGTACAGTGCTTCCATCCCATGTGAAAAGTCCTGAGTTTGATCCCTGATGCCATATGAAAAACAAAGGTATAGTGTAAAACTCCTCTAATCCAAGCTCTTAAGAGGTAATATAAAAAAGTAAGAGGATTAGACATTCAAGGCAATCTTCAGGTAGACAACAAGAATGAGGCCAGCCTGGGATATATGCTACCCTGTCTCAAAATAATAACATAAAATATTACCTACAACTCAGTAATAAGCACTGTACTTGAAGAAATTTCCTTCAAGAATAAAAAGGAAAAGAAAATTCTCTACAGTATTAACATAATGATTAGTAACCACATTAAAAGTCAGCCAACAAACAAAAACACCTTACTAAAAGATCAGATGTCTATTTTTTTCAGTATTTGAGAAGCAGAAGCAAGAAAATCAGGAGTTCCAACTACTCCCAACTGCATAATGAGGTAGAAGCTAGCTTGGACAACATGAAACCATATCAACAAAAACAAAGGTATAAAATATTTAAGGTCATTGAAAACTAAGAAAGCATAAGCTGAAACTGTTTCATACCCATAAAATAAATATCAAGTTAACAAGTGTTAGCAAAAGTAGACAGAAATTGTCAAACATGGCTAATGGGGTTGGAAAACAGTATGAGAGCTCTCAAAAAGATCCCACAGAGGTTAGCAGGGGCCAAGGGAGGGCAGAGAGGTATGGTGTTCAGTGGACATTAAGTTTCACTTTGGACTTTGTGAATCTCTTAAAAAGGGTACTGTACTGGTGTTCAGTTAGCGGCTGCTCCTTCAGAACTCACCACAGCTTTTGAAAAGTTAAGACTTAAGAAGTTGCACTTCCCAGACAACTTCCTGCAAATTACTGTGTACAAAGACCTCTAGAGGGGTACTTAAACTATTAGGAATCCTAATAGACAATCTTAGCTCTGAAGACCCTCAGCTGACTGAGATGTCAGCTGTGTGACATGTTTGAACAAATTTCTTGGTCTGGTCTTATATCTCTTGCTTTTCTCTTTTATAGATATAATTCCAGTTGAAATTCTTTCACTCTTGATCCCATATTAGTCTCATTTCTAATGAAGCAGAGGACAGAGCCATTGTACAAAACGCAGGCAGTAAAGCAGAGAGATGTGGAATGAAACACTCCCTGCAACCAGTTGACCATCAGAAGCCAACTACTAATGATACATGGAACACAGATATATCATCATGTAAAGGACAGCTTTAATTGTTATAGCCTCCACTAGTAATGATTTGGGAGAATGCTTTTGTAGACAGAAAGCATACTGGATAACAAAATCACTTTGTCATTTCAAAATTTAGGGCAGGTAATGAAAGCTATGCAGTAGCTTCTAAGGCCAAATGAGAGGAGGCAACACTCACATCAACAATGCAATGCAACTAAAACAGTTTTATACCCTACAGAGAAAGCAGGGGATGCAAAGGGAAGGTAACCAGTTGGAGACCTAAGTTAAGTGCAAGACATGGTTGGTTCAACTTAATAAGGAAGCATTTGTTATATGAATTTAAATTTTTTAAGTGTGAAAGATCTTCTTAACTAAGAATTTGGTCACTTTGACTGACTTTGTGGAGTATGAGTCAGTGAAAAAGAGAATCCAAATAAGAAAGAAAAAGTAGACTTTATTCCAGAGTTTACAAGAAAAAAATGAGTTTCTGAGTTCCACAAATGAATTAGATTTAGACCAGAAGAAAAACAAGAAAGATACTGGTGATACAAAAGTGCAACCCCAGTAGATCTTTAGGTCCCACAGCTTTCTGGTCAGGGTATAAGTAGCCAGAGCTATTTTTATGAGACTGGAGAGGTAGTGACAGCTGAGAGTTCTTACTGCTTGTCTTAGGGTTTTACTGCTGTGAACAGATGCAATGTCCCGGATAACTCTTATACGGACAACATTTAATTGGGGCTAGCTTACAGCTTCAGATGTTCAGTCTATTATCATCAAAGCAGGAACATGGCAACATCTACTCAAGCATAATGTAGGAGAGCTGAGAGTTCTACATCTTGGTTCAAAGGCAAACAAGTTGAAGACTGGCTCCCAGGCAGTAAGAACAAGGGCCTTAAACACTAGGCCCACAGTGACGCACCTACTCCAACAAGACCTCACCTCCTAATAGTGTCACTCCATGGGCCAAGCATATTTAAAACACCACACTGCTCTTTCACTTGCATGAGTACACAAATGTACAGACATGTATGTATGCATGTAAGTATGCACACAATTTAAATTAAAATACAAATTAATGAAATGGAGACCAAAATAGAAATGCATATAATCAATCACCAAGTTATTTATTGGGAAAAAATAAAGGATATTGAGCAAACTGTCATTCAAACTAGCTGAAAGAAAATGTTATGAAAATTAACAGAATTGGTGATGAAAATAGAGATATTAGTATATCTTCCAATGAAATTCAAAGATTATTCTGGACAGTTTTGAAAATTTATACTCAGGGCTGTAGAGATAGCTATGGGTTTAAAGCACTGACTGCTCTTCTAAAGGTCCTGAGTTCAATTCCCAGTAACCACATGGTGGCTTGTAACTATCTGAAATGAGATCTGATGCCCTCTTCTGGTGTGTCTAAAGACAGCTACAATGTAGTTAGATATAATAATAAATAAATCTTTTTTTTTAAAGGAACTCTTTTTTTTAAAAAAAAAAAAAAAAAGAAAATTCCAGAAAACTGAACAAAAACAAAAGAAGAAATGAACAAATTCCTAGCTCATATGGTCAATCATTATTAAATCAAGAGAATATAAACAACTAAGATGGATCCATAAATATTAAAAAGATTAAATCCTAAGGCTTCAAAGATTCACTGTCATATAATTTTAATTTAGAAAAGTGACACAAATGCTCCTTAAACTTTCCCATAAAATAGAAAACACTATACTTCTATTAAACTTGCTCTGCAAAGTCAGTATTTCCTTGATAAGAAATCAGATAGGACACAATCGAGAAAAAATAGAAATTATCTAATTGACATCAATGTAATATTTCTCAATAAAACTCTAGGACGGAAATTCAAAAAAAATTTACAATCAATTAGGCTTTTATTCCAGACATGTAAGTCTGATTCAACCCATTAATATCAAGACTTTTAACATTACACATAAATAAACATAAGGACAAAAGAAATCAAATCATCATCTATATCAATAGAAAATAGATTTTATATTACTATATCAATACAACATAATATTTATGATTAAAAGAAACATACCTCAGTATAACAAAGGCTACACATGACATACAAATAGGCAGTATTAACAACTAAATAGAGAAAACTGATAGCATTGCCTCTAAGACATAGAATAACAAAAATACCATCTATTCTTCTTAATTTTATTAAATATAGAAACTAAAGTCCTAGGTAGTGAAGTAAGACAAAAGAAAGTGGATACAAATAGGGAAGGAAAAGCTCTTAATGCCCCTATTTGATAATGGCAATGATCTTATAATTAAAAGACAATAAATACTCATTCAGAATACTCTTAAATCTGAGAAACACATTCAGCCTTGTAGAAGGATATAAATCCAACATGACATAGGTTGGTATGTGTCAATATTATGAGCAAAATCCTTTTCAAGGAGGAGATCACAGGGCAAGATCACCCATAGTAGCATCAAGTATTGCACAAGAGTACTCATGCTTCAAAGTCCTATGTAAGACATACTTATTTTGTTTTAAATGCAGTCATTAAAACTCAACTTTTAGCAGAGTAGAGGTTGGTTTCTTGGAGTACAATGTGAGTATGAGGCTTATTTATGGTTCTATCCTTAATGTCTAGTCTCATCCCGCTCCCTCCCAGAAACCACCCCCCCCCCCCGCATCCTATTCCCCCTGCCCCTGCTTCTATGAGGGTGTTCTTCCACCCACCCACTCCAGTGTCCCCACCATTGATTCCCCTACATTTCAAATGTTATCCCCTTACCTGGTTTCCCCTCCAGAAACTCCCTATCCCATCCTCTCTCCGCCTGCTTCTATGAGGATGATCATCCACCCAAGAACCCATTCCTGCCTCCCTGCTCAAGCATTCCCCTACACTGGAGCATTGAGCCTTCACAGGACTAAGGGCCTCTCTTCCTATTGATGATAAAAATATCAAACACATTTTGCAAATAAGTAAAAAAAATTGGTAATATTCCAATGGTGGCACCAAGTAGCCTGGGAACCATTATTCAAAATAATAAGACTATAGGTGTTATAATACCTAATATCAAATTACATGACAAGGCCACAGTAACAAAATAGCATGGTACTAACACACAGACACAGAGCCTCATGTTATAGAAGAGAGAATATGCATGGATATGTAGAACTTGAAAATAGAAAGAGCATCATGAGGGCAAGAACTAGTCTTAAGAGAGAGAGAAAATGAAAAAAATAGAATATATGTGATAAGAAACATAGAAAAACTGTGAAAGTGAAAAAAACCATGTAGCCAGGCAGGAAGCATCAGGTCAGATAGCTATGAAAGAGATTAAGTGAGAACAATACATAGTGATACACCCAGACATCATCATCATCATCATCATAACAATAACATATATCATATAATACTCATTGTTTTGCATTCTAAAATTTAAGAAACCCAAAACATGAAAATATATACTGAGATACTGGTACTATCAATTACATAGAAGGAAATTCAAGTTAAAATTTTGATCGTCACAGCTTTATTTAAACATGCATATGCATAGCATATTCATATAAGTCTTGAATACTTATACAAAAGATTAATAACTGTTCTATACTAACAACACAATAATGATGATTTTTTTCTCTACTATAAGCTAATAGGCTAAATAAAAATGCCTTTAGGCATTTAAAGACAAAAGGAACTCATTATTTGTTATAATACCATGGTCAATATTAGTGTCTATTTCTACCAATTCTCCATTGCAAAAGAGATATTTTAATGTAGTAACTCAGATAAACTTTTAATGTAAGACATGAAACTCTAAATATGAAAATTAGATTTGAGGATCCAGAATTGAGGCATAGAACCAGATTCCTGTATCTACTAAGATTTGTGGGGGTGATTCTCAATATTATATGTAAATAGAAAGAGGAATGTTGTCAGTAGTTTATAAAAATTCTCTGGTTATGCATTAGTTAAAATAATGCCTCTCTATCTTGTATAGCAGATCCTGGTAATGTTGTCTTTGGTTACAAGTGATTATATCTTTGTAAAAGGAACGCTATTGAACACAAACTAAGATATCAAAATAGAAAATGTGTTACCAGAGTTGGGAAGAAAATTCAACAAAAGCTATTGCCAAAGCAATTTAAGATAAATCTAAGCAAATGTTAGCTAGGGAATAATCCAAATTGGTAAATTGAAAACCTTTTTCTCCGTAATTTATTTATTTATTTATTTATTTATTTATTTATTTATTTATTTATTTATTCACTTTACATCCTGATCGCAACCCCCTTCCTTCCCCTCCTTCCAGTCCTACCTTTACAAATCCCCCAATTAACTCCTCCCCTTTTCCTCAGAGAAGGAGAAGCCCCCTTTGTGTATCACAAGGCCCTGGGACATCTAGTCCCAGCAGGAATAAGCACATCCTCTCCCACTGAGGCCCAATCAAACAGTCCAGTTAGAGAAAGGGGATGCAACTGCAAGCAAAAGAGATAGACAGAACTTCCTGCACCAACTATTAGAGGACCTACAAGAACATCTAGCTGCACATCTGCTCCAAATGTATAGGGGATCTAAGTCAGCACCTGGAGGATCTTTGGTTGGTGGCTCAGACTCAGTGAGTCCCATGGGCCACGTTAGTTGCTATATGACCCATATTTTCTGATCTCTGATTTAAAAACAAAGCAGATTCTATAAAGAAAAAATAAAAATTAAGATTGCTATCCATCTTCTAATAGTCATTGTCTTAATCAGTAATATTTTACTACTTAAGTAACATTAATATTATTTTAGGGTAATAAGTGAGAGAAGTGAGTGAGTGCATATATTACATGCACTGAATTATACTTTAATTATTTTAAATAATTGTTTCATGTGAAATTTTTCATAAAAGTAACTTTACTAAAACATAATGCTGTAGTTTGGATCTTGAATCACCCAAATACCCATATGTCAAAGGCTGGGTTTCCAATCTGTAACACTATTGACCAGTGGTTGTGCCTCTAGGTGGTAAAGCTAAGTGGAAAGATTGTTGAAGGCCATTGGTATGTAGGGAATATCAAGGACTAACTACCTTTTCTCTTTGCTTCCTGCATGTCATAATTGACACATCACCACAGGCTCTGAGCAACAAGGCCATATGACTACAGACTAAAACCTCTAAAACATTTAGCAGAAAACATGCCCTTTAAGATACTCAATTTAGCCATGTAGCCCTATCAAAAATTATTACTATAACAAGTCCTATTTTGCAAATGTCTTTATTTCCTCCATTGTAAACTGTTGTTTTTTAACCAAATCCAAGATAGCACATTATTTTATCTACAATTATTGTAGTGTTTCTTTACCAAAAAAAAAAAAAAAGGCATTTTTTCCTTTTTTTTTTTTAATAAGCATACAAAATAACTGCCTTCCTTGTGGAATTTTCAAATATCCTTATTTTTTGGTTAACACAGCATATGGTCTTTAAGCCTCACTCATGTTCTTTGAACCCCAGTATTTCCCTTTGTATTCCCATATTTAATGACTTCCATTGCCTTGCTACCTTTTCTCCTTAAGGACCCACATGTATCCCTTCCTAGTTTCCTGGCTTTCACCCATACTAACTTCCACATACATACACAAATAAACTAAAACTTAAGGTCTGCACCAGAAAGAGCATGTGTTGTATCTGTCTTTCTAAGAGTAAGTTATCTCACTTAGTGTATTTTCTTTTTCTTTCTTTTTTTTTAAGATTGTATTTATTTTATATATGTGATGAGTATACTGTAGCTGTCTTCAGACACACCAGAAGAGGGCATCAGATACCATTACAGGTGGTTGTGAGGTACCATGTTGTTGCTGGGAATTGAACTCAGGACTTTTGGAAGTGCAGTCAGTGCTCTTAACCACTGAGCCATTTCTCCAGTCTTAGTGTATTTTCCAGTTACAATCATTTTCCTGAAAAGTTTGTGGTTTCATTTTTAATTTGTAACTGAATAAAGTACCATTGTAAGCCTTTTACTTCCCCTTTCCCCTGTTGATGGAGCTCTAGACTGATTCTGCATCCTTGCTGTTGTAAACAGAGCAGCAGGGAATTTAGTTGTGATAGGATATGTTCCTCTGGACACATATGAAAGACTGATAGAACTGTGTCAATATTGTATGATTTAGTTGTTTTAGTTGTCTTGAGAAACATACACATTGACTTCCATAGTGGAAAATTTGTTTGCCTACTAAAAGTCAATAATGGTTCTTTTTTCCTAATATCTTTGCCAGCATTTTTTGTCATTTTTATGACAGGCAAAGAATCCTTCCTAAACATAAAGATAATTATAAAAATGTTTGAAGAAGTATTATTCAAAAGTATTTTTAAATGTCTTATAACATGTTTCTTTATCAATATTTGGAAATGTACTGGCATATATTAGGTCAATATTGACATTTTAATAACACTCAATTGTGTATAAAAGCTGAAATTTATAATTATCCTCAATGAAATTCAAGGTACTATTCTTAGTCTTATATAAAAAGTATTCTGATCTAACATCAAAAAATTTAGGAGAAAAGTTGATATTTTTAATTTTTTATACCAAAAAAATCATTCAATGTCTTGTAGTGAAGTACATTAAAAACCGAATCAAAGAAGAAAAAAAGAAAAGAACACCACTCAACCAGAAAAGACCCCAATGTCTACTTGACTTTATAAATAAACATCCCTAATCATAAGAACAAAAATTACACTCAAAATATGGTTTTAATTCACAGAAATTTGGACCATTCAATGCTAACATAAAAAAATAAACAACATGGGGGAAACTAAGCAGATATATTCCTCAAAGTGTAAAAGCTCTTACTAGCAAGTCCACTCATAGTAAGAAGAGGAACATATGAATAAATTCTTCACCCTAAAATGAAGTAACAATGCAAATCAAATCAGTAAAATTATTTTATCCTTGAAATGAATCACTATTTTTTCTCTAACACTAAAGACCAATGTAGGAGCTAACACAAAACACAAAGAAAATATTTATCTTGATGAGGGACTCCTATATAATTTTATAAGGAGCAACTTGATAGTAGTTATAACTAAATTAAAATTGTCCTTGTCATCTCTACCAAATATCCCTTATTACATGTTTAGAAGCTCTTACAAAGAGATAAACAGAGATTACATTAAGATCTGTGCATAAAGTTGCTCCTAAAAGACTTGGACATAGAATCAAATTGAACAATTAATGTTTAATTAGAAACAGTTTTGACAAGTAATATAAGAATATAAAATAAAATTCTATGTAACAAAATAAAATGCTTTCAAAACTATTTGATGATTTGAGATCTCTTTACTATATACACTAGTATCTCTTTCTTTAGTGATAAAATGTGATGACAAAGCAACTTCAGGAAGAAAGTGTTATTTGACTCAAAGTTTCAGGCTATCGTCCATCATGGCAGAGAAGTCAAGGCCTCTGGACATGTCTGTGAGATGTTGTCCTGATTAAGTTAATTTTGGTGTTAGAAAAATCCATGTACTATGAGTGACACTGTTCCATACAACAGGAATTCTGACTGTATGAGCTGATAATGTGAGCTGAACAGCACTATGTATACACTAAATCATTAATCTCCGCTCTTGGTTACAGACACCAGGTGAATAGTTTTCTCCAGGCTACTATATATTCCCCTGCCATGACTGAGAGTAACTTGTAATTTTTAGCTATACAAACTCTTTGTCTCTTTCTCAGAGAGTATATAACAGGAATAGAAAATACAATTAAAACAAATCATTATCAAGAAATGGGGCAGTTTCTATGTTAAAGCTGATCATGTAGCCTCTAAGCTGATAGAAGAGTGTGTGCATGGCTACTCAAGTCCGTTAGAGTCCAACCGACTTCGTTGTGAGTCCCTGATGATAAATGTACTTCAGGATTTGGTGTTTGCTCTGTTGCCCTTTATTCTTCTTTGAGCATTCCTTTGAATATCCTAGTTCTTACCTTTGGGAACAAAATTGTTAGCTCTATGCTATTATATTTTAGATATGACTAGTTATTTACCATGTAGGAGCTTGTAATTCAGAGACTTTGAACTTTTAAATTGTTAATAACTATGTGTACTTTTAAAGTTGGACTATATTTCCCATTATGAGATGGACATGAGACTGTGGACCAAAGGGTTAGAACACGATATGTTTTCATGTCATCTTGATAAGAGATAAAGTTGTGAGAATTGGTACTATCTAACACAACAGAATCTATTCTCTTTTGAGGAAAATGGCTTTGAGCATATTTTTGAGGTTATCTTGTTTATGTTCATTGAAACATGAAGATTGGCACAGTTTAGGTAGCACCATTCCCTAAAGAAGGAACTCTAAACTTTATAAAATGTAGAGTGTGTATGCATTAATTCATTGCTCTCTGGTCTTAATGTGACTATAACTTCATCACTTCTCACAAGAGACTTGTGGCTTCCCTATGTAATGAACAATATCTTGGAACTGTGAACAGAACAGCCTCTTTCTTAAATAGTTTTTATCATGATATTGTATCAGAGCAACAAGAAAACAACTAATCCACCATGTAACACTGAAATTTTCAAAATTTTCAAAACTACCTTAGTTGATAAGAATATAGCTTAGTGGTTTCTGCGCAAATATGATGACCTGAATTCAGATTTTTAGCACCCAAGTAAAAACCAGCATGGGAGCACCCACTTTAACTTCAACATTGGAGACAGAAGAAAGAGACCCTGTGGGACCAATGGCAATCCCTTCTTCTTCTTCTTCTTCTTCTTCTTCTTCTTCTTCTTCTTCTTCTTCTTCTTCTTCTTCTTCTTCTTCTTCTTCTTCTTCTTCTTCTTCTTCTTTTATTTTTTTTATTTTTTTTCCGAGACAGGGTTTCTCTGTGTAGCCCTGACTGCCCTGAAACTCACTCTGTAGACCAGGCTGGCCTCAAACTCAGAAATCAGCCTGCCTCTGCCTCCTAAGTTCTAGGATTAAAGGCATGGACCACCACTGCCCGGCTAATGGCAATCCATTCTTACCAAACATTGAACACAAGAAACAGTAAGACGTCCTATGCCAAAAAAGACTTTATAGAAGTGATGTATGTGATACCCAATGTTTTCTATAAAAGTAGTTATTACATAATCTCCAGTCTATTTTTGCCTTTGTACAAGGTTTGATTGAGGCAAATACTTGATGTGAATAACTGTGTGGTTTATCAGAAGGAAAGAAAGGCTGAAATACTAAACACTATTTGTGAATAATAATATTATTATTCATTGCACTGATTGTTTCTTTATGGTCTGGATTGTTCAAGTTTTTCCAAGTAAACCTGAAAAACAGTCATCAGCTGTGTGTTATTTTTATCAGCCCCTCTGCCCATCAGATAGCAATGGTTTCCACTCTAAACCAAACCTGGAGGGTTTCCGCACAAGTTATTGGGGCAGTTAATGGATCTATCATTGTGTAACTGAAGATGGATGGATATCTCTCTGAAGAATGCGTTAAACTCCACTGACGAAATGTTACTCCTTAACATGAACAGGAAAGAGAAAAATTAAGGTTTTTTTGGTTTTTTTTTTTTTTTTTTGTCTAGGAAGAAAGACTTTATCCAGCCTTGCTATTCCTTCCTAATGATGTTTACCAATATAGATAAAGTATTTCTTTGTTTCAAATACAACGCAGTTCATTATCTCTGTTCATTCATTCCCTCTGAAAACATTTATTGAAAACCCATTAAGTGCAGAGTTTCAAACTAGAAGATAGGGTATAAAAGTAAATAAAGCTTGGGGTGGGGGGGGCAGGTGTCTGGTTGGTTGATATTGTTGTTCTTCCTATGAGGTCACAAATCCCTTCAGCTCCTTCAGGCTTTTCTCTAACTCCTCCACTGGGGTCCCTGTGCTCAGCCCAATGATTGACTGTGAGCATCCACATCTCTATTTGTCAGGCTCTGGCAGAGCCTCTCAGAAGACAGCTATATTAGCTTCCTGTCAGCAAGCACTTCTTGGCATCCACAGTAGTGTCCTGGTTCAGTGTCTGTATATGGGATTGATCCCCGGGTTGGGTAGCTTCTAGATGGACTTCCTCCTTCAGACTCTTCAGCTCTATACTTTATCCCCTACTTCCTTCAGACAGTAGCCCTTCTGCATTAAAAATTTGGAGATGATTGGGTGGCCCCATCCCCCGGCTAGAGACCTTGCCTAACCTCTTGATATGGTCTCTACAGGTTCTCCCTCCCCTTTGTTGAGCATTTCAGCTAATCTCACCTCCATTGGGCCTTGGGAGCATCCTAGAGCTCTCAGGGACTAAACCACCAACCAAAGATTATGTATGGAGGGACCCATGGCTCAGACTGAATATGTAGCAGAGGATGGCCTCATCAGGCATCAATGGGAAGAGAAGCCCTTGGTCCTGTGAAGCCTGGATGTCCCAGTGTAGGGGAATGCCTGGGAGGTGAGGTGGGGTGAGTCAATGAGAGAGCACTCTCAAGAAGCAGGCAGAAAGGGGATGGGGTGCAGGATTTGTGGAGGGGAAACCAGGAAAGGGATAACAGTTGAAATGCAAATAAATAAAATATCCAATAAAAAAAGTAAATAAAGCATATTCTCCTTTTGAGAGCCAGTCACATAGGTATTATACATGCTGTAAAACTCAGGGTTGAGAGGATAGTTCAGTCAGTTAACCATTTTCCTTGTGTGCAGAAGAATTCCAGGAATTCACATTAAAAAGCAAGGCATAGTGGTATATGCTTATTATCCCAAAGATTTAGAGCTGAGTACACAGAGATTCCTAGGGAAAACTGGCCTGCTACTCAGCCAACTGGGAAAGTTCCAGTCAATCAAGAGACACTGTTTCAAATACCAAAGTATGTATTTTTAAAGGTGGTAACCTACCTCTCTCTGAATATATCTGAGACCTATTCTTTTTTATTTATTTTTATTATTTTTATTATTATTTTATTTATTTTTATTAGATTCTTTTATATTTATTTTTATTAGATATATTCTTTATTTACATTTAAATGATTTCCCCTTTCCTGGTTCCCCCCTCCTGGAAAGTCCCATAAGCCCTCTTCCCTCTCCCTGTTCCCCAATCAAGCCTCTCCTGCCTCCCTGTCCTGGTAATCCCCTACACTGCTGCACTGAAACTTTCCAGGACCAGGGGCCTCTTCCTCCTTCTTCTTGGGCATCATTTGATATGTGATTTGTTTCTTGGGTATTCCGAGCTTCTGGGCTAATATCCACTTATCAGTGAGTGCATATCATGTGTGTTCTTTTGTGACTGGGTTACCTCACTTAGGATGATATTTTCCAGTTCCAACCATTTGCCTAAGAATTTCATGAATTGATTGTTGTTAATAGCTGACTACTACTCCATTGTGTAAATGTACCACATTTTCTGTATCTATTCCTCCGTTGAAGGACATCTGGGTTCTTTCCAGCTTCTGGCTATTATAAATAGAGTTACTCGATTCTGATTCTAAAAAATCCAGTCAAATGTCCAAAGCTGAGAAGAACATGGGTCCTAGTAGGGAAGGTATTGTTCTTATATTTTTAAGTAGACATAATGTACTGTTAAATTTTCTTTCAAATAATCATGTTTATAATCATAAATTCATGTTGTGTTACTGACAATGTTAATGAAATAGGTGTTTATTTGCAATTGGGTGACAATATTGAAGAGACTCAAAACTGATCAGAGTGCGAGAATAAATGACTAATAAATTCTCAGCCCTACATGAGCATCAATATCACCCATTCCAAGACTTCCAGAACAGTAAGAGAGGATATGAAGCCTGGAACACTCAGGGTGGAGAAGTGAAGGTTGTAGGATGCTATCTTCTGGATATGACATGATCATTGTACTTTTGAGCTATAAGCAGTTATTTGCTAAAAGGCTCATATAAGCTTGAGCCCATCAGCATTCCATTATGGAATAAGGAAAAGACTTGTAAGGCTCTATTTCTCACTCATGATGCATAAGCAGTTAACATTTGCTGGGGCAGGGAGACACAATGTTTCTGTGGTATAACCACTGGTAATTTGTACATGTTCTTCTAAATAGCTAATCAACCATGCTTCTATGAGTAACTTTAACTACAGCCACTGAGTTTAAAAAATAAAGGCCATGAAAGTAGGAGAGAAACTAAATCAGAAAAGGTGGATCAGTGGGAATGCAAGGAGAACAAAATATGCAGTAAATATGAACAAAATAAACACATACATATATATTCATATATATACACATACATGTATATTTATATATATACACATACATACATATATAATCATATAGAAATCCATTATCATGTATAAGTAATATATTCCAATAAAAACATTAAAAACAGAATCTATGATTTTAATGTTGCATGAATTATACAACAGTGCTTTCATTTATAACTCTACATCCACTGGTTTAAGTTATACACAATTGTTTCTAAAATGGGTTGGACCTAATGCTGCTTGAGTTGTAATGTTCATTTTGGTCCTCAAAACTGCTTACACAAGTGTCTACACTTAAGACACTAAGGAACTCTGCCTCTAATTGGTTTCAATTGGTAAAAAACATGCCAGCAGCCAATGGCTGGGTAGGACAGACAGAGGCAGTAATTTTAGGATTACCGGACTTGGGACAGATAGGGAAGAGAGAAAGAGGCAGATTTGCCATTACTTGGAGACAGAGTGATTAGGTTTAGAAGCTCCAGAAGAAAAATCATCCAAACTGTAGGTGGACGGAGAAAGCAGCCCTATGAGGGAAGCTGCCGAGAAGGTAACAGGACAGCAAAGATAAAACAGAATTTGAAGATGTTATGCCAGGAGTATCAGAGGAAAATCTATGCTAGCCGCAGGGAAGATTAAAAACCTCCAGCCATTGAGCTAGCCAAGGCATACCAAAATGAAGATGGTATATGCGTGTCTTTCATTCACAAATCCAGAGAGCTTTTGGGCAGGTGTGCATGTGTGACCCACCAGGAGGCAAAGCGGTATAACTAATTTGTCACTGCAGATGGTTCCCAGCATGGGGCAAGAACTCATTTTTAAAAATTAATTGGAGATTCCCAAATGGAATACATACACACAATGACATAAGTTTAGGAGGAGGGGAAAATTGGCTTCTCAGTGAACTGAGCTGAGTCACCTGGTTCCTGTGCAAGCCATGAAACTAGAACAAAAGAATCCAGCCACCGGTGGGGATTTGTCCTGGGTCCTCGTTCTTTCAGAGAACTTAACCTCACAAGTTCTAAGAGCCCCTGCTGAACAAAGGGGCTGGCTGCTTGAAGGAATACAGAGACAGGCAGATAGTAGTAGCTGTCTCCCTTCAATAACCAGATAAATAAAATTTGATTTAATTGTTTTTAAGAATGGAAAAAAATATTATGGTAATTGTTTAAATCTTTTTAAGTATTCATAGAAGAAATCCAAGCCTTTGATTTCAAATCTAAGGAATAAAGGCATAAGTATAGAGAGAATAGATTGAATGGAAAAAATGCTCTAGGCAAGGCTATACAGTAAGTAGAAGGCTTATAAAGTAAGTAGAAAAGAATTTAATTAAGATTAAGTACATAAGATACTTATGTTAATTCAAATTACATAAAGAGAAAGGGAATATATACCCACGGAGATATTAAGCTCCACAGAAGGGAGAATTTAGGGAGATTAAATAAAAAAAATTACTTTTAAAAGATTTGAAAAGGTTTTGCTAGGGTAAATACTTGGGATCTTTGAACATGGTCTTCATGAGATGTGTGGAATTGCTTTGCCTGATATGACAAATCTAGAGCCTAGAAATAGGTTTATACAGCAAGTAGAAGGAAATTTATATAAAGTTAAATACATAGATGAATAAAAACCTTTAGGCTTTTGATCTTAAATTGTAGGTCATAAACAGGAAGGAGATTGGCAGCCTAACCTATGTCAGACAATAGAAACTTAGGCCATGATAATTATATACAAAGAAAGGGGAGAGATGTACCACAGAAATATTGATCATAGATTGGAGGATATAAGTATACATAAATATGTAAAGAATTAAGATTTTGATCTTTAAAAGTTAGGTCAAAAGCAGGGAATAAGGAGCCTAACCTAACTCAGACAGTAGAAACACAGGCCTTGATCTCATTATTAAAAATAAACCATGTAAGAACGAAACAGGAGATGATGAGGGAGAACTATCTCAACAGATTATATTTGTTTAGATTGTTTTACTGGCTTTGAGTTGTTTCAATTATCAAAATGCATGTGGTTATGATTTGGGGTTAAATTAAAATTCCCCTGGGAGACGGGACAAGCTATTAAATTAATTCCATCTAAAGCTTTAATGATTTCTGGTTACTGGACCAATGGCATGCTATTTTAGAAGAGAGGCTCTGCATTTGTGTTGACCAGAAAGAAGAAAAGGCTTTGGGCCAATTCCAGAGTAATATGGATCAGATATGACAGGGGAAGACCCCCTGAAGATCTTTGCTACAGAAAAGAAAATGTGAGAAAATCAAACAGGACACATAACTTGATCTTCTGATTTCAAAACAGGAACAGCCCAACAACTGGCTTAGACATAAAAGTGTCTCTAGTCTGTCATTGTACCAATACCATGCAGTTTTTATCACTATTGCTATGTAGTAATGTTTGAGGTCTGGGATACTGATTCAACATCTTTTCATGCTAAAAGCCTTGGAAAGAACAGGAATTCAAGGCCCATATCTAAACGTAGTAAAAGCAATATACAGCAAACCGGTAACCAACATCAAACTAAATGGAGAGAAACTTGAAGCAATCCCACTAAAATCAGGGACTAGACAAGGTTGCCCCCTCTCTCCATATCTTTTCAATATAGTTCTTGAAGTCCTAGCTAGAGCAATTAGACAACATAAGGAGGTCAAAGGGATACAAATTGGAAAGGAAGAAGTCAAACTATCACTATTTGCAGATGATATGATAGTATACTTAAGCGACCCAAAAAACTCTACCAGAGAACTCCTACAGCTGATAAGGACACATGCTCCACTATGTTCATAGCAGCCTTATTTAAAATAGCCAGAAGCTGAAAAGAACCCAGATTCTCCTCAATGGAGGAATGGATACAGAATATGTGGTATATTTACACAATGGAGTTCTACTCAGCAATTAAAAAAAGTGAATTCATGAAATTCTTAGGCAAATGGTTGGAACTGGAAAATATCATCCTAAATGAGATAACCCAATCACAAAAGAATACACATGGAATGCAATCACTGATAAGTGGATATTAATTAGCCCAGAAGCTCTGAATTCTCAAGAAACAGTTAATATAACAAATGATACCCAAGAAGAGGGAAAGAGAGGGCCCTGGTTCTGAAAAGAGTTGATCCAGCATTGTAGGGGAATACCAGGACAGGGAAATGGGAGGGAGGGTGATTGGGAAATGGGCAGAGGGAAGAGGGCTTATGAGACCAATGGGGAGGGGGGAACCATGAAAGGGGAAAACATTCAAAATGTAAACAAAGAATATAGAAAAAAAAAAGAATGTCTGTAGCCAAAACTTCAGCTAAATTTAGACAATAAATCTTGTTGGTTATGGAATCCTTAAGATTCTTCGTGCCCTTCTTCATATGGGACAAAGGAAGATTTGTCACAATTGTTATTCATCAAATTAACTCATAAAAAGGACAGTTGACTTTCACCTGCTCAAACAAAGAGCAAAATTTCATGCTTAACTGACGGGTGCACCTTGAAACATCCATACAAATATCTTAATAGTATTAAAATTGTGAATGTGAGATTCATGTATTGAAGAATATACAGTTCTAACAAGAGTCATTTGCTGGGATGCCAAAATGACCTGTTGCTCCAGCCCTCTACCTCCTGAAACTATTTCCAGAAAATTGCTTCCAATACAGCTTCAGGAATAGCTGGTGATTGCAGATGATCTCACTTTATCCAAACTTTATGGCGGATCCACTCAGAACTTCAGTCAAGCACTGGGCATTCTAACCCTACAGAGACTAGATAACAGATGCTAAAGCTAGCTTTCTTAGGTATAACCAGATTATATATATATATGTATATATATATATATACATATATATATATAAATTTTATATATAATCAAATTTTCCTAGTCCTCTCTTTCTCATTAAAGAATTTTTGTCACCCCAATTCAGCAGGAAGCAGGTGTGGAGAGTCATCATCCTGATCCCTTAGGTTTGGGTGTCTGGTTATGATTATTTTATAAATTATTGTTAGGTTTTCATTTTAACGGATAATTTAGAAATGGCTATGATTTTGAACAGGAAGGAAATAAATGGGATAGATAACTAATTTTATTCTTGAACAAAGCATTGTCTTGTCATAATCTTACATTGATAGAAATATTTATAATTGATGCAAAATCAAATCTTAATTTCTTACATTTTTATAGAATTTATGTATTGATTATGGTTTTCATTGGTATAAATCTATACATTGATACAAAATTAGAAATTAATATTGTTACTCTTAGATAAGCATTGTATTTATTCAACTCATTTATGAATACAAGGTTTTGACCCAGTTCTTCTAATAGCTGCTATTACAAACTTTTTGAGATGATTAAGTAACACAAGTTAAGGGGCCAGATAGTAAACTCATGGTTATATTAGATTCTGATTTAATTATAATAAAGTGTTTTCAATTTACTCAAATAGAAATGGGTCAGCATGGTTAAGGTTTAACAATTCAGAGATACCTCATACATAGATAATCTTCAAAAACATTACAAATCCACAGAACGTGACATTTAATGTTATTTCTTTATTAACGATCATTTGATGAGACATGTCTGTTCCCAACAGCATCCCCATTCCCCTTCAAAAAAGAATTTGAGTTTCAAAACCTTCATATAGAGTTGTTCCAATTATGGCAAAGTAGCCACTAAACAAAAATTGCCCTATTTATCTATAGACAAAAAAAAATGCTGTCCAAGAAAGGACACCATATGTATGGTCTCTACAACTTATTTAAGTTTTTGAAGCTATGTTTTTGTTCTTCCTATATATTTAGGTAATAATTCATTGTCAGATGTCTGACAGAGTTGAAGACCAGTTATAGTCTCATAATCAAAATCAAGCTGTTTATCATTGTGAGAGATAATATTGATTTGAAAGGATGTTTTTCAGATGGCAACGCAAGCTAAAATTAGAATGTAATTCAGGTATAGAATTGTAAGCTCTTTAAGTTAAGATAGATGATAGAATATTTTGCCTAATTGACAAATATGATGGATGAGATGTTAATTGTGTATCATCCTTTGTAATTTACATAATTGCTATGGTTATGTTCAATTTACATCTGAGAGAAAAGAGCTTTTTTAATTGGATAAAAATGGGGAAATTGTGGGGTTTTGCCAAATGCTTCTTGTGTTATAATGTTAATTTTGGTCTCCAAAACTGCTTACATGCGTGTCTGCTCTGAAGACACTGAGGGACCATGCCTCAGTGGTTCCAGTTGGTTCTGATTAGTAAATAAAGATGCCAGCAGCTAATGTCTCAGCAGGGCAGACAGAGGTAGGACTTTTAGGATTCCTGGGCTTGGGACAGATAGGAGAGAGAAAAGGAGGCAGGTTCACCATGACTTGGAGGCAGGGGTTTAGGAGCTCCAGAAGAAAATTCATCCAAAAGCAGAAGCAGTCCTTTGGGAAGCAGTCCAGAAAGTAACAGGTAGCAAAGATAAAACATAGAAGATGCTAATCCAAGAGTATTGAAAGGAAATACATGCTAGCCATGAGGAGGATTAGAAGTGTCCAGCCAATGAGGTAACCAAGGTATACCAAAATTAAGCTGGTACATGTGTGTCTTTTATTTACAGACCGAGAGAGCTCTTAGGAGGGTTCCCTTGTGTGACTGACCCACTGTGAACAAAGGTAGTATAACTAATTGTCTGCTACATATTTCATATGAAAATATAATGTAAAATATCATGTAGAAAATGGCTTCCTTTAAATTACACATCATTCTCGGTAGAATCAAAATGTCATCTGCTGTCCCACTTCACTCCAGGTTCTTATGGATAATCTCTGCAGAGGGTTCTATTGACCTATTAGTGGGTACCTTTTTCTTTGTATTATTTTTGTTATCATATTAAGTATGTAAAACAAAAATGAAACAAATTTACCACTTTACCCAAATCTAAGCATATAGTTCAATGGCACTAATAGCATTTATGTAGATATGCAAATGCCACCACAACCCAAGACTTTTTCACCTTTCTTTCTTTCTTTCTTTCTTTCTTTCTTTCTTTCTTTCTTTCTTTCTTTCTTTCTTCCTTCCTTCCTTCCTTTCTTTCTTTTTTTCTTTCTTTCTTTCTTTTTTTTTTCTTACAGTTCCATGTGAGGTTTATAGAGAGGAGAAAGGGCAAAGGTGGCAGTGGAAAGAGAAGAGGGGAAGAGAGAGAAAGAGGGAGGGGTATTCCTCTTATATATACATGGATGGTAATGTGGTCACAGGTAAAGGTGAACCCAATGGATTATGGGAATTTGATGGCCATGTCTTGGCGATAGGTGTCACTTTGTTGTCTACATGATGTCACAGGTTTCAGAGGTCTTGGTACCAACATTCCTCCCTTCTTATTATTAAAAAGATTAAAAAAAAGAGGAGGGGGAAGCCGATGATAAAAAGGGAACAAGGGCACTATGTCTCTTAAGCTGATTCCTGCTGTACAGGAGCCTCATCAATTTTGGGGTGTAGCTGACTTTCACCATCAGGATCCACTTGGTAAATGTTCACATCAGGTACCTCTGGAGAGCGGCTCTTCGCTGGGCAGCAGCTGGTAATCCTGTAACAGGAGCTGATTTATAGTTTGGCTAGAAATATTTTGTATTTGCTGTTGGAGGAATATAGAAACAAGATTAATGAGGCAGGGAGCAAATAACAACACTAGGAAGGTGACTACAAAAGGCAATACCAAAGGGAGTGTCCACTATATAAGGTTTTCAAAAATCCCTGAACTGGAGGTCTCAGGATCCATGAAATTCTTTATATCTGACTGTAGCTCCTGGATTTTATTTCTCACTATCCTGGATTGATTGGCATAGAAAGCATTCTTCTTGATGGAGCAGACAAAGACCACCTTCTTTAGTTCTCAGGACATCTAGACCCAACAGTTCTGAAGCACCATGGCTGCCAAAGAATCGATCTGTTTCTGAATAGTAAGCACAGTTTCAGTCATTTCTTGAAGATCACTTTTAAACTGGAAGTGCATGTATTATATTGGGTCATGGAAATCATTATCCCTGCAATTCCAGTACCAACACCTGTGGCTATTCCCGTAGCAACCAAGAGTGGCACAACCTGAACTGCCCCTTTATGTTGGGCAGCTATATTATCTAAACTTGGATTCTCTTCTACCTGAGAAATGGGTTCATGCTCAATTTAGCCTCTTAGAACTGAATTTCTCTGATATTATCATGGGATTGTCTGTATTATGATTACATCATTAACTCATTTTATAACTCTCTCAAAGAATAGTTAAGTTTACATAAAAAGCAATGTAAGCTATTCAGAAATACTTAGAACATTTTAGGTATAATAAGCATCCATGCACTAAGATCTCAAGCAAGTTGCAGTGCTCACAGGAAATCTACTATCTTCTGATGAGTAGATTTGGAGCTGTTTCCTTTCATAAAATGCTCAAGAGAATTAATAAAAAATGTGTCTTACTAAAGTAACTATCCCTTTGAAATACAAAGGAAAGGGAAAGGGCCCAAATCATTAAAACTAGCTTTACATTACTGGCTTTGCACATATTCCTCTGTATAACTACATAATCTCAAGGGAGTTCTGTATGCTCTAATGAAGATTCCCAGAAACACATTTTTCAGTTAGTATGCCAAAGGTTTTATGGTGTCCTATCACATAAGGAGGGTTCTCTTCACCTTGTAATATTTAATAGATATAATTTATGGAAGGAAAAGGCTGATTTATAAGCCATGGGATCTCTCTAGGGACTGCTGGTTCACTGTAGGCCAAGAGTTGTATTTTACTGTCCTAGAAAACTGACTTGAGTGAACAATCAAATTGCTCCACACTAGACTGAAGCTGGATAACCAGAGAGCAGATAATCTGGTTCTGACGTAGGGTCATAGAGACACGCTATAAACTGGAAGGCTCCACATTCTTGATGGACAAGGAAAGAACTCTTCAGCCTCATATTTCTATCTGATAGCTCCAATAGTTAACAATGAAGCCTCAGTCCAGATAAGGTGGGACTACGGCACAAAAGTTAGCTATCCCAAACTTGAGGAAAAAGCCAAGCCAAGAATTTCAATGATTCATAAGCACTGGAAACTGAAAATAATATCTGAACATTTTTTATATAATCAAAAGGAAAAGAATAAACTCTATTCAGCCCTTTGCTTCCATTGGTGATAGAGTTTATAGGACTGGAGAAGGGTCCTATTTATAAACTGACCCATCCTTCATAGTCTAATGGTAGCCTAATAGGAGCAGTATGACTGCCACTTTAATTTCTTCAAGAAAAGAATGCTAGGGCCCTGGCATGGATCAGCCATGTTTCAACCAAAACCCCTTTATGTTTTAATGTATGTATCATATATAGAAACACATATGCAAATTTACATGTGGATTTTTAATATTAAAGTAAACATTAAAAAATTCCATTTTTTCAAATTTCCACTCGTTTCAAAAGTCCCCTCTGATGTTAAAATAGAGACTTTCCAAGTAAAAAATATCAGGCAAATTCATAAGTATGAAAGGGAGATAACTAGCTGACATCAATGTGCTAATAATCTCCTGCTGTTGGGAGGTAAGCAAATGTAAGGCTTTCTGAGATGAAAGGGAAAAGGAACCTTGTTTTGGGTCAGTGCTGAGGGAAAGACTTGGCAATATCCAATCTGGAGCTGGGACCAGGGCCTCGAAGGAGTTAAAATTTTGGTTCCAGAGATCTTGAATTTTTACCCCTAAGGAAACCATAGAGACAACAATCCCAGGGCCGCTGTATAAATTTCACATGAGATATCCTGTGCTCCCCTTGTTCAATACTGCTGTATTAGCTGCAAGCTGACTTTGTCCTATTATGGCTTTTCTGAATCTGTCACATTTTCCTCTTGCAATTTGTCTTTAAGATGCTGTACTTCTTAATAAACTTTCATGACATAAGCCATCAACTTCTGCAAGATATCCTGAGCACAGTTCCTCTTTTCTCTATCTTCTGATGTCCAGGTCACCTGCAACCACACTGTCAGAAACCGCACTGTCAGCAACCACACTGTTATCAATAATTTGACAACTTTTCGAAGAAAGTGGCCAATGCTTCAAGTGTTCTGGTATCAATTCTTGTCCAATGTGAACAATAAGACTTTGTGTACAAAAATGAAAGACGTCTGGAAATCAATAGCTAACTCACTCTCTCCTGGCCCAAAGCCTCTGAGTCATCTTTTTCTATCATGTGCCATGGGAATACTTAAGGTTTGTTGTTCCTCCTATTAAAAGTATACAGTTCACAAGAGGAATTGCAGCACCAGAATTTCCTCAAGATAACCGGCCAGGCACTCAAGGAACATTGAGATTCCAGTAATAACCCAAATAATATATTCCTAAGCACACACTTGCTTTTTCTATGTGATTGAAAAGCATGGCCCTTGAAACAGGGAATGTATCTCCTATGTAATGGTCAGATCAAAGTTCCAAACAGAGGATGCTTCTAAGTAATCCATACTCAATTCTATAAGTAATTACTCAGAGCAAAGAACTATTTTGTAAAAAGTATTATCGTATTCTTTCAAAAATATAAGTGTCCCAGTTTCTCTGCCTATGTTTTTCTCATGCATTTAAGTACAACACCTATTTCTCCCAAATATTTGAGGGTATGATGAATTGATTCAACTAATCAATGGGAGACAAATTTTGCCTCTCACTCTCCTTTATTTCCAATGTCTATAATAAATAGAAAGAGTAAAAACATTGGAAACCAAATGGACAATGACATTTTAGTCCATTTTTTTTACTTTAATTTAGTAAGATGAGGATCTCACAGACTCTAAGTACTTTGTTGAGAGGCTACTTTCCAGTCCTAGGTCTTACTACCAAAAAGTGAGGACTTTGTTCATCACTCTCAACAGTACCATAAGTAAAAATAGGAAAAGAATCACTTCTTCCAAGTAGTTACCTCACTTGCTCAGCACCTATCATGGAGAAGATTTACAGGCAGATCCCTACTCCAGTCTTCCTCTCTTCTACCTGAACAGAACTAAACTGTACTCAAGAATCCTAAGACCACCGAAGTATAATGGCTCTTATTTTTCTTGGACTAACTCCCAGGGTTTTGAGTTCTGTGTTTATTACTATCTATGATCTATTGCAAATAGAAGCTTCTTAGATGAAAGCTGACAGATACATTGATCTATGGATATAACAATAGGTCATAGCATCAGTAGGAGTCAATTTAATGTTGTGGCCATTTAGCAACATAACAGTGGTAGGATCTCCCCTTGGGCCTAGGTCAGGTCTTTAGAATCTATCTGTCTCAACACACACACACACACACACACACACACACACACTTAGAAATAATACAACATACTATTTTTCCCTACTCCCTTGTCTAGACCAAGAGATTCTGAGTCATCCTCTCCTGAGCACCATCCATTACTGTTTTGAACAGGCTTGGACTTGTTTTCAAAAGACAGCTGGGCCTGGGGACCACAGATCACTTCATTGTCATTAATTGTGTTATGAGTCAGAGCTGTAATGAAGACAAGTTTTGGTTGTTGCTTACTGTCAAGGGAAATACAAATGCAGAGGACCAAAAGCCACAGAGGGAGGGCAAGCAGGGCAGATTTGCTGTGCTTATTGGGCCCACATGGTCATCAGATAAATGGTCAGCATCATGGGACTCTTGTGTAGACAGAACTTCAGTTTTTTCTGCTGCTCCCAGAGGCTCTTAGATGTCACTAGCTTTCACACAGAGTGGCTCATTAGTAACAGGAAGAAGCAGAAAGAAGCAAAAGTGGACTCAAAAATAATCATAGAAACAAACTGAAAAGAGAAAACCAGGCCAGATCCTTATGTCATGGTAGCAAAGATGTAGAGTGCATTGGGGCATCTACATGAAAATGTTTAACTTCAGAGGATGATAATCATGCGTGCCCTGATTTACCAATCCCACAAAAGCCCAGTCTTGAATATGGTAGGTTAGACTACATACAAAGCCTAGACAGTCTAATCCATCTCCTCCATCAATTTGAAAGTCCAATTGCATGTGTAGGATCCTCAGCCTCTCAAATATCTATCTGTAACCCTCTCAGACTTAACATCCTCTCCTTGCTTTTGGCTTATACATTAACAGCCCCAGCTGCAGGCTTCCCTGGTTTTAGAAATCCCTGGTCTATTGTATTGTTTACAGCCAGCAGGAGGCTCATCTTCAGTCCCTGGAACAGGATGCATTATGACATCCTCTGAGGTAGCTACAAGGTACCTGATACTTAGGCCCCTTAAGGACTCCACTCCTGAGCAAGGTCATAAATCCTAGCACTTTACAAACAAAGCATGGGAAGATACAATATCAGATCAAGATTCACTCTCTAGCAGAGACTGGGGGCTCCCAGAGGGAGGGAGAAGAGGCAAGGATCACAGTGCTTGGTTATCCTCAACTTGTTCTAAGGCTGAGAGAAGCCAGGCTAGAGGGCGAAATAAAACATAAACCAGGCCTGTCACTCCAGAGAGTTTAAGAGAACAGAAAGAAAGATTTAAGTATTTGTCTCCACATAACTTAGAAGTCAATGGGCACTTGTCAGGGGTTAGATTGATTGATTCCAATTCAGCTCCATAATTTGTTTACTTGGCAAGATAGTTGACCTATCTCTGTGGTAGTGGTATCTAAGTTGCCCATTTTTTCTTTGTCACTCAACTCACCAGATTAAGACTTGCATCTTAAACCAGGTGTGGTGGCACACACCTGTAATCCCACACACTTGGGAGGCAGAGGCAGGCAAATTTCTGAGTTTGAGGCCAGCCTGGTCTACAGAGTGAGTTCCAGGACAGCCAAGGCTACATAGATACACCCTGTCTCAAAAAAACAAAAACAAAAAAAAAAAAAAAAGAAAAGAAAAAGACTTGCATCTTGGAAATATGCAATGACAGTACTTAGGTGAGTTGCTAAGCAGCACAATGCTATCTCACCTCCCTTTGTGTCTGGTGGGTGCCGAGGAATGGGACCTTGGCAAGCTCTTATCTAGTCTGTCTCTGGTAAATACCAACTAGGAATAGGACCTTTCCCAGCTTTACCAATCAAAAGACTTCAAGATCAAATACCTTGAAAGCAAAGTTAAAAGCCAAGTTATTCTTATTAGCCTCAGTCCTACTTGAGTGGTGTAATCTAACGTAGTAACATAATTATTTATACAGTTACTTAAAACCTATCTATTCAAGACAAGGTTTCTGTTCTGGGAACTCCAACATTGAACCCCGCATAAACAAGAAACTTGCTCATTCAAGCAAACACTTCATGGAGAACAGAGGACAAAGTCCCAGACCCACCCCATTTCTGCAGGAACTGTTGTCATCCGGTGTCTTATGAAATGTTAGTAGTGCTGATGTGTGAGTTGTTCTGAACTGTGTTTCTAAGCTTGCTTAATCTTAAAGCCACCTCAGCTTTCCATGCTGAGATTAACACTGCCCCAGCACATTCAGTGTGGGAGTGTAACATTCACAAAGGGAAATAACTTGAAAGTAAAGGAGACCAAAAGGCATAATTACCCCAGGCAAGTGTTTTGTTCATTCAGTGACTGTAGTGGTTTTAAAGCCTTATAATTTGTCACAGTTCAGAGCAGTTTAAATCTCAGCTGTGCTCCTCTGAGAAATAGAGATGCTTCCCTTTCTTTATTCCTTCTGACAACCTATTCTTTTAATATCATCTTTGTTCTAAGATGGCAGAGATCCTGCTCTCTTTCATCACACACAGAGAAACTACTGACAGCAGCAGACATCTACCTTTGCACTAGGCTGCAATGAACAAATGCACAATGAGCGAGCAATTCCAAATGGGTGTCATCTCTCTCAGGTTCAAGCATCAGTCTGCTTGTTTTCTGTCTGTTAATCACCTCTTAAGCAAACAACTGCTTTATCTATGTACTGTGCCTCATTTCACTTTCAAATTATGTGTGTATTTTGTTCCTAACAGCTTATTACGATCTATAATTAACAATTTTACTGAAAGCAGAGCTGAGCATTAAGAGAACCACATACTATCTGAGAAGTAACTTGAAACAGAAGGCCTCTATTTTTATTAGATATTTGACAAACAGCCTCTCCCCTCTTTCTCAGTTGTGCTCTTTCATCTTCAGAAATCCCCAAGCACAGACACAGAAAATTGAAATATTTCACATTTTGGCAAAATTTCAATTTGTTACCTTCACATCTGAATAAGCTTAGAACCACAGACTAGACACAATTAAGAATCTACAAGAAAGAACAGGAATGGCCAGGAAACTCTGGAAGGAACTCAGCAAAGTTCCCAGGGAATCACAAAGTACAAGGAAGTCTGGAAAATACTGTGACAAAATTTTCAGTCTTCATTGCAGAAACCCAGAGGGAAAGGAACAACAGGGGACAATTAAATGATTTAAAGAGGAATTTCCTGGATTGCTCTAAAACTTAAATTATTTTCCTAGCCCATGCTACATCTCACTCTAAATGACTTAAATTCTTTTAGTTTTAGTTTATTCGAACTCACTGAGCATGCAGCAAACCTGATTGAACATCTCACCCTTGGAAACAGGTCTTAAGATAATGTGATGAAGTCTTCTGGTATATAGACGTCCTAGACAGGTTCTGGCACAAACAATCCATGTTTGTCTTCAACCACAGGAGAACATTTTCTCTAAGACCTGTAAAAGTTATAAAGACACAGGACACAGTTCTTGAGACCTATGCTAATGGCCTGGGGTAGATCTGGATTGTCATCAACACACCCAACACTTCTTTTGCAGAAGAGTCTTTAGTTTAGTTTAAGACATACAATTTTGGGTCCCATTTCTTTTTCCTTTCATGTTCCAACTTGAAGTCCTGTTATGCTGTACTTCTAAACCTAATTCTGAAATGAGTCAGATCCATTCTTGTACAATCAGAAAATTCTTGACTTGAAGTTACCCTGTCTTCTGTCTCTTACTTTATATTAGTAATAATAGCAACTAATTGTATCTTACCACCTGGTGATATCCCAATTTGAGGTGCTATAGGAGATTGGGCTATACCTCTACCAAAGCACCATGTTAGCAGAAAGGTTGTTTTAACTGAAACAACTGAACAATAGCAAGTAATTACACCAAAGCCTTCTATACATGCCAGAAAATTGAGATATTTCACATTTTGGTTATCCACAAAATGAATTTAGCCATAAAATGAATTTCCACTTTTAAGGTAATACCCCTGGCTATCTGAGAAACCTCACTAAAGTAAAGGCACAAGAAACCTCACTAAAGTAAGTTTTCTCACCCTTTTTCCTAGGTTTCACACTCCGAATCTGTCTCAGATTGTTTAGATGATGCGAATAATTTGTAGTTTGAGAAACTCCTGACATGAAGCTTATCATCTATTTCTAGAATCTGATCTAGTCCACAGGCTAATGTAGGTCCAATTAGAGGAAAAGGAAGGAGTCACCCTATTATAGATTGTCTAGAGAAGGATTTATAAAGTAGGCAAGATTCAGTTGTGAACAATCCATGAATGACACCACCAGACTCTGATAAATTGTCCTAATCCAGTGGCCAGACATTATATATATATATATATATATATATATATATATATATATATATATATATACATACATATATACATTATAATTAAATGTTATGTTATATATACTTATTACATGGTAAGTATCAACACTTTACAAAATTAAAATTATTGAATATATTTTCAAAATTAATTTGGCAACTGTTTTGACACAGAATAGCTGCCCAAGCACATGCTGTCCATGTTCACCGTCCAGAGAGGCCTTTGTCTCCAATCTGCCTCCCGTGCCCAAGTTGTTCCTGGTTATGTCAAATGACAGAACAGCCTTGGATGATTGTTACGATTCTCAGTTTTCAAACTTAAGTTCCACATATAATAAATGAACATGCATCTGCTACATTAGACAATGTAGGCTTTAATTGAAAACCTCAAATTCTGAGTTGAAGTGTGAACCAGGGGGAAAGAGGGAGTTGGTGACTAAAGCTCATGAGAAGACTGATATGTATAAAATGCGGAGGAGAAGAAATTTACCACTGAAATTCAGTTTCTATAAGAAACATTTCCCGAAACAGCAGGAGCCAGGTACTTTGTTGTTTACCTGGGAGCTTTGCTGAGTTGCTCAGCCTCTCACTGGCTGGTTGGTTACACAGATATTCCTGGCAGGAATAAAGAAGAAAAAAATAAGAAGAAAAACCATTCTTCAAAGCAAGAAATATTGTGACTTAAATTGCATTCATGAGATTCTCTGATTTAAAAAAAAAATCAATGTGTCAGATCAATTTTTCTTAAACAAGTTCATCATACGCTAGAGCAATGAGCCAATCAATAGGGAATGTTTTTCAGCCACTTCCTAGCCTTCCCACTTTAGTAATTGCTAGAATTTTATATCGACAGGCCATAGGATACTTTGAAGGCTGAATTGATCCATTAGCCTGTGGTGCTACAAGCCTGGGCTGCAATAATGCTGTATCCCTCCAGGGACCTGGCGTGAAATCAAATAGGAGGTAAGCCATTACATTATGCCTTTGACCCTGCAAGAGCCTCTATTGGAAACCTGGGAGAGAGGAAAAAGAAAAAGAACCAAGACGGTATGGCAGAGGGCAGAAGAAGCAGTAAGCAGTGACTTGGGAGGGAGGAAATGCTGCAACATCCCCATTCTGGCTGTAGATGGTCTCCACTAAACATGACCTTCAGTGTGGTTCTGGTGACACCAGAAGTAAGGCAGCTATAGTAAGGATAACAAGCTTAAGAGATTTCTGAAGGGGAGCTTAGTGTTGCTCATCAATATCGTCTTGGTATTGAATCATAGTTCTACGTTTTTATTTAACAACAATGAAAATAAATATGTGTGCCTAAGGCAAAGAAGACAAGAAGCCACATCCAGTCTGGCTAAGGGGAAAGAAGCAAGAGTGCAGGGAAAATGGGGACAATGTCTACCTTTAGCCAGGAGGTAGACTTATTTATCTTGTTTGTAAAACCTGATGGTTTTGTGTGTTGCCATAATAATCGGCATTATTATAAGTTGCCATTATAAGAGGGATTCTAATATGCAAAACACCTATGAGAAATCAGGGTTTATTCACTACAGAGAAATTACTATATAGAAGATCATACTGTATTCTTTATTCTGTATTACTATACAGAGAAATTACTATATAGACAGATCATACTGTATTCTACAATACAAAGTTTAGCCCTGGTAATAGGAAATAAAATCCAACATAATGTATTCTACAATATTCTTGTAAAAAGCAATGGTTTCCCCACTTCATCAGTGCTAGTAGTCTGCTAATCCGAGCAACACATTAGCTGCCCTCCATACCACAGTTACCCAGGCTTCTCCTGAGTGTCTACAGAAAGCAAATTTGCACAGGAGATAGAAATCTCCCACTACATTCTAGTGTGCTTAACCTTCAGCTTGTACATGGAAATTAGGCATGCCTTATTAACACTCAAAAGCTAAGCTTTTATTGCTCTCAAACACAAGCAAGTGTAGATGTACTCACTATATTGGTTGCAGAATGGCTGGATCTTTGCAGCCAGTTGGCATAGGCTGGATGCTTATGTCTGACCTCAGCAGAGGACAAATCTGTATTTTCTGCTGTGATATGTTGGGCCCCAGATATCTCAGAGGACACTGACCTGCTTGGGAACTGACATCTTTTTTCAATTTCCATGAAAACCTTACTTAATGAGCTCATCTGGGTATTGTTAGTATGTTTCATAATCAGAGCTGAACCGAGACTTCATGCAAATATAATTCCTCTGTTTTGTAGAGTCAACAAAAAGTTACCTTTCAGTTTTCCACATAAGAAATTAGGCATGGAGAAAAGAAAATTACCAGAATGATGATTATTTGAATAATAAATATGTTACTATGGCAGTAAGTAATCTTCTTGATAGAGTTAAATGACATGTACTTTGTAATATATTTATCTGATAAAATCTTCACTAAATTTTGAAAATTAATAGATGGCTCAGGGTTAAGGAAAACCCTAAGTTCGGTTTCTAGCACCTATTTCAAGTGGCTTACAACCATATATCATTCCAGATCCAGAGGGATTGAACCTCTGACATTCACATACAGGAGCAACTGTATATTTATGTGCATATATCTACACATAAAAAATGAGAACTAAAATAGAATAATAAATTATGGAAAGTTAAAAACTGTATCTAGAATCAACTGTGACCTATGCAAATCAGTCAAAGAGTAGTTTACTAACCTTTCCTGAGTTACAGGACTGTGGACAAACCTGTCATTCAGATGCAAGTTTAAAGATGGGGGGAGCATTATCCCTATACAAAATAAAATAGTGGGCTTCTATCAAGATTCCCATCAATATGTGTAGTGGAAATAGATGATATTTTAGGATTTGAGATTTGTTAGCTCCAAACCAGCATCCTGTTATCTAAAATTTTAACATTATGAGTGTATCTCAGATACATAACCTGGCATAGGAAATAACTGGTTACATAGGTTTGTTAAATGCTCTGAATTCTCCTTATTCCAAGTGAACATGGGCAAATGGCATGTTTACAAAAGGAGAAGTCCTAGTCCTGCACCAGATCATGAGGGTTAGAATGTCTAAACATTATATTCATGAGCCTTAAATTCCAGAAAGCACTCTCTAATTGTGTGTCTATCAAATCTCTTACAGTCCCTGAGATGGCATTCATCAATTGTCATTACCCTGCCTCACAAGGCAAAGAAATGCCTAAGTGGAAATGAGCCCCCATGAACCACATAAAATATTTCCATTTTAATAAACCTTCAAAATATGATAGTCTGATAAATGCGCTTCGCATCTAAGTTCTGCAGAACTTATTCTATGAAAAACAGGAGAAGTGTCTGTAAGAAGTACACATGAGGAAGTCAGGCAGTGATGGTGCACGTCTTTAATCCCAGCACTTGGGAGCCAGAGGCAGGAGGATTTCTGAGTTTGAGACCAGCCTGGTCTACAGAGTGAGTTTCAGGACAGGCACAGAGAAACCCTGTCTCAACTGCCCCCCCCCAAAAAAAAAGAAGTACATGAGGAAATATAGATAAGCAAAAAAAAAAAAAAAAAAAAAAAAAAAAAAAAAAAAAAGAAGCCAGTAAAGACAACTGAAAGGAGATTCCACCATAGAAAAGATAACCTTTGCTTAACAGAAAGTATATGTATGCCTAGATTATGAATGTGTTATTATGGACATTTCATAGAATGAGGAAAACCACTGTCGATAGTTTACACTAAAGACTGTGCCATAGGGACATTACACTGGTCACAGGTCATCACAGTGCTGCAATGGTTTCTAGTGTTTAGTCTCACTAATTTCCAGGTGGTTTAAATGCGACATTCAAGTACTATTTGTGCCCTCATCATTTCTCATTTTATTAATTTGTGCCAAATGTTTTGGGTTAATGTGCTGAGGAATTGTCAATATTGTCTTTTTTTTTTCCGAAGAATTAATTCTCTAATCCAGTGAACTGCTCTTTTACATCCTATTTGATTAATTTCTGCCCTGATCCTTGTGGTTTCTTGCCATCTGCTGCTCACAAGTTTGGCTTGTTCTTATTTTTCTAAGAATTTGAAATATACCATTAGGTACTATCTCTTTTAATTGCTTTTATTTAAGGAATTTTACCTATACTTTCCTCTTACAACTGTCTTATCAGTGTCCCAAAAGTTGTGTGAAGTTGGTGCCCTCAATAACATTTGATTCTAAGATTTTAAAATTTACTTCATAATTTCTTCCATAGCCCACTGGTCATTCAAGAGTATGTTGTTCACTTGCGAAGTCTGTTGTTATTTCTGTAAAATATTTGTTTGTTGTTTATTTTTAGTTACTGATTCCTAAAACTAATCCACAACTATCTAATAAGATACAAGAAATTGTTTAGATGATTTTTATTTCTTAAAATTTGTCTTTGTGGAAATCTAAATATAATCCTATAATCTGTTGTGAGGAATGTATTTGTTGTGTATACTGTATGAGACAATATATATGTATACATATACCTTTAGTCTGTTTGGTTTATAATGTAAATTATTTCTGAGATTTCTTCATTGATATTTACTTCAGATGGCCCTGCCTAAAGATGAGAATGGGGAATTAAAGCTGACCAATATTACTAGATCAAATTTATGACAATTAGTGTTTTTATATAAAAATTAAAATCCTCAAAATTTGATGTATATACTACTAATTATATCTTACTGTTAAATTCTCCCCTTCATTTGTGTCTAATGATATTGGACTGAAGTTTACATTATGAAATAGCAGACTAGCTTCTTGAATCTGTTTATAGCTTCTACCTAGTTGATAGGGAAACCTTCATACTTTGACTACCATCAATAGGCTTCTATACTAAGATTTATGCTTCTTCTCCATCAAAATTCCAACTCAGTTCTTCAAAACCTGAAACAGAAATTTTAAAAAAAAATTGTATTAAGTTTCTGACAGAAACAAAAAAAAGATCAAAGGATTAACCAAATAATCCGGCATGATTAAAAAATTAGATGAGTCAGCATTCCTGATATTTAATTATATTATAGAACTGTAAGAAGAAGGAAGGAATTGTACTGACTTAAAAACATAAATTTGTCACTGAACTAGCACTGAGGAGTCATATATAAATTCACACTTCTGATTTTTTGACAAAGAGGCCAAAAACGCACATTTGAGTAAAAGCTTGAAGGTGTGGTGCTAATTAAACTGATAGTTTTATGTAGAAAAATGAACTTGGGTTTTTAGGGGGTTTTCCCATTAATTTATTCATTTATTTACTTTACATGCTGATTTCAGATTGCCCTTCCTTCCCTCTGGCCAGTCTCTCCCTCTTATCTTACCTCCTCTCATCCCCTCTCCCCTTCTTAGAGAAGAGGAGGCAGCTCATGGATATCAATCTGCCTTGACTATCAAGTTGCAATAGGCCTAGGTGTATCTTCTCCTATTTATTCTAGAAAATGCAGCCCTAATTAAGGTAAAGGAATCCAAAGACAGGCCACAGAGTCAGAGACAGTCTCTGCTCCTGCTGATAGAAGGCCCCATGAGAAGACTAAGTTGCATATCTATTACATATATGTAGAGAGCCTAGATCTGTCACATTCATGTTGTCTGGTTGGTAGCCCAGAAACTGGTGCCAGGTTAGTTGATTCTATAGGTTTTCTTGTACTGTGCTTAACCTCTCTGTCTCCATTACACCTTCCTCCCACTTTTCCACAAGATTCCCGAGCTCTGCCTAATGATTAGCTGTGGGTCTCTGTATCTGTTTCCATAAGATCCTGTGTGAAGCCTCTCAGATATCAGTTATGCTAGGACCAAGGGAAGATGCTTGAATCTCACTGAGAAGGGCAAATAAAATAAACATCAGTGGTGGATGGAAAGAGATAGCTGGGTGAAAGAAGGGGTTGGGATGGGAACAGGAAGGATCAAGTGTAGGGAGGACAGATGGATAGAGATCTGGGAAAGATAACTAGAATCATTAGGGGTGTGGGTGGCATTTGGGGGATTAACTAAAACATAGGACATTGGAAACTCACAGGAATCTATGAAAGTACCCCTTACTAAGACTCTCAGCAATAAGGAATATTGAACCTGAACTGGCTACTTCCTGTAACTAGACAAGATTGCCAGTGGAGGGATGGGACCCTAACCTAGCCACAAAACCTTAGATCCACAATTTACCCTTCCCACAAGATGGGTAGGGATAAAATAAGTGCATAAATTGAGGGAATAGCCTGGCCCAACTTGAGACCCATGCCATGAGAGAGACCACCCCTGACACTATTAATGAACTTAGATTCTTTTTTGTAGTTGTTGTTATAATATTACAAAATTTCATTCTATTTCACTTCCTTCCCCCTTTTAAAAAGCAAAATATGCAATTCTAAATATGTTTTGTACTTTTTTATTTATGTCACAATCAATCTTTTATTTTGTCTTGCAGATACAGAACCTTAGATTCTTAACTCGTTCACTATACAAAACTCACCTCTGAATGGGTTGTAGACCTAAGAGTAAGACCTAAGTTCCTCAGTCTGATAGAGGAGAAAGTAGAGAATGAACTTGATTTAATGTACTTGATTTTCTAAGCACAGGAAAGGAGTTTCTGAACAGGATGCTGATAATCTAGGCACTAAAACCAACAATGGACAAATGACACTTCATCCAACCAATCAACAAAAAAATGCAACAATAATAAAATAAATAAACAAACAAAAAGCGCTTCTGTATAGCAAAGGATACCACCATTCAAAAGAAGAGACAGCCTACTGAGTGGGAATTTTTTTTACCAGTTAGCCATGTAACATGATGATTAGTATTTAGAGTTTTTAAAGTTAAACAGCAAAATCTGCAGCATGGAGCTAAGGCTATTCCACAACCCTTTATACAAAGGTCCCACCAGAAGAGAACTTGTCTCCCAGGAGTACTCTCACTCCTAAGTGGAGAGCTGATGTTGCCACTTTATCTCCAATATCTGTCCAAAGTGGTACTGGCCATGAGTTCACAAAGCACAGGAACAGTAGAGCAGCTGGGACTGGATCATTCCGGTTGCCATCTGCACCTAGGAGCTAAAACTGCTCCAAAGCCCTCTGTACACAGGTCTCATCAGGAGAGAGATGGTCTCCAAGGAGTGCTCTCACTCCCAGGCTCAGAGGTGAGATTGCCAAATTCTCTCCAATAACTGTTTAAAGTGGGGCCAACCAAAAGCACACAGAGCACAGGAAGAGTGGAGCAGCTGTGAGAGGATCTTTCAGGCTCCATCTCTACCCAGGAGAGGGTTTGTTTGACAACCCTCTGTACACAGGTCCTGCCAGAAGAGAGTGGGTCTCACAGGAGTGGTGACACAGGAACCAGCCTGAGACAATAAATCCAGCTAACACCAGAGATAACAAGATGGTGAAAGGAAAGCACAAGAAACTAAACAACAGAAACCAAGGCTACTTGGCATTATCAGAAGCCAGTCGTCCCCCCCCCCCCAGCCAGTCCTGGATACCCGAACACTCCAGAAAAGCAAGATTTGGATTGAAAATCACATCACATGATGCTAATAGAGGATTTTAAGAAGGACATAAATAACTCCCTTAAAGAAATAAAGGAGAACACAGATAAACAGGCAGAAACCCTTCAAGAAGAAACAAAATTCACTTAAAGAATTACAGGAAAATACAACAAACAGGTGAAGGAATTGAAAAAAAAATTCAGGATCTATAAATGGAAGCAGAAACCATAAGGAAATCACAAAGGGAGACAATTCTGGAGATAGAAAAATCTAGGAAAAAGATCAGAAGTCATAGATGCAATCATCCCCAACAGAATACAAGAGATAGAAGAGAGAATCTCAGGTACATAAGATATCATAGAAAACATTGAAACACAGTCAAAGACAATGCAAAATGCAAAAAGCTCCTAATTCAAAAAATCCAGGAAATCCAGGACATATGAAAAGACCAAACTTAGGATAATAAGTATAGAGCGAAGATTCTCAAATTAAAGGGCCAGTAAATATCTTCAACAAAATTATAAAAGAAAACTTCCCTAACCTAAAGAAAGAGATGCCCATAAACATACAAGAAGCCTACAGAACTCCAAATAGTTTGGACCAGAAAACAAATTCTTCCCATCACATAATGCATAAAACAAAGAAAGAATATTAAAAGCAGTAAGCAAAATGATCAAGTAACATATAAAGGCAGATCTATCAAAATTATAGCAGACTTCTTGCCAGAGACTCTAAGTGTCAGAAGATCCTGGGCAGCTGTCATACAGACCAGAAGAGAACAGTAAAGTCAGCCAGGCTACTATATCCAACAAAACTCTCAATTACCTTAGATGGAGAAACCAAAATATTACATGAAAAACACAAATTTCCACAATATCTTTCCACAAATCCAGCCCTACAAATGATAATAAATGGAAAATGCCAACACAAGGAGGGAAACTGCACCCTAGAAAAAGCAAGAAAATAATCTTTTAACAAACGAAAAGAAGATAGTCACATAAACATAATTCCACATCTAACACCAAAAATAATAGGATGCAACAATCATTTTTCCTTAATATATCTTAATATCAGTGGACTCAATTCCTTAATAAAAACATAGGCTAACAGACTGGATACATAAGCAAGACCCAACATTTTGCTGCCTACAGGAACCCTGACTCAGTGACAAAGACAAATACTATCTCAGAGTAAAAGACTGAAAAACAATTTTTTCAAGCAAGTGTTCACAAGAAATAAGCTGGGGTATACATTCTAATATCCAATAAAACCAACTTTCAACCTAAAGTTATGGAAACAGATAAGGAATGACACTTCCTACTCATCAAAGGAAAAATCTGCCATGAAGAGCTCTCAATTCTGAAAATCTGTGCTACAAATACAAGGGTGCCAACATTCACAAAAGAAACTTTACTAAAGTTCAAAACACACATTGCACTTCACACAATAATAGAGGAAGACTTCAATATTCCACTCTCATCAATGGACAGATCATGGAAACAGAAACTAAACAGAGATACAGTGAAACTATCAGAAGTTGTGAACCAAATGGATTAAACAGATATCTATAGAACATTTTATCCTAAACCAAAATAATATACCTTCTTCTCGGGACTTCATGGTGCCTTCTCCAAAACTAAGCATATTGGTCACAAAACAGGCATCAACAGATACAAGAAGATTGTAACAATACCATGCAGCCTATCATATCACCATAGACTAAGGCTGGTCTTCAATAACAACAAAAACAATAGAAAACCCACATGCATGTTGAAGCTGAACAGCACTCTAGTCAATGATTACTTGGTCAAAGAAGAAAGAAAGAAATTAAACACTTTTTAGAATTTAATGAAAATGGTTCCACAACATACTCAAACTTATGAGACATAATGAAAGCAGTGCTAAGAGGAAAACTCATAGCTCTAAGTGCCTCCAAAAGTAAACTAGACAGAGCATACACTACCAGCTTAAGAGCACACCTGAAAGTACAATTTAAGCTCTTTTAGATCAAATTTAAGCAAATACACCCAAGAGGTGTTGACAGCAAGAGATAATCAAACACCGAGCTGAAATCAACCAAGAAGAAACAAAAAAAAAAAAACAAAAAACAAAACAAAACAAACAAACAAACAAAAAAAAACTATACAAAGAATCAACCAAACCAATAGAAGGTTCTTTGAGAAAATCAACCAGATAGATAAACCATTAGCCTGACTAATCAGAGGGCACAGAAACGTTATCTAAATCAACAAAACCAGAAATGAAAAGGGAAAAATAACAGAAAGTGAGGGAAAAAATAAAAAAAAAAATTATCAGATCCTACTACAAAAGCCTATAATCAACAAAACAGAAAAATATGGATAAAAATTGACAATTTTCTAGACAGATACCAGGTACCAAAGTTATATCATGACCAGATAAACCATCTAAATTGTAACATAACTCCTAAAGAAGTAGAAGCAGTCATTAAAAGTCTACCAGGCAAAAAAGTACAGGACCAGATGGGTTTAGTACAGAGTTCTATCAGATCTTCAAGGAAGACCTAATACCAATACTCTTCAAACTATTCCACAAAATAGAAACAAAAGGAATACTACCCAATTTGTTTTATGAAGCCACAATTACTATGAAACATAAACCACACAAAGTCCCAACAAAGAAAGAGAACTTCAGACCAATTTCCCTAATGAATATCAAGGCAAAAATACTCAATTAAATTCTCACAAACCGAATCCAAAAACACATCAAAATGATCATCCATCATGTTCAAGTAGGATTCATTCCAGAAATGTAGAGATGTTTCAATATATAGAAATCCATCTTCATAATCCACTATATAAGCAAACACAAAAAAAAGGGAGAAGAAAAATAGAAAACACACACACATAATCATTTCATTAGATGCTGAGAATGCATTTGACAAAATCCAACACATCTTCATGAAAAACATCTTCCAAAGATCAGGAATTCAAGGATCATACCTAAACATAGTAAAAGCACTATGCAGCAAACCAGTAGCCAACATCAAACTAAATGGAGAAAAGCTTGAAACAATATGTCTTAGTCAGGATTTCTATTCCTGCACAGACATCGTGACCAAGAAGCAAGTTGGGGAGGAAAGGGTTTATTGAGCTTACACTTCCATGTTGCAGTTCATCAGTAAAGGAAGTCAGGGCTGGAACTCAATCAGGTCAGGAAGCAGGAGCTGATACAGAGGCCATGGAGGGATGTTTCTTACTGGCTTGCTTTAGTTTTATGTTCCTTCCACCATTATCCCACACCCTTAAAATCCATTCCCATGCATATTCTCCAGACTTCTGCTTAAATGAATTAGCAAAATCATTAAGCTCCTTATTAGTACAGTGTATTTCCTCATGGACTACACTTTCTACCTCCCCTCTGGGGGCCTGCTTTGCCTTGAGTCTGGTTATAGGTCTAGAAGAAACTATTGGTGGGCCTTGAGAAACATCAGTATTGTCAGCAAAAGTCACTGCTGGTTTATCAGGCTCTGAGGGATTAATTTCCTCAAGTGGAGAAGGCATTATTTCAAGGGATGGGGCTGAGGGTACTACTTCTTCACGTGCAGCAAATCCTTAAAAATCTGAAGATTCAAAATTCTCAATTTCAACAGGGTCTTCCCACACATCCCCCTCTCAAGTTATAGGATCCCATTCTTTGCCAATTAATGCCTTTACTTTAACTGCTGACACCTTCTGAGGTTGAGACTTAAATTTTCGCTGTAATTCAGCCAACCTTATAATGAGGGCTTCAGTTTGATTTTCTGCTACTTGAGCTCTATGGCTGCTAGAGAGTAGATTCTCTTCAAGGGCACACTTAGCAACTTTTAGATTGTTTACTTGAGTCTGGAGCTCTTCGATTTTATCACACAACTCCTTCCTTTCCTTCATTGTTTTTTCCCCGAGATGCTAAGAGCAACCAGCCAGCAAAATCATTTTCTGATTTTTATCCCCAACTTGGAGAAAGTATTGTATACCATTGAATCACCTAATTCATCAAGATAATCAAAAACATTACCTTCTTTAAGCTTGAGATATAGTTTCATCCACAGGTCTTCAATATTCTCCGAGTTCCCAGGAGGGAGAGAATCTGGAGAAGTTTCAGTAGTTGAAGGTGCTATTGGATCAACCAACCAACTCCACAATTTTGAAACATTCATCCTTATACTTCTGCTCCTCTAGAACCACTCCTGATACCAACTTCTGTATTAGTTTGGGTTCTCTAGAGTCACAGAACATATGGATAGTCTTTATATAGTTAGGGAATTTGTCAATGACTTACAGTCTATAGTCCAACTCCCCAACAATGATCAGCAGCAGCTGTGGATGGAAGTCCAAGGATCTAGCAGTTTCTCAGTCCCACGAAGCAAGCAGGCAAGGAAGAGTGAAAGAGAATCTTCCTTCTTCCAATGTCCTTATATATCTCCAGCAGAGGGTGTAGCCCAGATTAAAGGCTGTAGGTCTCCATGCCTTTAATCCCAAATGATCTTGAACTCAGAGATCTCCTTGTCTTAGCCACTATGCTTCAAGGTCTCCATGCCAAGATCCAGGTCAGAAACTTATATCTCTGAGCCCCCAAATTAGGACCATAGGTGAGCCTTCCAATTCTAGACTGTGGTTCATTCCAGGTATAGTCAAGTTGACAACCAGGAATAGCCACTACACAATCCCATGTAAATAAGGGCTACACAAGGTTGCCCACTCTCTCTCTATCTATTCAGTAAAGTACTTGAACTTCTAGCCAGAGCAATTAGACAACGAAAGGAGGCCAAAGGGATACAAATTGGAAAGGAAGATGTCCAAAAATCACTCTTTGCAGATGAGATGATAGTATACTTAAGTAACCCCCCAAATTCCACCATACAACTTCTAAACAACTTCAGCAAAGTGGCTGGATATAAAATTAACTCTAAAAAATCATTGGCCTTCCTCTACTCAAAGGTTAAACAGACTGAGAGAGAAATTAGGGAAATGACACCCTTCACAATAATCACAAACAATATAAAATACCTTGGTGTGACTCTAACCAAGCAAGTGAAAGATCTGTATGACAAGAACTTTATAAGTTCTTTATGAGAATAGCTAAAACTATTCTCAACAATAAATGAACTTCTGGCAGAATCACCATCCCTAACCACAAGCAGTACTACACATCAATCGTGATAAAAGCTGCATGGTACTGGTACAGTGACAGGCAGGTAGGTCAATGGAATACAATTGAAGACCCAGAGATGAAACCACACACATATGTTCACTTGATCGTTGACAAAGGAGCTAAAACCATCCAGTGAAAAGAAGACAGCAATTTTATCAAATGGTGCTGGGTCAACTGGCAGTTAGGATGTAGAAGAATGCAAATCAATTCATTCTTATCTCCCTTTACAAAGCTCTAGTCCAAGTGGATCAAGGACCTCCACATAAAACCAGACACACTGAAACTAATAGCAAAGAAAGAAGGGAAGAGCCTTGAAGACATGGGCACAGGGAAAAATTTCCTGAACAGAACACAAATAGCTTATGCTCTAAGATCAAGAACTGACAAATGGGACCTCATAAAATTGCAGTTTCTGTAAGGCAAAGCTCACTGTCAATAGTACAAAAGAGCAACAGACACATTGGAAGAAAATCTTTATCAACCCTATATCTGATAGAGGGCTAATATTATTATTGAAGTTAGACTCCAGAGAACCAAATAACCCTATTAAAATGAGGTACAGAGCTAACCAAAGAATTTTCAACTAAGAAATATTGAATGGCTGAGAATCACTTGAAGAAATGTTCAACATCCTTACTCATCAGATAAATGCAAATCAAGATTCTCCCTCACACCAGGAGTAATGACTAAGGCCAAAAACTCAGGTGACAGCAGATACCTGGAAGGATGTTGAGAAAGAGGAATGTTTCTCCTTTGCTGGTAGGATTGCAAGCTGGTACAGCCACTCTGGAAATCAGTCTGATGGTTCCTCAGAAAATTGGACATAGTACTGCCAGAGGACCCAGCTATACCACTCTTGGGCATATACCCAGAGGATTCCCCAGCATGTAATAAGGACACATGCTCTACTGTTCACAGTAGCCTTATTTATAATAGTCAGAAGCTGGAAAGAACAGAGATGTCTCTCAACAGAGGAATGGATACAGAAAATGTGGTACATTGACACAATGGAGTACTACTCAGCTATTGAAAACAATAAATTCATGAAATTCTTAGGTAAATGGATAGAACTAGAATATATCATCCTGAGTAAGGTAACCCTATCTGAAAATAACACACATGGCATGCACTCACTGATAATTCCATGTTAGCCCAGAAGCTCAGAATATCCACAATACAAATCACAGACCACATGAAGTTCAAGAAGAAGGAAGACCAAAGTGTGGATTCTTAGAACGGGGAACAAAATATTCATGGGAGGAGACACAGAGAAAAAGTGTGGAGCAGAGACTGAAGGAAAGATTATCCGGAGACTGCCCCATCTGGTGATTCATTCCATATACAGTTACAAAATCCAGACACTATTGTGGATGCCAGCAAGTGCTTGCTGACAGAAGTGTGATACAGCTGTCTCCTGAGAGGCCCTGCCAGTTCCTGACAAATACAGAGGTGGATGTTCTCATCCAATCATTGGACTGAGCTCAGGGTCCCCAATGGAGGAGTTAGAGAAAGGACCCAAGGAGCTGAAGGAGTTTACAGCCCTGTAGGAGTAACAACAATATCAACCAACCAGTAGCCCCAGAAATCCCAGGAATTAAACCACCAACCAAAGAGTACAAATGGAGGGACACATAGCTCCGGCCACATATGTAGCAGAGGATGGCCTTGTTGAACATCAATGAGAAGATAGGCCCTTGGTCCTGTGAAGGCTCGAAGCCCCAATGTAGGGGACTGCCAAGACATGGAAGAGGGAGTGGGTGGGTTGGTGAGCAGGGGGATGGGGGACCAGATTGGGGGGGAGAGTGGTGGAGTGGAAACCAGAAAAGGGGATAACATTTGAAATATAAATTAAGAAAATACCTAATAAAAAATTAAGCAATAAAATACCAGAAAACCCAATTAAAAATTGGAGAATGGGGCTAGAAAAATTCCTTAGTAGATAAGAGCAACTGTTGCTCATGTAAGAAGACCTGGGTTTGATTCCCATACTTCTCATAGTGATATAATTCAAGGTCTAGTCACCCAGTGCCATTTTCTGAGCTTCACAGACACCAATCACACATAATATATATGTGTGTGTGTGTGTGTGTGTGTGTGTGTGTGTGTGTGTGTGTGTGTGTGTGTGTATGGTGTGTCTGTGTGTGTGTCTGTGTGTCTGTGTGTGTGTCAATGTGTGTGGTGGGGGTGTAGGTGTAGGCAATGTACTTTGCAATCAGTAAATATCTTTTAAAAACTTGGGCTATAATTCAAACAAACAGTTCTCAAAAGATGAAATTCCTACACTTGCTGGTAGTCAAAAGGCTGAGAAGCAATGAAATACAAATTCCTAAGAAATACTTTTTCAATGGTCAATATCCTTAGCCATCAGGGAAATGAACTGAAACCTACTTTGACATATTTCATCTTACTCCATTCAAAATGGCTAAAATCAAAAAGAAAATGACAATAAATGTTGGTATGGATATGGAAATTATGTATTGCTGGTACAAGTCCAAGATTATGTAGGCATTATGATAAGCAGTGTGGTAGTTCTTCCAAAATCTAGAAATATATCTATCATATAGTCCAGCCATACCATTACTGAGCACTTACCTAAAGGGCCGTATATCCTACTGTAGAGGTACTTGTTCATACATGTCCACTACCATTTTCTGTGTGACAAAGCATTTCCGTGGGAGATGCAACACATGTCTCTTCACCCTAGTTCTGAAGTCCGTGTGTAGAGAGTACCACCAAAGACCAAGACCTCAGCTTGTCTAAACCTCTTCCTGGCATCTTCACTTCTTTCTACTTCTTCCAGACAGCTGGTATGTTCTTTCTTTGTAGTTTGGCTTTTCTGAAAATCTCCAGAGTCTTCACAACTTACCTTCTCCAAGAAGTCTCAAATTTGCTTGTTTATTCTTAGAGGGAGGGTTATAGTGAATCTGGTCATTTTCTGGGACTTCTCGAAGCTCTTTGGTGTTGTTTTCCTCTATGCTTAAGGAACTTTCCATCAAGAAAGAATGTTTAAATCTTAGATAAAATTGCTACACAATAAAACTTTGTTTACAATAACCAAGAAATGGAAACAACTTTGATATCCATCATCTGATGAATGGATAATGAAAATGTAGTACATTTACACAATGGAATATTATTCAGCTGTTAATATAACAAAATTATAAAATTATAAAATGTATAGGGTAATCTATGGAGCTAGAAAAGATTATTGCGAGTCAGGAAACCCAATCCCAGACAAGCTTCACTTTTTCTTCTCTCATTTTTAGATTTGAATCTTTGAAATCTTTAGGTATCTGTGTTTCTTTTGAAATTGTCATATAGTCTAGGAGAGTAGAAAGTTCCTGGAAAGTGAGGAGCAACTCCAGTGGAATTGTTTTCTGAACACAATGCGACAGTTGCACATATGAACTCGCAGTGGTTGTTATTGTGACAGCATGAGCAAAATCTAGACAAGCTCAGGCTATAGACAAAATCTCAGCATGGAGGAGGATATAGGCATGATGTCTTAATCAGAGCTGAGGAACAACTTGCAATACATGACTGCTTGAGGAGGTGAGAGTCTTTTTTCTATCAATGTATGACCTCTGAGAAGTCAACCTTACTCCAGAAGATGGCCTCATAGAGAATAGTATTTGGGGAGAACATGTGGGGCTCAGTGATGTTTTGTTTGTTTGGGAGGTTGGTTGGTTTTTGTTATTGTTTTGTTTTGCTTTATTTAGAACAGAAGCTTCAGGGAAAAGGAGACTGGTGGGTTACCTGGGAGGAGCAAAAGGAAGGATAGTGAGTTTGTTCAAAATATATGAAACCCATAAAACAATTAAAGGAGATCAGTGAACACAAATTATAAAGAAGGAAGTCAAAGCATCACTATTTGAAGATGTGATGTCTATATATAAGTGACTGAAGACAGTCTATATATAAGTGACCCCAAACATTATACATAAGAACTCCTACAGCTGATAAACACATTTAGCAAGGTGCTAGATAAAAAAATAACTAAAAAGTAACTAAATAAATAAATATCCATCCTCTATATAAATGGTAAACTGCCTGAGGGAAAAAATAGGGAAATGATACCCTTCACAATAGCAACAAATAATGTATCTTGCTGTAACTCTAATTAAGCAAGTGAAATATGTGCATGGCAAGAGCTTCAAGTCTTTGAAGAAAGAAATTGGAGAAGATCTCAAAAGATGGTCATGGATTCATAAGATTAACATGGTAAAAGTAGTTATATCATCAAAGGCAATCTATAGATTTAGAATATAAGATCCATCAAAAGTCCAACACAATTGTTTACAGACTTTAAAGAAAAATTCCCAACATCATATGGAAAAACAAAAAACCCAGGTTAGCTAAACAATAAAAGAACATCTGGAGATATAAACATCCCTGACTTAAAGCTATACTACAGAGCAATAGTAACAAAATCTGCATGGTGTTGGCATAAAACAGACAGGTTGGCCAATAGAATCAAGTCTAAGACCCAGAAATAAACCCATACATCTATGGACACTTGATTTTTGACAAGGCATCCGAAACTGTACAATGGAAAACATAAAGCCTCTTGAACAAATTGGTGATCTAACTGAATATATGCATGTAGAAGAATGCAAAAACTGTATAAAAGTCAAGTCCAAGTGGATCAAGGACCTCAACCTAATACTAGACACACCAAATATAATAGAAGAGAAAGTGGGGAACTGCCTTGAACACAGTGAACAGAACATCAACAGTTCAGGCACTAAGATCGTCAATTAATAAATGGGAACTCATAACACGGTAAAGCTTGTATAAGGCAAAGGTCACTATCAATAGGAGAAAATAGAAGCCTACAGAAAGGGAAAAGATCTATACCAATCCTACATCTGACAGAGGACTAACATCCAAAGAATACAAAGAACTCAAGAAATTAGACACCAACAAACCAAATAACCCAATTAAAAAAATGGGGTATAGAGTTAAACAGAGAATTCTCAACAGAAGTACCTTTAATGGCTGAGAACTTGAAGAAATGTTCAACATTCTTAGTCATCAGAGAGATGCAAATCAAAATGACTCTGAGATTTTATCTTATACCTGTCAAAATGGCTAAGATCAAAAAGCTCAAGTGACAGCACAAGTTGGCGAGGTTGTGGAGCAAAGGGAACATTCCTCCGTTGCTGGTGAAAGTGTAAACTTGTACAACCACTTTGGAAATCAATTTGTTGGTTTCTCAGAAAATTGGGAATAGTTCTACCACAAGACCCAACTATATCACTCCTGGGAATATACTAAAATGATGTTCTACCATACCACAAGGACACTTGTTCAATTATGTTCTGAAATAAAAACTTCTGGTTTCTTTGGAAAGTTGGTGATATCAAATGATGTTTTGCTGGGGCACATATGTGAAAAAATGTATTGCTAAAGCAAACACATGAAAGAATGTTTTCCTGAAGCAGACACAGATAAAAGGATGTTTTGATATAGCAAACACGTAAAAAGACCTGGGATGAAGATTATAAATATGGCCCCCACACAGACAGTGGAAGAAGAGCACTGAACATTTGTTTGGTTTGCTTGCCTCACTATTCTTCACTAAAACCATGCATGAATTGAATTGTCTTAAATAGCATTGTTGAGCTCAACTTGTGGTAATGCTACCATTCAGAGAAACTTGTCCATGAACTGCTCATGAAGTTTCTGTGGCAGCTTGCAGCTTTAGCAGCCTCGCCTCAGGCTGGTTGGCGAGCCTGGCAATTTGGTCAAAATTGCACTATAGTTTCTGGTTCATACATTGTGTCTGCCTGCCAATAGGACTGGACTGTAGCTACCAGTTCATATGTGACATCTGCCTGCCTAGAGGACTGGTATCCAGCTGCTGAATTGTATTTGCTGTTTGCTACAGGATTAAACTGCTGCCAAAGAAAATCAAGCTCGCTCCCCAAGAACTATTACTGAAAAGTTCGACTTCCCCACATCCTAATAATTTTTCTCTCCAACTACCTCTGCTGGGTGGTGGGCTAGAAGAGAGGGTGAACCCTTATTAAAAGTAGGTTGCAAAAAGTTAATCCCTACAATATTCTTATCAGCTTTCACTTCTTGGTGCCACTTTAATACTTGAACCATACATTTTATATTTTTCCTTTCTAAGTTTGTTATGCTTGTTCAAAAGCTCTTCATGAGACTTAACCAGAGAACAAATTTCTGCTGGGCTTTTTTTGAGACTTTCTTTGCCAATACAATTAATATACATCTCTTTACCATAGATTCAGGTAGATAGTTCAAACAAGGGCAAAAAACAGTCACATTCATTACCAAAATACCACAAAACAGTCTCTAGGACATGTATTAAAATTCTTCTCCTCTGAAACCCCTAGAACTAGCTTCCACAGTTTAAATCACTCTCAGCAACAAAGTCTTCCATATTCCTTTTAGGATATCCCATTAAGCCCCACTTAAAGTATTCTAATGGTTCCAAACCCAAAGTCCCAAAACCCACATTCTTCCAAACAATAGCATAGTGAGGCCTATCACAGCAATATCCTACTCCCAGTATCAACTTCTGTCTTAGTTAGAGTTTTACTGCTATGAACAGACACCATGACCAAGTCAAGTCTTTTTTGTTTTTTTTAATTTTTTTTTATTCAATATAATTTATTTACATTTCAAATGATTTCCCCTTTTCTAGCCCCCCCACTCCCCGAAAGTCCCGTAAGCCCCCATCTCTCCCCCTGTCCTCCCACCCACCCCTTCCCACTTCCCCGTTCTGGTTTTGCCGAATACTGTTTCACTGAGTCTTTCCAGAACCAGGGGCCACTCCTCCTTTCTTCTTGTACCTCATTTGATGTGTGGATTATGTTTTGGGTATTCCAGTTTTCTAGGTTAATAACCACTTATTAGTGAGTGCATACCATGATTCACCTTTTGAGTCTGGGTTACCTCACTTAGTATGATGTTCTCTAGCTCCATCCATTTGCCTAAGAATTTCATGAATTCATTGTTTCTAATGGCTGAATAGTACACCATTGTGTAGATATACCACATTTTTTGCATCCACTCTTCTGTTGAGGGATACCTGGGTTCTTTCCAGCATCTGGCAATTATAAATAGGGCTGCTATGAACATAGTAGAGCATGTATCCTTATTACATGGTGGGGAATCCTCTGGGTATATGCCCAGGAGTGGTATAGCAGGGTCTTCTGGAAGTGAGGTGCCCAGTTTTCGGAGGAACCGCCAGACTGATTTCCAGAGTGGTTGTACCAATTTGCAACCCCACCAGCAGTGGAGAAGTGTTCCTCTTTCTCCACATCCTCTCCAACACTTGCTGTCTCCTGAATTTTTAATCTTAGCCATTCTGACTGGTGTGAGGTGAAATCTCAGGGTTGTTTTGATTTGCATTTCCCTAATGACTAATGAAGTGGAGCATTTTTTAAGATGCTTCTCCGCCATCCGAAGTTCTTCAGGTGAGAATTCTTTGTTTAACTCTGTACCCCATTTTTTAATAGGGTTGTTCGGTTTTCTGGAGTCTAACTTCTTGAGTTCTTTATATATATTGGATATTAGCCCTCTATCTGATGTAGGATTGGTGAAGATCTTTTCCCAATTTGTTGGTTGCCGATTTGTCCTCTTGGTGGTGTCCTTTGCCTTACAGAAACTTTGTAATTTTATGAGGTCCCATTTGTCAATTCTTGCTCTTAGAGCATACACTATTGGTGTTCTGTTCAGAAACTTTCTCCCTGTACCGATGTCCTCAAGGGTCTTCCCCAGTTTCTTTTCTATTAGCTTCAGAGTGTCTGGCTTTATGTGGAGGTCCTTGATCCATTTGGATTTGAGCTTAGTACAAGGAGACAAGGATGGATCAATTCACATTCTTTTGCATGCTGACCTCCAGTTGAACCAGCACCATTTGTTGAAAAGGCTATCTTTTTTCCATTGGATGTTTTCAGCCTCTTTGTTGAGGATCAAGTGGCCATAGGTGTGTGGGTTCATTTCTGGATCTTCAATCCTGTTCCATTGATCCTCCTGCCTGTCACTGTACCAATACCATGCAGTTTTTAACATTATTGCTCTGTAGTATTGCTTGGGCAGCTTACAGGTTCAGAAGTTCAGTTCATTATCATTTAGGAGGAAGCAAAGAAGCATCTAGGCAGGAATGGTACAGGAAGAGCTTAGACTTCTACATCTTCCTCTGAAGGCAGTTAGGGTGAGGGTCTTAAGCTCATGCACACAGTGACACGCCTACTCAAACAAGGCCACATCTCCAAATAGTGCCACTTCCTGGGCCAAGCATGGGTCCCCGTCAAACCAAGACATTCACCAATCTTAGTGGTAGTCCTTTAGTTTAAAGACTTGAAATATATCATTCCAACCTCTTTTGGCATTTAGGGCTGCTTCTGAGAGATGTTATAATTTGCCTTTATAAATGAGTTGGTATTTACCCTTAGGGTTTTTAATAGTGTTTCATGGTTTTACTTTAAAAATTTCATATCTCAACCACAAGATATTGTGGTGAGGTTCTTCTTTCATCATTTCTGTTGAGATTCTAAATGCCTTTTGAATTTTGATGTCCTTTTTAAATCTAGATTGGAGAAATTTCCTATTATAGTTAAATAGGTTGTGCCTTTAATTTTATCTTAGTTCCTTTATCTATCCTTTGGAATATTTTAGGATTGGTCTTTGTTCATATCCTAGAGCTCTTGTACATTGTACTCATGCTTCTCTCTCTCTCTCTCTCTCTCTCTCTATATATATATATATATATATATATATATATATATATATATATATGTACTTAATTTATTGAGCATTTCCTACAACTTATTTTGAACACATTTACAACTTTTCCCACTTCAATTCCTCCAGGATCCTCCCATATCTGCTTCACAATCTCATAACTTCTTAAAAAAATAATGAACTGATGAGTTTAAATAGTGGTGCCTATATACTTAAGGGTGTGATAGCATCCACTAGAGCACAGTCTACCTACCAAGGACCATACCCATAAAGAAAATAGGCATTCCCATCCATAACAGCCATCAACTATCAGTAACTTCCCAGCTAGAAGTGGGAATTTGTAAAGCTATCTCCACCCCTTGCTAGAATTTGACTGTTATAACATTGTGCAAGTCTTGTATGAACCATGATAGATGATCTAAGTTCATAGTTGCAATGGTCTTTTCATGTGTAAAAGCTGTTGCTTCACCCAAGTCTTCCCTATGCTCTGGCTCTTAGAATTCTTCTACTCCTCTTCAGTTCCTGAGCATTAAAGAAAAGATTATGTGATATATGGAGAGATATTAAAATATTTTTAAAAGACTAGAGCAGAATAGGAGTTCAGGAGATAAACAAATAGTACTGAGGATATCTTTTCAAAGTCACATGAAAATGTGTATATATGAATTGTATGTTTGTGCAAATTATATATTGTATTAATATATTATATAATTATATGCATAGATAATATATAAGTATTAATTATATTACAAATTTATATACTATATATATTAGTTTAATGTAATTTAGCTACATGAAGATAATGACTCTCAGAAGCCATTGGCTGCTAAATAAAATTTCACTGTCAGGTGTCAGATATTTTACATTGAGATGTTTATTAGAGGTATCCCAGAGACCCACAAAACAATATAGCATTGCTTTTTGTTGCTTACTAGAACTCGATGTAAAACTGTATTATTAAAACATTACATATTTTGGTCATAGGATATGAGGAAATTAAGCTATTTGACCTTGTATTTTCCTCCTTTCTGGCAATTTCTCATTGTCCTAGAAGGTGCTATGCAGTTGTCTGGATAGCACATTAATAGTGATTAATAGGAATCATTAATAGCCTTATCTAGCTGTAAACCTGTATGCTACATTAACAACTGCTGTGGCAAGATAAGAAAGGTGTGTTTTTTGATGTTATAATGGCATGACTGCTATAGTGATAACCAACCATTTTCTCATTGAATTTAAGGCTCATTCCATAAGGTCTGTTCCACATGTAGTACTCTAAGTCTGGACAAGAATCTATAGCTGGGAAGCCCTATGGGAAATCCTCCTGCTATTACGTTGTTAAATAGGCATGGTTTCACATGATATTCTGCATATGTATCTAATCTCTCCCAAAAGTTAATGTGCTCCCAGTCCTTATCAAAGAAGCTCCTTATAACCATGGATGGTGGTTAATAAAGACATTCACAACTGGTCAGAGTACAGAAGAAAGTGTCTATGGAGTGTTTATCTTCATTCATAAATGAGATCTTTCCCTCTTCTGCCCCTTCTCTCTAACCTCTCCTCCCTACTCACCCCAACCCTTGCTCTTTCTATTATGTTAATGTAGCGTTTTACCTACCTTATATACCATTCCTGATTCCATCTTCTGCTTGATTGAGATGATCTACTGGTACTTTTCACTGTAATTTGTTTGATTCATTGAAAATGTCTTTCCAAAAATCTTAAGTTTGGTGAATTATTCATGATCAAAAGAGAGAATCATTTTCCACAATTTGTTTTCTGAATGCTACATATGCACTATGTCACACATGCATACAAAGGCACTGCATACTGTGTATGTGTGTGTGTGTATACACACATACACATATGTATACATCCATACATATACACACTATATACATGTATCTATATTATATACATACATAGTTTTTAAGGTTTAGGAAGTAAAAATATTAACTTTTTCCCTATTTTTTGGAAACACATACAGAAAAAGCCACTAAGATAGGTAGGTATGGTGATGCATTTCTAGTCACAGAGAAATGACAAATTCTAGAGCAAAAAGGGAAAAGGCAAAGAAGATACTGCAGAAATCAGATAAAATGAAAATACTGCTAAATCTGTAGTGAAAAGTGAAAAAGTAGGATTCCTATCTAGGTCCCCAGAAGATGCAACCCGGAAGGCATAGGGTAGACAGGGTAGGTTAGTGGGACTTGAGGACATTTGCCCTTCCCATTATTCACACATGGTCAAGGCCGTGTTGGCCAGGTGTCCAATGTCTACAGAGCTATCTTCACTCTACTAACTTCCCATCTTTGTCTATCAAAAGCTTCTTTTGGCCATGGTTTCTGACTGTATTCTGGGCAAGTTTTCTTGCCTTCCTAAATCCTATATAACCCACTGGGAGATGGCTCCTGCACACTGTGCCTCAGGGAAGTAGCCAAAGCACTGAGATCTGAATATAGAGAGAATATCTGTATTTATATTAAAGACCTCCTTGTGAAATGAACCAGTGCTTATCAAGCATTCTTCTGGAGCTTCAGAGCTCATCGGTTCAATAGCAATTTATAGTCAGGCAGGCAGCTAAAAACAATGGCCTAATTGATGACATTATATTCTGGACGATCAAGGCCTAAGGAGGATTTGAAGTTGATGACATTTATCCACATCATCAAGAATAGAGCTACCCTTCCTTGTGTGCTTTACTGCCCAATCTAAGCCTTCAAAAGCCTGGATTTTTAGAGCTATCAGTGTCTGTGTCTCCTATTGCTTTGCAAGGCTATACCCTGGGGCTCTGTCAAGTTGAGTTCAGGCCCTATGGCTTGTTTTCTATTTTTAGGTCCTTGGATAGTTCAGTTTTCAATAGATGATACCCAGTCACGGTACTCTGTCTTAGAGTGAGGAGGAAAGATTCCACCACTCTGCTGACCCATTTGCCTCAGGAGTGACTTTCATTGACACTTCCATCTGGATCGAAGGCAAGTGAGGACTTTGGGGTTGTCTGACAATCTGTTTACCCTAGGGCTTCCTGCCTTATCATTGGAATGAGGCCTCAGCTTCCCCTCCACTAAGAAGAGAGCCACAGAGCAGGAGCTGTACTGGGCCTAGTTTGCTTTTTTTCTGTGCTCACTCACTTTTTTTTTCTCTGTGTATTTCAGGTATCCTGACATTACCTTGGTAAATTTCCAAAGCTCCTTTTTACTTGCTTTCTTTGGGATAAAGATTATTTCTTTGTTCTTATTTTAACTCTTCTCCCTCACTGGCTTGTATAGAAGCAGCTTTTAGTTTGACATCTTACCAAAAATCTTAAACAGACTATTTAATTCAATCCTTGAAAATGAAGACAACCCAAGCCTTTAGGCTACTTCACAAATAGGCTAGAACTGAATTCATGACTAGCCAGCACTTTTCTTTATATAGGTCATCTTTATTGTTTGTATGTTTGTTAAAAGGAAGTAATTGGATTAAACTTAGACCTTCCAGAACACACACACACACACACACACACACTCAAAGGGACATATTAACTATGTCTTTCTATATATGTGCTATTTAGACTAGATCAGAATCTATATTAGCATTAAATGAAAAGTAATAACTATGAGAAAATAAGAATTATAATTTCTGGTTTTACTTTTTATTTAGAAAAAAATCTTTTTTATTAGATCATTTGGTAGTTATATTATAATGGAATTTAAATTAAGAGAATAATTTTTTCCTGTACACAACAATCTATGTTATTTTTTTACTGCTAATTTATCTACCTTGTTCTCAACTCCAAATACTCTATATATGTAATAATGATGCATAAACTATACATACTCAAATAATACTTTATTCCATAGATTGGTTTTGGGCTCATTGGGTGACCCAGAGTGGCAGGATAGCCATGTGTGACGGAGCAAAGGAGCTCTTTCAACCACACTTAACTACTTCTAACATTTGGATACATTCTATCTGCAGAAAAATATATAGAAATAGAAATGATGAGTGGAAAGATGCATATTTGTATGGGTGTATGTATGAATGGATGGATGGATGGATGTATAGATGGATATATAGATGGATGGACAGATGGAAGGGTGAATGGGCATGTGGATGTTCATAGATGGGCAGATGCATAAATGGATGAGTGGAAAGATGGATAGATGGATAGACAGACAGATGGACAAATGGGTATGCACGTGGTTGAATGAATTAATTTTTGAGGACTATACTAAGAGAATGAAAAAGGCATCTAGAATCCAAATACTTGGCACTACTCTTTGAAGGCCTAGGTTCTAGGATACAACTTTAACCTATGATCTATACCTATTTTCTTTTGTATTCCTATTGATTTTATGTAACTTTCAGCTTGTGGGAACTGGGAACAATATTCTGTTTAAATATAATACTTTTTGACAACAAAATACTGCTCTTCATACTAGAATAAATGTAGGCCTCTTCTGGAAGCCACTTTACCTAGTATTTATTCAAAATTCTTGAACTGATATTCCTTTATGTATGCATATAAAGATAGACATACATGCATACAATAACAATGAATGGGAAAAAGGGCCATGAAATTGAAAGAGAGCAGATGGGAGTATATGGGAAGGTCTGTAGGGAGAAGATTATATCAAAGTTTCCCTCAGCAACAGATCATGGATGGCCAGAAGCCATTTAGCAAGATTTATTCAGTCTTCTCCTGACTCTTGTATATGAACATGCCCACAATTCCAAGAATATCCAACCCTTTTCTCATTCCCTGACTGCATGGAACTCATGCTCATAAAGGTTCTGTAGATTTTCTATAGCAAGAGAGGGACTAGTAAACCCCTGGCTTTCCCACATCATTTGTGCATATTTAGTTCACTCCAGATGTTACCTGAAATTTAAAACAAAGCTAGGAAAATCCTTGGATGATTTTACCTTGTAAATATAAAATAAAGTCATGATGTGGGCACTGTGCTTATAAAACAGAAGTCAGTGCTAATCCTCTGAAACATTAAGTATAGGTCTGAGTTAAGAAGTAATGTTCCTAATGCTTTAAGTTGTACCCATTGGAAGGAAGGAGAGAAGATAAAAGGTGAGCCTTTATTTGGAGTTATAAATTAAACAACTTTATGGACATAAACCTTTTCCCCTTGTTAGAGATTATTATATATCATTTATTTCTATAATTTCCTCACTCCAAACCCTCCATGTGCTCCCCATTTTTCTCTCTTTCAAATATATAGCCTTTTTCCCATTAATTGTTATATATATACATGTATATATATGCATGTATATATATATACATATAAATACACATTTATGCCTACATATAACCTGCTCAACCTACATGTTACTCTTGTATATGTTTCAGAGTTGTTCATTTGGTATTGGATGACCAATTCCAGTACTCTCCACTGAAGAGGACTATTTCTCCCACTCTCAACATTCCTTACTTGCCTGTAGTACTTTGTGTAGGGTTAATGCCCCTTGGACTTTCCCCATCCACTTTTTATATGTTAATTATTTTTACTCATATGTAGGTATCTGCAAGAGTTTCTGAATACTATATGTATGCAAGTGCCCAATAGAAATCTGATCCTTGGAACCTGAGATATAGGCAGTTGTGATCTGTCTGATATGACGGTGCTGGAAATCAAACACAAGTCCTCTCCAAAAGTAAGCATTCTTAACCATGATCATCTCTTCAGCACTGTGACATGGAACAGTTTCCAGTATAAGAAGTTCCATGCTTTAAAGCAAGAACCACAAAGTTTAAAGTATTTGAACACATGAATACAAATAAGTATGTTTGAAATGATGTCACCCTCCCAACTGAGACATGCCACAGAGAAGTTCTCCTGAGCGGCTTCCTTGTTAAGTCATGCTCTGGAAGACAACATTAGCTTATCTAAACCTGGGCACAATGTCATATCTATTTTATAAAAAGTGAATTTCCTCATTTGCCCTTTGGACCTAATGAAAATTTGTATCCATGTTGAGTCTGCATTTACCTCAGCAGGACAAGGAAAAGCCTTTTTCCTGTCTAAGGCTGATTCTTAAATTTCTAAGTCCACCAGGCCAATTAAGCACAGCTGGGTCGACATCAGTTCTGCTCACGTGTGACAATTAAACTGGCAAGAAGAAAATCAATCATCATTTATCAGTAAATCTGTCCAGAGGCTTTCAGAGCTGCTAACTGGGTCAAGCAGAGCTAAGCTACCTGGTTCTCACTTAGAGACCAAATGTTTAAAGACTACAAGAGGGTGCGTTTCTCCCCGGAAGACAACCTTGGTACCAGCACCCCATGTCATGGTTTTATATAACAAAATGTAACTAAGGAGGATGTTAGTTTATAATTCCAAATACCTTACACTATATCCTGTTCTGCCTCAAACTGGGAATTAGAGAAAACTGCGTGTAGTCACTGTTGTCATTTATTGTCACCCAAATAATGTCTTTCTGGAAGTTTAAGAGTTCCTTTGCATAGGATGCATCCTCTTATGAAACCACATTTGCCATGAGTAGATTTTAGTGACAGCTTCATGGTGCATGGTCTAGACCTGGCAAAACTTATATAGATCTGTAACAGAAGGAAACATAGGCAGGTGGTTAGCAACAGCAAAAGATGTCAGCCAGACTGGATTGCCTATGGAAGGTATCACCAGATCCTAGCACTCATCAGATACAAAGCAATGAAAAATCCACACACACATGTATGGCTATGCATGCACATATACAAAAACATGCCCATGCATGTACTCCTATACATTTATGCATGTGTGCACACATGCATACAAACACACACATGCACAAATGCAACAAAAAAACTTCTAAGTGAGAATAGACAGTCAACAGAGAGTCGAGTAAATGCTAAGTAGGAACCCAGTGCCATCCTGAGAGCTGCCTCAAGTCTTATTACTCTCATTTAGAAGAAGACAGCTGTTAATAAGTAGAACCAATAAATGTAAGAGGGTTTATGGGATGCTTTACATAGGTAGCATTTGTCAATCAGAGTTCTAAGGTAAGAAATGGAGGCTTATGACACTACTTTCCATAAGCAGAAGTGTAGTGAGAACAGTCCATAGGGATAGGGAACACATCTGCCCATATTAAGAATGTAGAAGGGAATAGATTGTAGCAGGAGAGAATTAGTAAGGGGAATTATGGGAAAAATTTGAATGAAGCAATCCTCATCACGAGTGAATCCCAGTGCACAAGCAAAAGGCACTGTTCTAATGCACACTCGGTTCTGGAACTCTGATGGTGAAGGGCACACAAAATGAAATGTAAATTCTATTTCCATGAAATATTCAAAGCCATCATCTTATCCCACCAAACCACCTGTCCATTTGGAAGAAAAATGTGGAATTCTGGCTTGTTCCTTAGGCCTAGTGAAGAAGTGTTTTAAAGATTCACTCTGTCTGCCATTGTGCCAAAAAGAATAGATATAGGACTTGTGCCTGAGAAGTCAAATCCTTAGCCATACCACAGTCTGTGAACATCAGCCATTGTCCTCACTATTTCTTTAACATTCCAATGCTGAACTCCTCAATTACATAATTTAACCTCCCCCTTACTCAAGAATAGGAGGACAAACAATGGATGATCCAGTGCCTGACCACAGGCCAAAACATTAAGGAATGACTAACTGTTGTCTTGGCGGAGAATGAAATGCATCATAGCATGGTCTATCTCTGAGACAGCAAGAAAGGCAGGGTGAATGCTATAGCTCTTGTAACCAATAGTGAACCTTCCCAAGAATTTCATTTGCATTCCCACTGTGGCCATGCAGAAGAGTTACCAGGTCAGGTCAAAAGCTGACAAAGAGCAGGATAGCAAAGACCTTCCCAAATTCTGACAATTTCCCATTGTGTAACAGCTGGAGCATCTGCAGTTCTGAGGAGAAGAAAACAGCAGGCAGGAAAGAATTTTGGTATCCCTAATATGTCCTTCCCACAACCTGCTTCCCTCTCTCCACATGAGAATAGGAAGCAGAAGCTCTTGGGCAAAGCTGAACATAGACAGAAGAGGCTACCCTTTAGCACTGATGGCCAGGCTGCAGAAGGAGAGCCAAACCTATATGCTGCTACCATGTAGCCATCACCGTGATTTAAGTAGCTTACAACATCCATCTGCTAGTCTACATTTTGGTAAATGAGAAGTTCCACGTGGCACAGCTGGGTTCTGTGCTTAGAGTCTCACAGGCTAAATGCAAGATGTTGGCCAGCAAGACTCTTATGCAGAGATTTTGGAGGAGAATTCACATCCAGACTCATTTGGTTGCTGGCAGAAAGTAGTTTCTTGTGGCAACAGATCTAAAGTATCCATTTCCAGGCTCTTGGCCAGTAGCCACTCTCAGTTCCTTTTGGCTCTGCGTCCTTATATGTGGCTCTGTCTATTCTCAGGACTAACTGTATCACATTGAAGCGTCGTAGAATCTCTGACTTCTGCTCTTCCTTTAAAGGGCTCTAGTTATGGTCTCTGTCTTCCATTCTCATTCTCATTCAAGGTAACATACTCAGGGGCCTGGCATGTCTCCAATATGCAGAATTTTTACCCAGAGTCTAAAAGAAAGTAATTCCAGAAGTCCTGGGGAGAATCACCCCAGGCATTTACCTTCACACACACACACACACACACACACACACACACACACACACATACTGGATCAGGTTAGAAGTTAAATTACCACTAAGGTTTGAAAGTACAGATGGCTGTTTGCAAAACCAAGGACTATAAAGCTGTTAGCAAAGAGCATCAACACTGGTTCTTTCAGACTTGTTTTGTTTGGCCTCTCCAGCCACTAAAGATACATAATATCACTTAATGTCAACAGGAAAAAAAAAGAAGCCAGTCCCACAAACTCCCAGGTCCAGATCCTTGGCTTGGTTAGCATGTCTGTTGTCCTCTGGACTCTGGCTCGTTTCAGCTTCCCTCATGGTCTCGGAAACATTGTGGAGCTATTTGTACTGCCTGCTTGGTCATGCTCTAAAGAATTCCCCAAATCCAGGCAGTTCCACACTGTAAAATGAGGTCATTGGCATGGATGATCTACTTGTGCTGAGAGGCTGTAATTTTAGCCTATAAGATGGATTCTTGGGTCAGTTTACCAAATAGGTTTAAAATGATCATCTAATACCCAGGGTGGCCCATGTCCCTTGAGTGTGGTATAAAGGCCATAAAACGCTCTGAAAATCAGGCAGGAAGTTGCTGGGAAATGTCAATAACTAGCAAATGCACTTTTCCACTGGATAACGTTTAGGCACTGACTTCTTTAAAAGTAAACAGAAAATGGAGATGGGGAAAGGACAAAGTTACCATCAGCATTGAGATATCAGGCATCGATCCAAGAAGGAAGGAATTGAGGGAAAACAAACATCACCAAAAGAGAGCCGTTCCCTTGTGATTACTCCAGAAAAAGGAGCCAAGAGTTTATATGACTGTTTGGTTTGTTTTATTTATCTTTCTCCCACAAGATATAAATCAATCTATTTAGATAGGGATGGTCAAAAGAACACATTTTATTGCTGTTGATAATTTCCCAGCAGAGAAGGATCATTGTGTTTCATTTTTAACTCTTTTGCCTTTCCTTTGGTCTTGTGAAATCCCACAAGTTTATGGAAAGTTGTTCAGATGAGGACCGTGAACATAGGAACTACTCATATCTCTAATCCACATAAAAGTGGAAACACACGCCTCTGCTCATACACACACACACACATACACACACCACTAGAAACCCAAAAAACTAATTGAGTGCCAAGTACTTCTGGTACCCTAAGGAGAATATATATATATATATATATATATATATATATATATATATATATATATACACATTATCCTGAGGCTGCCAGAAACTTTGCCGACTGAATGAATTATAGAACAGGAAGCAGATGGGCTGTGTGTATGAAACAACCACTATCTGGCAAGATGTGCTGTGCAATTTGGCTGCAAAGATTAAATTGAGCTATTGAATGTTTAATACACTATGCATAACAAAAAGAGCCAGAGCCACAAAACAGCATAAATTACAGAATTGGTATTCACACGGCCTTTCCCAGGAATCAATACACTGCCACCACTCAGAAGACTGTTGTTTAATACACATAAAGAAGAGAAGAATTCTTCTATTAAAATGAGTTATCTGGGCTATTTACCAAAGGCAGTGATTTAGCAGTGGTAAAGTCTGTGTATTGCTGTTGAATGCAGATGATAATGCTTCTTGTCCTTGTCTGCCCGTTTCATTGCGCCCATCAGTTGCTGGGGCTGTGAGTCCCTTGGGTACATTAGCAGTCAGCCCAGGAAGTGTGTTTAAGTAATGGACATAATGTTCACATTTGCTAGGCCAGCCTTCTTCCTAATCATGAATTATTCTTCCCCAAGGCTCAATCGGAACATTACTTTAGAAGCAGAAGATTTAATCCTTTTCAGCTGATTGGAGGGAATGATTACAGTATTATTTTCTTGTACAGGCTGTCTCCAGTGAAGGTGCCTTTTTCTGTCCCCATCTTTAATAGGCAGCAATCTTTATTTCCCTGGAGGAAAATGGCAATGAATTTGAAATGGGATAAATCTTCAGGAATGCAAGATAGTAAAGCCATAGATCACTGCTGGTTAGTTAATTAGTTTAGCCCTGACTCTTTTCATATTCAAGATAGAATACTTTGTAACAGTGGAAACAGTGGGTAGGTGGGTGGGTAGGAATGTGGGTAGAGTGGGAGAGAGAGGATCCTGCTCTACAGCTGTATGTACATGAATAGTCAGCCTTAAAGCTCCAATGCCCACACAGGTCTCCATTGCACAACCCACAAAATAAAATTCTCAGGACTCACTAAACACCACCATTCCTGAGGCCACCATAAGTGCAATTTACATTATAGAGATTGCAGCTATATTTGGAATAAATGTTTATAGCAGAAGAAAGGAAGAACTGGGCAGAATATCTTAAAGGGATTGGAATTGTCATCCTAAAAGAATATTTATATACCGGAATGGCCCAAACAAAGATGTGGGAGGGATAAAATTGTCCTTAACCATTTCTGGTAGACTCTGTTAACCACTCCACAAGGAAATAGTAAATAACTGACCATTATTTTTTATTTCTTATTTTTCAGGTTTTTTTTCTTGATTAATGTATCTAGAACACTGGGAGTATCTTAGAAATTAGTTAACCTGTGTTTGCAGATCCAATGCCAGGGCATACCATCATCCTTACACTTCCTAAACAGCTCATTTCAGGGGAATGATCGCAGGAACAACTTTTGATTTCCCTGAAGTCTAGGTGTAGGAGGAGCCCCTACCATGTCCACTTCCTTTCCACTTCTTATAAAAGTAGCAAATAAAGAAACCTATCAAACTAAAAGAGATTAACAGAATTATAACTAACTCTTTGTCAGCTAACACATCTCACATATGATTTAAAGCCAACAGTTCCCACGTCTGGCTGCCTGTGATGTATTTAGAATTAAACAAGGTCATGTTGCCTTGGCCCTGATTATAAATATATTATGTCTAAGTGATGAATGCAGCATTCATGGGGAGTATATCAGGAGCTCCAGAGGCTGGGCCTTTTCAATCTCTCCTCAGTGCCAAGCCAGAGACATAAAATAAACAGTCTAGCAGAGTGAGTGCCCCAGAACCCACCACACACCAGGTCACAGGACTGATTTGGTTTCCCATCACAGAATAACAGGAGCACAAGAGAGAGAAGGGAAGATGCAAGAAGGAAACTGTAAGCCCCTGGAAGCAGGATGCAAACCTGAAAGTGTTGTCTTTGCCCAGTTCCTTTGTCCCTCTCAGCCCATGAATTTATGCCATGAAGACAGGTAGAAGGGTTTTGTTTTTGTCCCAAAGGGAAATGTGGCATGATGTCCTTCTTTCTTCAGGCATTTAATCCCACCACCTTCTTGACCCTCTAAAGTACTCAGAACTCCAGAGAGTTACTTCAAGTGACCTTTCTGTTTTAAAGGCTGTAGGAAGATATTTGAATGGTTTGATCTGGAAAATATCATCCTAAGTGAGTTAACCCAGTCACAAAAGAATACACATGGGATTCAATCTCTGATAAGTGGATATTAATTAGCCCAGAAGCCCTGAATACCCAAGGCACAAATCGCATAACAAATGACTCCCATGAAGAAGTATGGAGAAGGTCCTGATCCTGGAAAGGATTAATCTAGCATTGGAGCGGAATATAAGGAAAGAGAAAAAAGGAGGGAGGTGATTGGAGAGTGGATGGAGAGAAGAAGGTTTATGGGACATATGGGGAGGGGGGATCCGGGAAAGGGGAAATCATTTGGAATGTAGACAAAGAATATAGAAAACAAAAATATTAAAGAAAAAAGAAAAAGAAAAAGAAAAACATGTGGCTCAGAAGCCCATTTAGAACTATCACTTGTTAGTACCCATACCTGTCTACAAGAGACAAGCTTCAAGCCTCATTATCTGGTCAACACCATTAAATTCTGCTACCATTGACCCCAAACTCTGTTAAAAGGTGCCAAGTTTGGAAAAAGACCTCCAACAATGCCTCTCTGCTAATTTCTTCAGTTAATAAAATGTTTATCAGTCATCCCTCTTCCTCTCTCAGCAGCTTAGTTTGCCAAACTTATCCTTCTAATCTGAGAGTCTGCTAGCCACATCCTCAAACCCTACCCTTAAAAAGTTGACTCCCACCAAGTTCTCCTCTAGAAAGATAGTGCTCCCTCTCCAAAAACAAATATATACATAAAATAACTGTTGCTGTTCTACTGTAGCTAGAAGTAGATGCCTGTAGTATAAGGTAAGCAGTAATTGAAGGTTCTCATGATGACAACTTTGACTTTTTCTCCCTTCCTTCTGCAATATAACAAACTCAGAGAAGTGGTCAAATCTCCAAAGCGAAAGAGAAGTCTTCTTTTGTGAGGACAGCCAGTGCACCTAATTGCTGAGCTGTCTCTCTGGGCCTGAGCCACTGTTTTCTAAAGCAAGCTTTCCAAACCACCATTAGACATTCTAGTTGCAGACCCATAGGACATTTGAAGTAATAGAAACTGGGATGTTCCATGTGTGCATATATGTTGAGACAAACAGTCCCTATTGTAGTTCTACAAGGCAGCATAGCTCATAGCATGACAACTGGTTTTTAGGGTTCATACTTTATTATAAGGTCTTTTAGTTTACAAGTCTCTATTGAGGCTTCCCAACACACCCTGGTAATCTTTACTTACATCTAGAATATATATGAGATTTTTATTTTAGGGAATTTAAACTTAAAAGAGAATAAGACTATATGCTAAAAAAAAAATCTCAGACCTGTGCCAACTCCAGTTATGTGCCGCACAGCTGCTCTGTGCCTTAGATCTTTTGAGTTCCAATCCTGGACCATTTTCATTCTCGTTCCTGACTCACACCCCACAAGGGCCCCACAGGATCCCTCTAACCTTGGCCCCGGGCAAGCATTACCTGCCTGGTCACTCCCTATGCCCTCAATCCTGCTCCCTGAAACAGTCCCAAGCATCATTATGACACTGTCCTGATTGGCCTCTGATTGTACATCTTACAATTAATCCTAGAGCTCCTTCCAGCCACAACTCTAATAAGGCATCCCAGTCACACTAAGCTCTGGCACAGGCCACTCCTTTCAAGTATGGTAAATCACAGCTTCTCTGTGAGATCCATCTGCTCAGGCCCAGTAACCTTTCCACTTGTGATCCTGTGTATCATAGGTAACACAAGATCCATCTAGTTCCAGTAAGTTAATCCTCCTTCACCCCAGCCTAGCCAGCACATCTTCTATCCTAGGTGCCAGAGCACCCCTACTCTATTGCTCAGGCCCTAGTCTACCAGCCTTGGCTCCACTCTTCTTGGGCTCTCCCAGCTCACCTAGCCCACAATTCAACTTTAGAATTCTGGCCTAGTGGATTAAAACCTATCCAAAAAACCAGCATCCTCAATCTGGATGTCGAGGTCCAAAATAACAAACAAAAGAACAAACTAATGAACAAATGGGGGGGGAGGAGTGGGGAGAGAGAGAGAGAGAGAGAGAGAGAGAGAGAGAGAGAGAGAGAGAGAGAGAGAAGCAGCAGAGGAAGGCAAACTAGGAAAGAAAACCTAGAAAATATGCCCCCTCCCCCAATCACTGATCCAAAAGTAATGTTCATGCAGAAATCACTTAGATAAAACTCAAGAAACAGATTTTTTTTTAATTTAAAAACATGTTTAGCAAGTTTAAAACATTCAATGATAACCAACACTTGAATGGACTTAAAGAGGACACGAATGACTTCCTTGCAATCTTAACAGAGTAGAAGGCAAGTAGTCAGGCCAGTAGGGAGATGAAGGTTTAAGAGTGATCAATATATATTACGTACATGTGCAAAAATGTGATTAATAATTGCAAAAATCTACATAAAGTAGAATATGTCAATCAGCAATTCTAAGCCAGGTTCCTGGTCTTAGTTTGGTGGGCCTGCAAGGCTACACATTCTGTTTGGTTACTTTGTAGCACTGCATCTGAATTCCATGCCTGATTCTTGTGTCCAAGAATACATCCATATTGTGTTTGTCTGTAGAAGCTTTTCTGAGTCATTTTGTTTTATTTTTAAAAGCAAATTGGTAATACAGACCCAGTATGTACTGAATAAAGCATTATTACTGACCTGCGAAACACTGATGTCAAACACATGTGGGAATGATCAGCCACCTGAACTGGTTAGAGCTGTCTCCAGACCGCTGTCTGCGGAAGCAGTACGAATGTAGTTATGGTGTTGAAACAGCTTTACCTGACAAAGAACACAGTGTGAAAATACAATGATGCTTTCAGGGGGAGTAGACATAGCTAATAGTGTCAAGAAATGAGGCTAGACAAAATATGGGTAATGTAAACATGAAGACAGGTCCTTCCTGCTTGGAGTGTAGGAATTAGGATCTCTGAGGATTCTGAAAGAGTGCTATCTTGATCACTTCAGGAAGTCACACAGCAATACTACAAGTTAAGCCAAGTATGATTATAACCACTACTACTTCAGTGCTGGAGAGGAGGGAGAAAAAGCTACAACTGGAGGATTATAAATTTGAGAATACAGATCAGTACTCTAGCTCAATAAATAAACAGCAGTTACAAATCAAGAACACTAAATACTATGTTGCATAGCTCTGTCTTTCAAGCAAAAGAGCCAATTGCTTTAATCAGAAAAGTCCTGACTTCTTGCAAGAGACCCTTCATGACATACTGAGTATAAATATTAGCTCCTAGAAAAAAGATGTGGAGAGGTTTATTGGATTTCAACTTGTATTCCAACCACTCTGCTATACCTTCCAGACATAACTCTTCACTAATTGTGCCTGACCTTGTGATCTTGGAGCGAATGCTAGAATAGGCAGAGTGAGAAGGAATAACTGAACGGGAGCTCTATCTGTGTGGCCATGAATCACTCATTGTCCAATGTGAGTCCAATGCAGCATCTTTGGGGTTACATATTCTCCTGCAAGTCAGTCTTCATTCATAGGCTATACGTAAGCCCAATAAACTCATGGGATTTCCAAGGCAAACTGTTGTGCAGAATTTGTCCTGTGGCTTGTTAATGGGGATGCATGTTCTTTACATCCCTTCTGGGAAGGAATTCTTAGAACACAAGGCTTACTAATCTACATATATTTGTTTCTCACAGTCTGGGGAATGGAAAGTCCTTGGCATTTATAAATCCGGTATCTGGATGAAGCTTTCTTCTGATTCACAGATGTCACTCTTCTTCTGCACCCTCATGAGAAAGGTAGAGGGAGCTTGTTCCTGGGCATTAATCCCACCAGAAAGGATTCTTCCTCATAATCTAATTGTCTCTCTAGAGCCAACTCCTTGAAGATTAGGATTTTACTAGATATATTTGTTAAAGACATAAATATTGACTCCATTGAAGACAACTTCAAAGATCATATATTAAGTTTAATGGGCAAACTCCAGCACTTTTGGGTCAAAAGCAGCACATATCTGCCATGTAAAACAGCTGAACTGTAGAGCTAGAATGCATGGTGGGTAGGTGAAATCAATCTTGTTTCAGATAGCTAAATAAACTTTCTTTAGTCCTGACCAAGAGATCAGTCATGATCCTTTTTAACTTATCCTTATCTTGTAGGAAATGCCTACAAAATCAAAGAAAGTCAAATTAAAAATAGCAATCATAGCACTAGACAAACAGGCAGTAGAACTCAGGAGATCCTAAGGTAAACTTACAGATTTAAGGTATGGGGTGGGGTATGAGCATCACTCAGTAGTAATGAGAAGGCAACTACCATGAGACCACCGATAAGGCAACCTGAATCAACCATGGTTCTTTGGGTTAAATCAGCATTGGAAATTGGATTCTCTGAATATCCGCGGATGAAACTAGTTTCTCCAAAACAAAGACCTGTAATTCCAATTCATCAGAGATGAGAGTAGCAGCGGGAATGCTGTTCAATATATTCTTCCCTGTGTTGAAACTAACACAAGAAGCCAAATTCTGAACACGAGGTTGCTGGAAAGTCCTGATGAGTTTGCATGGAGAAGGTTGTACAGTATACATGATCTTTGGCATCTAAAGGCAATGATCACATCTGGGTAGTCCTGAGGCCTCTCTCTTAATTAGTACTGGATTCACAGGGGCAGAATATTCTCTCGATGTCGGATCATTTCTCAACAGCTTCTGAAGGATTATTAAGAGAGCCAGACTATTTTATCTGTGTCTATGTAAGTGGAATGCACTAGTGAGGAAAAACATGAAAGGGACTTTCCAAGGGGCAGAAAGCCAGAGACCACATGACACCATAACTCTCAGTTCTGAGTAGAAAGACCCTTCTCTCTAGACCTGAATCAATCATTGCTTGTTTACTGTTCACTTTAGCATAATATTACTCTGTTTTTCAAAATTAAGCTCTAGCTCTACCTTTGCTGCCTTAAAGTTTTCTGGCCACCAACTGCTTCCTACCCTGCCCCCCCCCCCCCCGCAAAAAAATTGTAAAAGAATCTACATATCAAACAGTAGCAGGATGCCTTTAAAAGTCATTGGCATTCTTAGAATTAAAGATAAAGATAGTAGAGAAAACGTTATCTCACACCCTCTTCATTTAACAAGATGCACAAAGCAAAAAAAAAAAAAAAAAAAAAAAAAAAAAAAAAAAAAACCAAAAACAAAAAACAAAAACAAAACAATAAAGACTAAAAGCCTACCAGTTGTTAGACTGTTTTGCATACTGATGTAAGCCTGCATGTCAAGAGATGGAAACATATCAAATGTTATAAGGAATGGATGTTTGAGAATATTATATAAAGTGCAAGAATGCAGAAAAAAAGGACAGTATGTCAGAGATACTAATCTCCAAATTTGGGCTCCCTTATTATTAGCTCTTACATAGGAATATCTTTAAGATGAAATTGAGTGTATTAAAATGGTTTAGGGAATTGAGATAATCTATTGTAACATGTCTGACCTGTAGAGACAATTGGGTATCCTTTTAGAGAAATTTTAGGTTTTGAGCATTCCTACTTTATCAAATCGAATATACATCATTTCTGTCAAATGAAACTTATTCAAATCTGTTCCTGGCCCATTTCATGTATCCATAGATAGCTTGAAGGGCAGGTTGTCATTCCCTCCAAATGAGAATGAAATGAATAAGCTATTTCTCTCTCTAGAGACTGAGTGAGAAGGGCAACCAACATAGTGTCTGAAATCTGAGGGCCATCAGACACAGAGCAGACTTCATTCTGTTTCTGGTCTTTTTATGGTTAGATATAAGTTAAAATGCTTTTGGCAAAATATTTACTTAATTAAGGAGATTCACCTGATCAATACAGATGCAGAAACTCATAGCTAAGCATCGGACTGAGCCCAGGGACCCCAATGGAAGAGCTAGGGAAAGGACAGAAAGAGCTGAAGTGGATTGCAACCCCATAGGAAGAACAATATCAACTAACCAGACTACACAGAGCTCCCAGAGACTAAACCACCAACCAAGGAGCAGACATGGAGGGATCCATGGCTATAGATGTATATGTAGCTAGGATGAACTTATCTGACTTCAATTGGAGGGGAGACCCTTAGTCCTGTGGAGGCATGATGCCCCAGCCTAGAGGAATACTAGAGCAGTGAAGCTGGAGTGGGTGAGTGGGTGTAGGAGCACACTCATAGAGGCAAAGGGGAAGGGGAGAGGCGATGGGATAAGGGGTTTGTGGAGGGGTAACTGGGAAGGGGATATCATTTGTAATGTAAACAAATAAACAAATTTCGGATCAATAAAAAAATCCGAAAAAAAAATTAGAAGAGGACCTTAGCATGGCTTCTTCTGCTTCCTCCTTCACTGTCCCTCCTGGAAGGCACTTGGAGACACAGGTAAAACTAGTTTGCATTTACCCACATTTGAAATTTTTGTTTGTTGCATTTACCCACGTTTGAAATTTTTGTTTATCTCCCACTCTTTGTAATTCAGAGTACTTCTTACTGAAGAAAATGCATCATTTAGTCCTTCAAAAGGAATGGATGAGTAGTGAATTCTCCAAGAAGTACACCATGTCACAAATTGTGTCACTCTGTTTCTATGCCCATCTATATTTTGTACTTTTTTTTTTTAACAGTTTAGCTAGAAATAGACTTCTAGGTTGTTTTATAGTAAGATTTTTATGGAAAGATTCAATCTAACATTCTGTGAAAGGAGGTATGAATTGTTGCTCCCAGGAACAAGAAAGGGCTATTGTAATGATTAGCTTATTCTCAAGTTAACATGGCTAGAGTCACCTGGGAAGAAGAAACCTCAATCACTGGGTCATTTTCTTCATTAATAATTGATGTGAGAGAGGCCATCCCACGAAGGGGTGGAACTACTTTGGATAAGTAACTCTTGGTCATATCAAAAAGAAAGCTGAGGCTTAGGTGCTTATTAGCTTAATTCTTTCACAGTCTCTGCTTTAGTTCCAGCCACCCAGTTCCTCTCCTGCTCAAATTTCTGCCCTCTATAGTGGATTGTGAGCAAGACAAATAAGCCTTCATTTTCTGTCCCAAGTTGCTTTGGGTTATGGTGTTAATCATATCAACAGAAAGTAAACCAGTAAACCAGTGTTATAGGGCTGGTTAACTAGAATTTGCTATGTGAGAATAATGCTGCAGATGCAAAGCCAATTAATCTCTTGCTGTCTTTAGGTCATTTGATAGAAATTCATTGCCCTCCTCTTTTTCTGACCTAGCATTCTTTCAGTTTTCAGGAAAAAAGAAAAAAACCTTTAAAATGTTTTAACTTTACAGACCACTAGAAAGTACCAACCAAAAATCTAGGAATATCATTGGGTAACATATAAAACCTTCAGTAGAGTTTTCTCCACTTGGCTGTAACATACCTACTTAATGTTACCACTCTTGTAAGATTTTGAACAAAGAGACAGGACCCTGAGGCTTGTTCAGGAAAACTGACTTACTTAATGTTCCCACATAAGTTTGAACTAACTCTAGTTCATAAAATAAGTGATCTGAGGAATACAACAAAGCAAGGCCTTTCATATAAACTTAGCTTCTTTGTCTTCCTTTCATTGGATAATTTCAACCCGAAAAGTGGTATTTTAGAGATGGCACCTATGTGAAGAAATGGAGCCTGCTCAGGGAATGTAGCAAGGTCTCACATAATGTCTTTGGTAGAAACTGAACTAATGATGGCCTCCCTTTCCTTCTAGGTCTCTGGGAAAGCTGACAATGCAAGTTATGGGTTTCAGGAAAGATATGGTCAAGGTCATGTATATTCAAGGACATTACTCAGCCCGAGTGGTTATTTTCCTTTTCTTTCCCCCAACTCTTAGAACTTTCTTCCATACCACAACCTAATTAGAAAAATCCTTAGTTTATCTTTTTTCATCTGTAACTATACATTTTTATGTACCACTTTCTACATTGGAATATGTTTTAGAGACAACATTAATCTGTTTTGTTGATCCATGGTCATTCATATTTGGCTCAATCAATTAGACTTTTTGCCTTTTGAGGTGAGAGTTGTGCTTTACATTAATAGTTCAACACAACGGGGGCCCCCAAGAATGATCTACTCTCATGGGGGTATTAACTGTATTGATGTCATATACAGATACTAACATAGGCCATTTGTGCTGACCCATCCTTGTTTACTCCTGAGGTGGGTAGTAATGAGCTCTCTTTGGATTCTCACATACTCAGGCACTCATGTTCATTTGGCCAATAGTCTGTTAGATTATTCTGAATTGGCTGTTGAAAATCTTATTATATTTTAGAGAACAGATCTGTTATTTTTTGGAAAATTATATTAGTGCAATAATTTTCAACCTTTCTAATGCTGTAACCCTTTAATAGAGTTTCTCACATTGTTGCAAACCCAACCACAAAATTATTTCTGTTGTTACTTTGTAACTATAATTTTGCTACTGTTATGAATCATAATGTAAATATCTGTGTTTTCCAATGGTCTTAAGCAACACTTGTGAAAGTATACTTTGTCCCTCAGTGGTCATGACATACAGCTTGAAAATAGCTGTATTAGAATATTTGTTTATTTACTAGAATTCATCATGTTTATCCTGTTAGTACCCCAATATCTAATTTTGGATTTTCTGGAAACCTCTCATTACAACCTTATCCCTCTCAGTTTAGCAATTCTAGAAGGATAGCCATAAAGACATCACAGGTAGGAGATATGTTTTTCCTCTATGAAGAGCAAAGTAGAAGGTAGGAAGGAATGTCTCAGGTCAGGCCTCATATGCATGTCTAAGGTACATATGAAGGCTGTGGTGGTTTGAGTAAGAATGTCCCCCATAGGTGAATATCTTTGAAATAGTCATACAGTAGTGGCACTACCTGGAAGGATTAGGTTGTGTGCCCTTGTTGTGGTGAGTGTGTCCTTATTGGAGGAAGTGTGCCATGAGGGATGGGCTTTGTGGTTTCAAGGGCCCAAACCAGGAACAATCTCTTCCTGAAACCTGAAGATCCAGATATTGAACTCTCAAATTTTCCAGCATCATATTTGCCTATATGCTAGCATACTCCTTGCTGAGAAGATAATCAACTCAACTTTTGAAACGATAAGTATGCTCCAATTGAATGCTTTTGTTTTTAATAAAAGTTACTGAAACAATAAACACTAAGACAACAGATATACACCTAGAGTCTAGAACACCTTTACATTCCAACAAATATACATGATCCATCCTGAAACACAGTGGAAAGACTATACTCAGAAAGTGAACTCCTCCTATACACATAAATCTGATCCAATCTCAAATTCCTGAAACTAAATAAAATGTTTCAATTTTCAGAGCTAAAATGTCATTAAAATGGAAAATAACTTCAAGGAATGGGAAAGTGCTTATAGAAAAAACTACCTTTTGGTAATCCCACACATTTTCTCTTTTATAATAATGATAATGGAATTTGCAAGGATTTTTTTTTTTAAATACAAGAGTGTTTGTTATTCCCTATTTCTTGCTGCTTGACTTATGCAGGGACTCTTTCTCTCCCTGGCATTTGCTAAAGAATTTCAGATCATTCTATTAATACACAAAATAGAATTTTTTCTGACTCTTACTAGATATATCCATTTATAAGGGGGTCTTCTCTATTATCTTTTAAAACAGAGAAAGCATCACCTTTTGACCATTTAGCCTTTCAGTAAGCCACTCTTCTATCTCAAATCATAAAGATCTGACCTTTTTTCTGCTAAGAATGCACTCTGGTTTAATATAATTGTTCTTTGTGTTATTTGGCTCTGAGTACATAATAATTGTTATTTTATTGTTTTTCTTTTTCTCCTTCCTCTTATTTTTTTTCAACTTGGCACAAGCTACAGCTATTTGGGAGAAGGGAATCTTAACTGAGAAAATACCCCTGTCTGATTATCCTGTCACAAGCTTGTGAATTATTTTGATTGATGATTGATATAGAAGGAATCAGTCTATTACAGTTACTGTCGTCTGTGGGAAGGTGACCCTAAATCCTATAACAAATCAGGATGAGCACATCATGTAGAGAAACCAATAAGCAGCAAGCCTACATGGCTTCTGCTTTAGTTTCTGATTCCAGGATCCTGTCCTGCTGGAGTTGCCACCATGATTTCACTCACCAATAGAGTATGATCTGGGAGTAGAAGCTGAAATAAACCCATTTATCTCTCAGATGTTTTTGACCATGATTTTAGCATAGCCATAGAAAACCCTAAGACATTTATATAATTATGTTTGTGCCATTTTGTCTGTTGGCTTTTATTCACTATGTGTCTATGAGTTAGTTTGTCGGAGACCAAACCCTAGAAAACCAGAGTTTCAACAGCCCTCACCTTGAAAGTTCACTGACCTTGTGGTTTACAACAGAATCCCCCCTTCTTCACACAAGGCTGATCAACCGGTTCTCATCCTAGCCGAACACCTGGGATGGTCTGGGAGGAACCAGCATTCCAGGAAAGCTGCAGATGCCTCTAGCTAGAGTCAACTTCCACCCCGGATGACCTTTTCTCCTTCTGTGCTTCTAGTATCCCCCTCAGCCCCTCCCTACTTCCTCCTTACTGAGGGTTCAAAACCAGGTATTTTGCAGTTCATTAAAGAGGCCTTGACAAAGACACCCTGATTGCTTGGCCTTCCTCTTCTTTCCTGCCCGTTTTCTGTTTCAGGCTTGGGTTCTCCTCGACACCCCAAATTACTAGCTCCCGCGGGTCAGGACAAGTGGCGCTCTACATGGTGCTCAAGGTACGAACCTTCCTTGGATGGAAATCCCAAAGGAGAAGGCTGCACAGCAAAAAAGTCATTTGGAGGAGGCACTCTCACTGCTCATGGGAGAAAGTTTCTTTGGGTAAGTTTTCATTTCCATCCCATAAGAAATGGGGCATTTTCTAAAGAAGCGGTCTTCATTAGAGACCTGAAAGCTTCTCTCAGGGAAAAGGGAGTTGAGTTAAAAAGAAGGATTTGATAAAATTTTTTATAGATCATAGATGGGTCATCATAGATGGACCAGAGATTCAATATAAAATAAGTGGCAAAAAGTGGATCGAGAAATAAAAATTGACCAGGCAGGGCCCTGACGCTGTTCCTACCATCACTTTTCTTATTGGAGGCTCATTTATGATGTAATAGAGAGTGTGAATGAGGACCCTGATAGACAGCAGCTTTTGTCGGTCACTGAATATTGCCTCTGCCCTTTGTCTCAGGCAGCTTCAGTGAGCTTGCTTTCCCCTAAAAAGTGACCCATCCAACAGGTCCAGTTATTCCAGGGTTTCAAAGAGGTGCTACCTGAGGGTCAAAAGAGGGGAGAAAGAAAGGGAGACCAAGCAATCGGGGTGTCTTTATGTCAAGGTCTCATTTAATGTGGGGAAACAAGCAGGTTTTAAAGCTTACAGAGAAGAAATAACCTTCACACAAGAACAAAGAAGGGAAGGGTGGAGACACCCCTGGCGATCGAAGCAGGAAGCTAAGAGGTCATTCAGTGGGGACACCTGGAGTTAACACCAGCAGGAACATTCTGCAGTTAGGGCAGGAACATCTTGTGGTATTCTCAGAATCTTCTCGCACCGACAGCTCATAGGGAAGGCTCTAGTTAATTGTTCTCATATTTTAGCAGCCACCACGTTAGGGCCGTGAGTAAGCATTAAATCTGAATAACTCAGGATGACTTCCCACATCTCCCCCTTTTCTCTTTCTTAAGTTGGGGGGTGGCTATGGAAAGAGGGTTGGTGGAGAGCCTGTTTTAGGCTATGTGGTTTTGTACCCACCTGAAGCACCACATTAACTAGGACTTTTTAGATCCTAGTAGGGCAGGGCCTCTGCCTTAGACTATGTAAGTTGCACACACTCCTGGCATCACATCCCACTCCAATGGCTTAATCAGGCCCTTGGTGGGTGTGACGGGCATCCAGGTAGCAGACTCACAATAATCCCATCATGGAGTCACCCTGCAGTCAATAGGTGGTGTGCATCTGGCTCGTGGCACCACAATATTTCCCGTCATTGGCTACTCCACAGTTTATGGCCCTCAGCCACTATAGGAGCCGGAGGTCACCCTTCCTGGCATTGACATTTCTACAGCTTACAGAACCAAGAAAGCTCTGTGCCTGCAGCAAGGGTGGAAAACTGAAGGCCTATGGTTGCTACCTCTGCGTCAGCGGAAGAGAGGCTTTCGGCTGAGTCTCGGATGTCTAGCCAATGGTAGTGGGCTGCAACTGGTCTGTTCAAGGCAGAATCAATCTGTGATATAACAAAACTGGTTAATATGTTAAAAGCCCAGGGGCCAAATGACAAAAGCAACAAAAGACCCACGAGGGGCCCCAAAAGGCTAGGGAGCAAGGTGGAAAGCCAGGGAGAAGTCTCAGCATCAGCATACTCTGGCAGATAGCATGTTCCTTCAGCATCCTGTAGAAAGAACACAAACATGCCTCTTCTCTACACTCAGAGGTCCCTGGCATTAAAAGTTTTAAATTTTGGGGGGAATATAGAGATGTGATTCTCCCTTCTTTTATTATAAAAATATTGTTTTAAAGTTCTATGGGCCTGTTCCATAATATCTTGCCTCTGCGAATTGTGAGGAATCTCAGTAATATTACTAATATTATATTATTAATAAAACATCTCAAATGACAGACTATAATAATAAGTTATAATATTTGTCTTAATCTGATTTGGAACATTCAGTATAAAAAATAGCATTTGTAAAAACAGTTATAACTAAAAACCTTGAAAAGCTGTCAATGGTCATATGTATATTTTGATTAATTTTTTGAATTGCATTTGTATTATAAAAGTTAAGAATTAGTAGCATTAAAAAAGAAACAATTTCAAGCAATTGTAAGCCATGAGTTATATATATATGTGTGTGTGAGAGTGTGTGTATTATTAATATATAAATCAAAAGTTTGATTTTTAACATTTAAAAAAGAACAGCTACAGCACCCAATTCAATTATCTGTACTGAAGCAAGGGGACACTCAAAAGAATAAACATGTGATCTAATTATATGAGCTTTACTCCCATAGTAGATGTATTTTTATAGGATGATGTATAAATTTATAACAATAAAAAATAAGTATAGAGGCATATTTTTAACAATTTATCTTTTAGATAACAATTATTAAATTTGCTTAAAAAAGCAATGCCATGTAATAGATCAACCATCAATGTTTTGCAATAACAAATTTGATTGCTGTTTGAAACAAGGAACAAACGTTTTCTACCTTGAAAACAGGTTTAGGTCTTCCACGGGCAAGCTTAAGATGAGGTTAATATAAGATAAAGTCAATTAATATATCCTAACAACCTTTGAAAATCATTTACTTAAAAAAATGTAAAGGCCATAGTTAGGAGCAAAGGCCTGTAACAAACATTTCATGAACATTATACACTGAAGAATTTAAGATCCTAGCTTCTTGTATTGAGATCGAGACAAAATATCTTTTCTCACTTAAGGTAAAGCCATTCCTTGAAGAAAAAACCTTCTAATGAAATTGTTTTATTGCTTCTTTAAAGTTAGAAGCAAATGCTTTTATAATTGTCAGAATGTAAAGCAAAAAACACCCTATAAATTTTGTATGGGGTAGACAGGCCAAATGTTAATGCCTTTATAACTTCTATATAGTCTTATTGACCTTTCAATGTTTTGAACTGCATTTTAAACTACACCTGGATATTTCAAGAATGTTCTTTTAGTCAAACACTCCCTAGTTGAGGCCTGCAAGGCAAAAACACAAGCTTCCTTATGAGCTTCCACTGAGGCAGTCCCAAGCCCTGCATTAATTCAAATGTAAATTCCTTTTTTTTTTTTCCCCAAGGACCCACCTTGAGTCCTTGGCAAGGACATTCTCTGTGGTTACTCAAACTTAACTAATCTGAGCTTTTTATCTAAGATCAGATCCAAACCCACCTGTCCAGTCCAGCAAGGACATTTTGAGGATTGACTAACAAAAGGAACCTGTAATTCCAGGTTCCCGGACGAATCCTAGTTTCTTAGTAGTCAATTAGCCTGTTTGATATCAAATAACTTTCTACTGAGATCTCCTTTTTAATCTTGGAGGGTTAAATTTTGCTCCTATTGTAGCCTATAAACTTGTGGAAAAGTGGCAGTAGGCCTATAATGGCCACAGCTGTATCATACGTAAAATTACCTTAATACAGCACAAGGTTTGTCTGCCTGTTCTTATGTTCAAGTGTACGACAGTGTAACTTATTAAGGAGACACTATTTTAAATCGTATTTCCTATTAAGTCCAATCTCCAGGCCAAGATTCACACAAAACACCATGCCAATTTAGAAGCATCTTAGAGGCCTGTATTTCCTGGGTTGAGTCATGCCACGTGTAGCTAGTTAAGATGGCTCAGACACTGAATCACCGGTTTTAAACTAACCTTTTCTTAATAACACTATACCTTTTAAATCATAACCAATTAATTTATAACTCTATAGTCAAGATATGTAAAACCTTATACCATTAAGACCAATTAAAAACAAGAATAAAGTGATTACACGAATTTTTTATAAGTTAAACCAGAGTTTTCTGAAACTGGAGGGTTTTGGCCCTTTAAAAGAAAAAGTTGAGCACGTTACAGTTGCCAGGTCTACCAGCTCATGGCCCGCAGAGTTCCAGGGTCCCTCCAAGCCGGAGCAAGGCCAAGTAACGTTGAGGCGCTAGCACTCTGCCTCTAGCCGCTTGCCAGGGCCAATTGCACGTGGCCCGCAGATTTCCAGGCTCTCTCTAGCAGCTGCCGTTATTGGCCTGTGCCCCGCATGCCATGCGCTGCCCTGCACTCTGCCTCCCAAGTGCTGGGATTAAAGGCGTGTGCCACCATTGTCTGCTGCTGCACATGGCTTTTTTTTTTCTTTTACCTGTGTTTTACTCCTACTTATGAATGTGAGGCACCTCAAATTAGCCTCCTCTGTGTAAACTAGGACTGACAGGACTGACAGTAAATAAAGCTTTTTTACCATTTTTTTTCCTTTTTATAACATAAAACATAAAAACGACCAATCATTAAGCCAGTCAAAACAATAGACAAGATAAATTGACACATATATGGACAGGTTTTGGTGCACCAAAGACAAACAACAGACAATGAGGGAACTTGATGTCCCAAAGAGATCCAAATATCTTAACCTGAACTAAGGAGATCTCCAGTAGGTTTCAGAGAGAAAACAGGATGTCTCCCTTTTTTTTTTTTTTTTTTTTTTTTTTTTTTTTTTTTTTGTCTTCACCAGGAGAGTTTTGAAATAGCTTCCAACCATTCTTTTTTTTATACCGTGTCCTACACATGGAAAAACTGCTTTTCTGAAACCTGCTTTTTCTCTTGTTTAAGATTTAACAAGGGGGAAGGGGGATGCCTAGGTGAATACACACACGTGGACTTTTGATAAATTCTTTGCAGTCCAGGTCTTACATGCTGCCTGTGAGCCGTTTTTCTCTCCAGCCTCTCATTGCAACCAAACTGCTTCCTGGCCCAGGTGGAGCAGCAGTTCCCTATCTCATGCAGCCTGGAGCTGCCACTCCTCCTCCAGCCGTGCGTGAGCCCAGGTGGAGGGAGCGGAAGGAGCGTGAGCCCAGGCGGAGCAGCTGCATCCATGCTGGCCGGAGCTCCGCAGATGGCGATGTAGGGCCCTGGACTCCAGGATACCGTAGTGCAAGGGACAAGCCCAGGGCCATGGGGTCCCGGGTTGCCAGCTGTCCGCCTGGCCTGCTTGCCACCCACCCATGTCTGTCACCATAGCTCTCCTCTTCATATCTGGCAGCTTCCTCCTCTAACTCAACCTCAGAGGCTGTGTCTAATTTTGAGTCAGAGGAGTGGCGTGGGCAGTGCCTGTTTCTAGTTCATTTTGGCTTTTTGAAATCTCCTTAAGAGAAGGGTATATATTTCTAGGAATTTTGGGGTCCTCCAAGGGTCATGTAATCCTTGGAGGAGGATTTTCTATATCCCCAGGCATATCTACAATCACAGAGGGACATGGAGAGCTCAGCCCACCCTCGCCACTTTCACTTTTGCGTGACCGTGGTCTTGAGGCTTGTAGAAAGTCACCAGCAACGGCTCACAGACAGGAGCTTTCTCCTCCATTTTCAGCATCTTTTATTATGTCCCGGATAAGGCCCCAATAACTAAAAATGCATCAGACACTGGTTCACCTGTTTTCAAAATCTTACTAATTTCTTTACCAACCCTATTCCATGTTAGCAGGTGAATGTCAAGTCCACTTAAAACCAACCAAGGGCATTTTTCATGACAAAACAAAAGAACTTAATTAAATATTTTTTCTTAACTCTTACTCCTCTCTCCCTGAATGATTGTTTGATTCTTCCTATAAAACAAGCTTCTTTTAATAATTGTTTCCCCATGACAATCGGACGACAATTGTTCAGCCACTTACCTGCCCCAAGTGATGCTGTCTGTGGCACCCTCCTTTTCCCGGGATTTCTCCTCCATTGTCCGATAGTTGACCGTACTTCGGGTCCCTGTTCGGGCACCACTATGACCCGTCCAGCAGTTCCAGTTATTCCAGGGTCCCAAAGAGGTGCTACCTAAGGGTCAAAAGGGGGGAAAAAGAAAGGGAGACCAAGCAATCGGGGTGTCTTTATGTCAAGGTCTCATTTGATGTAGGGGAGACAAGCAGGTTTTAAGGCTTACAGAGAAGAAATAACCTTCACACAAGAACAAAGGAGGGAAGGGTGGAGACACCCCAGGTGATCGAAACAGAAAGTATCATTCAGTGGGGACACCTGGCGTTAACACCAGCAGGAACATTCTGCAGTTAGGGCAGGAACATCTTGTGGTATTCTCAGAATCTTCTCGCACCAGCTCATGGGGAAGGCTCTAGTTAATTGTTCTCATATTTTAGCAGCCACCACCTTAGGGCCATGAGTAAGCATTAAATCTGAATAGCTCAGGATGGCTTCCCACAAAAAAGAATTCTTCAAAACCTAGCTCGGTCATTATAGACATGGCTGAATCCCCGCCATCCACTCCTGTGACTTCTCTTTATCCGCCACTCCCGAGGGATCCATCCCCCTCTGATATGCCATTAATTAATCCAGTATTTAAGAGATCCCACGATAAGGAGCCTTTATGTCTTGAGAATACAGCCGCCATGGAGGAGGAGACGGCTCGTCGCTCACTCCAGCCCCTCCACATGGCCTGCCCCCCTATACGCTGTGATAGGTACGCAGTGTGGCCCCTCTCAGCCAGGTTCCTCAGACCTTTACTGGGTCCAGGCAATCACCAGAGATTGTCCTATACTCAGCCTTAAAATAAATGGTAAAAGCTTTGAGGGCATCTTAGACTCAGGTGCCGATTCTACTGTGATCTCGCAAAGTGCTTGGCCCCCTGCTTGGCCTTTGCAAGCTTCTCTGACCCATCTTCAGGGGACTGGACAATCAAAAAATACTCTCCAGAGCTCACAGTTTCTGACTTGGGAGGACAGGGAGGGAAATACTAGCTCTACTCAGCCCTTCGTGGTCCCTGGTCTGCCTGTTAACCTCTGGGGAAGAGACATTCTCTCTCAAATGAAAGTCCTTATGTGTCGTCCCAATGAGGTTATTGCTCAACAAATGCTCTCCCAGGGCTATCTCCCTAGACAGGGACTAGGCAAATATGGACAGGGGAGACCCATGCTGGTAGCTACTGCTCCCAAGATGGATCGCGCAGGCCTAGGTTACAATACCCATTTTTCATAAGGGCCATTGTTCCCCCTGCACGCCAGGCAGATAAGATCCTTCTCTGCTAAAAAATTGTCCACAGTCATGGAGCTAGTGCAGGAACAGGTGGCCTGAGTTGAGCTCTCTGAGGAAGAAAATGTTCTTTGGAAGTCAGAGACTGCTGCTGAGGCAGCCGGAGAAAAACCGCTCACAGGCAGCATGTAAGACCTGGACTGCAAAGAAATTCCTGGGCTCTCCTCCCCTCCCACCTCTCTCCACAGGTGTGTGTGTTCACCTAGGCACCCCCCTTCCCCCTTGTTAAATCTTAAACAAGAGAAAAAGCAAGTTTCAGAAAAGCAGTTTTTCCATGTGTATTAAAAAAATACACACGGTATTAAAAAAAAAATGGTTGGAAGCTATTTCAAAACTCTCCTGGTGAGGACAGGAAAACTGGAGATGTCCTGTTTTCTCTCTGAAACCTACTGGATATCTCGTTAGTTGGATCTCTTTGGGACATCAAGTTCCCTCGTTGTCTGTTGTTTGTCCTTGGTGCACCAAAACCTGTTCATATGTGTGTCAATTTGTGTTGTCCATTGTTTTGTTTGGCTGAATGATTGGTTGTTTTTATGTTTTATGTTAAAAAGAAAAAAATAATGGTAAAAAAGCTTTATCTGCCAGCAGTCCTGCCATCCTGCAATTTACACAGAGGAAGTTAATTCAAGGTGCCTCTCTTTCTGAAGTAAGAGTCAAAGCAGAGCTGGAAGAAAAAAAAGCCGCTATAGAGAAGGAAGCCTCAAGTTTTAGAAAACTTTGGTTTAACTTATGAAATTCATGTAATTGCTTTATTCTTGTTTTTAATTGGTCTTAATGGTGTAAGGTTTTACATATCTTGACTATAGAGTTATAAATTAATTGGTTATGATTTTAAAAGGTATAGTGTTATTAAGAAAAGGTTAGTTTAAAACTGGTGATTCAGTGTCGGAGCCATTTTAACTAGCTACACGTGGCATGACTCAACCCAGGAAATACAGGCTTCTAAGATGCTTCTAAATTGGCATGGTGTTTTGTGTGGATCTTGGCCTGGAGATTGGACTTATAAGAAATATGATTTAAAATAATGTCTCTTTAATAAGTTACACTGTCATACACTTGAACATAAGAACAGGCAGACAAACCTTATGCTGTATTAAGATAATTTTAAGTATGATACAGCTGTGTCTATTATAGGCCTATTGCCACTTTTCCACAAGTTTATAGGCTACAATGGTAGGAGCAAAATTTAACCCTCCAAGATTAAAAGGGAGATCTCAGTGGAAATTTGATATCAAACAGGCTCCTTTGACTACTAAGAAACAAGTAGGATCTTTCCAGGAATCCTGGAATTACAGGTTCCTTTGGTTATTCAATCCTCAAAATGTCCTTGCAGGACAGGACAGGCAGGTTTGTGTCTGGTCTTAGATAAAAAGCTCAGATTAAAAGATGGTTAAGTTTGAGGAACTGCATATAACCTCCTTGCCAAGGACTCAAGGTGGGTCCTTTGGCAACAACAACAACAAAAAAAAAAGGAATTTACATTTAAATTAATGCAAGGCTTGGGGCTGCCTCAGTGGAAGCTAGTAAGAAAGCTTGTTTTTTTGTCTTGCAGGCCTCAAATAGGGAGTGTTTGGCTAAAAGAACATTCTTGAAATACTTATCCAGGTGTGGTTTAAAATGCAGTTCAAATCTATGAAAGGTCAATAAGACTATGAAATTTGGCCTGTCTACTCCATACAAAATTATTATAGATGTGAAGGGTTGTTTTTTGCTTTACATTCTGACAATTATAAAAGCATTTGCTTCTAACTTTAAAGAAGCAATAAAGCAATTTCATTAGAAGGCTTTTTCCTCAAGGAATGGCTAATAGCCTTACCTTAAGTGAGAAAAGATGTTTTGTCTCTGTTTCAATACAAGAAGCTAGAATCTTAAATTTTTCAGTGTATAATGTTCATGGAATGTTGTTACAGGCCTTGCTCCTAACTATGGACTTTTAGAATTTTTATATAAATGAATTTTAAAGGTTGTTAGGATATACTATTTGGCTTTATCTTATTTTAATCTCATCTTAAGCTTGCCTGTGGAAGACCTAAACCTCTGTTTTCAAGGTAAAAACCGTTTTGTTCCTCGTTTCAAACAGCAATCAAATTGGTTATTACAAAACATTGATGGTTGGATCTATTACATGGCAAGCCCTTTTTAGACAAAATTAATAATTGTTATCTAAAAGATAAATTGTTAAAAATATGCTATACATATTTTATATTGTTATAGATTTATACATGCATCCTATAAAAATACATCTACTATGGGACTAAAGCTCATATAATTAGATCACATGTTTATTCTTTTGAGTGTCCCCTTGCTTCAGCACAGATAATTGAATTGGTTGCTGTAGCTGTTCTTTTTAAAATGTTAAAAATCAAAGTTTTGATTCATATATTAATAATATATATAAAACTCATGGCTTACAATTGCTTGAAATTGTTTCTTTCTTAATGCTACTAATTCTTAATTTTTACAATTATTTATACAAATGCAATTTAAAAAATTAATCAAAATATACATATGACTATTGACAGCTTTTCAAACTTTCTAGTTATAACTGTTTTTGCATATTTTTTTATACTGAAGGCCATTCTGGTACTAGGAACCCCAGTAATCCCAGGTAGCTAGAGGCCATACCAGTATCCAGAACCAAAGAAGCCGTACCAGTTCCCAGAAACACATAGGCAATTTGAGTACCCCAAACCACAGAGGTCACACAGGCTGCCAAAGTCCCAGTGGAGGTACATAACTGGACCTGAAACCTCTTTGGTCACCAGAAACATGGGCCACGCAGGCCTAAAGACCAGAGAAAAATGGAAAGCAAAGGAAAAACATCCAAAAAATATACATCCAACCAAAATAAAGTCAGAAATCAGTACCTAAGCTTGTAATAGTCCAAAATACAGATTATTAGAAGCCATATAATTACACAGTCAATAATAACTAGGACAATATGGCACTACCAGGGCCCAGAAACCTTACTACACCAAGCCCTGAGTATTCCAACAAAGTGGAAGCACAAGAAAATGACCTTAAACCAGCCATATAAAGATGATAGAGATCCTTAAGTGGAAATGAATGATCCCTTAAATAAATCCATGCAGAGACCAGATACATTGCTGCAACAAGCCCTGAATATTCCAGTGCAGCTGAAACACAAGAAAATGACACTAAATCCAATCATCTAAAGTTGATAAAGGCACTGTAAGAGGAAATTAACAGATCCCTTAATTCCAAGAAAACAGATATAAATGGGTAAAGGAAATGAAAGAAACTGTTCAATACCTAAAATGGAAATAGAAACAATAAAGAAAACAATAAGTAAGTGAATGCAAGAAATGGATGATCTAAGTAAGTGAACAGGAAGTACAGACACACGCATCACCCACAGAATATAAGGGATAGAGGAGAAACTTTCAGGCCTACAAACTGTCATGAAAGAATTTGAAACAGCAATAAAAGAAAATGGTAAATCTAAAAAGTTTCTAACACAAAGCATATAGGAAATCTAGAACACTATGAGAATAATAATAGAAATAGAAGAAGGAGAAGATTCCAAGCTCAAAAATCCAGAAAATATTTTCAACAAAATCATGGTGAAAATTTTCCTAACCTAAAGAAGGAGGTGCCTGTAAAGTTACAAGAAGCTTACATAACTCAAAATAGATTGGACCAGAAAAGAAATTCCATATGCCAAATAATATTAAAAGCACTAAACATCCAGAAAAAGAAAGAATGTTAAAAACTGCACTAATAAAAGACCAAGTAACATACAAAGGCAATTACACCCAGTTTCTCAACAGAGGCTGTAAAAGCCAGAAAGGCATTAACATGTCTTACAAACTCTAAGCAACTGCAAATTTCAGTCCAGATTACTAAGTCCAGTAAAGCTTTCAATCACAACAGATAAAGAAGACAAACTATTACATGACAAAGTCAAATTTTAGCAGTATCTACTACAACAGATGATAGAAGGAAAAGTACAAGCTAAGAAGATTTTAATTACACCCATAAAAACACTGGATATAATGCCACACCAGCAAAATCAAACACACACACACACACACACACACACACATACACACACACACAATCATCAACAACAAAAACTACAAAATAATAGGGAGTAACAAAAAAGGGCAATGTGAAGTAATATTTGACAGCTGCTGTATGACAATTTTCTCTTCATAAACCTTGTAAGCTTGATTTCAGATGTTGAAGAAATTTATTCAAAGAGAAATTCAATGAAGACTACTCATGAACATTTTTTTCAGGGCTTATATAAGAGATAGTAGTAGTACCACTTACTGGTTTATTGTAATGGAAAAGAAGAACTGGCAATTTATAGCCAAAGAGTATGAGTCAGCAAATGCTAATAGAAAAGCATGAATCACAAATAAGGAAACTTCTGGCTCAACCTCCACAGAAGGATTGTTGCTGAAAGCCACAGTGACTAGATGCCATTTGAGAGATGGGTATGGGTGAGGAACACAGAAAGAGAAAGAAGAGAACTTAAGGGTGGAAAGTATTACCAGATTTCTATCCTCACCCCTGCCTGACCTTTGATATCAATAATAAGACCATTGAATATATGGTACAAATATTAGGAATCTTTTAAATAGTATAAATTACTCAAACAAAATTATAAACATTAAAAAACGGAACAAAGGGAGAAAGGAACATAAAAATATTCTTTAAAATATTGGAAAAAAGAATACAATATATTACTGAGGGAACTGTGGGGATGATCATGTTTTGATTTCATGTAGTATAGGGGCATGTATGGGTGTCATATCACAGGGAGACAGAGAGGAATAAAGGCTGATAAATTGGAGAAAAGAAGTTATCAGGTTTACATGGGAAATGGAATGAATATTGCTTGGATCAGTCAACAAGAACAGTTGAAGAAACTCCAGTGAAAAACTAAATAATGTTAAGTTATAGAAAAAAGAAAAAAATCCAATGTCTAAGCTGCAGTATAAACCAAATTCTTTAGTATTAAAAAACAATCTATTTGTACTTATAGAGCTAATTTCTGTTTGCCAGAAAAAAATACCATGATGATAAAGAAAAGTTGAAAGTAATGCTTTAAAGCACATTGCTTTAAAACACAAAGGAAACATCAAGAATAAAATATTGGTGTCAGAAAACTAGAAGATAATATTTATAGTAAAGATGACAAATAAGTATATTATATATACAAATATTCTTTCATAACATGAATTTACAGAATAAAAGCTTGAAAACACAGCAGAACATGTACAAGTTAAAAACAAAGATATTCACTTTAACATTGGATAAGCATGGGTGAATGAACCATCTGTGGAAGTATAGATTCAAATATGGAGCATGAGTTTAACCTGTCCAGCACAATCACTTAAATTCCTACATCTTATGGATAAATCTATTAGAATTTTAAAATTTTGTGCAACATCTCTTGGAAGATTGTTCTGTTTTACCCAATTATAGTACTGGATATTTTAAACCAAGTAAAATGCATATTTTTCATCTGATATAAAAGTATATCAGATGATGAATTTTAAGAATAGGAATGACTGACTTCAAAAACTTTAGAGGAATAAAAATGCATCAGAGTATGATTAATAAAGTAGATGTAATAAATGCACATATATAATAATTTATATATATCCAAAGAAGATTTTGTATTCCACAAACACTCAGTGTAAGAGGAGTATACAGGCTGCTTTTGTTAAAAGTGCATAATTTTCCTGGGACCTGAAGATAATACATTAAATTACCACAAAGAACATCAGAGACCAGTACTTGTTTTTTTCACCTCTTTTGTCATAATAACTCTGAATTAGAACTTGTTCCACTTTACACAGGTATGTTATTCATTTAAAGAGCATTCAGCATAGGTGATCCCCTTGTCAAATAAAAAGAATTTTCAGGAACAGTGAGCCTTACAGATTGTTCATCTCAGGACTGCCCCTACCCCACCATCTAAGGCAGGAGTTGTCATCACTGGTACTAAAAAGTTCCGAAGTGATAATGACTTCAAGGAGCCAGAAAGGCAAAAAGCAGAGCCTCACCTGAGATAATTTTCAATTAGATCATATTTTAACCAAGACAGCTAAACTGGACATACTTCCTGCAAAGCACTGGCAAAGAGTGGTGGTATTTAGACCAGTGTCCAGTGCTAAATAAATAAATAAATGCCTTTCCTCCCTTTCAGAGCGACTTTTTTTTATTTGACTACTGGCGGAAGTGGTTAGCCCTATTGGACTACTTAAAGTCAGAGTCAGGTCTTTCTCGGCCTTCAGAGTCTAACAACAATTGTTCTTTTTCTTTCTTTGTTTCTTTCTTTGTTTCTTTCTTTGTTTCTTTCTTTGTTTCTTTCTTTCTTTCTTTCTTTCTTTGGCAATTCATTTGACATCTATGTGGATATTAGTTATTTCTAAATATCGTGCACATATCATGAAAATAATATATTTTTTTAAATATTTGATTGCTACAGAGCTTATTTGGTTGGTTGTTTTTTTTTTTTTGTTTGTTTGTTTGTTTGTTTTTCAAGACAGAGTTTCTCTTTGTATCTCTGGCTATCCTGGAACTCACTCTGTAGACCAGGCTGGCCTCGAACTCAGAAATCTACCTGCCTCTGCCTCCCGAGTTTAATCCTTGGATTAAAGATATGCGCCACCACTGCCTGACCAGAGCTCATTTGTTAACGGTGCAATTTGAAATAAAACACTTCTTTCCATTTTCAATGTGATGTGTGTTGTGTAGAGCCTTGTAGTCACTTCCCCTTCTTTTCTTACCATCCCTGTTGTAGTTATGGTTTCTCTAGACAGGGCAAGCAAGGGCACAGTGAACCCACTAACTGTGGCCACTCCATGAGTGGAAAGAAGGTTTACTTGAAATATTAAACTTCTGTGTGTCTATCTCTCAAACAGCAGAAAGAGGATAACTGGAGATATTTGGAAGAGTCTAGAGACATCAAAGCTAACTACCTCTCTGCAGTCCAAGTCAATCATCAAAATGTGCAGAAAACCTTCCAAAGAGCATATGACAACAGTGTTGGTCAAGGGCACAAGCTGCAACAATCTGGAGCAGAGCATGGAGGCTTGGATATGTGTTACAGGTGTGTCTTAATAGGGAGCTAGATGTGCAAGCTGTCCGAGGTAGAGGGAGATAATGAAACTGGCTCTTCTGGCAGACAGACCTGTGAAACCTGAGGAAGTGTAGGCTTTTTTCTATCTGCCAGAAATTCTTGAGTCCAGCCTGAACTGAACCTAGACTGTATTTAGGACATTGCCAATGGCACTGCTATTTGGGGGCTGGGAAGTTGGGACCCAACAGACAGGTTCACTTCTAATTTCATGCATTATGGGATACAAATAAAGTTTAAAATGTGATCATTTAAAACACAAACTGTCACCATTACAAATAAATCCAAAATCTGGTTTCTAGAAAGAACTGATGATATAATTGAATACGTAGATCTTTAACAGAGAGACAATAAAGGATAGGAAACATAACATTAGAAATAGAAAGGGAGGAAGCTGTGGAAGGAGAGAAGCCCCGCAGCCATATTTGCTGTCTGCAGGGACACAAAAGGATCACTAGGTACTGTAACACCCTGAGCTTTAGATTTCTGGTGGTGCAAACCGCTAGGGGTCTGCCTGCACTCAGGAACTGAGCAAGTAGGCTGCTTTTGTCTGACAGCCTGCCGGGCTCGGGGCTGGGCGGTATCCTGCCCAGGAAGCTGTGGAAGGAGAGAAGCCCCAGGGCCATACTCCCTGCCTCCAGGGACACAAAAGGATCACTAGGTACTGTATCACCCTGAGCTTTAGATTTTTGGTGGTACAAACCACCAGAGGTCTGCCTGCACTCAGGAACTGGGCACATAGGCAGTTCATCTGCAAGCCAGTCCATTGCAGGACCTGTGTCCTACGTGAGAATCAACAGAGGGAGTGACCCCCACCACAACTTCTTCCCTCCATAATAGAGCAGACAAAGAACACCTGGTTGACCTTGACAACCTAAGTATAGCATTGCTTGAGGCAAGACTGAGAAGGGCTCCAAAGGCACAAAAGAGGAAGTCATCATATCAATAATCTGTGCCAGAAGCAACCCAGTCAACCAGTGGTGCAGAGATAATCTTAAAGATCCACAGTAGGTTGAAGCACCAGCCAGTGACAATAAGACCATCTAACTCCTGGGAGAACCAGATGGCTAAAGGCAAACGTAGGAACATTACTAACAGAAACCAAGGCACTATGGCAGCATCTGGACCCAATTCTCTAACATTAGCAAGTCCTGGATACCCCAACACACCAGAAAAACAAGATTTGGATTTAAAATTACTGGTCATGATGCTAGTACAGGAACACATGAAGGACATACTTAAAGAAATTCAGGAGAAAATGGATCAAAAATTAGAAGCCCTTACAAGAGAAACACAAAAATCATTGAAAGAAATTCAGGAGAATACAAAAGCCAATAAGGAGGAAATGAAAAAAGCACTTAAAGAAATACAGGAGAACCTTGATCAACAGGCAGAAGTCATGAAAGAGGAAACACAAAAATCGCTTAAAGAATTAGAGGAAAACACAAACAAGCAAATGACAGACTGAGCAAAAATTTCCAGGATCTAAAAACAGAAGTAGAAACAACTAAGAAAGCACAAAGGGAGACAACTTTGGAGATAGAAAACCTTGGGAAGAAATCAGGGACCAGAGACGCAAATATCAACAACAGAATAAAAGAGATAGAAGAAAGAATCTCAGATGCCGAAGATACCATAGAAACCATGGACTCAACAGTTAAAAAAAATGCAAAATGCAAAAAGCTAATAACCCAAAATGTCCAGGAAATCCAGGACACAATGAGAAAGCCAAATCTAAGGATTAAAGGTATTGATGAGAGTGAAGATTTACAACTTAAAGGGCCAGCAAATATCTTCAACAAAATTATGGAAGAAAACTTCCCTAACCTAAAGAGAGAGATGCCCATGAATATACAAGAAGCCTACAGAACTCCAAACAGACTAGACCAGAACAGAAATACCTCCTGTCACATAATAATCAAAACCCCAAATGTACTAAACAAAGAATGAATACTTAGGGCAGTAAGAGAAAAAGGGCAAGTAACATATAAAGGAAGACCTATCAGACTTACACCAGATTTCTCACCAGAAACCATGAAAGCTAGAAGATCCTGGGCAGAGTTCATGCAGACTCTAAGAGAACACAAATGCCAGCCGAGACTACTATACCCAGTGAAACTCTCAATTACTATAGATAGAGAAACCAAGATATTCCATGACAAAACCAAATTTACACAATATCTTTCTATAAACCCAGCCCTACAAAGGATAATAGAGGGAAAGCACCAGTACAACGAGGGAAACTATACCCTGGAAAGAGCAGGATATTAAGCTTCTTTCATCAAACCCAAAGAGGATAACCACACACGTATAAAATTAAAATAAAAAATGTTAGGAAGCAATAACCACTACTCCTTGATATCTCTTAACATCAATGGACTCAATTCCCCAATAAAAAGACATAGACTTAACAGACTGGTTACGTAAACAGGACCCTACATTTTGCTGCATACAGGAAACACACCTCAATGTCAAAGACAAAAACTACCTTAGAGTAAAAGGCTGGAAGACAATTCTACAAGCAAATGGTCCCAGGAAACAAGCCAGAGTTGCCATTCAAATTTCAGATAAAATTGACTTTCAACCTAATGTCATCAAAAGAGACATGGAAGGTCACTACTTGCTGGTCAAAGGAAAAATTCAACAAGAAGAACTCTCAATCCTGAGCATCTATGCCCCAAATACAAGGGCGCCCTCATTCATAAAAGAAACTTTACTAAAGCTCAAAGTACACATTGCACCTAACACAATAATTGTGGGTGACTTCAACACTCCACTTTCACCAATGGACCGATAAGGAAACCAGAAACTAAACATGGAGACAATGAAACTAATTGAAGCTTTGAACCAATTGGAGTTAACAGATATATATAGAACTTTTTATCCCAAAGCAAAAGAATATACCTTTTTCTCAGCACCTCATGGTACCTTCTCCAAAATAGATCATATAGTTGGTCACAAGACAGACCTCAAAAAATATAAGAAGATTGAAATTCCATGCCTCCTATCAGATCACTATGGAGTAAAAGTGGTCTTTAGTAACAGTAAAAACAACAGAAAGCCCACATACACATGGAAACTGAACAATCTTCTACTCAATGATACCTTGGTCAAGGAAGAAATAAAGAAAGAAATCAAAGATTTCTTAGAATTTAATGAAAATGATGGCACAACATACACAAATCTATGGGACACAATGAAAGCAGTGCTAAGAGGAAAACTCATAGTTTTGAGTGCCTCCAAAAAGAAATTCGAGAGAGCTTACACTAGAAGATTAACAGAACAACTGAAAACCCTGGAACAAGAAGAAGCTAATTCACCGAGGAGGAGGAGAAGACAGGAAATCATCAAACTCAGGGCTGAAATCAATCAAGTAGAAACCAAGAGAACCATACAAAGAATCAACAAGCTGGTTCTTTGAAAAAATCAACAAGATAGATAAATCCTTAGCCAGACTAACCAAAGGGCACAGAGAAAGTATCCAAATTAACAAAATTAGGAATGAAAATGGAGATATTACAACAGAAACCGAGGAAATTCAAAGGATCATCAGATCCTACTACAAAAACCTGTACTCAACACAACTGGAGAATCTGGAGGAAATGGACATTTTCTTAGATACCAATTACCAAAATTAAACCAGGATCAAATAGACCATCTAAACAGACCCATAACCCCTAAAGAAATAGAAGGGGTCATAGATAGGCTTCCGACCAAAAAAAGCATAGGACCAGATGGTTTCAGTGCAGAATTCTATCAGACCTTCAAAGAATACTTAGCACCAATACTCTTCAAATTTTTCCACCAAATAGAAACAGGAGGAAGACTACCCAACTCCTTCTTCGAAGCCACTATTATGTTGATACCAAAACCACACAAAGATCCAACTAAGAAAGAGAATGTCAGGCCAATTTCCCTTATGAATATCGATGCAAAAATACTAAATAAAATTCTTGCTCACCGAATCCAAGAACACATCAAAACGATCATCCAACATGATCAAGTAGGCTTCATCCCAGGGATGCAGGGATGGTTCAATATAAGGAAATCCATAAATGCTATCCACTACATAAACAAACTCAAAGAAAAAAACCACATGATCATTTCATTAGATGCTGAAAAGGCATTTGACAAAATTCAGCATCCTTTCATGCTAAAAGTCTTGGAAAGGACAGGAATTCAAGGCCCATATCTAAACATAGTAAAAGCAATATACAGCAAACCAGTAGCCAACATCAAACTAAATGGAGAGAAACTTGAAGCAATCCCACTAAAAGCAGGGACTAGACAAGGCTTCCCCTCTCTCCATATCTTTTCAATATAGTTCTTGAAGTCCTAGCAAGAGCAATTAGACAACAGAAGGAAGTCAAAGGGATACAAATTGGAAGGGAAGAAGTCAAACTATCACTATTTGCAGATGATATGATCGTATACTTAAGTGACCCTAAAAACTCTACTAGAGAACTCCTACAGCTGATAAACAACTTCAGCAAAGTGGCTGGTTACAAAATCAACTCAAGCAAATCAGTAGCCTTTATATATTCAAAGGATAAGCAGACTGAGAAAGAAATTAGGGAAATGACCCACTTCACATTAGCTACAAACAGCATAAAGTATCTTGGGGTGACTCTAACCAAACAAGTGAAAGACCTATATGACAAGAACTTCAGATCTCTGAAGAAGGAAATCGAAGAAGATCTCAGAAAATGGAAAAACCTTCCATGCTCATGGATTGGCAGGATTAATATAGTTAAAATGGCCATCTTGCCAAAGGCAATCTACAGATTCAATGCTATTCCCATAAAAATCCCAACCCAGTTCTTCATAGAGCTAGAAAGAGCAATTCTCAAATTCATCTGGAATAACAAAAATCCCAGGATAGCTAAAACTGTTCTCAACAGTAAAAGAACTTCAGGGGGATTCAATATCCCAGACTTTAAACTCTACTACAGAGCAATAGTGATAAAAACTGCATGGTATTGGTACAATATCAGGCAAGCGAATCAATGGAATAGGATTGAGGACCCAGAAATGAACCAACACACCTATGGTCACTTGGTCTTCGACAAAGAAGCTGAAAGCATTCAGTGGAAAAAAGATAGTCTTTTCAACAAATGGTGCTGGTTCAATTGGAGGTCAGCATGCAGAAGAATGCACATCGATCCATTCTTATCTCCTTGTACCAAGCTCAACTCCAAATGGATCAAGGACCTCCACATAAAACCTGACACACTGAAACTAATTGAAAAAAAACTGGGGAAGACCCTGGAGGACATGGGCACAGGGGAAAATTTCCTGAATAGAACAACAATAGCTTATGCTCTAAGATCAAGAATTGACAAATGTTCAACATCATTAATCATTAGGGAAATGCAAATCAAAACAACCCTGAGATTTCACCTCACACCAGTCAGAATGGCTAAGGTCAAAAACTCAGGAAACAGCAGGTGTTGGTGAGGATATGGAGAAAGAGGAACACTCCTCCACTGCTGGTGGGATTGCAAGATGGTGCAACCACTTTGGAAATCAGTCTGGCGGTTCCTCAGAAAACTGGGCATGTCACTTCCTGAGGACCCTGTTATACCACTACTGGGCATATATCCAGAGAATTCTTCAGCATGCAATAAGGACACATGCTCCACTATGTTCATAGCAGCCCTATTTTTAGTAGCCAGAAGCTGGAAAGAACCTAGATGTCCTTCAACGGAGGAATGGATACAAAAAATGTGGTATATTTACACAATGGAGTATTATTCACCTATTAGAAACAATGAATTCATGAAATTCTTAGACAAATGGATGGAGCTGGAGAACATCATACTAAGTGAGGTAACCCAGTCTCAAAAGATCAATCATGGTATGCACTCACTGATAAGTGTATATTAGCCTAGAAACTTTGAATACTCAGGATATAATCCACAAATTAAATGATGTCCAAAAAGAATGGAGGAGTGTTCCCTGGTTCTGGAAAGACTCAGTGCAGAAGTAGAGGGGAATTCCAGAACAGGGAAGTGGGGAGAGTTGGATGGAAGAATAGGGGGACGGAAGAGGGCTTATGGGACTTGCGGGGAGTGGGGACCCAGAAAAGGGGAAATCATTTGCAATGTAAATAAAAAAAATTTTTAAAAAAATTAAAAAATAAAGAAATAGAAAGGGAAATATAAACCATAGGTAGAATAAAATTTAGAACTATAATCAGACAACTGAACAGCAACTAATTTGAAAATGTAAAGGTAATAAACTTGAAGAAAAGTTGTCAAAACTGATTTGATAATACTTTAGAAATTTTTTAATTATTTTAATTAATTTAAATAATATAATATATGTGTATATATGATGTCTTCAATAACACGTAGAAAAGGGCAGTATGGTAACTAGAGAATCCCCACACGGACTGAATATCACATAGATACTAACTCCATATCCCTCACACCTGATTAGCGTTCAATGCACTGTTCATTGACTTACAGCAATACATAATAGCAATTCCTCACAGAAGGGTCAGGATAGATCTGTGTAACAACATGAAACCCTATGCCTGTAACATTTCATACCCTAAAGACAGGATATAAAGGTCAATTCTCATGAACAAAGTGGTTGGGCAATGGCACATTTCTAAAAGGGATAAAAATCCCTCTAAGGTTAACTAACCATTATTGAGAGAAAGTAGTGAGGCATGGCCAAAGGAGGAAGACAGGTGTTTGAAGGCTTGAAGTCTCATGAAAGGTGGCTATTTTAATGGCCTCTGTGCTATTTGAGCTAAAGTGCAGATGGGCAATGGAGTCTAATTACATGACCTGAATTTTACCAGTTTCAGCCTGAAACCTAATGGGATGATCATTGATCTGAATGGAAATTCACTCTCACACCAACCAGAAAGTTGGCATATTCAAGATTTGGGCACACAGATGCTCTTAGTAATGGAGCATTTCTTCTGGCCTGTCCTAAGAGACCTAGGGGCAGCTTATATCATCACCTTCTGCAAACAAGTGTGACAGCTGGGACATATAAATCTCTCTCTCTCTCTCTCTCTCTCTCTCTCTCTCTCTCTCTCTCTCTCTCTCTCTCTCTCCCTCCCTCCCTCCCTCCTTTCCTCCCTCCCTCCCTTCCCCCTTCCCTCCTTTTCTCCCTCTTTTCTGTTCACATGCTGTCTCTCTCCTGTTGGCTTTCAATTTTCCTCATTTCCCATCTTGTTCATTCTCTTTGTCTCTCTCTCTCCCTCATGTTTCCATTCCTAGAAGTCCTTTTGCTCCCCCTCCCCTAATAAACCTCTTGAAATAGATTATCTGTGGTGTGATGTCACAGCAGGGCACTTTGGCACAGCCCACCAAAAGTACCCCAACCCTCACTGCTGTATGCCATTATTTACAAAGAGGGCTATGTTCAGTTAGTCAATGAAGATGTACAAGGTTCAATAACTGCATTGAATGAAGTTCAGGCCTGAAAAAATATATTGAAATCACAAACAGTGCAGAAAATTGAGATCAAACAATTAGTAAAAGTTATCAAACAATGTCTGGTGCTACACTGAAGGCCTTGTGCCAGCAGCTTCCAGTCAGTTCCACCAAAATCAGTTAGGCTAATAGACTGACAAAGCTATGCAGAAAGCTTCAAGGCTAAAGATAGGAGGTGTTATATTGGATAGAAAAAGAAAATTATGTCAACTTTATAGAATCTAGAGTCCCCTGAGATCTAGGGCTCTGAGATGCCTATGGGTGATTTTCTTGATTTGGTCACTGAAAATGCAATATGTTTCCTATTGAGCTCGTTATTATTAAGCTCAGTTTAAGGAAATTCTGATGTATTCCTTTAAATAAGTCTTCCAACCTCCAGAGAAAAGAACCTGATACTCAAGAAGAAGACATTAGTACTCAGTGGAAATATTGTATTATAAAGAAGTCTTCTTAGAACTACAGATACAATGTCAATCCTGCTTAAAGCTCCTAACAATTTGACTCCCTACTATGACTGACACTACTTATAATTCATTGTATCTCTTAATTCCTTTTTTCCAAATATTTTATAACAGCAACAGGGAGTAAAATACATGATGATAGCCTGCTTTCACACACAAACATCTTTGCTTCTTTTTTATTCTTTCATTATCTCTTTACCATCTAATACCTCTGCGACTGTAAACATATTCTGTTTATGTAGAAGTGTGTGTGTTCTTTAAATATTCAAGAACCTCTGTAAAAGAATATAAAACATGAAAATATACATACGCTGCAGAAATTGTAGGAGGTATTTTATACTTTAATATTTGATGTGGAGATTGTACTATAAACAAATGAATCATCTTTCAATTATGTTAATCACAGAATAGAAATTAACCAAAGTGAAAAGGATAGCACCCAAAGGTCATTTACTACTGGTACTGTTATTTTTAGGAATGCTGGTGTTTTCTTCTAAGCAGCATTTGAAATGTTCAGCATAGCTCCTCTTGGGACTCATCTGCCAAGAAGTCAAATATAATAGGGGAGTAAACTTCCTCAGTATATATGAGATATGTGTGTAACTCCCAAACACAGGTGACAATAGACATGATGAGATGACAACTGGCATTGGTGGAGCCATTCTACATTGTTTGGATGTCTATGTCAATGCTTTAAAAATAAAAGTAAAAATACAATTGGATACCCAGTTTTATGGCACCATTTCTGGTTTTTAGTGTATGTTTTTGACACTTTTGCCAAAAATTGGGTGTTCATATCAGGCTATGTTTATCCCTGGGATTTCTATTATATTACATTGGCATAGGAGTCTTAATTTGTGCAAGAAGGAGGATGTCTTCATCTCTGTGCATCTGTACTATGCTTGGTCTACAGAATGAGTTTCAGGACAGCCAGGGCTACACGGAGAAACCCTGTCTTGAAAAACAAACAGACAAAAAGAATCAGGAAATATGATGCTTCTTGTATCATTCTGTGTTGCTGTTTTCTGTGTTGCTGTTTGGGCTGTTTGGAGTATTCTGTATTTTCATACCAAATTTAGGAGTATTTTCTCTAGTCCTGGGGAAAAGATGTAGAAATTTTGATAGGTACTGCTTTAAACCTAGAAATTGCTTTTGGTATAGCAGCTATCTTTACAATATTAATTCTGCTACGGTAGAAACATAGGAAGTCTTCCCATAATTGAGTATTTTCTCCAATTTCCTTTTTTCACCATAAGAACATTTTTCTTATAGAAGTCACCTCCTTAATTTTCTTTTTGAGTCTATTGGGAATGTGATATTTTTCATGTTTTCTTTCTCAAAACAGTTTCTTGTTGATATATATATCAACAAGATATATAAGATACATAAGCATATATATATATATTGTATATGATTTCTGCATGCTGTTTTTGTGTCTTGAAGTTTATGGAAGCTTTTTATCAGATACAGAAAACACTTTCTTGGAATCTATGTGCTTTTTCCTTATAAAATCATGTCTGAAAATAGAGATATTTTAATTTCCTCTTTTCCAACTTTTATGCCCTTTGCATCTTTTTCTTGCTGTCTCTCAAGCTGAGACACTAAGAAGGCCAAAGATTCCCCATCCATGCCATCCCCACTCTCTGAGGCCTAGCTCTGGTGGTTCAGCTCCAATACTGGACTTCCATGGTAAGTCTATGCACGCTGAACCAAGGCTGCCCACATCATCTTCACACTTTTTTTTTTTTTTTTTTTTTGGTTTTTCGAGACAGGGTTTCTCTGTGTAGCCCTGGCTGTCCTGAAACTCACTCTATAGACAAGGCTGGCCTCAAACTCAGAAATCTGCCTGCCTCTGCCTCCAAAGTGCTGGAATTACAGGCATGTACTACCATGCCCGCCTCATCTTCACACTTCTTTTTTTTCTTTTTTTTTAATTTTTTAAAATTTATTTTCTATATTCTTTGTTTACATTCTAAAAGCCTTCCCCTTTCCCTGTCCCCACCCCCCTTATGTTCCATAAGTTCTCTTTTCTCCATCCATTCTCCTATCTTTCCCCCTCCCTTTTCTCTGTCCTGGTACTCTCCTACAATGCTGGATCAAGCCTTTCCAGGATTAGGGCCCTCTTCTTCCTTCTTCATAGGAATCATTTGATGTGCTAATTGTATCTTCAGTATTCAGAGCTTCAGGGCTAATTAATATCCACTTATCAATGATTGCATTCCATGTGTATTCTTTTGTGATTGCGTTACCTCATTAGGATATTTTACAGTTCCATCCATTTGCCTAAAACATTCATGAATTCATTGTTTTTAATTGCTGAATAGTACTCCATTGTAAATATATACCACATTTTCTGTATCCATTCCTCCATTGAGAGATATCTGGGTTCGTTCCAGCTTCTGGCTATTATAAATAAGGCTGCTACGAATATAGTGGAGCATGTGTCTCTATTGCATGCCGGGGAATCCTTTGGGTATATGCCCAGGAGAGGTATAGCAAGGAAGTGTCATGCCCAGTTTTCTTAGGAACCGCCACACTGATTTCCAAAGTGGTTGTACCATCTTAGAGCCCCACCAGCAGTGGAGGAGTGTTCCTCTTTCTCCACATCCTCGCCAACACCTGCTGTCTCCTGAGTTTTTAACCTTAGCCATTCTGACTGGTGTGAGGTGAAATCTTGGTGTTGTTTTGATATGCATTTCCCTAATGGCTAATGATGCTGAACATTTCTTAAGGTGTTTCTTGGCCATCCAAATTTCTTCAGGCGAAACTTCTTTGTTTAGGTCTGTACCCCATTTTTATTAGGGTTATTTGGTTCCCTGGAGACTAACTTCTTGAGTTCTTTGTATATATTGGATATTAGCCCTCTATCAGATGTAGGATTGGTGAAGAACTTTTCCAAATTTGTTGGTTGCCGTTTTGTCCTTTTGATGGTGTCCTTTGCCTTCCCTTGGTGTGACTCTAACCAAACAAGTGAAAGATCTTTACGACAAGAACTTCAGGTCTCTGAAGAAGGAAATCGAAGAAGACCTCAGAAAATGGAAAAACTGCCATGCTCATGGATTGGCAGGATTAATATAGTTAAAATGCCCATCTTGCCAAAAGCAATATACAGACTCAATGCAATCCCCATCAAAATCCCAACTCAGTTCTTCACAGAGTTGGAAAAAGCAATTCTCAAATTTATCTGGAATAACAAAAAACCCAGGATAGCTAAAACTTTTCTCAACAGTAAAGGAACTTCTGGGGGTATTAGTATCCCAGACCTCAAGCAATATTACAGAGCAATAGTGTTAAAAAAAAAAAAAAACTGCATGGTATTGGCACAGGGACAGGCAAGTGGACCAATGGAATAGAATTGAAGACCCAGAAAGGAATCCACACACCTATGGTCACTTGATCTTCGACAAAGGAGCTGAAAACATTCAGTGGAAAAAAGATAGCCTTTTCAACAAATGGTGCTGGCTCAACTGGAGGTCAGCATGTAAGAGAATGCGAATTGATCCATTCTTATCTCCTTGTACTAAGCTCAACTCCAAGTGGATCAAGGACCTCCACATAAAACCAGGCACATTGAAACTAATAGAAAAGAAACTGGGGAAAACCCTTGAGGATATAGGCATAGGGGAAAAGTTCCTGAACGAAAAACCAATAGCTTATGCTCTAAGATCAAGAATTGACAAATGGGATCTCATCTTCACACTTCTAAGCCAAGCTCTAACACTACTGATCTGGCCCCACATAGTGAGCTCTTCAAAACCTCACCCACCAGGGTCATGCCCATAGTCCCAGAGCCAGCTCTAATCATACAGCTTCTTTATCATCTTTCTTTGGTGAATTCCCCCAAACCAATCCAACTTCCACAATCCCTGTGCTGCTAAGGCATGGTTCCTGTCATACAGCTCCAGTTTTGCCTGGTGAACTCCCCAGGACATTGCCCAGCAACACTGTCTTCACATTCCTAAAACTAGCTGCACATGCACAGTCTATTTACTGCAGAGGCTGGCAGGCTCCCATAACCTCACCCAACCGGCACCATTTCTGCAATCTTAAATCTAACACCAGGTGTGAAGCACCTGCCCCAATATAGCCTGAGTCAGGACAGAATCTCACAATAGATATACTTACTTACTCATGCCCAGGTCACATTACGAAAACACAAACACTATGAAAATTCAAGACCAACTATCCCTCCAAAGTTCATTAGGTTTTTAGATACATTACCAACAGAAATTATTTAGATGAAGTCCAAAACACACAATTTAAATGTTCAATACTAAATTTTACCAGAGAGCTCATATTTTAAAAAGATATGAACAAACAGATCAATTATTTAGCATAGTAATAAACATCCGAGCAAGAGTCAAGAAAATATAATGATAAAGATGAATGAAATTATAAAGATAAGTCAGGATTTGAAAATTCAATAAAGATTCAATTTTATAAAGAAAAAATATTACATAGCTACACAAAGAATTTTCACATGAAGAACTTCGGATGGCTGAGATGCACCTAAGAATATTAAGGATATTAAGGATATTAGCCTAGAAACATGGAATACCCAAGACATAATCCACATATTAAATGATGCCCAAGAGGAACGGAGGAGTGGCCCCTGGTTCTGAAAAGACTCAGTGCAGCAGTATAGGGGAATACCAGAACAGGGAAGTGGGAAGGAGTAGATGGGGGGACAGGGGGAGGGAAGAGGGCTTATGGGACTTTTGGAGAGTGGGGAGCCAGAAAAGAGGAAATCATTTGAAATGTAAATAAAATATATCAAATAAATAAATAAAAATATTGAAGGTAGATATACTTAAATGGAGATAGAATTCAAAACTCAATAATCTAGTTAGATGACTCAAGGAAAAGATTTACAAATAGAATGAATATCAAAGAAGATAAAATATCAGAACTTGAAGATAAAATAGAAACATTGGAACACTCAAGCAAAGGATATTATAGATAAGAATGGGGACTATAATCCCGGATCAATGGCATATATCAGATCTTCAGTGGGATCACAGAAGAAAAATTTCTCCAATTAAAGGAAGACATACCCATATACATATACATATAGGAAACACATAGAACACCAAATACACAAGAAAAGTAACTCCCTGCTCCACATCATAGGTAAAATATTAAGGAGAGTGAGAGCATTAAAAACTGCACCAGAAAATCCATAAGTCAGTACACAGGGAAACCCATGTGAATAACAGCGTATTTCTTAATGGAACCTTTAAAAGCCAAAAGATCCTGAAGCAATATGTTTCAAGTTCTAAAGGATCATGGATGCCATCTTAGACTATTGGACCTAACAAAATTATCTGCCATGGTAGAAGTAGAAAGAAAACCTTTTCATGGTACAGGCTAAAAGAATTCATGACCACCAAAATATCTTTATAGAGTCTTGGGAGTGAAGGAGGAGTAAATATACCTAAGAGACTATAGGATGAAATCAAGGAAGCTATAACTATTAAAATAGAACAGAAGACTAAGAACACAAACAGTAACAACAACAATAATAGTAATCAACATTCCTTCCAATAATAACTTCAAATATTAATGACCTCAACTCCCCAGTCAAAGGATACAGGTTAGCAAAATCCATGTATGTTTGGTGCTGATGGCCGAGACAAGGCTTAGAGTGGAGCGTGGTAAATTCAGGAAGAGAAAGTAATTTCCTGATCCTGGGTGCCAGTGTCTTTTCATCTCTCTGTGGAGTACAGGCAAGCCTCTCAAAGAGTATCCTGTTTGATGCTGAACCAGTCCCCAAGGATGTTAAGTGCTTGGTCCAAGGACTTGGCAGAATTCAAAAGATTAGCCAGCCATATTGATGACTGAATAGTTATTTCTAGGCAAGAGGTATGTGGTCTAGCATTTGAAAGACTCAAACCTCAGCATTTCAAGAAAACACGAATGAATTTATACCTGTGTTGGGTTTCTATCCAGAAAAACAAAGTTTAGATAGGAGTCAAAAAAGAAAGTATTTTACTTAGATGTGGAAGTACTCATGTGAAAACAGAAATAGACAGGATGCTGGCTGAAAATCTGCTGTTAACTCTTAGACTGTTTTCTGAGAACAGCTGGCTTTGGGGATCAGTGGGCACTAGCACTTTCTGGAAATCTTTCATACTTTTTTTATCTTCTACTCGGTTCACTGACCTCACCAACCTATTTCTTTTCTTAATGAGAAAGTGAAAATACAAAGAGATGCTGTCTTTTACAAACTCTGACATGAAGATAAGGTGACATTTATCATTTAGACAAATGTTTGGGTTTCAAATAAATAATTTTCTTCTACTCAGCCCTATTAGTATAAACACCTTTATGAATGAGAACATTATTCCCCTGGTGATGTTTATTTTCCATCATTTCTAGAACCATGATTTTTTTCTTAGTACATTAGTATTGCTTGCCAAACTTATAATAACAAATTTATCAGAAGAAGGACATGTCTCACATAAACTCTTAGCTATAAGGAAGGCAGCACAGAAAAAGGTTTGATTTATGAGGAGAGACAGTTCCTTATAATGCCATGCAAGAAGCCATGGTTATCCAGGACGCTGCTCCTCTGGAGATGGAGATAGGAACACACATTTTCATGGAATAATGCATTGAACATGGTACTTTCTAGAAGGCATGTAAAAATGCAATGTTTTTTTTTTTTCACTGAAAGTTCAGTTTTCATGTCAAAAGCCAGTAGTGGTGATATACCTGATTCTGAGGATAGCTTTCTACCTTGGACTATTTGCAAACTTCTAGTGGTGTATCAAAGGAAAAAATGTCCTCAGGAAAGTGATGGTTCTCACTGCAGATTTAATAAAGTAAATCACAAGGAAAAAATAAACATCCTGACTAGGGTGTACATTGTTTGGTACATTGGTCATGTGTGCAGTGAGATTACTACCTTAATGTGGACATGGATATAAGAATGTAACTACATCAGTTACTGTGCTGTACATCAAACTATTTCTCTTTGCAGCTTCACATATTGAGTCATTTTATCTGAAATCATTCACACTTGATTCAATCTGTGGATATCTTCCTTATGATTATAGCATAGCTTTTTGTATAACTTTTCTTAAGACTAGGATATATGTTCAAGAGCAGAGAGAACTATGATTTCTGGCACCAATATTTTAAGTCAAAAGTTTGACATGGGTTAAAGTAAATGTATCTATCCCTAGTTCTAGCAAAATGGGAGGATACTAAGCTGAGATTCAGTCTCTTGACTGTGATGAAGCAACTTCAAAAAGGAACTACCATCTTGTGAAGTCTTCCAGATGTTCCAGCAGATGATGACAGGAACAGTGATTGCTATGAATATATTTTCTAGAACAGAAATATGTCAAGCTCATGTTTTTAGTTCATTATATTATTTAAAGACTGAACAAAGACCAAATATTTAGTATTCATAGCTACATTCCCTAAGGAAGTTCAGCTAAAGAGAGGCTAGTTTTGCTACATTTCACAGTGATACAGATTAATCCTTAATCAAAGGCCTACAAATTGTTATTATGGAAAATATCATAGGAAGATTTATTTTTACATGTATCTACTACTTATAGTCATATCCATAAAATAAGTAAGTCTCCAAATATGTGAATCGCTCTTATATCTTAAAAAGCTGTATATATGTAAATAAAACTATATGTACATGTTTGATTATAATTATTATAGATGTTCTAAATTCATCATTACATGTCTATAATGATAGGAATATGAAAGTGAAAAGGAATGAAAGATATCCTGTCCTTTACTCTGGGGACAATTACCATTGAGAAGGTGGTAAGAAGGTATGCTCTACCATAGCAGTGGTATTATAAGAATTAGAGCGGCATCCCATCACTGTGCTATCTTTCCTATCACAGTTTCCCAACACTAACCTAAATTGAAAACCTTGTCTGTTTCAAGTTTAAATCAGGTTAACATTTTAGGTGACATCGAGAATCCCTCACAGTATGAATCCTATCAGTTCATTATGGGGACCTTAGTCATGATGATTCTTAAGTAAGTAACAAATCAATCAAATAGAAAAATAAAAACTTATTTGATAAATTTAGTATTTAATTGATGATACTTTGACTTTTATTTCCAAAGATGCCACTACTAAGATGAAGATTGTTTTGCAAATGTCACCATTTCTATAAACCAAAGCTGCAATGATAAAATGTGTCTTCAACTGCATTTGGAAGGAGGCCCAACTAGCCAAATCTATTGCATACATAGACATGAAGAGAAATGATTTCTGCTCCCATGACAGGTTTTCCAGGTTTTGCTTTTACCATTGATCACTTACAGGTACAGTTTAAAGTAGAAACTTACTCTATCTCTTCGTAATGTTAATGCTTCCTCTGGCCATGTGACCTCCTGAAGATTGGTTATGCCTCCAGATTTGTTTGAGAGAGCCCTGTAGTAGCAGGGCTATGCCCTCAGAAGTTATTGGAAGATCAAAGATGGCTTGTATCCTACTGAAAGAATGTTATTCAGAGGTCAGAGAAGAATTATTTATACATCTAGAAACTTCTCATAGAAAATAATTGTTCTTCTTACTTGGGGAATTTTGTCCCTTACTATGATGGAAAAAGTGAGGTAATGCACTAGAAAGAATACTTGACTTACAAACTCTTAACTACTGAAAGAAGATAGTCCTCGAATACTTAAAATATACCATTATTTGACATGAACTAGTGAACTTTGACATTTTGGTTGCTCTTTCCACCCTCAGATATACCTTTAATACCACTTCAGGAAGTTAAATTATCCCTATGTGTATTTATCATGATTTTATGCTTACTGATCTCAGGACTCTACAGGAACAGGTGTAAATCCAATAAAAATGTTCAACAACATAGCAAATTCAAAATCAAGACACAAAAAGTCACAATATGGGAAATCGAGCCAGATCACCTGTTAATCCTCACATGAATAAAGAAAATGTGGTGCATGTAAATAACAGAATTAAATTCTCAATGGAATTTTCTCCAGATGCAAAGAAAAATCAAATTGTAATTTTTCAGAAAAATGCAAGGAAATGGTCCCATTATATTAAATAAAATAATACTCAGAAAAATATATACCATATTTTAGTTTTTTTGATAGAAACTATATTTAAGATTACACATATATTAATGAATGTAGATCATGAAACTAGAAGGGGAATCATCAAAGTTAAGAAAATTATCTTAGGGAATGAAGATTAAATAGACTAGAGCTGCATCCACGTGGCATGAAAGTAGAAGAATTATATTTGAAGGGAGAGGTGGGGCAAGCAAGCTGCAGCACAGAAGGCGTGGAGGAGGGCGAGGAGGAGGACAAAGTGAGTTGGAACAAAGTGTAATGACACATTTATGAAAATGCTATAACAAAGCCCATTGCTCTGTATGCTAATTTTAAAGCTATAATCTTAGAAGACTGTGTATATCCATAGAAATGGGACAAATTGTAGCTAAGAATTTTAGTTTTCACTCAAGTGACACAAGTGTGATGCCAGGAATCAGAACATTTATTTAAGGGACTACAGAGACTAGAGGAAAGTATTCTTGCCTTGTTTACTAATGTAATCCAAATTGAAGCTGTCTAGTACAGTACATGTCCTCAACTGGTAAATAAACATACAAAATTGCAAAAAAGAAGTATTAAAGTATATGTGAAATAAAACAAAAATAAAATCACATGATCAGAAATAATTTAGAAAGCAATTATACACCATAGACTCAAACAAGAAGAATTCTCATGTACATAACTAGGGATGGTATAGACAAGATGACATATGACAGGTATATCTGAATATAGCTGGTAGAGGTTCACATGTACATAATTGACATACATGCTTTATGAAAAATCTGTTATTTACCCACATGCATTTATCCATTTGTTATTTCTGAGGATGCTTGAAGTGTATAGGCATACATTATCTAGTATGAACTTTATACAATACTTCTATAAAATAAACTAGTAGATATTTTCTTAATTTAATTCATAAAGAAACAGTACTCAGTGGTTGACTGGATTGTCAAATAATACTGATTAATGTAAATTGGTTTCCATTGATCTCTCTATATCTCCATCTAGCTCTAAGTTAAAAGACCATATGTATGTATATTGTAAGCAATTTAATTTGCCCCAAATTAATTTTTACTATGTCTCTAAGCCTTTTATACTTATTTAACCACTTTTCAAAAATATACTGAACAACCTTTACTTTTTTTTTTACTGTTCTGTTTTTTCATATTCATGGTGCTATGTCACATAGGGGCAACTTTATACAAGTGCTTAATATACCTTGGGCTGTCTTTCCTATTCCCCACTATCTTCCCCCTTTTTTGCCCTTTCCTCTCCCATCAGTCCATTTTGTTCCTATAGGCAATTTCAGTTCTGTTTTCATGCCACAAGTACACATATGGTATTATGTATTTATTCAAAAATCTAGAACTAAGAAAGAGAAAATGTGATATTTATCTTCCAGAAAACTGACTCATCCGGGCGGTGGTGGCACACACCTGTAATCCCAGCACTCTGGGAGGCAGAGGCAGGCAGATTTCTGAGTTCAAGGCCAGTCTGGTCTACAGAATGAGTTCCAGGGCAGACAGGGCTATACAGAGAAGCCATGTCTCAAAAAAACCAAAATCCAAAAATCAGAAAACTGACTCAATGTGATTAATACATTAGTATCTAGCTGTGTGTAGTTTTTTACAAACTACATAATTTTGTTCTTTTTTTATGGCTGAAGGATCTTCTACCATGTCTGAATACCACATTGTCTTGATTCATCCCTCTGTTGGTTTCACAATTTGGCTATAGTGAATATTGCAATAGTAAATGTTGATGCATAAATATCACTATGATCTCCTGATTTGGATTCCTAGAGGCTAGCTACACAGAGGTGGCAAGGTTGGATCAAATGATTGTCTACTTTTAGTTTTTAATTGCTGCAGTGGCTAGAGTAGTTGACATTCTCAGCAGCATTGCAGATGGGTTCTTTTTGTCTACATCCTCTCCAGCATCTGCTTTTATCTGTTCATTTAATGATTGCTATTGTGACTGAGGTGACATGAAATGTAAATTCAGTTTTAATTTGCATTTCTTCAACAGTAAAGTTGAACTTCTTTGTCTATGAGCAATTCATCTTTTAAGAACCATGCTTACTTCACAGACCATTCATTGATCAGGTTGGTTAGTTTTTTTCTTTGGCTTTTTGAGTTCTTTATATATTCTAGATTATATAAAATTATCTAAACACCTCCATCTACATATCTCTATCAGATGTGTAGATGGCTAAGATTTTTTATCTTATTCTGTATGTCTTATCTTCACTTGAGTAATTTTTTTTCTGGTTGTGTAGATGCTTTTCAATTCCATGGAACACAATTTTCAATTGCTGGCCCTATTTCCCAACAGTCTGGAGACCTGTACAGAAAGTCTTTGTCTATGTTTATCTTATCCTTAATTTTTCTTCTAGCACTTCTAAGATTTCAAGTACTAAATTAAAGTCTATGATACATTTAGAGTTGATTTCCATACAGTGTGAAAAATACAGATCTAGTCTCATTCTTTTAAATGTGAATGTCTCATTTTTAGCATCATATTTTGAAGATTTATTTCTCCAATTCATATTTTGAGCATTTTTAAAAGCCAAGTAGTTATCACTGCATTTTTCTTTCTTTCTTTCTTTCTTTCTTTCTTTCTTTCTTTCTTTCTTTCTTTCTTTCTTTCTTTCTTTCTTTCTTTCTTTCTTTCTTTTTTGCTTCTGTCACACTAAACATAAAGTACTACATCCCTACATGTTTCCACATAATCACTATTAGAATCATAACAGCATTGTTGACATCTATTGCTGGACTCGCATGATCATTTTCTATACTTTACTTTTTTCTTCTAGTCATTTCTTCGTCATAAATCTAGTACACCCCATAGAGTAAATGGATAGTGTTTTGACAATGCTAAAACTATGGTGGTTTTTCACTGTAGTGGGGAACTTCGCTGCACAATCTCTCTCTGAGCCTCTATATTCTTTGTTCATTTCAGTCCATCTAGCCTAACCAAATTTTAGCTTCTTCAATCTTCTTAATCCTCTTATCTCTGCTTTAGAACATTTGCACACCTCTATTCAATTGTGCCTTGTGTATAGAATCTTGTTGAAACAGGATCTTGCTATATAGTCTGGGCTGGCCTTGAACTCAAAAACCCCTTATCTCAAGCTTCCTAAGTATTAGGATTAAAGGCTTATGCCACCATATTAGGCCCCTGAAACATACATGGCATGGTAGACTCCTTACTACTTTCAGATTTCAACTTAGTGTTACTTGAAATAAAGACCTTTTATATGAATTTCATCTAAAAGAGCTTCTTAGGATTGTCTCTTTCATTATTTCATTCACAGATTTTTATCCTATTTCATATTTTAAAATTTGTAATCAAAATCCCCTTTTGATGATGAGTTTTATTAAGGATACATGTCACTTATTTGCCTATTATACTATATGTGAGGCCCCCAACACATATACAGCAGAGGACTGCCAGGTCTGGGTTCAGTCAAAGAAGATGCACATAACCCTCAAGACACTGGAGGCCCCCAGACACTTGGATATAGTATATTAGACATCCAAGATATACTTATGCTGTAAACATCAACTAATTTATATAATTGAACCAGTCAGTTCAACCTGTGCATGTTAATAATGTAATCACAGGCAATTTGAAGTAATATATTTTGCCCAGAGCCGGATAAGACCTCAGTAAATTTTACTCTTTACTTTTCCTTGGATTTGGATAGACAATGATACCATTTAGAAAAAGATGCCATTTAGAAGTATTACAAAGTTTCCAGGCCTTTCATTCAGGTATTGGCTTAGACCAGCTCCATTTTAGTTGAATAGTTGACTTAGATTAAGTATTGTAATTCAATTAAAAAATCTTTCAACTCATTACTGGAAGGTCTGGTTTATTTATCACAACACATTCCAGATGACTCATAATATTCAAAATTCAAGAATAAACTTATTTACTGAAGGTGGCATTTTTTATTGTTTAATCTTTTATTTATTTATTTACACTTCAGATTGTACTTCCCTCCCAGTCTACCCTCTAACTGTTCCACACACATACCTCCTCCTTGCCCACCTTGTCTCCACAAGAATTTTCCCATGCCCCCACCCCATCAGACCTCTAAAGTCCCTGGGGCCTCCAGTGTCTTGAGGGTTATATGCATCCTCTATGACTAAACCCAGACCTGGCAGACCTCTGCTGTATATGTGTTGTGGATCTCATATCTGCTTGTATATGTTGCCTGGTTGGTGGTCCAATGTTTGAGAGATCTTAGGGGGTGCAGGTTAATTGAGACTGCTGGTCCTCCTACAGGTTTGCCAACCTCCTCAGCTTCTTCCAGCTTTTTTTCTTTTTCCCTAATTCAACTTCTGTCCATTGATTGGGTGCAAATATCTGCATCTGACTCTTTCAGATGCTTGTTGGGTCTTTCAGAGGGCAATCATAATAGATCCCCTTTTGTGAGCACTCCATAGTCTCAGTAATAGTGTCAGGCCTGGGGACCCCCCTTGAGCTAGATGCCACTTAGGGCCTGTCCCTGGACCTTCTTTTCCTCAGTATCCTCTTCATTTCTTTCCCTGAAGTTCTTTCAGGTAGGAACAACTAGAGGTCAGAGTTTTGACTGGGATGGCAATCCCCTCCCTCACTTGATGCCCTGCTGGAGGTAGTCTCTATAAGTTATCTCTTCCTACTGTCAGACAGTTCTTAAAAAAGAAATAGGTGTAGCTGAGCAGTAAAAGAGTAATTCTTAGCAAAATGATTATCCTTTCCTGTCCATTTTCCCTTAGGATCTTCTTCCTTTAGGGACCATAGATGCCTTGCAAAATTCCTTTCTATCAGGCACAGGCTTCTTCTCAAGAGTTATCTCATGCTAGGACAAATCCTATGACTTGTCTGTAGTGTGTGTTGGCACAGAAGAAGAAGCATAAACAATGCTTACTGGGCCTAGTCTTTAGGTGGTATTTCTAGCCTATGCAACACAAATGCATTCACATAGCATTTGTTCAGTATCTATGCCATTATTCTTCTTCTAACAAGATTTCCTTTTATCTCAGAGTAATAGCAACCTGCTATTGTTGTGATAGTTGAAGACTAACCTTCCAGAGCTGTAGCTTACTGCCCTAGTTTTGTCTCATCAAGAAATTTTGGTGAGATGTACTTTTTATGCATCTCAAACATTTACCAAGTATAGTCCATAGCCACTGATTAATATTTACATGGATAAAAATTCTGGAATTTTTGCTTCAGGTAATGTAACTCAGGTACTGTTCATTTTCCAAAAATTCTGGTGATAACAGATAAAAAAGCAAATTTTGGCTGAATGCACATCTGTACATCTTCCCAAGCATCTGCTCCTATCCTACTTTCCACCATCTGTTTCCATATTCACCAGAGAGCATTCTGTCAGTAAGCTAGTTATATGCAAGATCTGATTCTGCCCATTGGAAATACGACCTAGAATACTTGTATTGGAGAATAGTTATGAACTTCTCATGGTGGTTGCCAATGCTATCATTTATGCTTTTGTTGGTACTCCAGGGTAATAATGATTTCAAGAATGGTACGTACCTACCAAGTTCCTATCTTGACTTTCATTCTGGCCTGTCAGAGCTATGAAAGCTTGCTAATACTTATGTGAGATTACATCAATCATTGGAGTGGAAATGGAAACTGAACATTGCTTCGAATATTCATAATACTCCTCCACTCATGTGGCAGGGAATAGTCGGTTAAACACCCCTTTTGTTCTTTTTTAATCTCCAAAGAGTCTATTTTGAAAGAAAATACTGTGCTCAATATTCAATTGCATAGTACCTTTGTCATTCTTCTCACCTTCCTTTTTCTTGGATTGGACATATTTGTTCCCATCTTCTATTATTTTCATCTGGGAAACATTAGTCCTAGAAATTCTGATTTCTTGAAGGCTCCTGGGAAAGTGACAACTCAATACTATTTGTTGACCTTTAGGAGAATCTGACTTTAAGCGTAACCATGAATTTAGGATTTATTGGGTAATGCTAGGGAATCAGCAGCTTTGAGAGGAGAAGAAAAAAGTGCAACTAGGAAGAAGGTAATGTGAGTGGAAAGGCAGATTCTGGAGAAGTCTCAGACAAGCAAGGAAAGCCTTGAAGACTGGGTGATTCCTCCGAATCAGTCTGGGTTATAAAACACAGCAGAGCCTACACCATGCCAATTATTAGTCATCTATAGACAGCTTCAGGCAGAAAGTGATTTTGAGTATAAAGGCCTTACTTGGTAAAGGCAATACTTAACGAGGAGTTGACAACTGAGGATTTTCAACCAACAGCACTCCCAGGGACCAATAGAGGCCATATCAAATGCTCTAAGACTGTGGCCTCGTCTTCTCTGGCAGCATTTTATCCTAAAGCATATCTCCAAAAAGGTAGCATGTAGGAGAGTGCTGGAATCAAACGTGTTTCTCAGGCCTGAGCAGGGTCAAGGTGAAGGCATTAGTCACAAGAAGTGGTCTGGTCAGTCTAGAACTGTTGAGACACAGCGTGCTAACATATACTTTAGATTAGATTCCCTGTGAAGGTTAGGTTGTTTATCTTTGCTGTTTGCTTACCACATCCTGTTTTATTTTTTTGCTACCAAATGCTTTACCATATAATGGCTATGTGAACCTGCATTAAACAAGACTTGATCAGAATCCTGTTTTGTCTCCATTTCTCAAGTTTCTTGCCCCTAGGTCCTCACTCCATCCCTCATGAACCTCTTCTAGAATCCACGGGCAGTTTCAGTGACACAGAAACTCAGACATAAAAGTTTTTTGTTGACTCTGGCTTCTAAGATATAGTATGTTAGGGCTGGATTTAAGCTGAGTTTGTTTCTGTGGTGTTTTCAAAGAAGATAGCATTGTTTGAAATCCTACTTGCTCTATTAGAAGATGAAATTTTATAGCATAAAATTATGCATTTTATTTTGGAAATATTATGTATTAAGTTTGGTTAGGTGCTGGAACAGCTGTGTGTCTTTGATAACATATCTGCTAAAATAAAGCCTTTGCCTACAAGAAAAAGAATGTAGGAAGCTCAGCTTAAAGAAAACATTGGAGAATCTAGGTGGGTCAACCATACTGGCCTATTTTATTCAAAGGAAGTGAATAAATGATGCTTGGTCACCTGGAAGTATGGGGTGGATATTGTCTGACAATCTGGTAATCTTTTTGCTATTCAATTGAGCCAGGCTTCCCGAATGTCCCAAAATCCTGGGCATTTGTTTATACATTAATCCTGAACTTTGTCTCTAAAGTAATATTGTACATCTTACAAAAAATGTCCCATGCATCATCCAGCAATAGAATCTATTGCTTGTTACACATCCTTCCTTAAGTCTTGCTCTGAGTTCTGAGTATCAGCCAATTGAACCCGTTATTATAGTCAAGGCTACAGGTGCTTAGTTACTTTGATATGGAGTTTCTAGGTAGCTATGCCTAAACCTTTCCCCAAAATTTTGTTGTGGTTAAATATATAGGAAGAATAAACCATGAGATGAGACTCTGGAAGTTATAACCCAACACCTTCAAAGTTGGTGCTGATGTTTCATTTTCACCACAGAAAATCATCCCCCTCCAGTCCATGAGTCATGGGGAAATCCATGAGAAAAATGTTCACACCTGACCTCCCACTTTTGGCAATCTTGAAAGAGGAAAGATTTGAATAGTGAATAAATCAATAGAAATTTGATCAGACATGGGGGAACTAGGATTTGGAAAGTATCAAAAAGTTAGACAAAATTCAACTAAGTTGATTGAATATGAAAGATTTCTAGTACCTTGAATTTTACTTTTAAATACACAGAATTTTATTTATATTCAATTGTTATTAGTTCTTTGAGAATGCAATTCTTTCTACAATATAATTTGATCATATGTATTCCTCTCTCAACTCATCCCTGATCCTCTCCTTTTCTCTATCCACCAAACTTAATATCCTCTTTTATTTTCTTTTGATACAAAAATATATTTTGTGCATCCCATAAACTATTGGATGTATAGCTTCCACTATGGCTGTGTAGATTTAACAAGAGATGTGCCTTTAAAGAAAATTAACTCTTTGTTCTCCAACCGATATCAACTGCCAAAACCTCCTCAATTTTAAGTGCTATATCACACCTACAACTCATCTCTATACTGTAATTTGACTTGTTTCTGACTTGAAGTTGCACAGGTATTGTTTATACAGTCAGAACCATTCTGAATAATTTTATTATGAAAATACACAGGTATGTCCAGAACATATTATTTCAATGCTATCATACACTACCTCTTATTCTTAAAAATCCTTCCACCACTTCTTCCACAATCTTCTCTGATCTATGAGAGGAAGAAGGGGTATGATATGGATGTCCCACTTAGAGTTGAGAGTTCTGCAGTCTCTTATGCTCTGGACCTTGCCAAGTATGGGTCTCTGTGTTAATCACCATCTCCTGAAAACATGTTTCTCTGATGAGAGCTTAGTGATGATATATTAGTCTATGGGTATAATAATAGATCATTAGGTGTCATTTAATAGTGTATCTCTTAAACAGAGTAATAATAGCGGTTTTCTCCTAAGGCTTATGAACTGTAGAAACACAGGGTATTGGCCCCACTATTAGTGTCCACTATAGGTTCCAACTTTTGGAGTTGGTTTTAAATACATCATGAAGTGGCTGGTTATTCCAATGACATTTGTGCCATTTACTAGTGTGCCTGACTTTTCAAGTCCTTTGTATAGCTTACAAAGTTGACAGCTGGCTAAAATTTATAATTTTTTTCCTCTTCTGATAGCATGTTTATCACTTCCAGAACTATGAAAGCTACCCATCAAGGATGAAGCTTCTAAATGCATACTAAGTTGGTTTCTGAACTTTTATGATTCAAGTATGTGTTGTCTTTAGCAATAGGATCTTATCATCAAGATGTAGGTGTAACTAAGAGTATTGAAAATATTCTGTAATAATGGAGGGTCTATAAAACCTCTTTGACCAACAACTCTGGTCAGAAAGTCATCTGGTCATCTATTCCTGAGTTTTTTATTTGTTAGTCTGTGGAATATAGTAGGAGCATTGTTGCCACATTATATAGCAGTTACACTTTAAGTGTGTGTGTGTGTGTGTGTGTGTGTGTAAATGGGTATATTTTAGTCAGATTCTACAGTAATAAGTTTTCATGACTTTTTTTAAAGGACAGACTAGAGCCCCTCCTTAAATAACTAATTGTACCTTGTATTTTCATATTCTTTTTGAACATTTTGCTATATATTTTGTATTTCTTCTAATAAAATGTGTCAACACTCAGTGACTCTGTAAAATGGAAATGATAGGTGGCCAAGTGTGACATTTTAAAATTATAAAGTATAAAGCATTTAACAAATCATTACAAGAACACAGTGCTTGGATAATTATATATTTTTGCATAGCCAATCAAATTGTGGCAGTTTTAATCTAATCTCCAGACTTTAACTGTCTAACTCATAGTCTGGCATACAAACACAGCTATGAAAATGGCTTAGGATGTTGCAAAAAAGCCAGGAGAGAATGCCTGGCATAATTGCGTAGCATATTTAGTACTGGCAATTTTCCAAGATTTCCAGTGACCTCTTCAGGAGAGATGAAGCCGGCTTTGCTGAGTTTAAACTTATATCTTTCAGTAAGCAACTCTGATACAACTTTAATCTTATCAAGCTACAATGACCTGCTATTCAATCAAATTAACAAGTTCCCATCCACAAGGATAAAGCTGCAAAGAGATGGAAAATTCCATACAGCTCCATCTGCCATGAAAACAGGTATCCTGGATCTTGGTACAAATATACTAATCTTGAATCAAGGTATGAAACAAGAGATTATTCTTAATTGTTTTGTTTCATCATTTGTTTGTCTCAATTGAAAAATGAGGAGACAAGGTGGGTTTTGTGTATCCATATATGGAACTAAATAAAATCCTGGAGACCTAATAAGATTTAGCTTTCCAGCCATATAAATTATTTAATCAGATTAATGACATTGCTCTACCTAAGGGGTTCCATAATTAGTGTCTTATTGAAGCTATGGGAAAGTTATCTGCCTTTAGCACCTGGAGGAATTCCTATTGTCCTGGACCCTGAAATGCAGTGATATGTTACTGTTATGCCAACAGTAGGGATAATAAGCCCCTGGCATGTTGTGAGTTATATAAATCCAAAGATTTCACATTAAATATTTAAGGCACAGGAGGCCTATTTGTTAGACCACAGATGAAAGAACTTCAATTGCTTTAGTCATTGTTTCTCTTTTAGGATCTTATTTGTGAAGGATTGTTTCAAGTCTATTGTGTTTTTCCCTCTGGTTTGTCTTAGTTTTTTCCCCTCCTCTGAAAAACCTTCTGAAGTTGTATGAAAACATGTTTTTGCAGATGGTTTCTCTTTTTCATGTTAAAGAGAAATTAATTCCATAAATACAAATAGATACACATCATGTAGTATTTCAATACAAAGAAAATGTCCAAAATCCATGAAAAGGTAATCTTGTTACTTTGAACCTTAAATATTTTAAAAACAAGGTTTTTTTCAGATTGAGGTCATCAATTCTTCCTGTTTACCTGGCACTTGACTAGTAAAAATAACTGGCTATTGTTTTGTTTTGTTTTGTTTTGCTTTGCACAGGGCTCTGAAACCAGGGCTTCTAACTCACCAGTAGGTTTCTCATACCAAATGGTTATGTCTGACACAACTGTAGTATATATTGAACATCAATAATTAGCAAAATTCTTTTGATATAAGTCATTATGCCAATAAATATGACAAAATGACTATTTAAATAATAGCATGTGTAATAAGTATTATAACATTGTTACGGCTCAAGCAACATTGTAGAAGTAGGGACAAAAAGAAAGTTAGAGCTGGAAGATATGTACGAAGCTGTTAAAGCCTGTTCTCTGGGTATGATGTGGTTGGAGACTCATAAACTCATGGTGGTTCTGAATGCTTCAGTAAGATCTATGTAAGACTGAGCCCTAACCCTTCAGTCATAGATGAGAAGATGTGGTGCACAACAAGGAAGTTAAAAATGGTTGAGGGCTGATGAGGGAAAAGAAGTTTGTCCCCAAATGATGTAGCCACTGGTGAGTTACCATGCCACGGTGGTTAGCCTCATATCAACATCCATACTCATATCAATACCCAATGAATCATAAAGTAAAACAAAAGAAAAAGGCATGAAATTGGATTGGTGACTTGGTTGGAGGAAGGATACTAGAGGGGATGGGAAGAGGATGTGAAAGGGTAGGGTATAAATATGAACGAATGCAGAGTATGCATGTGTAAACCTGTCAGAGAATAATGTTTTCCCCTGCTTTGAGTAATCAACGAGTGCCACCTTGTTAGCACACTTCTCATGCCCTTCCTTATGCTTTCAGGACTTGCCCACAACACTGTTTTCAAAGATGTATTTCAACTTAAATTCTTTTAATACTTACATTCCTACTGTCCCTATTTCTTTTTTTTATTCGATATATTTTTTATTTACATTTCAAATGACTTCCTCTTTTTGGGCTTCCCACTCCCGAGAGTCCCATAAGCCCTCTTCCCTCCCCCTATTATCCCATCCATCCCTTCCTTCTTCCCTGTTCTGGTTTTGCTCCATATTGATACACTGACTCTTTCCATAACCAGGGGCCACTCTTCCGTTTTTCTTGGACATCATTTGATGTGTGGGTTATGTTTTGGGTATTCCAAGTTTCTAGGCTAATATCCGCTTATTAGTAAGTGCATATCGTGATTGATCTTTTGAGACTGGGTTACCTCACTTGGTATGATGTTCTCCAGCTTCATCGATTTGTCTACGAATTTCATTAATTCATTGTTTCTAATGGCTGAATAGTACTCCATTGTGTATATATACCACATTTTTTGTATCCATTCCTCCATCTATGGATACCTGGGTTCTTTCCAGCTTCTGGCTATTATAAATAGGGTTCTTATGAAGATAGTGGAGCACGTATCCTTATTACATGCTCGGGAATCCTCTGGGTTTATGCCCAGGAGTGGTATAGCAAGATCCTCCGGAAGTGGTTTGCCCAGTTTTCTGAGGAACCACCAGACTGATTTCCAGAGTGGTTGTACCAATTTGCAGCCCTACCAGCAGGGGAGGAGTGTTCCTCTTTCTCCACATCCTCGCCAACACCTGCTGTCTCCTGAGTTTTTAATCTTAGCCATTCTGACTGGTGTGAGGTGAAATCTCAGAGTCGTTTTGATTTGCATTTCCCTAATGACTAATGTTGTTGAGTATTTTTTAAGATGCTTCTCAGCCATCTGAAGTTCTTCGGGTGGAAATTCTTTGTTTAGCTTTGTACTCCATTTTTAATAGGGTTGTTTGGTTTTCTGAGGTCTAACTTCTTGAGTTCTTTGTATATATTGGATATTAGCCCTCTGTCAGATATAGGGTTGGTGAGGATCTTTTCCCAATTTGTTGGTTGCCAATTTGTCCTTTTGATGGTGTCCTTTGCCTTACAGAAACTTTGTAATTTTATGAGGTCCCATTTGTCAATTCTTGATCTTAGAGCATAAGCTATTGGTGTTCTGTTCAGGAACTTTCCCCCTGTACCAATGTCCTCAAGGGTCTTCCCCAGTTTCTTCTCTATTAGGTTCAGAGTATCTGGCTTTATGTGGAAGTCCTTGATCCATTTGGAGTTGAGCTTAGTACAAGGAGATAAGGATGGATCAATTCGCATGGAGTTCTTCTGCATGCTGAACTCCAGTTGAACCAGAACCATTTGTTGAAAAGGCTATATTTTTCTTTTTCTTTTTTTTCCTTCTTCTTTTTTTTTTAATTTTTTTATTCGATATAATTTATTTACATTTCAAATGATTTCCCCTTTTCTAGCCCCCCCACTCCCCGAAAGTCCCGTAAGCCCCCTTCTCTTCCCCTGTCCTCCCACCCACCCCTTCCCACTTCCCCGTTCTGGTTTTGCTGAATACTGTTTCACTGAGTCTTTCCAGAACCAGGGGCCACTCCTCCTTTCTTCTTGTACCTCATTTGATGTGTGGATTATGTTTTGGGTATTCCAGTTTTCTAGGTTAATATCCACTTATTAGTGAGTGCATACCATGATTCACCTTTTGAGTCTGGGTTACCTCACTGAGTATGATATTCTCTAGCTCCATCCATTTGCCTAAGAATTTCATGAATTCGTTGTTTCTAATGGCTGAATAGTACTCCATTGTGTAGATATACCACATTTTTTGCATCCACTCTTCTGTTGAGGGATACCTGGGTTCTTTCCAGCATCTGGCAATTATAAATAGGGCTGCTATGAACATAGTAGAACATGTATCCTTATTACATGGTGGGGAGTCTTCTGGGTATATGCCCAGGAGTGGTATAGCAGGATCTTCTGGAAGTGAGGTGCCCAGTTTTCGGAGGAACCGCCAGACTGATTTCCAGAGTGGTTGTACCAATTTGCAACCCCACCAGCAGTGGAGGAGTGTTCCTCTTTCTCCACACCCTCTCCAACACCTGCTGTCTCCTGAATTTTTACTCTTAGCCATTCTGACTGGTGTAAGATGAAATCTTAGGGTTGTTTTGATTTGCATTTCCCTAATGACTAATGAAGTTGAGCATTTTTTAAGATGCTTCTCCGCCATCCGAAGTTCTTCAGGTGAGAATTCTTTGTTTAATCCTGTACCCCATTTTTTAATAGGGTTGTTTGGTTTTCTGGAGTCTAACTTCTTGAGTTCTTTATATATATTGGATATTAGCCCTCTATCTGATGTAGGATTGGTGAAGATCTTTTCCCAATTTGTTGGTTGCCGATTTGTCCTCTTGATGGTGTCCTTTGCCTTTCAGAAACTTTGTAATTTTATGAGGTCCCATTTGTCAATTCTTGCTCTTAGAGCATACGCTATTGGTGTTCTGTTCAGAAACTTTCTCCCTGTACCGATGTCCTCAAGGGTCTTCCCCAGTTTCTTTTCTATTAGCTTCAGAGTGTCTGGCTTTATGTGGAGGTCCTTGATCCATTTGGATTTGAGCTTAGTACAAGGAGACAAGGATGGATCAATTCGCATTCTTCTGCATGCTGACCTCCAGTTGAACCAGCACCATTTGTTGAAAAGGCTATCTTTTTTCCATTGGATGTTTTCAGCCTCTTTGTCGAGGATCAAGTGGCCATAGGTATGTGGGTTCATTTCTGGATCTTCAATCCTGTTCCATTGATCCTCCTGCCTGTCACTGTACCAATACCATGCAGTTTTTAACACTATTGCTCTGTAGTATTGCTTGAGGTCAGGGATACTGATTCCCCCAGATTTCCTTTTGTTGCTGAGAAGAGTTTTAGCTATCCTGGGTTTTTTGTTGTTCCAGATGAATTTGATAATTGCTCTTTCTAACTCTGTGAAGAATTGAGTTGGGATTTTGATGGGTATTGCATTGAATCTGTATAGTGCTTTAGGCAAAATGGCCATTTTAACTATATTGATTCTACCGATCCATGAGCATGGGAGGTTTTCCCATTTTTTGAGGTCTTCTTCCATTTCCTTCTTCAGAGTCTTGAAGTTCTTGTCATACAGATCTTTCACATGTTTGGTAAGAGTCACCCCAAGATACTTTATACTGTTTGTGGTTATTGTGAAGGGGGTCATTTCCCTAATTTCTTTCTCAGCCTGCTTATCCTTTGAGTATAGGAAGGCCACTGATTTGCTTGAGTTGATTTTATAACCTGCCACTTTGCTGAAGTTGTTTATCAGCTGTAGGAGCTCTCTAGTGGAGTTCTTTGGGTCACTTAGGTAGACGATCATGTCGTCTGCAAATAATGATAGTTTGACTTCTTCCTTTCCAATTTGTATCCCTTTGACCTCCTTATGTTGTCGAATTGCCCGAGCTAGTACCTCAAGTACAATATTGAAAAGATAAGGAGAAAGGGGGCAGGAAAAGGCTATATTTTTCGACTGGATGTTTTCAGCCCCTTTGTCGAGGATCAAGTGGCCATAGGTATGTGGGTTCATTTCAGGATCTTGTCCCTATTTCTACAGTGTTGGCTGAGCAATGGAAGCAGCGATAAGGATGTTCAATTTAAGGCTTAAGATTCAATAATCATGTGTCTCAGTTCCTTGACCAGAAGTGTATTTTAGTTTATTTCATGTTCTTGGTGGGCATCAATTCTCATAATGTTTTTTTTTTCTTTTGACAAGAAGAAAAGGTATATTTGTTTGCAGGTGTTAACAGTTGCACTTAACTCACATACTTGTTACTTTTTTTTAATTTAAGAAAATAAAAATATATAAACCTTGGAGTTAGCGTTGGGCTATGGTATAGAAAGAAAGATGACAGATAGATAGATAGATAGATAGATAGATAGATAGATAGATAGATAGATAGATAGATAGAGATGATAAATACAGAGAGAGAGAGAGAGATAGGTAATGTAAATGATATATCACAGTATTCATTAATATTATTGTGAACTTTTGTGGGTTTCTCTTTCTCAAATTCAATGTGAAAACACTTGGGTTACAAAGTCCACAACATCTAGCTATGGGTTGCTATTAGTTGTGTAAATTCAAGTTCTTTGGCTTGTTTGATATACACTTTAGCCAACAAGCTATCATCTATGTCTAATAGAAGATACCTTTTGCATCTACATTATTTTATCTTTCATTCATTTATTTTAAACTCCAGATTTTATCACCTCCCGATCCACCCTCTGACTGTTCTACATCCCATACCTCTTCCCTGCCCCCTTTCTCCACAAGGATGTTTCCACCCCGACCCCATGCCCCACAAGACTTCTAAACTCCCTGGGGTCTCCAGTCTCTTGAGGGTTAGGTGCATCTTTTCTGATTCAACCCAGACTAGGCTGTCCTCTGCTGTTTGTATGTCAGGGGCCTCTTATTAGTTGCTGTATGCTGCCTGGTTGGTGATCCAATGTTTGAGATATCTACGGAGTCCAGATTAATTGATACTGCTGGTCTTCCTACAGGGTGGCCCTCCTCCTCATTTTCTTCCAACTTTTCCCTAATTCAATGACAGGAGTTAGCAGCTTCTGTCCATTGATTGGGTGCAAATATCACCATCTGACTCTTTCAGCTGCTTGTTGGGACATTCGGAGGACAATCATGATAGGTCCCTTTTTGTGAGCACTCTGTAACCTCAGTAATAGTGTCAAGCTTGGGGACTCCACTTGAGCTAGATCCCACTTTGGGCCTCTTTTCCTCTTTGGACACTCTTTTCCTCAGGTTCCTCTCCATTTCCATCTCTGCAGTTATTTTAGATAGCAACAATTATGTGTCAAGAGTTTTGACTATAGGGGTGCAACCCATACCTTGCTTGATACTCTGACTTTCTACTGGAGGTTGGCTCTACAATTTCCCTCTCCCCACTGAAGGGCATCTCTTCTAAGGTTCCCTCCTTCTCATTCCTGAGAGTCTCTCATGTCCCAGGTCTCTGGTGTATTCTGGAGGATCCCCCGACCTCCTACCTCCTGAGGTTGCCTGTTTCCATTTATTCTGCAGGTCCTCAGGTGTTCAGTCCTTTTCTCCCTACTCAATACCACATCATGTTCGCTTCTCCCTCCCCTGCCCTGTTCACTTTCCTCCAAGGTCCCTCCCTCCACCCTTGTGAGTGCTTTCTTCTCCTACCCAAGTGGGACTGAGGCTTCCTCACTTGGGCCCTTCCACTTGTTGATCTTTTTGAGTTCTGTGGACTGTATGTTGGTTATTCTGTACTTTCTTTTCCTTTTTGGGGGGTGGGTGGGAGGAGCTAATATCCACTTTTTAGTGAGTACATACCATGTATGTTCTTTTGGGTCTGAGTTATCTCACTCAGGATGGTATTTTCTAGTTCTATCCATTTGCCTGTAAAACTCAGGATGTCCTCCTTCCTAATGGCATATTAGTATTTTATTGTGTAAATGAACCACGTTTTTCTTTATCCATTTTTCTTTTCTGGGACATCTGGGTTGTTTCCAGCTTCTAGCTATCACAAAAATAGGCCACTCTGAGCATAGTAAAACATGTGCCCCTGTGGCATGGTGGGGCATCTTTTGGGTATATTCCCAAAAGTGGTATTGTTGGGTCTTCAAATAGATCTATTTCCAATTTACTTAGGTACCTCCAGATTGATTTCCAGAGGGACAGTACAGCTTGCAATCCCACCAGCAATGGAGGAGTGTTCCTCTTTCTCCACATCCTGGCCAACATGTGTTGTCACCTGATGTTTTGATCTTAGCCATTCTGATGGGTGTAAAGTGGAACCTTAGGGTCATTTTGATTTGCATTTCTCTGATCACTAAGGATTTTTAACATTTCTTTAGGTGTTTCTCAGCTATTCAAGATTCCTCTGTTGTGAATTCTCAGTTTTGTTCTACCTCTCTCTCTCTCTCTCTCTCTCTCTCTCTCTCTCTCTCTCTCTCTCTCTCTCTCTTTTCGGTGATTAGTTTCTTGAGTTCTTTATATATTTTGGGTCCTAGCCCTCTATTGGATGTGGGGTTAGTGAAGATTTTTTTCCAAATCTGTAGATTGCCGATTTGTCTTATTGGCTATGCCCTTTGCCTTACAGAAGATTTCATAAAGTCCCATTTACCATTTCTTGACATTAGAGTGTACGCCACTGGTGTTCTGTTTAGAAAATTTTGCCCTGTGCCAATGAATTCAAGACTCTTTCCTGCTTTCTCTTCTATTAGATTCAGTGTATGTGGTTTTTATGCTGAGGTTCTCGATCCACTTGGACTTGAGCCTTGTGCAAAGTGACAAATATGGGTCTATTTTCATTTTTCTACATTCTGACAGCCAGTTAGATCAGATGGTTTCTATTTTCTATTGTATATGTTTGACTTCTTTGTCAAAGATCAAGTGCCCTTAAGTGTGTGGTTTTATTTCTGGGTCTTCAATTCTATTGCCAATGCAATATGTCTGTCTCTGCATCAATACCATGCAGTTTTTATCACTATTAGTCTGCAGTAAATCTTGAGGTCAGGGATGGTGATTCCCCAAGCCATTCTTTTATTGTTAAGCATTGTTTTCGCTATTCTGCATTTTTTGCCTTTCCAGATGAATTTGAGGATTGTTCTTTCCATGTCTTTGAAGAATTGTGTTGGGATTTTGATGGGGATTGCACTGAATCTTTAGATTGCCTTTGATAGGATACCTATTTTAATTCTGCCAATCCATGAGCATGGGAAATCTCTCCATTTTTCTGAGATTTTCAATTTCTTTCTTGGGAGACTTGAAGTTACTGTCCTACAGATCTTGCACTTGTTTGGTTAGAGTTACCCTCAAGATATTTCATATTATTTGTGGCTATTGCAAAGAGAATGGTTTTCCTAATTTCTTCCCCAACCTGTTTATCATTTGTATAAAGGAAGGCTTTCTTTGAGTTAATTTTATATCTGGCCACTTTGCTGAAGTTGTTTATCAGCTGGAGAAGTTCTCTGGTAGAGTTTTTGGGGTCGCTTATATATATACTATTATATCATCTGCAAATAGTGATACCTTTATTTCTTCTTTGCCAATTTTTATCCATTGATCTCTTTTTGTTCTCTTATTGTTCTAGCTAGAACTTCAAATATTATATTGAATAGATATGGGGAGAGTGGGCATCCTTGTCTTGTCCCTGATTTTAGTGGGATTACTTCAAGTATCTCTCCATTTAGTTTGATATTGGCTGTTGGTTTGCTGTATATTGCCCGTATTATGTTTAGGTATGGGCCTTGAATTCCTGATATCTCTAATACTTTTAGCATGAAGGGGTGTGCATTTTGTTAAATGCTTTTTCTGCATCTAAGGAGACGTGATTTTTTCCTTTGAGTTTGTTTATATAGTGGATTACATTAATGGATTTTCATATATTGAACAAACCTTGCATTTCTAGGGTGAAGCCTACTTGATTGTGTTGAATGATGGTTCTGATGTGTTCTTGGATTTGGTTTGCAATAATTCTATTGAGTATTTTTGCCTTGATATTAATAAGCGAGATTGCTCTGAAGTTCTTGTTTTTGTTTGGGTCATTGTGTGGTTTAGGTATTAGAGTAATTGTGTCTTCATAGAAAGAGTTAGGTAGAGTTTCTTCTGTTTCTATTTTACGGAATAGTTTGAGGAATATTGGTATCAGGTTTTCTTTGAAGGTCTGGTAGAATTCTGCACTAAATCCATCTGGCCCTGGGCTTTTTCTAATTAGGGGGCTTTTAATGACTTCTATTTCCTTATGGGATATGGGTCTCTTTAGATGGTTTACCTACTTTTGATTTAACTTTCATATGTGATATCTGAAAAACAATCCATTTAATCTAGATTTTGTTGAGTATAGACTTTTGAAGTATGATCAGATGATTTTTTTAAATTTACTCCATCTCTGTTGTTTTATATCCCTTTTCATATCTGATTTTGTTAATTTGGATACTACCTCTCACCCTTTAGTTAGTTTGGCTAGGGCTTTAATCTGTCTTGTTGATGCTCTCAAAGAGCCAGCTTTTGGTTTTGTTGATTCTTTTTTTGTTCTCTTTGTTTCTATTTGGTTGATTTATTCCCTGAGTTTGACTATTTCCTGCTATCTACTCTTCTTGGGTGTGTTTGCTTCTTTTTGTTCTAGAGTTCTCAGGTGTGCTGTTAAGTTGCTAGTGTAAGAACTCTACAGTGTCTTTAGCATGCACTTGATGCTATGAATTTTCCTCTTAGCACTCCTTTCATTGTGTCCTATAAGTTTGGGTATGACTTGTCAACATTTTCATTAAATTCTAGTGTCTAGTTAGGGTTTTACTGCTGTGAACAGACACCATGACCAAGGCATGTTTTATAAAAGACAACATTTAATTGGGGCTGGCTTACAGGCTCAGAGGTTCAGTCCATTGTCATCAAGACAGAAATAGGGCAGCATACAGGCAAATATGGTGCAGGAGGAGATGAGAGTTCTACATCTTCATCTGAAGGCTGCTAGTAGAAGACTGAATTCCAGGCAACTAGGGTAAGAATCTTAAACCCACACCCACAGTGACACACCTACTCCAATAAGGCCACACCTCCTAATAGGATCACTCCCTGGGCCAATCATATACAAACTGTCACATCCAGAAAGTCTTTTTTTTTCTTTATTTCTTCCATGACCAAATTATCATTGTTAGAGAATTATTCAGTTTCCACATGTATATGGGCTTTCTGTTGTTTTGCTGTTATTGAAGACCAGCCTAAAGCCATGATAATCTGATAGGATGTATGCAATTATTTCAATTTTCTTGTATCGGTTGAGAATTGTTTTGTGACCAATTATATCGTCAATTTTGGTACCATGAGGTGCTGAAAAGTAGTTGTATACTTTTGTTTTAGGGTGAAATGTTTTAAAGATATCTGCTAAATCCATTTGGTTCATAACCTCTATAAATTTCACTGTTTAGTTTCCGTTTCAATGACCTATATATTGGTGAGAGTAGGGTGTTGAAGCCCCCTGTACTGGCTTTGAAATGAGTTCCTTGGTCAGAAGCAATACTGTGTGGAATACCATGACGATAGATAAGGCATTCTGTGAGTCCATGGATGATGGTTTTGGCAGAAGCATTACATGCAGGAAAGGCAAATCCATAACCAGAATAAGTATCTACTCCAGTAAGAACAAAACGCTGTCCTTTCCACAGGGGAAGTGGTCCAATATAGTCAACCTGCCACCAGGTTGCTGGCTGGTCACCTTGAGGAATGGTGCCATATCTGGGGCTCAGTGTTGGTTTCTGCTGTTGGCAGATCTGGCATTTAGCAGCAGCTGTAGCCAGGTCAGCCTTGCTGAGTAGAAGGCCATGTTGCTGAGCCCAAGCATAACCTCTGTCTCAGCCACCATGGCTACTTTGTTCATGTGCCCACTGGGCAATAACTGGGATGGCTGGAGAAAGAGACTGACTGTCCACAAAATGGGTCATCTTATCCTCTTGATTATTGAACTCCTCCTCAGCTGAAGTCACCTTTTGGTGAGCATTTACATGGGACACAAATATCTTCACATCCTTTGCCCATTTGGAGAGATCTATCCACAAACTTCTTCCCCAGATGTCTTTCTCACCAATTTTCCAATTGTGATCTTTCCATGTCCGTGACCATCCAGCCAATCCATTGTCTACAGTGAAGAATCATACATCTGGCCATTTCTTCTTCCAAACAAACTGTAATACCATGTGTACTGCCCGAAGTTCTGCCCACTGTGAAGATTTTTATTCCTTTCTTAGCCTGTTGGTTTAAGGTCATTAGAAGCCCAAAATGGCCAGGGGGAAGTCTGAGCTTCCAGTTCAATGGAATGTTTCTTGTGACTCCTGGTAGGAGCACTCCCCTCTCTGGAACAGAAACTTTTAGGCCAGCAGAACCTAAATTTGTGGGGACAGGAAGCAAAAATTTTCCTAGAGGGTCACTAGGAGTCATAGTGAGTGGAATTATTCCCTTTTCCACTCCTTGATTCCTGGACCCATGGAGCCTGGCTATAGGAGAAACTGTACCATATATTGAACGCTGATTCAAAGCATATACTGCCTTCTGAAGAACTCTGCCCCAGCCCTCCATGCTGTTGCCACCTAACTGGTGCCGTAACTGTGTCTTCAAAAGGCCATTCCAACTTTCTATCAGACCAGCTGCTTCAGGATGATAGGGAACATGGTAAGACCATTTAATTCTATAATTGTGGGCCCACTGTCGCACTTCTCTGGCTGTGAAATGAGTTCCTTGGTCAGAAGCAATACTGTGTAGAATACCATGACGATAGATAAGGCATTCCATGAGTCCACGGATGGTGGTTTTGGCAGAAGCATTACATGCAGGAAAGGCAAATCCATAACCAGAATAAGTATCTACTCCTGTATGAACAAAATGCTGCCCTTTCCACAGGGGAAGTGGTCCGATGTAGTCAACCTGCCACCAGGTTGCTGGCTGGTCACCTCGAGGAATGGTCTCCTGGGACCATGTGCTTGGAAAACCTTTTAGCATTCTTTTACTCTGAGATAGTACCTGTCTTTGATATTGAGATGTGTTTCTTGTATTCATCAAAATGCTGGATCTTGTTTGCTTATGTCTTTTAATGGGTGAGTTGAGTCCATTAATACTGAGAGATATTAAAGATAGATGACTGTTGGTTCCTGATATGTTTGTTTCTGTAGGTGGATTTATGTGATGGTGGTTCTCTCCTTTTGGCTTTGTTGTGAGATGCTTAATATCTTGTCTTTACTTTTGTGTAGGTACCTTCCTTGTGTTAAAGTTTTCCTACTAGGATCCTTTGTAGGGCTGGATTGGTAGATAGATACTGCTTGAATTTATCCTGGAATATTTTGTTTTTTCCATCTATATTGATTGAGAGTTTTGCTGTGTATAGGAGTCTGGGATGGCATTTGTGTTCTCTTAGAATCTATATGATCTCTAACTAGCCACTTCTGGCTTTCATAGTCTCTGTTGAGAAGTCTGGTATAATTCTGATAGGTCTACCTTTGTATGTTACTTGGCCCTTTTCCCTTGCAGCTTTAGTATTCTTTCTTTGTTCTATGCATTTAGTGTTTTAATTATTATGTGACAAGAGGATATTCTCTCCTGGTCCCATTTATTTGGTGTTCTATAGGCTTCTTGTACCTTTATGGCCATCTCTTTATTTTTTTTAGGTGGTGGAAGTTTTCTTCTGTGATTTTATTGAAGACATTTTAGGGTCCTTTAAGCTGTGAATCTTTGTTCGCCTCTATTCTGATTATTCTTAGATTTGGTCTTTTTATTGTTCTGAATTTTCTGGATGCTTTCTTTGGATTAGGAGTTTTTTATGTTTTGAATTTTTTTGACAGTTGTGTCAATCTCTTCTACAGTATCTTCTACACCCAAGATTCTATCTTCAATCCCTTTTATTCTATTGGTGATACTTATATCTGTAATTCCTGACCTCTTTCCTTGATTTTCCATTTCCAGGTTTGCCTCCATTTGTATTTTCTTTTTTTTTTTTTTATTTTATTTTTTTTTTATTCGATATATTTTTTATTTACATTTCAAATGATTTCCCCACTCCCAAAGAGTCCCGTAAGCCCCCTTCTCTCCCCCTGCCCTCCCACCCACCCCTTCCCACTTCCCTGTTCTGGTTTTGCTGAATACTGCTTCATTGAGTCTTTCCAGAACAAGGGGCCACTCTTCCTTTCTTCTTGTACCTCATTTGATGTGTGGATTATGTTTTGGGTAATCTAGGTTTCTAGGTTAATATCCACTTATTAGTGAGTGCATACCATGATTCACCTTTTGAGTCTGGGTTACCTCACTCAGTATGTATTTTCTTTATTGTTTTTACTTCCATGTTTAGGTCTTGAATCACATTATTCAATTCCTTCACCTGTTTGATTGTGTTTCCCGTATTTCTTTAAGGAATTTATTTATTTTCTCATTATTTTTTCTCAAATATTTCCTTGTATTTCCTTGTATTTCTTTCATTGAGTTATTTATGTCCTCCTTAAAGGACTGTATTATCTTCATGAGATAATATTTTAGGTTGTCTTTCTGATGTACAGATGTGTTGGAATCAGGGCTTGCTGTGTTGGGAAAACTGGGTTCTGATGATGCCCACATATATTGACTTCTGTTGCTTATGGTCTTATACTTGCCTCTCACCATCTGGTTGTCCCTGATGTTTGCTGGTCTGGGTGTCTCTGTCTGGAGTCTGTCTCTTCTGTCCCCAGTTTGTTTCAGGTCTCCTGGTAGGCCTGTGGCGCTGGTTGTAGCAGAACAACTGTGGGGCCTTCCAACTGAGGGGCTCTTCAGAGAGGCAGGGAAGCTGTCAAATCTCTTGCCATGGTTGCAGTAGATCTCCTAGGAGGCCTTGAGACTGTTGGGTTTTCAGAGGAGCAGTCAAGCTGTATGAAGATGTTGTCCAGGGGGGTGAATGGACTGTGGTTTCTGTTTCCCTTGAACAATTGAATTGTGCAATATAATTTCAAGGAGGCTTTCAGTATGCTGGGTCAGCTGCCCTGCTTGCTACAGAACCATCAGGAGGTCTTCAGACTGTGATATCTGTTGCCCTGTTGCCCTGTGTACAGTGGAACTTCTGGGATGCCTTCAAGCTCTGGTTTCTTCAGAGGAGCAAACAAGCTGTCAATCAGTTATTCAGTTGACTTGTGTTTATCAGATATCCTTGGATGCCTCAGGCTGTGGTGTCAGTTACCCAAATGCTCTGAGTTCAGAGGATATTCTGGGATGGCTAAGAATATGCTCTCTCAAGGGAAGCAGACTAGAGTAGAGTGTTGCTGTCCCCCACTATCAGTGTGTGAAGATAGTAATTTTAAGCAGTTGCAGCATTCCTTTTACAAATTTGGGTGCCCTTGTGCTTGGGGCATGGATGTTATGAATTAAGATGCCTTCTTGGTAAATTTTGTCTTTGATGAGTATGTAATCCTACTTCTTTGGGTTACTTTGATTTGAAGTCTATTGTGTCAGTTATTAAAATAACCACAACCAGATTGCTTCCTAGGTTCATTTGTTTGTAATATCTCTTTCCATCCATTTATCCTGAAGTGATGTCTGTGATGTCTTTACAATTTATTTCTTGGATGGTGCAGAAAAATAGAACCTGTTATCCCACCCATTCTGTTAGTCTGCATCTTTTCATTGAGAACTTGAGACCATTGATGGTTAGAGATATCAAAAAGCAGTGTTTTATTGATTCATGTTGTTTGATTTTGGTGGTAGTTATGGTGGTGATGGTGGTGTCTGTACATGTGTGTGTGTGTGTGTCTTCTTTTGGTTAGCTAGTCTGAAATTATTTGTTCTTTGGTTTTGGTGGGTGGTGATTAACCTCTTTAGCATGGCATTTTCCCCTAATACTGCCTGTAAAACAGGATTTGTAATAGATACTGCTTAAATTTGGTTTTATCTTCACCATCTATTGTGATTGAAAGTTTTGTGAGATATAGCTTTCTGGCCTCATATCTGTCCTTTCTTGGAGTCTGTACAATAACTGTCGACAAACTTCTGGCTTTTAGAATCTATATTGAGAAGTCAGATGTTATTCCAGTACATCTGTCTTACTTGGTCTTTTATTCTTACAGCTTTTAGTATTTATTTTGTTGTATAAATATAGTATTTTGGTTATTATTTGTCACAGGGAATTTCTTTTGTGGTCCAGTCTATTTGTTCTTCTACATATTTCTTTTTTTATTTTCCATACCCTTTGATTACATTACAAATGATTTTCCCTTTCCCGGTCCCCCCCCCCACCATAAGTCCCATAAGCCCTCTTCCCTCCACCAGTTCCCCAATCAACCCCTCTCACTTCTCTGTCCTGGAATTCCCCTACAATGCTGCATCAAGCCTTTCCAGGACCAGGATCCTCTCCTTTCTTCTTCTTTGGAATCATTTGATATGTTAATTGTGTCTTGGGTATTCACAGCTTCTGGGTTAATATCCACTTATCAGTGACTGCATTTCATGTGTGTTCTTTTGTGATTGGGTTACCACACTTAGGATGATATTTTCTGGTTCCAACGATTTGCCTACGAATTTCATGAATCCATTGATTTTTATTGCTGAGTAGTGTTCCATTGTGTAAATATACCACATTTTTTTGCATCCATTCCTCCATTGAGGGACATCTGGGTTCTTTCCTGCTTCTAGCTATTATAAGGCTGCTATGAACATAGTGGAGCATGTGTCCTCATTGCATGCTGGGTATATGCTCAGGAGTGGTATAGGAGGGTCCTCTGGAAGTGTCATGCCCAGTTTTCTGAGGAACCGCCAGACTGATTTCCAAAGTGGTTGTACTATCTTAAAAGTGTTCCAGTTTTCCTGTGTGTTTGATGTCAGAACTTATTTGAGATCTAACATTTTCTTTGACCAAGGTATCTATTTCTTATAGCTTATCTTCAATGCCAGAGATTCTTTTCCATCTTTTAGACTATTGGTGAGACTTGCCTCCGAGTTTCCTTTTTTACTTTCTAAGTTTTTTATTTCCATATTTCTCCCAGTTTGAATTTTCTTTATTAATCTATTTCAATTTTCAAGTCTTGAATGCTTTTATTCCTTTTGTTCCACTTTTTGTTTGCATTTTTATAGATTTATTTAAGTGTTTTATTTATTTCCTCTTTAAGTGCCTCTATCATATACATAAGGCCTATTTTAGGGTCTTTTTCTTGTGCCTCAGTTATGTTATAATACTCAGATCCTACTATGATGGGGTTGTTGGGCTCTAGTAAAGCTATATTGTCATGGTTGGTTTTCAAAGTGTTTTAACACTGGTGTCTTGGGCTGGGGAAGAATGTAATTCTAGGTGTCAATATCAAGGCCTTTTGTTTGTTATATGGGTAATTTGTTCCTTGGTTTCTGTTACCCTCTTTGTTTCTTAATAGAATGTGGTATCTATGTGTTTCCTGGTAGGAAATTTTTCTGAAATCCTGATTATGTTTGATCACTGAGGTTTCTGAGTAAAATGTGTTTCTAGATCTTGTGTACTGACACTTAAGAATGTGGCTAGGCTAGAAAGTCAAGGCAGAGGGGGTCTACAGTAGAGAAGGAAGCAAGATGTCCCGATAGGATCTATTTGGTCCTCTGAGAATGGAGGCAATAAGAAGAGGCCACAACATGTAGTCTACCTCAGAGCTGGAGATGAGACTGCAGTATTGTATTTGGAGGAGTTGAGGAATAGGTGAAAATTTGTAGTAGCCTATGTGCTTCCCTGGCCAGAGTGGCCTTATGGTTTCCAGGGAATGCCTGCTCAACTGGGGTCTAGGATAAAATGAAGCGCAGGAAAAGGAAGATTGGTGGAAATGATCTATGTGATTCACTGGATATCACAGGGAAGAATTATCTATGTAATTCACGGGATATTGCAGAGAAGAAAGAGAGACTGTAGCAGGTGATCTACTGCAAAGTTAGAGATGGGAGTAGAGGATTAGATTTGGAGGAAAGGAGAGAAAGGTGAAGAGTTTCAGATCATCAGATATATTCCTTTCTTCTTCAAAGTTATCACCGAGTAAAAACTAGCCAAGGCTAGTTTTAATTTTTCCAGAATCAATAGTAATTTAAGCAAGTAATTTCTAAGCAAATGCATTTTAAAAACCATTTAGTCTACTTAAAATAATAAGCTTACTTATGTCCTTATAAAGTGATAGTCATGGCTTTTGCCCATTAGCCCAATTAGCAGTCATTATTTTTAAAATAACATAACTCAGGTTTCCTTCAGGGAATAAACATGGTAGTGAAGCAGTAAAGGTAGAAGGGTTTTCTGGCCCTACCCTATCCCTGTCTCTCCTTCCTAACTTTTCCTTTCCTACCCTTCCCTTCCTTTCTTTACTAAATTATGGAAAAGCAAATATAAACCTAAAATGCTTAAGACTTCTTCCCACCTGCAATCCATATACTCAGTATTAATTACATAAATGAAGAATCAAATTATACATTACTGAAAATAATGTATCTAATCTGTACAGGACATGGGCACATTTTCTAATTCTTTACAATTGCTTCCTTCTACATGTTTCTTCCTCTTTATCTTTCACATGGTTTGAAGTACTTATAATTCTGTCTTAAACTTTTCCCAATTTGAGAGAGAGAGAGAGAGAGAGAGAGAGAGAGAGAGAGAGAGAGAGAGAGAGAGAGAGGGAGAGGGAGAGGGAGAGGGAGAGGGAGAGGGAGAGGGAGAGGGAGAGGGAGAGGGAGAGGGAGAGGGAGAGGGAGAGAGAGAATGTATGTGTTATTACAGAACTAGGGATTGCGCTCATGGCTCTGTGCATGTTTGGCAAGTGCTCTTCCACTACCATACATGGCCTGTCTTCTTTTTTATTTTTATTTTTTACTTTGAGGTAGAATTTCACTGTTAGCCAAGCTGTCCTGAATTCTCTGTAGAATAAGCAGCCTTGAATGTGTAGCCTTGCCCAGTCTTCTAGGTATGTCACAGGACAAGCTTATATTTTTTGTTTTTACATTTTGCTATGCTTTTAAATTATGTGAGTTAAAAATGTTTCTCTTTAATGTAAGATAATCTGTAACAAATTGTAATTTTAAATTAAAAATAGAAGTAATTGTCTGAGAGGCACAATTTGTAAACTGAACCTTAATATGTATCTTCTATAACTAGGGAATCACATGAAAGAAGAACCATGGATATGGCAGGCATGGTGAATGATATTAGATGTACTCCAGTGGGTGGTATTTATCCAATATGATGGAGTTATAGCATAGGACATAAAACAGAGGTTTGCTTTATTACTTAGATGCCAAAGTAAACCCAAGGGAGTGGTGAATTAAGAGGGATGGTTGGTAATGTGCTTAAAAACTGACATAAAAGTCAATGGTTTAGAATAGAGACAGAAGGAAAAATGAACAATGTAGAAGAAATAAGGAAATATGAGCTGCCTTCCTAAAATTTGAAAATATAAATTATAAAATATTTGGTTTAATGTGCTCCACAAATATGTCATATAACTGTGCAAGATTCACTTACAGTCACTTACAGTACATTACAGCTGGATACTCTTATACAACTTAACTTACACAAGTGTTAAAGCTTTTGGATTTATTTGCATTTGATTTTGTTTTTGACAGTGAATGTGTTGCAATGTGATTTCTCAAGCTATGTGTTTTCATTGTGTTTGTTCAGGAAGAAAAATGCCAGTACTATCCTGTAAACTTTTGGCCAAAGTCTGTCTTGTTTGCAACAGGGTCAGTTACACCAAGGAAATGATTTATGATGGAATCACAAGTTCAAGGTTGAGAACAAAGCTGATTTTATGGACAGAATCCTTGAATAAGGAATACTGAAAACTAGGATTTCAAATAAAATATTAGGGAGAAGACTGTGAGATATCTGTGTATGGATGGGGGCAATTTTCCTTAAGTAGTAAAGATACCCAGTTTAGGATCTGAAAGCATCCTAGAGGTCAGGAATGGGATTTTATCCTTTTTTATTTCATAGGCTATTTTGCTTTCAGCAGTGGAAATAGAGAATGGCTAAGTGGCTTGATTATTATTTGAATTCTCAAAGAACTAATAATTTCTGTAAATGGCAAGCAGAGGAAAATCTGGAGTCCTGAGTCACTATAAGGTATGGAAAAGGGGGCTGGTGAGCATTCATATTTGTAAGCCAAATGCTAAGAACAAAGAAAACTGGGAAGACATAAGTTTTTGGACTGTTAATTTCAGTTTCTGAGATCAGAATGTAATGATCCCAAATTGGTAACTTCCAAGGCTCCATGCCAAATTAAACTCACACTTCCTTTGGTAGATAATGCACTCACATCCTCTAAATTATTTCCAGAAACAATGATACAAATAAGTAAAATGTTTGGAACATAGAACAAAATAACCAGAAGTATAATGAGAAATGAAAACCTCTAAACAAAACAAAAACATAAGTGAGCCAAAATATTGCTGTCATGTAGATATGTCTTGATATACATCTATCTGTATCTGTATCTGTATCTGTGTCTGTGTCTGTGTCTGTGTCTGTGTCTGTGTCTGTATCTCTATCTCTATCTCTATCAGTATCTCTATCTCTGTATCAGTATCTCTATCACTATTTCTATATCTCCCTATCTACCTACCTATTTATCAATATCTCTATCTATATTTTCTATCTCTATAATGTGTACATGACCATTTATCGTATGTGTTCCCACACATATTTGTGTGCAGAGGTCAGAGCAGCTTAACGACACACCTGAAAGCCCTGGAACAAAAAGAAGCCAATTCCCCTAGGAGGAGTAGAAGACAGGAAATCATCAAACTCAGGGCTAAAATCAATCAAGTGGAAACACAGAGAACCATTCAAAGAATCAACGAATCCAGGAGCTGGTTCTTTGAGAAAATCAACAAGATAGATAAACCCTTAGCCAGACTAACCAAAGGGCACAGAGAAAGTATCCAAATTAACAAAATTAGAAATGAAAAGGGGGATATAACAACAGAAACTGAGGAAATCCAAAAAATCATCAGATCCTACTACAAAAGCCTATACTCAACACAACTGGAGAATCTGGAGGAAATGGACAATTTCCTTGATAGGTACCAAATACCAAAATTAAATCAGGACCAAATAGATTATCTAAACAGGTCCATAAACCCTAAAGAAATAGAAGGGGTCATAGAAAATCTTCCAACCAAAAAAAGCACAGGACCAGATGGTTTCAGTGCAGAATTCTATCAGATCTTCAAAGAAGACCTAACACCAATACTCTTCAAACTATTCCACAAAATAGAAACAGAAAAAACACTACCCAATTCCTTCTAAGAATCGACAATTACGCTGATACCAAAACAACACAAAGATCCAACAAAGAATGAGAACTTCAGACCAATTTCCCTTATGAACATCGATGCAAAAATACTCAATAAAATTCTTGCCAACTGAATCCAAGAGCACATCAAAACGATCATCCACCATGATCAAGTAGGCTTTATCCCAGGGATGCAGGGTTGGTTCAATATACAGAAATGCATCAGTGCAATCCACTACATAAACAAACTCAAAGAAAAAACCACATGGTCATTTCATTGGATGCTGAAAAAGCATTTGACAAAATTCAGCATCCTTTCATGCTTAAAGTCTTGGAAAGAACAGGAATTCAAGGCCCATACCTAAACATCATTAAAGCAATATACAGCAAACTGGTAGCCAGCATCAAACTAAATGGAGAGAAAGAAAGAAAGAAAGAAAGAAAGAAAGAAAGAAAGAAAGAAAGAAAGAAAGAAAGAAAGAAAGAAAGAAAGAAAGAAAGAAAGAAAGAAAGAAAGAAAGGAAGGAAGGAAGGAAGGAAGGAAGGAAGGAAGGAAGGAAGGAAGGAAGGAAGGAAGGAAGGAAGGAAGAAAAGAAAATGGTCAGTGTGAAGATGAGAGAATTCAGGAGTACAAGAGCTCAGTGGAAAGCAGCCTTCAAACTGGGATTATTTATAATAGATAAAGGCCATTACACATTAACAATGAAAACAATCCATGAAAAATATACAGCTGTTATATAAGTATGCATAGACTATTGGGATTCCCAGCTTAATATAACAAACACTAAAGGACATAACAGATCAGGTACATCCTGATAATGAGTAACATCAGTGCCTACTGTAATGTTTCAGATTTCCTGTTGCTATGATGAAACACTGACCCAATTTGCTTGGGGAAGTAAAGGGTTTATTTGGCTTTGATGTAACAGTCCATCATTACAGGAAGCCAAGGCTGAAAATGAAGATAGAAACCTGGAGGCAGGAACGAAAGCAGAGATGATGGATGAGCACTGCTTACTGGCTTCCAGGATCACGTTCATCCGCCTTCCTCATATATCCCAAGACTACATGTCCAGGGGTAGCACTGCCCACAGTCAAATGGGCCTTCCAACACCAAACAATAATCAAGAAAATGTCACATAGACTTGCCTATACTTCAGTCTAATGAGTGTGTTTCTCTTATTAACGTTCCCTCCTTGCAGGTTACTCTAGACTGTGACAAGTTGACAAAAACTTACCAGCACACCCACTTTCATTTCTGGGTATTCCATCCAAATGAAAAGTCACCAACGCCATATGTCACATTGACTTAACAGATGCACCCACACTATTCTGCCACAGAAACCAAATACATGTTGATTTTAGTAGCCCCTGGAGATGTATTAAAAATATACCAAATTGTAAGCCATGAATCAAGTCTTACCAAATATAAAAATGACAGAAATAATTTCTTTGATTTTATCAGAAAGTAGTACAATAAAACTATAAATCAGCATCATGACAAACTACAGAAACTAGACAAGTGTATAGAAAATAAAATGTATATTTTGAATGACTAACGTGTAATTGAAAAATTGAGAAGGGAACATTTTTTAAATCTTAGAATAAAATTAAAACAAAAGAATCTTCAGGACATAGTACAGACATATCTAAGAGAAACTGTTTAGTTAGGAGTGCTTACATTTAAAAAAATGTATCATAGCAATTCCAAATAAATAATGTGATAATATACCTTAAATTGTCTTTTTAAAAAGCTATGTAAAGCAGCCATGGATAAGAAATAATACATAGCAGAGCAGAAATTAAATAAATGGAGACTAAAAGAACAATAAATAGAAGTACTCAGAGATGGTACTGTGGAAAATCTCAGCAATAACAACAGATGATTGAGAAATCTCTAATCAAACTAACTGAACAAAGAGCAGAAGACAAATTAATTGCATGAGAGATGAAAAGGGGGCAGTTCTTGTACTAGCTGATTTTTTTTTTGTCAATTTGACACAGGCTATTGTCATCAGAAAAGAAGGAGGCACAATTGAGCAAATTCCTCCATGATATCTAGTTGTAATGCATTTCCTCAATTAGTGATCAATGGGGGAGGGTCCAGCCCATTGTAGATGGTGCCATATGTGGCCTGGTGGTTCTGAGTTCTATAAGAATACAGGTTGATCAAACAAAGGAAAAGAAGCCTGTAAGCAGCACCCCTCCATAGTTTCTAAATTGGCTCCTGCTTCCAGGATCCTACCCTGCTTGAATTCCTGTCCTGACTCCCTTCAACAATGGATGATATGGAAGTGGAATCCAAATAAACACTTTGCTTCCCAACTTGCCTTTTTGCCATAATATTTCATCACAATAATAGAAACCTTAAGACAGTTGCACATTCCAATGAAAACAATATGGATCATGCTTAGCAAGCTTAAACTTATAGAAACTGAAAAATCTTGAAAAATTGAAAAAATTCTAGACACATGATTTTCTAAAATAAAATCAAGAAGAGACAAGTAAGTTAAATAGATATATAACAGTCAATAAGATAAAAGTATTAAGAAAAAAGTCTAGTAGGACTCAAACAAACCAAATGCTGAATTGTACCAAACATTTGAAGAACTGAGACCAATGCTCCTCAAACTCTCCTGTAAAAAACAAAATGAAAGAACACTGTCAAGCTCATTTGAGATGGCCAGAGTTATCCTGAAAAAAAAAAAAGCTAGGCAAGGACACAGTGAAGAAAGAGAATTATAGATTGTTTTCTCTGATGAACTCAGATGCAATTTTTTTTCAATAAAATTTTTGAAACCTAAAAGCAAGACCGCAATAAGGTGATCATGTACCATGAACAAGTTGGTTTTATTTCAGGAATAGAAGGCTGGGTCAAGCATACACAAATTAGTAAGTTGCATTATTAATATGAGACAAATATTCTTAGGGGAAAAAACATCACACAATCATCTCCACCTGTTCAGAAATTGCTCTTGATACATTTCAATATTCTCTTTTTATGATAAAAACCCTGAAGAGATTTAGACAGAACATACCTCAGCACAGTAAAGACCATATGTCTTAAACCTATAGTCAATAATAGGGAAAGACAATGTACTTCTTCTAACATCTAGGATGAGATGATTGTGCCCATTCTTATTCAATATATTGCTTGAAGTTAGCTAGACCAATGAAAGAAAGAGAAAAAATTTATACACACAGAAAAGGAAGAAGAAAGTTAATTGTATATACATACAACATTATCCTAACTATAAAGACTAGCTTGTTGACAGATGAGACTTTCAACAATATGATAAGATACAACCAACATACAAAAGTAAACAATTTCCTACATGTTACATGTCAGTCATGAACTGGCTATGAAAGAAATGAATGAGGAAAATCACACAGTATTTTTTTTAATCTAAAAGATTAAAAAAAAAAAAAGCCTGAAAGATCTCCCATGCTCACGGATAAGTAGATTTAACATAGAAAAATGGCCGCCATATTACCAAAAGCAATCATCAGATTCAATGCAGTCCCCATCAAGATTACAACACAACTCTTTACAGAACTTGAAAAAACCACATGCAACTTCATATGGAAAAACAAAACATACAAACAAACAAACAGGAAAGCAAAAACAATACTACACACACACATACACACACACACACACACACACACACACACACACACACACACACAAACAAAAAAAAAAAAAAACAACCTCCAGAACTTGAAATGCTAGGGAAGGTGGGGGAAACATAGGGGAACCTACCAATTCAGAATAGCAAGGGAGAGGGAAGGGGGAAGTATTGTGGGAAGGGTAACCTGGAGACAGGCAGAGAGTAGGATATAAAGTGAATAAGTAAAAAATAATAATAATAAAAATGAAAAAGAAAACATCCAGAGATACAACCATCCCTTATCTCAAGTTGTACTACAGAGTAATAAAAATCATCTAGCATTGGTATAAAAACATACACATTGATCAACTGAATCAAATCAAAGTTGTAGACATAAATCCACACACCTATGAACACCTAATTTTTGATAAAGAAGCCAGAAATTTACAATGGATAAAAGCAAACATCTTCAACAAATGGTGCTGGTCTAACAGGCTGTTGTTAAATAGAAGAATGCAAATAGATCCACACCTATGACCTTGCTCAAAACTCAAGTCAAGTACATCAAAGACTTCAATGTAAATCCAGGTACACTAAACCTGAAAGAAGAGAAAATGGAGTATAATATTGAACACAGGAGCACAGGAGCCAACATCCTGAACAGAATACCCATAGCACAGGCATCACAATTAACCACAAATGGGACCTTATGAAAAGCTTATGAGAAGCTTCTGCTAAGCAAAGAAAACAATCAATAGGACAAATCAGCAGCCTACAGAATGGTAAAAGTTCTTCACCACATCTGAAAACTCAAGAAACTAAACAACAAACCAAATAATACAATTTAAAAATAGGGTACAGAACTAAACAGAATTCTGGACAGAGAAATCTCTGATGGCCAAGAAGCACTTAAAGAAATGTTGGACATCCTTAGCCATCAGAGAAATGCAAATCAAAATGACCCTGGGAGTCCATCTTATACCTATCAGAATAGCTAAGATCAAGAACTCAAATGACAGACAGCTCATGCTTATAAGGATATGGAGCAAGGGGAACACTCTGCCATTGCTGGTGGGAGGCCCTTTGGAAATCAATAATGATAGCATCTCAAAAAATTGTGAATTGATCTACCTTAAGGCCCAGCTATACAATTCCTAGGCATATACCATATGTTCCACCACACATTCACATAAATCACATATTTCAATATATGGACATACAAAGTACTTCCTACAACGTCCTAGGAATGAAATATACTTCCAGAGTTGCAAAGTGTGCTTACCTGAAATTAAGCAATATTGCACAGCAAAATAAATAAACACAGTGTGGAAAAACAAATAATCTACCAACACTACAACACAAAGAAGATTAATATATAAAATGTTGCAAAAATTAAACACTAAAAACTCAAATGACTCAATTATAAAGTGGAAGACCTGAATATCTGGATCTTAATAGAAGAAATATAAGTGGCCAATAATTATATCAAAAAGTACTCAACATCCTTCTCTCAAAGAAACATGACATAAAACTACTCAGAGATTCCACCTTACCCTAGTCAGAGCAACTTTCAGTGAAAGGCAGGTAGAACAATGGAATAGAACTTAAGACCCAGAAATAAACCCACACACCTATGGTCACTTGATCTTAGACAAAGAAACTAAAACCATCCAGTGGAAAAAGACAGAAGTTTCAACAAATGGTGCTTGTTCCACTATAGGTCAACATGTAGAAGAGTGCAAATTGATCCATGTACAATTTGCACTTATGTCCTTGTGGATCAAGTCCAAGTGGATCAAGGATCTCCACATAAAACCAGATACACTGAATCTAATAGAAGAGAAGGTGGGGGAAAGTCTTGAACACATGGGCACAGGGGCAAAATTCCTGAACATAACACCAATGGCTTATGCTCTAAGATCAAGAGTTGACAAATGGGAGCTAATAAAATAGCAAAGATTCTGTAAGGCAAAGGATATGTTCAATAGAACAAAACAGCCACTAACAGACTGGAAAAAGATCTTTACCAATCCTACATCTGATAGAGGGTTAATAACCAATATATACAAAGAACTCAAGAAGTTAGGCTCCAGAGAACCAAAACCCTATTTTAAAAAGTGAAGAACAGAGCTAAATAGAGAATTCTCAACAGAAGAAATACAAATGGCCGAGAAGCACCTAAAGAAATGTTCAGCATCCTTAGTCATAAGGAAAATGCAAACCAAAACAAACCTGAGCATCCACCTCACACCAGTCTGAATGGCTAAGATCAAGGTGACAGCAGATGCTGGCAAGGATGTGGAGAAAGAGGAACACTCCTCCATTGCTGGTGGGATTACAAACTGGTACAACAACTCCGGAAATCAATCGGGCAGTTCCTCACAAATTTGGAAATAGTTCTACCTGAAGACCCCCTATATGTGGTATAAGGCATCATACCACAAGGAAATGTGTTTCACTATGTTCATAGCACCCATATTTATAATAATCAGAATCTGGAAACAACCCAGATGTCCCTCAACAGAGGAATGGATACAGAAAATGTGGTACATTTGCACAATGGAATACCACTCAGCTATTAAGAACAGTGACTTCATGAAATTTGCAAGCAAGTGGATGGAACTTGAAAATATCCTGAGTGAGCTAACCCAGTCACAAAGGAAAACATAAGGTATGAACTCACTGATAAGTGGATATAGGCAACGAGTGTGGGATAGCCACAATACAACTCACAGACTACATGAAGCTCAAGAAGGAAGACTAAAGAGTAGATGCTTCAATCCTACTTTGAAGGGGGAACAAAATAATGAAAGGAAGTAGAAGGTTGGAGGGATTTGGGAAGAAGAAAAGAGGGAGGAGGGAAAAAGAGTGGTAAAGTCAGGTATGGGAGGAGACAGAGAAAATGTATAGAGGGTCAGGAAATTGAACAGAGGAATGTAGCAATGGGGGATGGGGAAGTGAGGGTAGCAACCAGAAAGTCCCAGAAGCCAGGAAAGCAAGAACCTCCCAGGACCCCATGGAGAAGACATTATCTGAAATACTCCACAAAGGGGAGAACCTGTCCAGATCATATCAGAGGTTAGGCATAGACCCCTGGTTGAGGGATGGGGCCAAAATTTTAACCCAGAATTGCCCCTGTCTAAATTAAATATAGGGACAAAGAGTTGAGCAAAGACTGAAGGAAAGTCTATCTAGAGACTGTCCCACCTGGGGATCCATCCCACATGCAGACACCAAACCCAGACACTATTGCTGATGCCAAGAAGTGCTTGCTGACAGGAGCCTGATACAGCTGTCTCCTGAGAGGCTCTGCCAGATCCTGACCAATACAGATGCAGATGCTGGCAGCCAACCATTGGACTGAACTCAGGGACCCCAGTAGAGGAATTAGGGGAAAGACTGAAGGAGTCTTATATGGCATTGATGGGAGGGGAGGTACTGTAAAGGTGTGATGCTGCAGTGTAGAGGATGCTAGGGAGGTGAAGAGGGATTGGGTAGGTATGTGGGAAAACACTCTCTTAGAAGCAGGGTAGGGAGGGATGGATAAAGGGTTTGCAGAGAGGAAACTGGAAAATGGGATTACATTTCACATGTAAATAAATAAAATATCCATTTTTAAAATAAGAGATGAAAAAAAGAAAGCAAATAAATACTAATAAGAATATGGGAAAAGAGGTCCTTATTCACTATTGATAGTAACATCAATTTGTAAAACCTTTATGTTAATAATTATGGAAATTTCTCAGTTTGTCTCTATGAACTACCATAGAACTTGTGCATCAATCATCTATACTATCCTGAGCATGTGCCAGAAGGACTCTGAGTCAACAGAGAAGTACTTGCACATCCATGTTTATATTAATAGCTATACTTCTCACCATAACCAGGAAATGGATCTCACCTACATATCTAAAAAGCAGTTGAATAAATAAAAATGAACTGCATATGCACTAGAAATTTCATACAGTTGAACCAAAGGGTGAAATCATGTCATTATCAGGAAAGTAAATATTAGCCGGGCAGTGGTGGCACATGCCTTTAATCCCAGCTCTTGGGAGGCAGAGGCAGGTGGATTTCTGAGTTCGAGGCCAGTCTGGTCTTCTACAGAGTGAGTTCCAGGATAGCCAGGGCTACACAGAGAAATCCTGTCTCGAAAAACAAACAAACAAAAACCAAAAAAACAAAAAAAACAAAAAAAAAAAAAAGGAAAGTAACTATTAAACAAATAAGTCAAACTCAGGAAGACAAATATCTCATGCATTTTCTGATATATAAAATCTATTGTTAAAATTGTGTGTGTGTGTGTGTGTGTGTGTGTGTGTGTGTGTGTTTATGTATATATGTGTGTTTGATGAGACTAGAATAAAGTGGAAACTTCTGGAAAGTCAGTTTTGCCAAACAATGCTTTGCTGGTGCACAAAGGTTAAAGGATGTCTTCCTAAAGCAGACACATGGAAGAATGTTTTAATATAGCAGATACACGAAAGGATGTGTGATGAAGGACTGTAAATATGACTCCACAGACAATGGGAGATGAGCACTGAGCATTGGTTTTGTTTGCTCTGCCTTTAGTCTTTACTAACAACACACATGTATTGGTTTGCCATACATAGCTTTGTCGAGCTCAGTTTGTGGTAACACAGACATTGAGAGAAACTAGCCACAGAACTTTTTTGTAGGTTCCCATGGCAGCTTGCAGCTTCTGTGGCCTCACCTCTGGCCAACTGGTGAGCCTGGCGGTTTCTTCAGGATGGAATTACAGCTGCTGATCCATGCATGGTGTCTGGCTGCCAAAGGAACAGGACTGTAGCCACTGGTTCATGTGTGATGTCTGCCTGCCTAGTGCACTGGTCTGCAGCTGATGAGTTATATTTGGTGTCTTCTACAAGACTGAACTGTTGCCAAAGAGATTGAGCTCACCCCCAGGAAACAATTGCTGAGCAAGTCTAGTTTCTCAATATCCTAATAACTTTTCTCTTTCACTACCTCTGGTGGGTAGTGGGCAAGTGGAGAGGTTGAACATGTATCAAAGTAGATTACAAATGTTTTATGCCTACACTAGAAAGGAGAATATGAGAAATGAGAAAAACTAAAATGAGAAAAACTAAAGAATGAGCCAACAGCATAGTAAAACACATGTGAAGAAAAGGCAGAAGGGGACACTAACTGGGGTAAAGAAAGGAAGCAAAGGGTAGGGAGGGGCCAGAGAAGGTCAGTGGGGGAGGACACCATATGAGAACAAAGTTCATCAATGTACACATATGAAGATACCATGATGAAATGTATTACTTTGTATACTAACCAACAAAATCAAAAATAATTTTAAAAGCTCCCCAGGGGACCGACCCCACGAGCTGTGCAGGTGTAGATGCCTTTTTGGACTTTTGGATTCTTCCTCAAATCATCAACAATTGAGCATAAAACACACTTGTGGAAAGAGGTTTCTTTTCTGGACTTTGATGTTCTTTATTATTTAAATAAAAGAGATGTTACCTTGCATTGTTCCCAAATATTTCAGACTTTACATTGCTTTGTGTGAATCTTTTCTTAACTCTTAGTGATAAAATACTCGATGCTACACAAATTGGTGAATATAAGTCACTATCATGCTATTCATAATTCCAATGTAGTACCTACCATATGACAATGGAAAAATACCTCAGAGGTTAACAGGACAAAATAAATTTATTTTTAGAGAATTGGGTCAGAAGTAGTCTGGCACGTAGTAATGTTTTTTTTTAATATATTATAATTTTTATGCTGCTACAAGGAAACAAAATCTTGAGCTCCATAATTCTTTAAGTCATGGGTAGATCCTCCTAGTATTTTCCTATCTATCATTTTTAAAAATACATGTCAAATAATCCCATGCTGTCACTTAGACATTCTGCATAACTTGGCCCTGTGTACATATTATCCATATGACAAAAACAAGCTAAAGGAAGGATTTGGCCAAGGAAACATCATCACTAATGAAGGCATTTATGATTGGGCTTCACCCATGACTGAAATTCAACAAGGGCTATATAGAGTAAAGGTAAACTCAGTGAATACTACAACCAATCCAGTTTAGGAGAAGACAAAGCAGTAATGCCTGAATCAACAGAAACAAAGAGCAAGAACTAGTAGGACTTCATTCCAGTGACCTAGAAATAAACTTTCTGAGTATTGATTATGGGGAAAGATTGATTCAGACTCCAGGGTCTTTTTTGAGCTTTGTTTTCCAGTCCTAAATGAGTTAAGAGGGACACATCCCCACCTCTTGAAGAAATGCTGCACTTGGGCTGGAGAGATGGCGCAGTGGTTGAGAGCACTGACTCCTCTTCTGAAGGTCCTGAGTTCAAATGCCAAAATCCACATGGTGGCTTAAAACCATATGTAACAAGATTTGACTCCATCTTCTGGAGTGTCTGAAGACAGCTATAGTATACTTACATATAATAAATAAATCTTTAAAAAATGTCTAATATTAAAAAAAAAGAAATGCACACTTTGGGCTGCAGAGGATGGCTCTGCTGGTAAACTGCACAAACATGGTACAGTCTCTTCTCCAAAACTCATGTAAAATTGCCAAGCACAGTGGTTCAAGCTTGCAATTCCAACACCAAATCCACAGGCTCACTGGCCAGCCATTTTTACCTGTGTGATAAGCTCCCAGCCAATGAGAGATTCTGTCACCAAAAATAAAAATGCACCATGGTTAAAGAATGACAATTGTCGTGGTTCTCTGGTCTACACACACACACACACACACACACATACATATACAACACCATAGTAAAAGAGAGGGGAGGGGGCAATTTTATAACTTTGCTTGGAATTACTTGGTCAGAAATAAAAGTGACAGGCATTTCATAATTGATTAATTCAGAAAAAACTACTAGTATGCATGACAATCTGATGTCAAGATTCTTGATCAAAGTTTTCTTTCTATAAATCTTCCATGCTAATGAGCTTGGTGTTAGCAACTTGCCTATGTTGACTGTTAAACTAAGTGGTGGTGTCTCTAATCCCTTGGAATATAGATCTGTGGGGCTACTATGACTGGAATCAGAAAGAAAAAATAACTCAAGAGCTCTTTGAAGGCCTTGGCTTTTACCATCTGCTTGTTGATTCATTGTCCTGTTTCTTCCTCATCTATTTATTTGCATAACAGCACCAGCTGCCCCCTCAAATTTGAATTGCCTGCCTTAATCAGGCAGGCTCCTGATTGAGAACTGAGTTACAAATTGGCAGATGAATACCAAATTGTTTTTAATAAGACACAGAGTTCTGAGTGCTTTGTGCCATACTGTAGATGTTTGTTGGCAGCGACAATAACCAGCAGTGTCCCTTTCATCTTTAAGAGAAAGGCAAGACATTAAAAAAAAAAAAAGCTTTGAATTGTGTACTCAGAAATTCCACTCATCTGCCTAATGTTCTATTTTTAATTAGAAGGATACACATATGACTTAATTAATCAAGCCCGTCTTAGGGCATTACGCATTTATTAATGGCTCCTGCACTCAAGCACAGTATTAAGGGATTTGTGCTAAGCACCTGACATAAAGCAGGCTAATTTTGCTTGCTTTGCTTAATGTATTTAGAACGGCATGTTGATCAGATTTGGAAATATTCAAACTATGAACTAATATCCTATTTAGAGGGTTTAAAAATCTCAGTGCCATGGCAATCCAGTCTTATAATGCTTTCTTTACAAAGTGCTCTACATCTGAATGGAAGAACTTGATGGGAATAAGTGAAGTACAGTGAGAAGAAAGAAGTGTAAATTCCCCTAGTGCAGGATAGGGCAGGGCATGACTACACTGTTGTTTTTATGTCCACATCTGGACTAATCCTGAAGGAGTCCCTGTTGAACAAAGGCATGCAGAAATGACTGGCGACTGCGTGCCTTTATCCATCCATGCAGTCCTATCAGAGGAATGTGTGTATGAGCTCATCAGTGCATATCTACCCAGCTAATCTAAACTCATTCTGAGCTCCTTAGATTAGTTTATAGTTTGTGTTCTTGATGGTGATTAAAACTATCTTATGTGGAACTGCCAATGCCATTATTAAAAAGATATTACATGATGCTTGAGAAACTCCACATAGACCACAGAAGTTTAATGGGTCGAAGTTCTCATTACATGGTTTTAATGATAAAAAGAAAACACATGAGAAACTAATCACAGAATGCTTTCTTTGTATCTTCTGTGGAATAAAAGGGAACAATTTTGACCAAATAAAGAATAAGTTTTCATGAATAGGCAGATAAGCAGCATCATGACAGTGCAGTCCCATATGGTGCCAGTGTTAGAGTTTTCCCATACACCAGTGTCCTCGGAATGAAGCAAACATGGAAGCCCTGAGTGCTGTGGTGTATCAAAGATCTCATAGAGTCCAGGTACAGTAGTGTGGACTATAATCCTAACATTGAGAGGCAGGAGGATTACAAACTTGTGGCCAGCTTGAATTATAGGTAGAGGCATTGAAAAAGGGAGGAAGGGAAAGGGAGGGGAAGGGAGGGAAGAAGAGGGAAGGAGAGAGGAGGGGAGGAGAGGGGAGGAGGGGAGGGGAGGAGAGTGGGGGAAGAATTGAAAGCCAAATGCTAACTTGGGCTGAAATTCTGACATTCTCACTTTACTTTTCAGTAACCATGTATAACTGATAGTCTCACAAAATCTTGGTAATAAAATGGCAATATAACATGTACTCTACAGACATGATTGAATGGGGTGAGGCATTCAATGTGTGTTCAAACTATTCAGCCATCAGAGGTGCTAGAAGGCTATATCTTGATGTGTTTTCACTGTGTTTAAACCTAACTATACCACTGGGCAGGCTGGTAGAAACCTCAGTTCACAACTTAATCATATTGCCTCTGGCAATTACGTGAGACTTTGTTCCACAAATTTTCTACCCTACAAATCTGGTCGAATCTTGACTTTTCTTATGCTTTTTATCCTTTCACTGTAACTTTATTTGCTAAACGTTTAAATATATTACCTCAATTTTCCAGAATAGCCTCCTTTCTCCTGCTGCTGGTTAACTTCTATTTGTGTGAAGCCAGCCCAATCTTTTCATAGTATGCTTAAGAAAGACTTATATTATCAGACTATGTCTAAACTAGTTCAATTGCTCAACTTTTGCATGACTGCAGTGACTTTTCTAGCTAATCTATCACGTCTTCTTTTTTTTTTTACTTCTTTTTTATTTTATTCGATATAATTTATTTACATTTCAAATGATTTCCCCTTTTCTAGCCCCCCCACTCCCCGATAGTCCCGTAAGCCCCCTTCTCTTCCCCTGTCCTCCCACCCACCCCTTCCCACTTCCACATTCTGGTTTTGCCGAATACTGTTTCACTGAGTCTTTCCAGAACCAGGGGCCACTCCTCCTTTCTTCTTGTATCTCATTTGATGTGTGGATTATGTTTTGGGTATTCCAGGTTTCTAGGTTAATAACCACTTATTAGTGAGTGCATACCATGATTCACCTTTTGAGTCTGGGTTACCTCACTTAGTATGATGTTCTCTAGCTCCATCCATTTGCCTAAGAATTTCATGAATTCATTGTTTCTAATGGCTGAATAGTACTCCATTGTGTAGATATACCACATTTTTTGCATCCACTCTTCTGTTGAGGGATACCTGGGTTCTTTCCAGCATCTGGCAATTAGAAATAGGGCTGCTATGAACATAGTAGAGCATGTATCCTTATTACATGGTGGGGAATCCTCTGGATATATGCCCAGGAGTGGTATAGCAGGATCTTCTGGAAGTGAGGTGCCCAGTTTTCGGAGGAACCGCCAGACTGATTTCCAGAGTGGTTGTACCAATTTGCAACCCCACCAGCAATGGAGGAGTGTTCCTCTTTCTCCACACCCTCTCCAACACCTGCTGTCTCCTGAATTTTTAATCTTAGCCATTGTGACTGGTGTAAGATGAAATCTTAGGGTTGTTTTGATTTGCATTTCCCTAATGACTAATGAAGTTGAGCATTTTTTAAGATGCTTCTCTGCCATCCGAAGTTCTTCAGGTGAGAATTCTTTGTTTAACTCTGTACCCCATTTTTTAATAGGGTTGTTCGGTTTTCTGGAGTCTAACTTCTTGAGTTCTTTATTTATATTGGATATTAGCCCTCTATCTGATGTAGGATTGGTGAAGATCTTTTCCCAATTTTTTGGTTGCCAATCTGTCCTCTTGATGGTGTCCTTTGCCTTACAGAAACTCTGTAACCTTATGAGGTCCCATTTGTCAATTCTTGCTCTTAGAGCATACGCTATTGGTGTTCTGTTCAGAAACTTTCTCCCTGTACCGATGTCCTCAAGGGTCTTCCCCAGTTTCTTTTCTATTAGCTTCAGAGTGTCTGGCTTTATGTGGAGGTCCTTGATCCATTTGGATTTGAGCTTAGTACAAGGAGACAAGGATGGATCAATTCGCATTCTTCTGCATGCTGACCTCCAGTTGAACCAGCACCATTTGTTGAAAAGACTATCTTTTTTCCATTGGATGTTTTTAGCCTCTTTGTCGAGGATCAAGTGGCCATAGGTGTGTGGGTTCATTTCTGGATCGTCAATCCTGTTCCATTGATCCTCCTGTCTGTCACTGTACCAATACCATGCAGTTTTTAACACTATTGCTCTGTAGTATTGCTTGAGGTCAGGGATACTGATTCCCCCAGATTTCCTTTTGTTGCTGAGAATAGTTTTAGCTATCCTGGGTTTTTTGTTGTTCCAGATGAATTTGATAATTGCTCTTTCTAACTCTGTGAAGAATTGAGTTGGGATTTTGATGGGTATTGCATTGAAACTGTAAAGTGCTTTAGGCAAAATGGCCATTTTAACTATATTGATTCAACCGATCCATGAGCATGGGAGGTTTTCCCATTTTTTGAGGTCTTCTTCCATTTCCTTCTTCAGAGTCTTGAAGTTCTTGTCATACAGATCTTTCACATGTTTGGTAAGAGTCACCCCAAGATACTTTATATTGTTTGAGGCTATTGTGAAGGGGGTCATTTCCCTAATTTCTTTCTCAGCCTGCTTATCCTTTGAGTATAGGAAGGCCACTGATTTGCTTGAGTTGATTTTATAACCTGCCACTTTGCTGAAGTTGTTTATCAGCTGTAGGAGCTCTCTGGGTCACTTAGGTTGACGATCATGTCGTCTGCAAATAATGATAGTTTGACTTCTTCGTTTCCAATTTGTATCCCTTTGACCTCCTTATGTTGTCGAATTGCCCGAGCTAGTACCTCAAGTACAATATTGAAAAGATAAGGAGAAAGGGGGCAGCCTTGTCTGGTCCCTGATTTCAGTGGGATTGCTTCAAGTTTCTCTCCATTTAGTTTGATGCTGGCTACCGGTTTGCTGTATATTGCTTTTACTATGTTTAGGTATGGGCCTTGAATTCCTGTTCTCTCCAAGACTTTAAGCATGAAGGGATGCTGAATTTTGTCAAATGCTTTTTCAGCATCCAATGAAATGACCATGTGGTTTTGTTCTTTGAGTTTGTTTATGTAGTGGATTGTATTGATGGATTTCCGTATATTGAACCAACCCTGCATTCCCGGGATAAAGCCTACTTGATCATGGTGGATGATCGTTTTGATGTGTTCTTGGATTCGGTTGGCAAGAATTTTATTGAGTATTTTTGCATCTATGTTCATAAGGGAAATTGGTCTGACGTTCTCTTTCTTTGTTGGATCTTTGTGTGGCTTTGGTATCAGCGTAATTGTGGCTTCGTAGAAGGAATTGGGTAGTGTTCCTTCTGCTTCTATTTTGTGGAATAGTTTGAAGAGTATTGGTGTTAACTCTTCTTTGAAGGTCTGGTAGAATTCTGCACTGAAGCCATCTGGTCCTGTGCTTTTTTTAGTTGGAAGAATTTCTATGACTCCTTCTATTTCTTTAGGCATTATGGGACTGTTTAGATGGTCTAGTTGGTCCTGATTTAATTTTGGTATTTGGTATCTGTCAAGGAAATTGTCCATTTCCTCCAGATTTTCCAGTTGTGTTGAGTACAGGCTCTTGTAGTAGGATCTGATGATTTTTTGGATTTCCTCAGTTTCCGTTGTTATATCTCCCTTTTCATTTCTAAGTTTGTTAATTTGGATACTTTCTCTGTGTCCTTTGGTCAGTCTGGCTAAGGGTTTATCTATCTTGTTGATTTTCTCAAAGAACCAGCTCCTGGTTTTGTTGATTTTTTGTATGGTTCTCTTTGTTTCTACTTGATTGATTTCGGCCCTGAGTTTGATAATTTCCTGCCTTCTACTCCTCCTGGGCGAAATAGCTTCTTTTTGTTCTAGGGCTTTCAGGTGTGTCATTAAGCTGGTAATGTATGCTCTCTCCATTTTCTTTTTGGAGGCACTCAGGGCTATGAGTTTTCCTCTTAGCACTGCTTTCATTGTGTCCCATAGATTTGGGTATGTTGTGTTTTCATTTTCATTATGTTCTAAAAAGTCTTTAATTTCTTTCTTTATTTCTTCCTTGACCAAGGTATCATTGAGTAGAGCATTGCTCAGTTTCCACGTGTATGTGGGTTTTCTGTTGTTTCTGTTGCTATTGAAGACCACTTTTACTCCATAGTGATCAGATAGGAGGCATGGGATTAGTTCTATCTTCTTATATTTGTTGAGGTCTGTCTTGTGATCAATTATATGGTCGATTTTGGAGAAGGTACCATGAGGTGCTGAGAAAAAGGTATATTCTTTTGTTTTGGGATAGAATGTTCTATATATATCTGTTAAATCTAATTGGTCCAAAGCTTCAAGTAGTTTCATTGTGTCCCTGTTTAGTTTCTGTTTTCCTGATCGGTCCATTGAGGAAAGTGCAGTGTTGAAGTCACCCACAATTATTGTGTTAGGTGCAATGTATGCTTTTAGTTTTAATAAAGTTTCTTTTACGAAAGAGGGTGCCCTTGCATTTGGGGCATAGATGTTCAGGATTGACAGTTCTTCTTTTTGTATTTTTCCTTTGACCAGCAAGAAGTGTCCCTCAGGGTCCCTTTTGATGACTTTGGGTTGAAAGTCAATTTTATCTGATATTAAAATGGCTACTCCAGCTTGTTTCCTGAGACCATTTGCTTGTAAAATTGTCTTCCAGCCTTTTACTCTAAGGTAGTGTTTGTCTTTGACCCTGAGGTGTGTTTCCTGTAAGCAGCAAAATGTAGGGTCCTGTTTACGTATCCAGTCAGTTAGTCTGTGTCTTTTTATTGGGGCATTAAGTCCATTGATGTTAAGAGATATTAAGGAATAGTGATTGTTACTTCCTATCATTTTTGCCGTTATTTTTTAAATTTGAATGCTTATCTTCTTTTGGGTTTGATGAAAGGTTACTATCTTGCTTTTTCCAGGGTGAAGTTTCCCTCCTTGTATTGGTGTTGTCCTCCTATTATCCTTTTTAGGGCCGGGTTTGTGGATAGATATTGGGTAAACTTGGTTTTGTCATGAAATATCTTAGTTTCTCCATCTATGGTGATTGAGAGTTTTGCTGGATATAGTAGTTTTGGTTGGCATTTGTGTTCTCCTAGAGTCTGCATGAGATCTGCCCAGGACCTTCTAGCCTTCATAGTCTCAGGTGAAAAGTCTGCTGTGATTCTGATAGGTCTTCCTTTATATGTTACTTGGCCTTTTTCTCTTACTGCCTTTAGTATTCTTTCTTTGTTTAGAACATTTGGTGTTTTGATTATTATGTGATGGGAAGTATTTCTGTTCTGTTCCAGTCTGTTTGGAGTTCTGTAGGCTTCTTGTATATTCATGGGCATCTCTCTCTTTAGGTTAGGGAAGTTTTCTTCCATAATTTTATTGAAGATATTTGCTGGCCCTTTAAGTTGTAAATCTTCACTCTCATCTATGCCTATAATCCTTAGGTTTGGTCTTCTCATTGTGTCCTGGATTTCCTGGATATTTTGGGTTACAAGCTTTTTGCATTTTGCATTTTCTTTAACTGTTGAGTCCATGGTTTCTATGGAATCTTCAGCATCTGAGATTCTTTCTTCTATCTCTTGTATTCTGTTGTTGAAATTTGCATCTCTGTCCCCCGATTTCTTCCCAAGGCTTTCTATCTCCAAAGTTGTCTCCCTTTGAGTTTTCTTAGTTGTTTCTACTTCTGATTTTAGATCCTGGATGGTTTTGCTTAGCTCCTTCACTTGCATGTTTGTGTTTTCCTGGAATTCTTTAAGAGATTTTCGTGTTTCCTTTTTCATGACCTCAGCCTGTTGACCAAAGTTCTCCTGTATTTCTTTAAGAGATTTTTGTGTTTCGTTTTTCATGACCTCAGCCTGTTGACCAAAGTTCCCCTGTATTTCTTTAAGTGTTTTTTGCATTTCCTCCTTGTTGGCTTTTGTATTCTCCTGGATTTCTTTCAATGATTTTTGTGTTTCCCTTGCAAGGGCTTCTAACTTTTGATCCATTTTCTCCTGAATTTCTTTAAGTATGTCCTTCATGTGTTCCTGTACCAGCATCATGACCAGTGATTTTAAATCCAAATCTTGTTTTACTGGTGTGATGGGGTATCCAGTACATGTTGGTAGAGGAGAATTGGGTTCAGATGTTGCCATATTGCCTTGATTTCTGTTAGTGACGTTCCTGCGTTTGCCTTTTGCCATCTAGTTCTCACTGATGTTAGTTTGTCTTGTCAGTGTTGGACTCACCAGTGTAAGCTGCCCCTTCCCAGTTGGCCTCTGGTGCAAAGCTTACCTCCTGCACTGCTTGTAGACAGGGTGCTGCTGCCCAGGCTGTTCAGATCCCAAAGCAGGCACCCGAAGGCTCCCGCTGGGGCCCGCTGGATTCACTGGAGCACACTGACTTCTCCCAGCTGGCCTCCCGGAAGCCCAGCTAGCCACTTGCTGGACTTGGAGATGTGGTGCTGCCGCCCAGGCTGATCTGGATCCGGAAGCGGAGGGAGTAGAGCTGAGGGCTTCAGCCTGAGGCCTTGCCCCAGATTGTGTCTGTGGACCAGATGGAGCCTGTGTGGACCCCCAGGGAGTGCCGATGTTGTATGTTGCTGTGATCTCCCCTGTGTTCTGCTCACTCCGCTGGGCAGCCGATCCGCCAACTGGGCTGTCGCACACAAGGTTAGCCTGGCCGCCCAGTCCCTGAGTCCAGGCAAAAGCCTGGGAGGCCAAGGTCCGAGCAAAGTTCCCCTAGGGCTATGACTGTTAATTGAGTCTGCCAGGTGACTAGGATGGCGGGCGTGTGCGCCCGGGCTCCCTGAAAGCGCCAGGAGAGTCTGCTGTGCTAACAATCCCCTGGGCAGGCTGACTCACAGATGGCCCACCAAGCCGCCCAGTCCTTGGGGTCAGTCCTGTGCCTTTTGGGGCCTAGTCCCTTGCTTTGTTAGCCTCAGGCTATGCCTGTTACAGGTCTGCCCGCCAGAGCTCTCTGTTGTCCTGCAGGCAAAATGGCGGCGGTGGCGTGCGCGCAGGCCTGGGCAAAAAAACCCCTGGCTTGGTTGGCACCCCGATGGCCCCCCGACAAGCCCAGGGCCTGGATGCAGGCCAACGCCCGTCAGGCTCAGACCACCGCGGTGTTGGCATCGGATTATGTTTGTGTACCTCAGTCTGTCCGATCCCCGGAGTCTGGAACCAAGATGGATGCACCTCTCCTGACTGGTGGGAGGCCGAGTTCTGAAGTGGCCTCAGTGCAGGAAAGGCGCAGCACAACTGCAGCTGCTTGCCGCCCGGCTGGTCAGCGAAGGTCAGTGGTCGTGGGCGCAGGGCCTAACTGGTCCCTGTGTCGCCCTGGCTCCACTGCTGATGGCCCTTCAGCTGGACCAGCTACTGCTGCACTGCCGCCGCCGCCGCCACCGCCACCGCCTATCACGTCTTCTTGTTTCTAGAAGTCGACTAGTCATAAACAGATTTGTCAAAATAAGCATACTCCTCCTCAAATTCTAATAGTCTTAGCCAAGTCTCATGTTTTTACAGATGATGTCAACACTTTAATCATATGGAAAACTGTGCACCTCTGCATAAGTATGGACCCTCAGAACTCTCCTCTAAAATCTCTAAGACCTCCTCTAAGACTAAGATTTACTGCAGGCAATTGAGATTGGCTTGTTTCAGGAAAGTAATTATCACATTGCTAGACAGGAAAAGAACTGCATACTACTAATAAAGCACCAGAGGCTTAAATGGAAGGTTGTGAGTTTAAATCCTTGAGAAAGTGCCTTCATAATCTGTCTCTGCAAAGCTACCCATCCAGAACTCATGCTTCAGATAGCACCTTTACTAAAATTCTCTCCCTCAAGCTTATATCCTTATAATGTGCCACTCCAGGACCTAGTCATAGTCTTAAAAAGATAGGCCCTTCAGGAGGATCTTGACAGCCCTAACACACTGAGTTCATTCTTAGAATCTACTTCCTCCCACCTCTCCCATACTATAGCAACCACAGTAAAATCTAGCTCTCTGAGATGCTCCAAAGCCCTGTGACTAGTGACTTGGGTACCATTGCTTGTTTCATGTACCTGTTACTCCTGTTTCTCATGATCTACTTCCTTCATGATAATTAATTCTAAATGTGTGTTTTAGCATATTCTGGGTATATTTGAATACAACCAGGAATATAAGCAAATAAGTATTTCAGAATTTTTGATTTTTAAATATAACAATTGTCTTGAAATAACAGATTTGTATTAAGAAGTTACTAATTAATCCTTCAATCAGAGAAAATGCCTTTGAAAAGCAAAAGAGAGAATTTCAGAAAAGAGTTTAACTAATTAACCATGGATAATTTAAACTTTCAAAGATTTGAAAAATAGGAAAGTTGTACTACATAAGTCTTTTAAGTATCCTTTTCTTTAAGCAATGATTTTACAAAATGTAAAAAATATAAATAAAGACAAATTAGTTGATAAGTTTAAAATAGGCCAGGGAATGAATGTCAATTAAGATGCTGGAGACAGAATAAACTAAAAGGTTTATTTGTTTGGGTATTTTTTTATTTGGTGGTTTTGATTTGGGCTTTTTTTTTCCTGGTTTCTTGGTTTGATTCACACCAAAAAAAAAAAATTGGAATGTGAAAACAGTTTCAAAGAATTGTAATAAAACAAACTAGAATTACAAAATAAATTACTGGTTTTTAAAAAGCAAAACCACTAGGTTATGACATAAAAAAATAGTGAAAAGTATTCTATTCTCTAAGAAAGGAGAACTCATTAATCAGGACACCTGTACATGTCATTTTAGAAGAACCAGCGTTCAATATTGACTAGGAAATAATGGGTCAGGTCCTGAGAATCCATCCAGTGATGCTCTAGCAGAGGAAATGCTATCATCCTTCTTCTGATCACAGAAAGACTGCTCTCTAGACGTGAAACAAATGGTATTAATTTGGAGCCATCAGTTATCATTAATGACACTACCACAGACGGTCAGTTCCCTTAGTCATAAATCAAACACAACATTGAAAACGTATGCCTACCCTAACCCTTCCTTGTGTCAGCACTTCTAAATAGTACTGTGTGACCACAGGGGCATGCTTGTCTTCTCTGTGGTTTGCCCCTGCAGTGCAGCAAGTGTGCAATAGAACTACTACATGTAGTATTTGTGTGTATGTGTGTGTGTGCATGCACATGTGTACATATGTGTTTATGTGCATATATGTGTTTGTTTCTTTGTGCATGTGTGTGCATGTGTGAGCCCATGTATACATGAGTGAGTGTGTGAATGCTTATGTGGATGTGTGAATGTGTGTATGTTAGTGTGTGTGCGTGTACATGGGCACATATGTGTTTGTGTGTGTGTGTTTGTGTGTGTGTGTTTGTTTGTGTGTGTGTGTGTGTGTGTGTGTGTACATTTGAGTGCATGTGTTTGTGTACATATGTACCCAAATGTCACAGAAACTTTTTTCTCGTAGAGATGATTGCTGGTAGCACATCCAGATAATCTACTTATATAGGGTGTAGGAGATAACTGAAGAAATAGCTACAAGTGTTATAACGATGGCCAGGAGACTGTATAGACATTGGCAAAATATAGAGCAGAAAGCATAACTGAGGCCAATTCTAACTTTCATCAATAATTCCTAAACCTCCTTTCAAGGCTGAGTCCCTGTAAGGGTTTAAGTCAAATGGGAGAAGCTTTAAAATTACAGAAGTACTGGTTGGAGAGATTACATAGTGGGTTAAGGGAACGTTATGCTTTTCCAATTCCCCCCCCCCCCCAAGATAGATTCTAGTTCCAGGAGATTTTCTGCTCTCTTCTAAACTCCCTAATCACCAGGCACACATATGGTGCACAGACACACATGCAGACAAGACACCTGTATACATAAAATAAAACTTCTAATTAAAAAAATAAAGATATCATCGATTTTTTATTATTTCAGTTTTATCATCATCCATACTGCAGAAAAGTATGAAGGAACAATGGAATGTTAAGAAAGACACTGTTTAAACCTTCAAATGCCCTCAAACACTTATGGTATACGATATTGTTCAGTTCTTAGCTAGATCTGTTCCCAGGAACTCACATAGGCACTTCCTATAGTCATTGGTGGGCTCATCCACCTTTGCCTTACATAGCTAAGTGTTTACTTTACCCACCTTTAAGGCCATAATTAATGGTGTTCAGTCCTTTGCAAATGTGTGTAACAATCCTACTTGTCCAGAATCTTTCATGAACTGACAGATAACCTCTGTGGCCATGGAGCTAAATGTTGCATCCTATCTCCCACCCCAACCTCAGTACTTTATTTTCTTTTCCCTATTTATGATTTTTGAGTCACAGTATTTCTCTTTCTTTTCAGCTTCTTTTTTTAATTCTTTTTTTTAATCGATATATTTTTTATTTACATTTCAAATAATTTCCCCTTTTCTAGCCCCCACTCCCCGAAAGTCCCGTAAGCCCCCTTCTCTCCCATGATTTTGGGGTTGGTTCATATTATAGTCTGTGCCAAAAGACCAAAATATTTTATGTTGTGCCACTCTGGTTACAATTTTGTAATCCTTCAAAAGTTGACAGAAGATAACCAACCTGCACTGTGATTGGATTTGAGCTCTGTTCCACAGGAAGGACATCATGTGTGGTACTATAGACACAGACAGACTCCAAGGCAGGAGAGGTCACAAACATAGTGGATATGCTATTTCATAAAATTGCTTGTTCTTCATCTACTTAGGAATAATTTGGCTATTGTCTCTAATGTCATCAATTTTGTATTTCACATATTTCTTTGGGCCCAGTTTCTGATTACTTGAGGATATACATAGGAGTGGAGTTAACAAATGCATATATAACAGTCAAATTTATTTTTTAAATATTTTATCATCACACATTAATTATTGATAATAATTGATTTAATTATGACAGTTTTATTCATGTGCATAATGTCTTTGATTCTACTCACCTGAGTACACAGTTTTATCTCCCTCCCCTTCCCACTGATAACATTATTTTCCAATCTCTCCCCACTTCTACTTTTCATGGTTTTGGTGCTCAATGAGTTTCATTAGGTTGCTTACCGGAGCATGGATAAGAAATGGTTTGCAGCCCCAGCAGTACGTAGCTAATGGTATACCATGGAAGAAATTGTCTATTCCCCCAATGTCAACTAGCAACTACCTATAAATCTTCAGTAATGGTTGGGAAATTGTACTAGAAAATACTATTAAAACTATAATCCAAACAAATCCTAAAAAAATCCTAGAAAAACTAATGGACAAACTTCTAAAAAATACTAAAAACACATAACTTATTCAAATAAAACCAAATTGTAGCAAGTAAAGATTAATAAGAGTACTGCCCCACCAGGCCTCTGCACCACTCCTTCCAAGTATCCGGTAAAGTATGACTCTTAAACTAGAATAGTTAACCAAATATATTTATGTATAAGAAACTCCCAATTACATAATGCCGGCTTATAGTGATAAAGTATTATCGCAATACTTCCAACCTCTCCAAAACTCCAGAAATACATCTGAAGCTATCTGGATATCTGCATCTTCCTCTCTTCCCCAGTGTGCTCAGTGTGGTCTATCACCCTCCTCTCTCTCTCCTCCCCTCACTTCCCTTAGCTCCTCCTCCTCTCTCCCCTCCAATCACTGGCCTGTCACTGCCTCAATGTAATGGATAGGAAATACCTTGCAATACCAAATATGTAAATAACTTAAGCAGATCCATAACAAGCAATGAGGGTGAAGCATTAATACAAAGTCTCCTCAACATCCTCCCTAAAAACAAAGCAGATTTAATGCCAAATTCTTTGAAATCATTAAAGAGATAATACCAATACTCCTCAAACAGTTCCATAATAGAAATAAGAGGAAACAAATTCTTTCCATAAACCCAGCATTACTCTGACAATGTTCTCTCTATCTTCTCTCTTCCCCTTCTCTCTCTCTCTCTCTCTCTCTCTCTCTCTCTCTCTCTCTCTCTCTCTCTCTCTCTCTCTCTCTCTCTCTCTCTCTCTCTCTCTCTCTCTCTCTCTCTCTCTCTCTCTCTCTCTCTCTCTCTCTCCTCTTACTGTTTGAAGATTTCCATAGTCAGATTTGCTGTTTCACATAATTCCACTCTTAGGCACAGTTGGTTGGAAAAACTGGAAGGAACCAAAGTAAAAATAATGAAAAGACACAAATTCATTAGGATTAAGACCAGAAACCTAGGAGAAGGACCTTGCTCACTAAACCTGTGTCCTCCGTTTAGAAAAAATATAAGTCATACTACAGAGCTCCAGGTTTTATCTTGAGAGAGCTTCATTCAGCATGTTCAGACTGTTGATTGAAATCTGTAATTTGATGAGCATTGTCTTCCGTTGAACTCTATGGTCAAGCTCCTCAACAAAATTGTGAGTGATTGTGGGAAATGTATATGTAGACTGCCACACAAGACATGTGTTCAGTTGAGAACTTGAAGTGCTTGTTTTATTTGATCCCATTTTATTTTAAGTAACTTAAAGTTGAAATTAGCCAAGGTGGCTCATTGCCTGGACTGTAGAAATCTCTGGAGCAGGTCCCTGTGTGCCCACTTGTTATCTTCTGTTGTTGCTCTTTCATTCTATTGAGGCAAAGTGGAGTCATATAAACAATTATTATGTGTTCCTCTTTTTTAATTAGCTTTTTGTTTTATTTATTTATTTATTTTTGTTTTATTTATTTATTTATACCATTCAAATGGTATCCCCTTTCTTCTCACCCCTCCAAAACTCCCCTATCCCATCTGCTGTCTGCCTGCTTATCAACCCCCACCACCACTTTCCTGACCTGGCATTCCCTTGCACTGGGGCATCAAGCCTTCATAGGACCAATGGCTTCTCCTTTCACTGATATCTGAAATGGCCATCCTATGCTATGTAAGTAGCTGGAGCCATGGGTCACTCCATGTGTACTCTTTGGTTGGTGCTTTAGTCCCTGGAAGCTCTAGGGGTACTGGTTAGTACATATTATTTTTCCTCCTGTGGGGCTGCAAACTGCTTCAGCTCCTGGGGTCCTTTCTAGATGCTCCATTGGGGACACTATGCTCAGTCTATTGGTTGGCTGTGAGCCATGGGTATTTTGATCCACCTTCCAATAAGGATCAAAGTATCCACACTTTGGACATCCTTCTTCTTGAGCTTCATGTGGTCTGTAAGTTATGTCTTAGGTATTCCAAACTTTGAGGCTAATATCCATTTATCAGCAAGTGCATACGTTGAGTGTTCTTTTGTCATTGGGTTACCTCACTCAGGATGATATTTTCTACCTCCATCCATTAGCCAAAGAATTTCATGAAGTCATTGTTTTTAATAGCTGAATAGTACTCCATTTTGTAAATGTACCAAATTTTCTGTATCCATTTCTCTGTTGAGGGACATCTGGGTTCTTTCCAGCTTCTGGCTATTAGAAATAAAGCGGCTATGAACATAGTGGAGCACGTGTCCTTATTATATGTTGGAACATCTTCTGGGTATATGCTAGGAGTGGTATAGCTGGGTTCTCATGTAGTGCTATGACCAATTTCCTGAGGAACCACCAAGGTGATTTACAGAGTCATTTTACCACCTTGCAATCTAACCAGCAGTGGAGGAGTGTTCCTCTTTCTCTACATCCTGCCCTGTATCTGCTGTCCCCTGAATTTTTTATCTTAGCCATTCTGATTGGAGTGAGGTGGAATCTCACTGTATTCTCTGATTTGCACTTCTCTGATGATTAAGGATGGTGAACATTTATTTAGGTGTTTCTCAGCCATCTGGTATTCCTCAGTTGAGAATTCCTTGTTTAGCTCTGTAACCCATTTTTAATTTGGTTATTTGGTTCTCTGGTGTCTAACTTCTGGGGTTCTTTGTATATATTGGATATTGGCAATATATCATATATAGGATTGGTAAAGATCTTCGACAGCACATCTGAAGGCTCTATAACAAAAAGAAGCAAATATACCCAAGAGGCATAGACCCCAGGAAATAATCAAACTCAGGGCTGAAATTAACCAAGTACAAACAAAAATAACTATACAAAGAATCGACTATACTAGGAGTTGGTTCTTTAAAAAAGAAAAAAAAAAAAAACAAGATAGATAAACCATTAGCTAAACTAACCAGAGAACACAGAGACAGTATCCAGATCAGCAAAATCAGAAATGAAAAAGGAGACATAACAAAAGATACCAAGAAAATCCAAAAAAATCATCATATACCACTAAAAAAGCCTAAACTCAACAGAACTGGAAAATCTAGATGAAATGGACAATTTTTTAGACAGATACTATGTACCAAAGATAAATCAGCATCAAATAAATGATCTAAACAATTCCATAACCCCAAAAGAAATAGTCTCCCAGCCAAAAAAAAAAAAAAAAAAAAAAAAAAAAAAAAAAAAAGGCCAGGACCAGATGGGATTAAGGCAGAGTTCTATCAGACAGTCAAAGAAGACCTAATACCAATACTCTTCAAACTATTCAACAAAACTTAAACAGAAGGAACACTCCCCAATTCATTCTATGAAGCCACAATTACTCTGATACCTAAGCCACACAAAAAAACCAGCAATCAAAGAGAACTTTAGACCAATTTCCCTTATGAATAGCAATGCAAAAATATACAATAAAATTCTTGCCAACTGAATACATCAAAACAATCATTCACCACAATCAATTAGGCTTTATCCAAGAGATTCAGGGATTGTTCAATATACAGAAATCCATCAATGTAATCCACTATGTAAATAAACTCAAAGGAAAAAAACATGATCATTTCATTAGATGCTGAGAAAGAATTTGACAAAATCCAAAACCTCTTCATGATAAAAGTCTTGGAAAGATCAGGAATTCAAGGTTCATACTAAACATAGTAAAAGCAATATACTGCAAACCAGTAGCCAACATCAAACTAAATGGAGAGAAACTTGAAGCAAGCCCACTGAAATCAAGGACTAGACAAGGCTGTCCTCTTTCTCCCTCTCTGTTCAACATAGTACTTGAAGTCCTAGTCAGAGCAATTAGACAACAAAAGGAGGTCAAAGGGATAAAAATTGGAAAGGAAGAAGTAAAAGTATCACTATTTGCAGATGATATGATAGTATACTTAAGTGACCCCAAAAATTCTACCAGAGAACTCCTAAACTAGATAATCCACTTCAGCAAAGTGGCTGGATATAAATTTAACTCAAACAAATCAGTAGCCTTCCTATACTCAAAGGATAAAGAGGCTGAAAAAGAAATTAATGAAATGACACCATTCGCAATTGTCACAAGTAATATAAAATACCTTGGTGTGACTCTAGCCAAACAAGTGAAAGATCTGTATGACAAGAACTTCAAGTCTCTGAAGAAAGAAATAGAAAAAGATCTCAGAAGATGGAAAGATCTCCCATGCTCATGGATTGGCAGGGCTAATTTAGTAAAAATGGTCATTTTGCCTAAAGCAATCTACAGATTCAATGCAATCCCCATCAAAATTCCAACTCAATTCTTCATAGAGTTAGAAAGAGAAATTTCCAAATTTATCTGGAATAACAAAAAACACAGGACAGCTAAAACTATTCTCAATAATAAAAGAATTTCTGGCAGAATCACCATCCCTGTCCTCAAGTTCTACTATAGAGCAATAGTAGTAAAAAAAAAAAAGTGTATGGTATTGGTCCAGAGACAGGCAGGAAGATCATGGAATAGAGTTGAAGACCCAAAAATGAACCCACACACCTGTGGTCACTTGATCTTTGACAAAGGAATTAAAATCATACAGTGGAAAACAGATAGCAAGTGGTGCTGGTTCAACTGGCAGTCAACATGTAGAAGGATGCAAATTGATCCATTCTTATCTCCCTGTACAAAGCTCAAGTCCAAGTGGATCAAGGACCTCCACATAAAACCAAATATACTGAATTTAATAGAAGAGAAAGTGGGGAAGAACCTGGAGCACATGGGCACAGGGGAAATTTCCTGAACAGAACACTGATAGCTTATGCTCTAAGATCAAGAATTGACAAATGGGACCTTGGGGACACTGTCGATAAGACAAAACAGCACCCACCACATTATGATTGTATTCTTCAAAGCATACTACTGACTGGCTGGCTTTTTACTGGGCTTCTGTAGAGCATTAGAAAACTGAAAGAATGTTTTCATAGGACATGAATAGAGTAATTGTGTCTAATTATTTTTGGTATTTTTCCACATATTTTAGTACAATAAAAATCATGAAGACCCAAGACCTAAGGAGTTGGGTCTGTGGATAATGCCCTTAATATTTAACCCTGAGGGTCTAAGTTTGAATCTCCAGCACCCATTTAAAATGCACAGTTTGATGTCGCATGCTTAAAGAGTCAGCACTGGAGTGGTTGAGACAGTAGGATCCCTGCAGCTCACTGGCAAGCTAGTCTAACCAAACAAAAAGATCAAGGTTCAACAAAATATCCTATTTCAAAAAGTAAAGTGGATATCAAAAAAAGGAAGAAACATGAATGTTGACCTCTGTCCTCTGAACACACATGCACATGCATTCAGGCACACCAGAATATACACATAACGAAACATATACATATACACCTTGCAGGAAAACAAACACATTTTAAAAAGACTTCAAATATCTGGTATTTATTTAGATGTGTGTATTGGCACATGTACAAGTGTGTGCATGCACTTATGTATATCTTAGGTTTATTGGGGCATACATTTTCAGTTTAGAAAGTCAGTTTCTGAGTATTGTCTCGAGGCCCATCTGTTGTATCACTTTTTTTTTTTTTTGATTGGATATTTTCTTTTTTTTTTAATTTTTTTTATTCGATATAATTTATTTACATTTCAAATGATTTCCCCTTTTCTAGCCCTCCCCTCCCCGAAAGTCCCATAAGCCCCCTTCTCTTCCCCTGTCCTCCCTCCCACCCCTTCCCAGTTCCCGATTCTGGTTTTGCCGAATACTGTTTCACTGGGTCTTTCCAGAACCAGGGACCACTCCTCGTTTCTTCTTGTATCTCATTTGATGTGTGGATTATGTTTTGGGTATTCCAGTTTTCTAGGTTAATAACCACTTATTAGTGAGTGCATACCATGATTCACCTTTTGAGTCTGGGTTACCTCACTTAGTATGATGTTCTCTAGCTCCATCCATTTGCCTAAGAATTTCATGAATTCATTGTTTCTAATGGCTGAATAGTACTCCATTGTGTAGATATACCACATTTTTTGCATCCACTCTTCTGTTGAGGGATACCTGGGTTCTTTCCAGCATCTGGCAATTATAAATAGGGCTGCTATGAACATAGTAGAGCATGTATCCTTATTACATGGTGGGGAATCCTCTGGGTATATGCCCAGGAGTGGTATAGCAGGATCTTCTGGAAGTGAGGTGCCCAGTTTTCTGAGGAACCGCCAGACTGCTTTCCAGAGTGGTTGTACCAATTTGCAACCCCACCAGCAGTGGAGGAGTGTTCCTCTTTCTCCACACCCTCTCCAACACCTGCGGTCTCCTGAATTTTTAATCTTAGCCATTCTGACTGGTGTAAGATGAAATCTTAGGGTTGTTTTGATTTGCATTTCCCTAATGACTAATGAAGTTGAGCATTTTTTAAGATGCTTCTCTGCCATCCGAAGTTCTTCAGGTGAGAATTCTTTGTTTAACTCTGTACCCCATTTTTGATAGGGTTGTTCGGTTTTCTGGAGTCTAACTTCTTGAGTTCTTTATATATATTGGATATTAGCCCTCTATCTAATGTAGGATTGGTGAAGATCTTTTCCCAATTTGTTGGTTGCCGATCTGTCCTCTTGATGGTGTCCTTTGCCTTACAGAAACTCTGTAACCTTATGAGGTCCCATTTGTCAATTCTTGCTCTTAGAGCATACGCTATTGGTGTTCTGTTCAGAAACTTTCTCCCTGTACCGATGTCCTCAAGGGTCTTCCCTTTATTGAGTATTTTAGCATCGATGTTCATAAAGGAAATTGATCTGAAGTTCTCTTTCTTTGTTGGATCTTTGTGTGGCTTTGGTATCAGCGTAATTGTGGCTTCGTAGAAGGAATTGGGTAGTGTTCCTTCTGTTTCTATTTTGTGGAAGAGTTTGAAGAGTATTGGTGTTAACTCTTCTTTGAAGGTCTGGTAGAATTCTGCACTGAAACCATCTGGTCCTGTGCTTTTTTTGGTTGGAAGACTTTCTATGACTCCTTCTATTTCTTTAGGCATTATGGGACTGTTTAGATGGTCTAGTTGGTCCTGATTTAATTTTGGTATTTGGTATCTGTCAAGGAAATTGTCCATTTCCTCCAGATTTTCCAGTTGTGTTGAGTACAGGCTCTTGTAGTAGGATCTGATGATTTTTTGGATTTCCTCAGTTTCCGTTGTTATATCTCCCTTTTCATTTCTAAGTTTGTTAATTTGGATACTTTCTCTGTGCCCTTTGGTCAGTCTGGCTAAGGGTTTATCTATCTTGTTGATTTTCTCAAAGAACCAGCTCCTGCTTTTGTTGATTTTTTGTATGGTTCTCTTTGTTTCTACTTGATTGATTTCGGCCCTGAGTTTGATGATTTCCTGCCTTCTACTCCTCCTGGGCGAAATAGCTTCTTTTTGTTCTAGGGCTTTCAGGTGTGTCATTAAGCTGGTAATGTATGCTCTCTCCATTTTCTTTTTGGAGGCACTCAGGGCTATGAGTTTTCCTCTTAGCACTGCTTTCATTGTGTCCCATAGATTTGGGTATGTTGTGTTTTCATTTTCATTGTGTTCTAAAAAGTCTTTAATTTCTTTCTTTATTTCTTCCTTGACCAAGGTATCATTGAGTAGAGTATTGTTCAGTTTCCACGTGTATGTGGGTTTTCTGTTGTTTCTGTTGCTATTGAAGACCACTTTTACTCCATAGTGATCAGATAGGAGGCATGGGATTAGTTCGATCTTCTTATATTTGTTGAGGTCTGTCTTGTGACCAATTATATGGTCAATTTTGGAGAAGGTACCATGAGGTGCTGAGAAAAAGGTATATTCTTTTGTTTTGGGATAGAATGTTCTATATATATCTGTTAAATCTAATTGGTCCAAAGTTTCAATTAGTTTCATTGTGTCCTTGTTTAGTTTCTGTTTTCCTGATCGGTCCATTGAGGAAAGTGCACTGTTGAAGTCACCCACAATTATTGTGTTAGGTACAATGTGTGCTTTGAGTTTTAATAATGTTTCTTTTATGAAAGAGGGTGCCCTTGCATTTGGAGCATAGATGTTCAGGATTGAGAGTTCTTCTTGTTGTATTTTTCCTTTGACCAGCAAGAAGTGTCCCTCAGAGTCTCTTTTGATGACTTTGGGTTGAAAGTCAATTTTATCTGATATTAAAATGGCTACTCCAGCTTGTTTCCTGAGACCATTTGCTTGTAAAATTGTCTTCCAGCCTTTTACTCTAAGGTAGTGTTTGTCTTTGACCCTGAGGTGTGTTTCCTGTAAGCAGCAAAATGTAGGGTCCTGTTTACGTATCCATTCAGTTAGTCTGTGTCTTTTTATTGGGGCATTAAGTCCATTGATGTTAAGAGATATTAAGGAATAGTGATTGTTACTTCCTATCATTTTTGACGTTATTTTTTTAAATTTGATTGCTTAACTTCTTTTGGGTTTGATGAAAGGTTACTATCTTGCTTTTTCCAGGGTGAAGTTTCCGTCCTTGTATTGGTGTTGTCCTCCTATTATCCTTTTTAGGGCTGGGTTTGTGGATAGATATTGGGTAAACTTGGTTTTGTCATGAAATATCTTAGTTTCTCCATCTATGGTGATTGAGAGTTTTGCTGGATATAGTAGTTTTGGTTGGCATTTGTGTTCTCTTAGAGTCTGCATGAGATCTGCCCAGGACCTTCTAGCCTTCATAGTCTCAGGTGAAAAGTCTGCTGTGATTCTGATAGGTCTTCCTGTATATGTTACTTGGCCTTTTTCTCTTACTGCCTTTAGTATTCTTTGTTTAGAACATTTGGTGTTTTGATTATTATGTGACAGGAAGTATTTCTGTTCTGGTCCAGTCTGTTTGGAGTTCTGTAGGCTTCTTGTATATTCATGGGCATCTCGCTCTTTAGGTTAGGGAAGTTTTCTTCCATAATTTTATTGAAGATATTTGCTGGCCCTTTAAATTGTAAATCTTCACTCTCATCTATGCCTATAATCCTTAGGTTTGGTCTTCTCATTGTGTCCAGGATTTCCTGGATATTTTGGGTTACAAGCTTTTTGCATTTTGCATTTTCCTTAACTGTTGAGTCCATGGTTTCTATGGAATCTTCAGCATCTGAGATTCTTTCTTCTATCTCTTGTATTCTGTTGTTGATATTTGCATCTCTGTCCCCTGATTTCTTCCCAAGGCTTTCTATCTCCAAAGTTGTCTCCCTTTGAGTTTTCTTAGTTGTTTCTACTTCTGATTTTAGATCCTGGATGGTTTTGCTTAGCTCCTTCACTTGCATGTTTGTGTTTTCCTGTAATTCTTTAAGAGATTTTTGTGTTTCCTCTTTCATGACCTCAGCCTGTTGACCAAAGTTCTCCTGTATTTCTTTAAGAGATTTTTGTGTTTCGTCTTTCATGACCTCAGCCTGTTGACCAAAGTTCTCCTGTATTTCTTTAAGTGTTTTTTGCATTTCCTCCTTGTTGGCTTTTGTATTCTCCTGGATTTCTTTCAATGATTTTTGTGTTTCCCTTGCAAGGGCTTCTAACTTTTGATCCATTTTCTCCTGAATTTCTTTAAGTATGTCCTTCATGTGTTCCTGTACCAGCATCATGACCAGTGATTTTAAATCCAAATCTTGTTTTACTGGTGTGATGGGGTATCCAGGACATGCTGGTAGAGGAGAATTGGGTTCAGATGTTGCCATATTGCCTTGATTTCTGTTAGTGACGTTCTTGCGTTCGCCTTTTGCCATCTAGCTCTCACTGGTGTTACTCGGTCTTGTCAGTGCTGGACTCACCAGTGCAAGCTGCCCCTTCCCCATTGGCCTCTGGTGCACAGCTTACACCCTGCACTGCCTGTAGACAGGGTGCTGCTGTCCAGGCTGTTCAGATCCCGAAGCAGGCACCTGAAGGCTCCGGCTGGGGCCCGCAGGATTTACTGGTGCACACCGACTTCTCCCAGCTGGCCGCCCGGAAGCCCCCGCTAGCCTCTTGAGGGACCTGGAGATGTGGTGGGCCGACCAGGCTGATCTGAAGCGGAGAGAGTTGAGCTGAGGGCTTCTGCCTGGGGCCTTGCCCCAGATTGTGTCTGTGGACCAGATGGAGCCCGTGTGCACCCCCAGGGAGCGCTGAAGGTGTATGCTGCTGTGACCTCCCCTGTGTTCTGCTCACTCCGCTGGGCAGCCGATTCCCCAACCGGGCTGGCGCACACAAGGTTAGCCTTGTCGCCCAGGCCCTGAGTCCAGGCAAAAGGCTGGGAGGCCAAGGCCCAAGCAAAGTTCCCCTAGGGCTCTGACTGTTAATTGGGTCTGCCAGGTGACCTGGATGGTGGGCGTGCGTGTCCGCGCTCCCCGAAAGCACCGGGAGAGTCTGTTGTGCTAACAACCTCCTGGGCGGGTTGACACACAGATGGCCCACCAAGCCGCCCAGTTCTTGGGGTCAGTCCTGTGTCTTTTGGGGCCTAGACCCCCGTTTTGTTAGCCTCAGGCTACGCTTGTTAGCTGTCTCTGCCCTCCCGAGCACTCTGGATCCTCTAGGCAAAATGGCGGCGCGTGCGCTGGCCAGGGCAAAAAAACCTCCTGGCTGGGTTGGAACCCCGATGGCCACCTGAACAGCCCAGGGCCTGGGTGCAGGCCAGCACCCGTCGGGCTCAGACCCCTGCGGTGTTGGGCCTCGGATTATGTTTGTGTACCTCAGTCTGTCCGATCTCTGGAGTCAGAAATCAAGATGGAGGTGAGTCTCTCCTGACTGGCGGGAAGCCGAGTTCTGAAGTGGCTTCCGTGCAGTGAAAGGCTCCGCAGAACCACAGCTGCTTGCCGCCCGGCTGGTCAGCGAAGGTCAGTGGTCGTGGGCGCAGGGCCTAACTGGACCCTGTGTCGCCTTGGTTCCACCGCTGATGGCCCTTCAGCTGGACCAGCCACTGCTGCCGCCGCCTCCACCGCCGCCGCGGCCGGAAAGCCCTGTTGTATCACTTTTGAGTCTGCTTCTCTTGATTAATTTTTCTCTTTTGTATGGGTGTATTCTGTTTCATAGATGGAATGATGCTGTGTTGTCCATGCTGTAATTCATCAGCTTTTGCTGAATTGATTTTAGCAAAGATAGCACTATGTTTTGACACATAAGTTGGCATCTGTTTTATCCCTTGAAACAAACTTTAAATCTTTTTAATGGGAGTTCCAGGGTAGCACTTAAATTGGGTAAATCAATTCCATGAGCAAGACTTCCATGCTGGGTCCCCATATTCCAAAGTCTGAGATACAAACCATTACATGCTATGCTTTAGTTCTGAGAACTGTTTTGTTTTTGTTCTTGTTTTTCTGTTTTTGTTTTATGGAGGTTTTTTGGTAGGAGGGGATTGTTTGGTTGGTTGGTTGGTTGGTTGGATGGTTGGTTGGTTGGTTGGATGGATAGGTGATTGGTTTGTTGGTTGGTTTTTTTTTTTGGGGGGGGGGGTTGGTTTGGTTTGGTTTGGTTTGGTTTTTGTTTTGTTTTGTTTTAGTCAGGGATTCTTTGTATAGACATGGCTGTCCTGGAAATATCTCTATAGAACAGGCTACCCTTGTACTCACGAGATTTGCCTACCTCTACCTCCTGGGTGCTGAAATTAACAGCATGTGCCACCATCCACCACATGCTCTGAGAACTGTTTAACTCTGAAATTTTTCTTGTGGTTCCTCCTTGTGAGATTTTTAACTGGCACATGCTAGGATCAAAATTTTAATACATATTAGAATGCTCATATCTTCCAGTTTCCTGAGCTTGCTCTGTGTAGCTCCTTTGCTTTGCAAATTTAGCAAATTGGGTGTCCTTAACTTCAGATTTCTGTTACCTTAATTGTAGGAGGATGGGTTTTGTGCTTTGTGTATTCCCATACAAATTCCTGTACCCTAGAGATCTGGTTGCAGTCTGAACCTGGTACTGTCATTATTTTAGAAGCATCTCCTGTCTCAATGTTGTGTACAAACTGTTCTCTGTCACCTCTGATTGGTTAAAAAAGAGTTGATCAGCTGATAGCTAGGCAGCTGAATCAAAGTGGAACTTCTGAAACCTTTGTGAGGTGGGTCTCAGGTAGAGAAAGTCATGACAAGAGACACCAGAAATTGGTCACCATGAGGATACCATTCAAGCAAGAGCAACCAGCAAGAGACTAAGACAGCAAGTAACCAGGTACATGGCTGGGACATAGCTCCATAATTGGGTTAGGAAAGATATGTATCAACTATATTGCTTGTGGCTTATTAATAAATATATTAGGTCTCCATGTCATTATTTAGGAACAAGGGAGGTTTAGAATATCCCCCAAATAAATCAATTACACTTAATTCTGAAAGAATTTAGGAGTGTCCTATCATGTACTGGGACCTGAAGAAAGTCTGCAGGCAGGAATCTGGGTGCAATCCTTGAATGTCTTTTTCCTCAAGAGTTGATTTCCTTAGCTGCCTGTTGTCTGTGTCTGAAAATATTTGTTTCAAATATTTTGTGTGTATTTCTAACTGTTTATAATGGGATGGAAATTCTTCCTACAATTGATTCTTCATGGGTTGAAAATAGAATAAAATACTACTTAAGTCATTTTAAATGACTTCAATAACAAAATGAAATTATTCTAAAACAAGATCATTTAGTCTTTCAATGATTAAACATTTTCAGATCAAATGTTAATGTTAAGTCAATAAGAAAAATACAAGTTCATAATTATTCTTTACATTTCTTTTATATTTATTCATGTTCTAGAGGAGAAATACATTCTCTTTTAATGTAACTGCATTTAAACTTTAATGAATTCATCTAAGGAAATTTTTCTTTGCATGATTGAGAAAGACCTGTTCTCATAGAACTCAGGATTTACTATGCATATAGAATTCTGGAATCTTCAGCAAGAAACAGTTTATAAACATCCTATTTTTCCCTATTGATGCTGTTTAAAATCTCATCAGCAACTTTTTAAACAGTTCTGTATTTTTATTTTTGTGTATGAATATTTTTCCTGCATGTATGTATATAAATCTCACATGTGTCTACTATGCAATGAGGTTAAAAGGGGGCATCTTGAACAGGAGTTGACAGACAGTTGTGAACTAACGTGTGAGCTCTGCAAGATCAATAAGAACTCTAAACCAGTGAGTGAGTCATCTGTCCAGCCCTACATTAGCAAGACTTTTATCTCCTGAATGACTTACATCAATCCTTGAATTTGTCCTCATTTTCATAGTAAATGAGTTATTATTGAAGGTCTATTTCTTTTTTAAAAAGTTTTTATTGACTCATTATGAGTTTCAATCATGTCCCACCCAAGTCCCACTAACCTTTCCATCCACTCTTATCAGCCCTTCATCCTTGCAAACTCCTCCACAAAATCAAACATACACAAACAGACAATACAGAAAACATCTCATTGTGGAAGCTTACTATGTCACCATGTGTCAACTAGTATATCTCTCTGTCCACACATCTTCACTTGCAAATGTTCATGACCATGAGTCATTGGTCTGGTTTAGGATTTCTGGTTTCTGTGACACCAGCAATATTTATCCTCACTGGGACTCCTGCAGGTATCACATTATTTCCCCATGTCATGAGGATTCTGCAGCTTTGGATAAGCAGGGCTGTTGAGGCTTCTTTCTTAGGCAGTCTGATTGAGGAAGCAAGTATGAAAACTTCAGCAAGACAATGAAGTATGTCACAAACTTGACTTGCCAATTTATTCAGTCTTTATGAAATAATTCCCTTATGTCATTTTCTATTATTAGGTATTTTAAGTATAATTGTGTAATACTGACTTTTTTAAACTTCAGCATACTTTAATAAAATATTTTAGCATAATTAACATATTCCCTAGACAGAAATTTACTATTGTGTTTAGTCACCCTCATGCTTCTCCTTGACAATCTGTGCCATATCACAGAAGCAAATGTCACTTTGATGATTGATGTGGGCTCAGTGATTTTAAGCATAGCCCCATGAGAGTCCAAAAGGATCGAGTGCCTTTGGGAAGGGATTTTGTGTGGGATAGACAGGGCAAGTACATTGGAAATTGATGGCCCAGCAAAGATGTTGCAGTCTGATATTGAACACCAGTGTGAGGTTGTAATAGTAATAGCCCCCACATTTTAGCAAGAGAGGAGAAGGTTGCAAAAACGGGGAAGAAACAGAGAATAGACTGTGGAGAGGACATAACAATTTTGTTCAGAACTGAGGTAAGTGCATTTCAAACTTATTCAATTCACTTAAAGCTAACATGAAATGACTATTGTCCAATTTGAAATTGTATCTTATGTAGCCCAGGCTAACCTCAAACTTATTATATATCAACCCACATTGATGTGTACATGCTGAAAGCACATGGCAACTTTTTTAGGCAACCTCACCATACCGAAACATGGAAACAAACCCCTACAACCTAAAAAGCAAACAAACAATAAAAAAAATCAGTGATAAGACATAAGATCATGTAGAAGTTTAAAGTATCAGTTACTCCATGCATATACAAATAAACCATTCAACAGATGAGACACAGAACATAATAAAAAAGACAAATATCTACCGTATAAAAATCTTAAATATATGTCCATAGTTCATCCAAACAAAGGAAAAACAAAACCTTTCAGCAATAAAAGACGTGTTGCATATCTTAAATTAAAAAATATATTTATTTGTATTGGTATGCATATGTGTATGTGTGTCCATTTGTATGTGAGTAGAGGAACATGCCAAGACACTCATGTAAGAACCAAAAGACAACTTTCAAGAACTGGTTCTTTAATGTTACATTCTGTGTTCATGGGTTCTGAGGATTAAAAACAGGTCCCAGGTATTGAAGTCTAGACTTTTTACTGACTGAGCTATCTCACATTTTTTAAAGAGCACAGACTTGGAGAGGATAAAGCATGAAAGGAATAACTTCTAATAAAAAATAAAATCTTTTCTATTTGTCCTTTTGGAAGCTTAATTGAACATGTTTGTGAAGAGTTTAATCATTTTATCACTCTAACCTCCTAAAATAAATAGAAAGGGGAAAAATAGTGAAGATATACTGAGGCCCCTGTCTCAATCCCCTAGTGGGTGATCTTCAGGAGAGAAGGAGCCTTTACAGACATAATTGGTTAAAATAAGGCCCCAGTCTAATGTGAGGTCCTTAAAAAGTAAAGTCATGTGAAAGAAGAGACACTTAAGTGGGGCATCCTGTGGACCTGGCAAAAGTGAGGGAAAGTACTCACTCTGTGATTCCAGGAAGGATGCTAGCCTGAGTATCTTACTCTACTAATAAAATACTGCCAAAGACTAGTCACAGTATAAAGAAAAGTTTCACTGTGGTTCAAAGTCCTTATTCAAGGCCAAAAGTACATAGTCCTGAGGTGGTGTAGGACATCACATGGAGACAGGAGAATCTCACGTGACTCACAGCTAAGGTGGCTTTTATTGGAGGCCCATTCTACAGACATAGTATCATCCCATAACCCATTCAGTATAGACATGATTTAATCCACTCATGAAACCAGATCACTGATCTCTTTGTAACAGTCCACTTGCCCTGACCCCACTTCCTAATATTGTTTAAAGAGAATGACATTTCAGCCTGTGTTTTAGAGAAAAGAGGGCACATTCAAATCTTAGCAGTGGGGTAGACAGGATGTGAAGGAGACTGGTAGATTCTTCACTTTTGTTTTTAGTTGATGTTTCCGGTTTACTTAAGCAACTTGGGGAAGTAGAAGAGGTGAAAACTTACCAGAGTTTAGGAGGAAAGAACTTTTTTTGTTATGTCTCATTTCATTTTTATGCAGAGGTGTCAGGCAGCTTTCATAACCCATTGAAGAGGCAGAGGGGATATCCAGGACACTATTTATAACTACTCAAGGGCCACAAAGTGCCAAGTGACTCAGCTGAAGTTCAGAATCGAATGTCCTGTTCTCTTCAGGAAAGGGGTTAGTTCTGCCTTTAAAATAAAAATAACAAAAACAAATCAATGAATGCTTTTTTTTTTTGCCTCTTACTGATGTCAAATACAATGATACGAAATGATTTTTCATATTTTACAATTTTTCTCTATTTTTAAGTCAGCATATAAGTAATAAATAGGTCTCATATAGTAATCTTACATTTATCACCACCCCTACTTTTCTTTACCCCATCTTTTGGTGACTTTCCTCCCACATAATGATTCAATGTCACATGTAACTCGTGATACTTCTGCCCCCCAGTTTATGACCTTTTCATCTATACCCATATACACTTATGTACATACACACTCAAATCTAGATTTTGCATTTGAGAGAAAACGTGTACTAATTTTTCTCTCTGAGTCTAATACATTTCGCTTCAATATGATGGTATCTTCCTCTGTGCATTTTCCTGAAAGTATCATTATTTCAATTTTCCTTGTGGCCAAATAAAATTCTATTGTATTTATGTAGCGTGTTTTATCTGATGATGGATATCTAGGCTTGATCTACTTCTTTTCTATTGTGAACAGTAAACAAGGATGTGCGAATATGTCTACACTATACTTACTTAGAATCCTATGGGAGTGTACACAGGAGTGATAAGGCTGTATCATGTAGAAAATTATATCTCCATACCAATTTCCATAATGACTGTACCAATATACATCCATGCAGACAATCTATAAGGACTCCTCTTTCTCCATATTCTTGCCAGCACTTACCATTTGTTTGATAACAGCCGTCTGACTGAAGTAAAAAGGAATCTGAAAGCAATTTTAATTTGTATTTTTCTCATGGGTAAGGCTCTTGAAGCTTTTTCAAACATTTATTGGACATTTAAATTTCTTCTTTTGAAAAAGTGTCTTAGTTCATTAGTCCATCTACTAATTGGATGATTTCCTCTTAAATTCCTGAAGTTCCTTATATGTATTATACAATATTCTCCTATCAAATATATAAATAGAAATATTTATCTCCATTCTGTGGGTCATCTCTTCATCATAGTTATTATTTCCTATGTGTTTCAAAACATTTTAATCTTCACATAATCTTGTCAATTTTTTGTGATTTCCAAAAGTATTAGTATACTTTTCAGACAATCCTCTGTCTATGCTAATATTTTGAAGTGTTTTTTTCTGTGTTCCCTCAATCTATTTGAGAGTAAAGGATTTAAGTCCATTGTGAAGATAAGCACAAGATGAGGAAAATGTATCTAGTTTTATCTATTTCATGAATTTGAATATTGAGCTTTCTCAGCAACATATGCTGAAGCCTTTTTTCAATGTATTTTTTCATAATATTTTATTGTTTATTTCAGAACTTCACCTCATGAATCCCAAGCATACTTTCTTCCCAGTCCTCCCAGGTCTGCCCCATACCACTCTTCTGACACCCCCCCCCAACAAAACAAGTTCTCTTTGTGTTGTCTATATAATCACTGAAGCATGTTTACTCTCAGCGGACAGCCCCTTAATGAAAACTTAGATTTTCCCCAACTACAACCCGACCAGAAGCTATCAATTGTGAAGAGCTACACTTGAGTATCCTAAGCATATTTTTTCAACTTCTTATTGATTCTTTGTGAATTTCACATCATGCACACCAATACCACTCATCAGCCCCTACCCTAGTACCTGCCCTTGTAACCTCCCTAGCCAGCGGAGAAAATAAAAATCTCTTTATAAAAGCTGTGTATCCCAGTGTATCCCACAGTGTATACCATTTTGTCCATGTGTCATTGCTTACAAATATTCACTGTGATGACTCATTGGTCTATTACAAAAGCTTTTGATATTCTGTCAATACTGGAACCTCACTAGGGCTCCTGTCAGTATCCTGTCCTGTTTTTCTGTCATGGAGATCCTGACATATTTGGATCTGTATTACCAGCCCCTTCATGCACTCTAGCAGTTCACTGGTATGGTAGATTTTGGGGTGGGCCAATTCAAAGCCCTGGATTTGGGCCTGAGAGGGATCTGAACTGGTCAACCCACTTGTTGTCCCCCTCTCATGCCTTTTGGAGCAGTCTCTCCTGCAACCAGGATCAGCTCTACTCTACTGCCCAAGTGAGGCACAGGGCCTGCTCTCCTGAATATTGCTGCAGTGACTGACATGGCCAGGTCTGCAATCTTATGACCACAGTGCCAGCTCGGTCTCCTGCCATAGGTAGTGATGGACCTGGAATGGGTGGAGGACATCTCTGCCTTGCCCTTGCTGCCACAGAGCAGAAAAGAGGCAGGGCCAGCTCTCCTATGTTCATACCTACTGGACCATGTTGTCAGCAGGATAAAGTCTACTGTGAGGTGAAGTCCAGGCCCTGCTCTTCCTCTAGTACTGGAGTACTATATCAGGTAAGAAACAGCTGTACTGCTCTCATGACCCAGGCCCAGGGTTTCCCACCTGCTGCAGGTGGCAAGGGATGAGGGGGGCATCTCTACCTCATCAGGAAGACAAGTGGTATGGCCAGCTCTCCTGCCTTCAGGGATGACTCAGCCACAACTTCAGAAATGTGCAGCCCTCCTGAGTACTGCAACTGGCTAGAACTCTCTTGCTCTCATGCTCCCAGGTCCAGCTCCTCCATGGAGGTCAGGCTAGGGGCGGAGCCAATTCTGCATAGCCCTCAGAAATCAACATATCCCCAGGCAGCAGCCAGGGACATCTGCCTGGCCATTGTTGCTGCTTCAGGATCACAGACCAAATGTGGCCCCTAGTGGCAGCACTGGCCCAGGACCCCGCCATGGTCCCAGGTGGTGTCGCTGGCTACTCACATCAGTCTTGTTCCTCGGTACACTTGAATCTCTAACTCTAGTCTCTTTGTTGTCCATGTCCTGTTTATCTTTCTCTTCAATTTCTCCACTACTTACTTTTGTCTCTTCATGGTTTCCAGGGTCTCTGAGTATCTGACATCATTTCAGAAGTGGTTTCAAGAATGCAATGCCCTGTTTGTGCATTATAGCACAAGGCAAGGGTTATCTGGGGCACGATCTGCTCCCCAGTAGGCCTGTGCAGGACCAGACTGGTAGTCATCTCAGTCAAGCACTTTGTCTAGGACCCATGACACTGGTCTGGTGCCTGTCTTGAGCTCATTTTTAACCTGTGCCTATCTGAGTGGTTCATGCTTTGGTCATCTGTCTAGGGTTCAGTCCCACCTGGGCCCATGGTCCCAGACTGACTTGTTCAATTCTCCAGCTTGATCCCTAACCTGGGAACCTGTCCAGACCTGCCTGGTACCAGACTGGTGGTGATCTCAGGCTTGTTTTTTTCGTTTGTAGAATGTTACACTACTAATCATTCAGATGTTCACAGGTCAGAACACTGAGTTAGATGTAGCCTCTCTGTTTTCTGCCACCTACTGATACTCATGTGACACAGCAGCCACACCTGCCCCCCCTGGGGCATGGGGCTGTCCTTATCACAATCTCGGCAGCTTTCTGTCCAGGTTTTTCCTTTGTGTGGGCGGTAGGTTGGAGGTAGAGATTATTACATGAGCATTATATGTCTCTCTTTCTCAACTGTGAGTCTGAACTCATCAATACTATGGCAAAAATAGCTTCCTTGACCTTTACAGTCAGCATCAGAAAAAAATTCATGGACTTACAAATGGTTTCTGGAGAGAGCATGGATCATGGATACTCACATGATCTCCTGCATCAGCAGGTGCGTGAATTTCAGCATGGTCTCCAGTGGCAGTACAGATCACACACATTAACACATACCCAACGCCAGTAAGATCATGAACCAAATATGACCCTCAACCATAGCACGTTCCAGGACGTCACCATGGTTTCAGGTGATAGCACAGACGAAGGATATCTATATGGCTTTCAGTTGTGTGTCAGGCCAGATACATCAACACAGCTCATGGTTGCTGTAGAACCACAGACTTCTGCTTGAAACCTGAGCATGGCCTGTGGCAGCAGATCACTGATACCAAAGTGGCCTCCAGGAGCCTAACAAGCCATAGAGCTCTTTCAATGAGGGCAAGTCCAGAAAATTATCCATTCTTAGTCTTGGACATCCTGTCATTGCTCAGAACCAGAAAGACTATGCATCTGGGCAACATGATCCAGGGACATACGTTCCTCTGCTTAACACAAGCTTCTCTCACAACTACAACTGCTGTCTCTAATTCCAACTGTCTCCACCATTCATTGACTGATTAATTTCTTTATCTTTCTCACCTCTCCATTGAAAATCTGTTCATCATACTGGCATTGGAAACTGCAGTGTATCACATAGATGAGGAGGAGGAGGAAGAGGAGGAGAATGAGGATGATGATAATTATCATTATTTTACCCAGATAGCTTTAAATATAAATATTCACTTCAAAAAGTTATTGGTCTGGTTCAAGGTTTCTGGTTTCTAAAGCACAATAAATAAATACTGGACCATTGCTGAGCTTTGTTTCGGATATCTTGCTGTTGCCAGAGTCACGGTTATACCGCAGCTCTAGTTCTGCAGAACTGACTCCTTCATGTGCTTCAGAAGCTTATAGATGGGGTAGACATTGGGTGCACCTTCTCAAAGTAACTGGGACTGTGCCCAGATGGTAGCTGACTTGGCCAGTCACAAGCTCCCCTCACCATGACCCTGTAGGTCCCACCTAGCTGCCTGCCATTTTAATAACTTTGTTGAAAATCAAGGAATCTATAGCTGTGTGTGTTTATGTCCCTCTATCCTATTCCACTGGTTTATTGTTCTTAGTACCAGTACAATATACATATACGTATACATATATGTACATGATTTATTATCTTACATGCTGTGGCCTGGCTATTCAACAATGGCTAATTACAGATGGAAAGGCCAAGAATCTGATAGTTGTTCAGTCAATGAGACTGGATTTCTCAGCTAGTGCTCACTATACATTGGAGTCCTGAAGAAGTAGGCTTTCATACCAGTGAAAGAGTATGAGCAGTAAGATAAATGAATATGCCCATGAAAGTGGGCGCCAGAAGGCAAAAACAAAACTTACCTTTTTTCCAAGTCTGCTTATGTGGCCTGTCACCAGAAGTTATGACCCAGCTTTAGATTATGTCTTCTCACTGTAAATGATCCAATCAAGAAAAATCCTCATAAGTGTGCCCATCTGCTTGGTTTTAGCTGATTAAAAGTGCTATTAAGTTGACAAGCAAGATTATCCACCACAGGTTCACAGGTAGTATTTCCCATGTCATACTTAGTTTCCAAATGTAAACAGTAACCAAGTCCCAATCATGCCCAATATGACCATCTCATGTACAACAGAAAAGCAAACTCTTCCAAATACAAGCGCAAATAAATGTAATCATGTAATTTATTAAAGGTATGTCTCATAACATAAAGATAATAACCATAGATATTATTCCAATTGATGTTAATTATTACTTGATAAGGACTTAAAAAGAAAAAATATAAACATCTGCTTAATATATTTATATATGTGAAAAAGCACATTTCTTGTAAAAATATGACAGAAATTGTCCTGCCAATTATAATCCTCATTTCTGAAACCGATCAAGAGGTCTTAGCTGGTATTGTGCCACACCTATGGTAACCTACATGGAGACACATGGAAGAAGAGAATTTTTTGCTTTTTGGCCTGCTTGCCCTTACTTTCACTGACAACTTTATCTATCCTGCTGCTAAAGCATTCCTGATATTCCTTCACTGGTATTAGAGCCTACTTCTTCAGGATTCCAACAAAGACTGAAGGCCAGCTGAGGCATCCAGCCTCATAGACTAAGCAACTATTAGATTTTGGCATTTATGTTAAGAAAGAGCTATTGCACTAGCCAGCCCACTCTACTAAGTCTCCCCTTCAGACAGACAGATGATAGATAGATAGATAGATAGATAGATAGATAGATAGATAGATAGATGATAGATGATAGATGGAGATGGGAAAGCAAAGAAGGAAAGAGAAAGAGGAAGAAAGAAAGAAAGAAAGAAAGAAAGAAAGAAAGAAAGAAAGAAAGAAAGAAAGAAAGAAAGAAAGAAAGAAAGAAAGAAAGAAAGAAAGAAAGAAAGAAAGAAAAAGAAAGGAAGGAAGGAAGGAAGGAAGGAAGAAACAAAGAAACAAAGAGAAAAAGAACAACAGTGACTCATGCTTTTATATCTGTTCCTCTTAAGAACCTCATCCAATGTTGGCTGAGGTACCAGGAGTGGTTCTACAGCAAGCCAGTCATTAACATTTCTCCATATATCTACATCAGCTTCTGCCTCCAGGTTCCTGGTTTGCTTGAATTTCTACTCCTAGTTCCTTAGGGGATGAACTGTGATATGGGAGTAAGAAAGATAAACATTTTTTCCTAAAGTTACTTTTAGTCATAGTGTTTTAATGAAGCAATAGAAACCCTAACTAAGACATATGTGTTGTTACTTGAAGAATTATTCTTTTTTGCACAAGATATTAGGAAAATGCATAGAACTGGGAAATATTATACTCAGATAACCCAGTTCAGAAAGATAAATACTACATGTTTTATCTCATATACACATCATACCTCCTAATTCATGTGTGTGTGTGTGTATGTGTGTGTGTGTGTGTGTGTGTGTGTGTATTTATGTGGAAGCATGGACAGAAGTAGGAAAACTTAAAGTGAGAGGTTATCTACATATCCAGAGTTCTCAGTATACTGGAGGTTTTTGTAATATTTTGCTTAGCTTTCTTCTACTACTGTGGAGACCTTCCACAGCAGTGACTTCTACCCCAATCCCATCAGTATATTTAGTACTGGTAATGAGACCTCCTTTTCAAACCCACCATGACTAGAGGATTGTTTCAGAACTGTCTTCAATGACTCCTTCCAGTACTGCACACAGCAACACTAAGAAGACCAATGCTACTAATGTCTGTGACAGTCAAATTGACTTTCTAAAAGGAGTGTTTCTCTCCTAGGACAGATTAATTAATGTATCAAAGTACTGTATCAGAGTTGATTAAATATAACAACATTGAATTGCCTCAAGCAAATAACATTGAAATTTGGTGTGGAAATTTCTATGCTCTGGGCATGAGTTTCTCCAAGAGATAAAGTCTGACCAGTCAGCTGTAGCCAAATGCCCTCAGTTCCACAGACCTGAACTGACTAAGTGATGCCTGTAGGCAAAACATCTAATTTTATAGAAAATTTAAGAGGGGAAGCTAGAAAATATTTGTGTTCATAAATATATTAGCAGTTTGTTTAGTAAGGATGAAACCAAAAAATATTTATTTTACTTACTTGGAATTTTAAAATTTTTAAATTTTCTCTCTGTTTTTGAGTCTTCAGCTCGGGATAAAAATGAGCCTATCCTACCAGGGCATGAGTCCCCATATGACTCCCATAACTGTGGACAGTCTCCACCTTCATTACTTTAAACAAGCATCTAAGATTATCCTGAAGGCAGCAAGAGAAAGTACCTACAGTTTGAGTCCCAAATAGCAAAGTAAAGAATCAGAAGAAAGAAGTCCACAATTTCAACCTAATGAAGGAGAGGCATCATGTATGTGTCTGTAAGGAGCAGCTAAAACCATAATGTGATAACCTTCCCAGTTGGCTTCTACAGAGGGAGGAGAAGAAATTTAACCATTATTCAATCTTTAGGTTAAAACAGTATTTTTAAAACAAAGGGTATTTTTTTCTCTTTGTGTTGTACTTCTACAACTTAAAAACAGCTATAGTTCCTAGCTGTTTTCAGTAACAACTTGATGCAACCTAGTTTCATCTTAGAAAAAGAAATCTTACTTGAAAACATGCCCTACACAATTGGCCTATAGGCAAATGTGTGATGCATTTTCTTTTTTTTTTCTTTTTTTTTTAATTTTTTTTTATTCGATATAATTTATTTACATTTCAAATGATTTCCCCTTTTCTAGCCCCCCTACCCCCCGGAAAGTCCCGTAAGTCCCCTTCTCTTCCCCTGTCCACCCACCCACCCCTTCCCACTTCCCTGTTCTGGTGTTGCCGAATACTGTTTCACTGAGTCTTTCCAGAACCAGGGGCCACTCCTCCTTTCTTCTTGTACCTCATTTGATGTGTGGATTATGTTTTGGGTATTCCAGTTTTCTAGGTTAATAACCACTTATTAGTGAGTGCATACCATGATTCACCTTTTGAGTCTGGGTTACTTCACTTAGTATGATGTTCTCTAGCTCCATCCATTTGCCTAAGAATTTCATGAATTCATTGTTTCTAATGGCTGAATAGTACTCCATTGTGTAGATATACCACATTTTTTGCATCCACTCTTCTGTTGAGGGATACCTGGGTTTTTTCCAGCATCTGGCAATTATAAATAGGGCTGCTATGAACATAGTAGAGCATGTATCCTTATTACATGGTGGGGAATCCTCTGGGTATATGCCCAGGAGTGGTATAGCAGGATCTTCTGGAAGTGAGGTGCCCAGTTTTCGGAGGAACCGCTCCAGAGTGGTTGTACCAATTTGCAACCCCACCAGCAGTGGAGGAGTGTTCCTCTTTCTCCACACCCTCTCCAACACCTGCTGTCTCCTGAATTTTTAATCTTAGCCATTCTGACTGGTGTAAGATGAAATCTTAGGGTTGTTTTGATTTGCATTTCCCTAATGACTAATGAAGTTGAGCATTTTTTAAGATGCTTCTCTGGATCCGAAGTTCTTCAGGTGAGAATTCTTTGTTTAACTCTGTACCCCATTTTTTAATAAGGTTGTTCGGTTTTCTGGAGTCTAACTTCTTGAGTTCTTTATATATATTGGATATTAGCCCTCTATCTGATGTAGGATTGGTGAAGATCTTTTCCCAATTTGATGGTTGTCAATCTGTTCCTTCTACGAAGCCACAATTACACTGATACCAAGGCCACACAAAGATCCAACAAAGAAAGAGAACTTCAGACCAATTTCCCTTATGAACATCTATGCAAAAATACTCAATAAAATTCTTGCCAACCAAATCCAAGAACACATCAAAACGATCATCCACCATGATCAAGTAGGCTTTATCCCAGGAATGCAGGGTTGGTTCAATATACGGAAATCCATCATTGCAATCCACTACATAAACAAAATCAAAGAACAAAACCACATGGTCATTTCATTGGATGTTGAAAAAGCATTTGACAAAATTCAGCATCCTTTCATGCTTAAAGTCTTGGAGAGAACAGGAATTCAAGGCCCATACCTAAACATAGTAAAAGCAATATACAGCAAACCGGTAGCCAGCATCAAACTAAATGGAGAGAAACTTGAAGCAATCCCACTGAAATCAGGGACCAGACAAGGCTGCCCCCTTTCTCCTTATCTTTTCAATATTGTACTTGAGGTACTAGCTCAGGCAATTCGACAACATAAGGAGGTCAAAGGGATACAAATTGGAAAGGAAGAAGTCAAACTTTCATTATTTGCAGACGACATGATAGTCTATCTAAGTGACCCAAAAAACTCCACTAGAGAGCTCCTACAGCTGATAAACAACTTCAGCAAAGTGGCAGGTTATAAAATCAACTCAAGCAAATCAGTGGCCTTCCTATACTCAAAGGATAAGCAGGCTGAGAAAGAAATTAGGGAAATGACCCCCTTCACAATAGCCACAAACAGTATAAAGTATCTTGGGGTGACTCTTACCAAACATGTGAAAGATCTGTATGACAAGAACTTCAAGACTCTGAAGAAGGAAATGGAAGAAGACCTCAAAAAATGGGAAAACCTCCCATGATCATGGATCGGTAGAATCAATATAGTTAAAATGGCCATTTTGCCAAAAGCAATATACAGATTCAATGCAATACCCATCAAAATCCCAACTCAATTCTCCACAAAGTTAGAAAGAGCAATTATCAAATTCATCTGGAACAACAAAAAACCCAAGATAGCTAAAACTATTCTCAGCAACAAAAGAAATTCTGCGGGAATCAGTATTCCTGACCTCAAGCAATATTACGGAGCAATAGTGTTAAAAACTGCATGGTATTGGTACAGTGACAGGCAGGAGGATCAATGGAACATGATTGAAGATCCAGAAATGAACCCATACACCTATGGCCACTTGTTCCTCAACAAAGAGGCTGAAAACATCCAATGGAAAAAAGATAGCCTTTTCAACAAATGGTGCTGGTTCAACTGGAGGTCAGCATGCAGAAGAATGCGAATTGATCCATCCTTGTCTCCTTGTACTAAGCTCAAATCCAAATGGATCAAGGACCTCCACATAAAGCCAGACACTCTGAAGCTAATAGAAAAGAAACTGGGGAAGACCCTTGAGGACATCAGTACAGGGAGAAAGTTTCTGAACAGAACACCAATAGCGTATGCTCTAAGAGCAAGAATTGACAAATGGGACCTCATAAAATTACAAAGTTTCTGTAAGGCAAAGGACACCATCAAGAGGACAAATCAGCAACCAACAAATTGGGAAAAGATCTTCACCAATCCTACATCAGATAGAGGGCTAATATCCAATATTTATAAAGAATTCAAGAAGTTAGACTCCAGAAAACCAAACAACCCTATTAAAAAATGGGATACAGAGTTAAACAAGGATTTCTCACCTGAAGAAATTCGGATGGCAGAGAAGCATCTTAAAAAATGCTCAACTTCATTAATCATTAGGGAAATGCAAATGAAAACAACCCTAAGATTTCATCTTACACCAGTCAGAATGGCTCAGATTAAAAATTCAGGAGACAGCAGGTGTTGGAGAGGGTCTGGAGAAAGAGGAACACTCCTCCACTGCTGGTGGGGTTGCAAATAGTTACAACCACTCTGGAAATCAGTCTGGCAGTTCCTCCGAAAACTGGGCACCTCACTTCCAGAAGATCCTGCTATACCACTCCTGGGCATATACCCAGAGGATTCCCCACCATGTAATAAGGATACATGCTCTACTATGTTCATAGCAGCCCTATTTATAATTGCCAGATGCTGGAAAAAACCCAGGTATCCCTCAACAGAAGAGTGGATGCAAAAAATGTGGTATATCTACACAATGGAGTACTATTCAGCCATTAGAAACAATGAATTCATGAAATTCTTAGGCAAATGGATGGAGCTAGAGAACATCATACTAAGTGAGGTAACCCAGACTCAAAAGGTGAATCATGGTATGCACTCACTAATAAGTGGTTATTAACCTAGAAAACTGGAATACCCAAAACATAATCCACACATCAAATGAGGTACAAGAAGAAAGGAGGAGTGGCCCCTGGTTCTGGAAAGACTCAGTGAAACAGTATTCGGCAAAACCAGAACAGGGAAGTGGGAAGGGGTGGGTGGGAGGACAGGGGAAGAGAAGGGGACTTACGGGACTTTCGGGGAGTGGGGGGGGCTAGAAAAGGGGAAATCATTTGAAATGTAAATAAATTATATCGAATAAAAAAAGAAAAAAAGAAAAAAAGAAAAAAATTGACAATTATCATGAAAACTAATTCAGATAAAATGCTAGACATAAAACATTACTAAATTAATTAAAAGGGGAATTACAAACATTTTCTGATAAAATTGAAGATTTGCATGAGAAATAATTCTGTTAGTCTATGTCTTTTTATTGGGGAGTTCAGTCCATTGTTGTTTAGAGATATTAAGGAATAGTGATTGTTGCTTCCTGTTATTTTTTATGTTATTTTTATGTTTGTGTGGGTATCATCTTTTGGGTTTGTTGGAAGAAGATTACTTTCTTGCTTTTTCTAGGGTGTAGTTTCCCTCCTTGTGTTGGCATTTTCCATCTATTATCCTTTGTATGGCTGGATTTGTGGACAGATATTATGTAAATTTGGTGTTATCATGGAATATCTTGGTTTCTCCATCCATGATGAGTTTTGCTGGGTATTGTAGCCTGGGCTGGCATTTGTGTTCTCTTAGGGTCTGTATAAGGTCTACCCAGGATCTTCTAGCTTTCATTGTCTTTGGTGAGAAGTTTGATGTAATTCTGACAGGTCTGCCTTTATAAGTTACTTGCCGTTTTTCCCTTACTGCTTTTAATATTCTCTCTTTGTTAATTGAATTTGGTGTTTTGATTATTATGTGCCTGGAGGAGTTTCTGTTCTGGTACAGTGTTTGGTGTTCTGAAGGCTTCTTGTATGTTCATGGGTACCTCTTTCTCTAAGTTAGGGAAGTTTTCTTCTATAATTTTGTTGAAGATATTTACTGGCTCTTTAAGTTGGAAATCTTTGCTCTCGTCTATACCTATAATCCTTAGGTTTGGTCTTCTCATTATGTCCTGGAGTTCATGGATGTTTTGGGCTACCCACTTTATACATTTTGCATTTTCTTTGACTGTTGAGTCAATGCTTTCTATGGTATCTTCAGTACCTGAAGTTCTTCTATCTCTTGTATTCTGTTGTTGATGCTTGCATCTATGACTCCTGAAATCTTTCCAAGGTTTTCTATCTCCAGAGATGTCTCATTTTGTGATTTCTTTATTGTTTCTACTTCCACTTTTAGATCCTGGATGGTTTTGTTCATTTCCTTCGCTTGATTGTTTATGTTTTCCTGTAATTCTTTAAGGGATTTTTGTGTTTCTTCTTTAAAGGCTTCTGCCTGTTGGCCCATCTCCTGTATTTCTTTAAGGGATTTTTGTGTTTCCTCTTTAAGGGCTTTTACCTGTTGACCGATGTACGCCTGCATTTCATTAAGGGAGTTATTTAAGTCTTTCTTGAAGCCCTCTATCAGGATCATGAGATATGATTTTAAATCAAGCTCTTACTTTTCCGGTATGTTGGGGTATCTGGGACTTTCTGGGGTGGGAGAACTGGGTTCTGATGTTGCCATGTGGCCTTGGTTTCTGTTGGTAGGATTCTTGTGCTTGCCTTTCGCCATCTGGTTATCTCTGGTGTTAGTTGGTATTCTTGTCTCTGGCTGGAGTTTTTTTTTCCTGTGGGCCTCTAAGACTGTGTTGTTATTCCTTTGAGCTCAGACGTGAAAGCACTGCTAAGAGATCACTCTCTCCAGGCAGGCTATGCACAGAAGGCTGTGGAGTCTCCTGGCTCCCTGGTGCAAATGGTGGTGGGAAGACTTCTGTCCCAGCTGCTCGACTAACTGATCTTATGCCCTGTGTGCTCCTAGCTGTTCCCCTCCAGAGAGAAGGTGGAGATCTCAACTCTGTGCTCAGAAGTGAAAGCACTGCTGGGAGATCTCTCTCTCCTGGTGGGCTATGCACAGAAGGCTGTGGAGTTTCCTGGCTCCTTGGTGCAAATGGCGGTAGAAAGACCAACAGCAAAATTTTTCAGTCTTACTTAGTCTGTTAGGTAGTACTGATTTGGAAGTCATGAAGGAGTCACGATATTATGAGACGTTTTAAAAAGCCACTGGTGAATGTGCACCACAATTAATCCAGAAGCCTCAGGATTAAAAGGGTCATGAAAGAAAAGTTGAGACTTGGCACCGTGTGTCAGGGTCAAGGTCCCTAAAAATATACCAGGAGATGCTATTGGTGAAAGTGGAACCATTTGCAGGAGACCACACAATTTTGGAGATGGTCATGGGATGACCACCAAGACAAAAGCAGCTGTGGAGAAGAGCCATACTGAAGCTATCTGACAAGTTCATGTGTGCTATGTGTGATGAAGACAGAGAAATGAGACTTCCCAAGCCCTTTGGAGTTCAGAGAATAATGAGTGAATCACACATCTTAACACTGAGATGTTTTTCAATGTTTAAGTTTGTGTTTGCTTTGATTTGATTAGGAGTGTGTCCTGCTTCTTTCCTCATTGACTAAGAAAGCATTTAACACATTTATTTTTATAGTAATCACTGTTATGAGATCTTGAATATTTCAGAGATTTTGGAGATGTAGAGAGACTATAGATGTTTTCTACTCTGCATGATGGCAGTATTTTACAAATTCAGTAGCATGGATTTGGCAAGAATTTATCTATGTTATTACTTATTAAATTGAGTATTTTAGGCTTTTAATAATAGTAGATTGATATATTCATAGCTAGTACTGGAATTTTGTCATTTATTTGCTTTCATTTCCATCTGATATTACCTATGTTGTTCTTCCTATGGGGTTGCAATCTCTTGTTTATCCAGTCCTTCTGCCAGCTCCCCCACCAAGTTCCCTGAGATCAGTCTGATGGTTGGTTCCAAGCATTCACATCTCCATTGGTCGGTTGCTGGCTGGACCTCCCAAGGACGCATCACACTAGGTTCCTGTCAGCAAGCGCCTTTTGTCCACCTGGGTATTTTGGTTTTGTTTTGTTTTGATTTTGTCGATAGCATTCTTTACTTCAAATGCACACTTTACTAAGTTGTTAATGAGTTACTTGTTTTAAATTCATATTTAACAAATTAGACAAAATGCAGTGTTTCAAGCTCTAAAAAGTCATCTCAGATTTCTGAGACAAAGTAACTATGGTTAATTTACTTTGATTTCTTAAGTAACAAATGGATCATCCATTGATCTAACAATGATTACATTGACTGGTAATTATGTATGTCCATCCTCCATCGGTGACCCAACTTTCAGTCCAATGGTTGGCTGCAAGCATCTACCTCTGTATTTGTGAGGGTCTGCCAGAGCTCTTGAGACAGTTCCTGTCAGCAAGCACTCCGCAGCATCCACAACAGCAGTTGCATTTGGTGACTGTATATGGGATGGATACGCGGGTGGGGCAGTCTCTGAATGGCCTTTCCTTCAGTCTCTGCTCCACACTTTATCTCCATAATTCCTTCTATGATTATTTTGTCCACCTTCTAAGAATCACTGAAGCATCAACACTTTGGTTTTCCTTCTTGGGCTTCTTGTGGTCTTGAATGTTGGGTATTCTGAATGTTAGGGCTAATATCCACTTATCAGTGAGTGCATACCATGTGTGTTCTTTTGTGACTGAGTTACCTCATTCAGGATGATATTTTTAAGTTCCATCCATTTACATGTGAATTTTATGAGTTCATTGTTTTTAATGGTTGAGTAGTACTCCATTGTGTAAATGTACCACATTTTCTGTTGTTCAGCTTCCATGTGTATGTGAGCTTTCTTTTGCTTATATTGCTATTGAAGATAGCCTTAGTCTGTGGCCAGCTGATAGGATGCATGGGATTATTTCAGTCCTCTTTATCTGATAAGACCTGTTTTGTGACGGATTATATGGTCAATTTTGAAGAAAATGCCATGAGGTCCTGAGAAGAAGGTATAACTTTTTGTTTTAGGATGAAATATTCTATAGATATCTGTTAACTCCATTTGGTCCATAATTTCTGTTATTTTCAATGGGTCTCTGTTGCATTTGTAGTTCCATGATCTGTCTATTGATGAGAATGGGGTGTTGAAGTCTCCCACTTTTATTATGTGAGGTGCAATTTGTGCTTTGAACTTTAGTAAAGTTTCTTTTATGAATATGGTTGCCCTTGCATTTGGAGAATAGATGTTCAGAATTGAGAGTTCATCTTGGTAGACTTTTTTCTTTGAGGAGTATAAAGTCTCCTTCCTTATCCTTTTTTGTAAGTTTTGTTCAAAAGTTGATTTTATTTGATATTAGAATGGCTACTCGAGCTTGTTTCTTGGGACCATTAGCTTGAAAAAAATGTTTTCTAGCCCTTTACTAGGTGGTCGTGTTTGTCTTTGACAATAAGGTGCATTTCCTGTGCAGCAAAATGCTGGGTCCTGTTTGCACATCCAGTCTATTAGTCTATGTCTTTTTATTGGGAAATTGAGTCCATTGATGTGAAGAGATATTATGGAATACTGATTATTGCTTCCTGTTATTTTTGATGTTATTTTTATGTTTGTGTGGCCATCTTCTTTTGGGTTTGTTGAAAGAAGAATATTTTCTTGCTTTTTCTAGGGTGTTGTTTCCCTCCTTGTGTTTTCATTTTCCATCTATTATCCATTGTAATGCTGGATTTATAGAAAGATATTGTATAAATTTGTTTTTGTCATAGAATATTGTGATTTCTCCATCTATGATAATTGAGAGGTTTTTTTGGGTGTAGTACCTTGGGCTGGCATTTGTGTTCTCTTAGGATCTGTATGACATCTGCCCAGGATTTTCTTGTTTTCATGGTCTCTGGTAAGAAGTCTGGTATAATTCTGATAAGTCTGCCTTTATATGTTATTTGGTCTTTTTCCCTTACTGAAATTTTTTAATTTCTTTCTTTTAATATTCATTGTGTTCTGGATTTCCTGGATGTTTTAAGTTACACGCCTTTTGTACTTGTATTTTGTTTGACTGTTGAGTCAATGTTTTCCATGGTATCTTCTGTACCTGAGATTCTTTCTTCTATCTCTTGTATTCTGTTGGTGATGCTTACATCTGTGATTCTTGATCTTTTTCTTAGGGTTTCTATCTCCAGGATTTTTTCCCTTTGTGATTTCTTTATTGTTTCTATTTAGTTTTTAAATCTTGGATGGTTTAGATTCTGGAAGGTTTTGTTCAATTCCTTCACTTGATTGTTTGTGTTTTCCTGTAATTCTTTAAGGGATTTTTGTGTTTCCTCTTTAAGGATCAACAGTAGTATTTGAGTATGGAGCTATGGCACAGACCAGCTCCCAGTGCAAACCAAAATTGGAAAGATCCTGTCCCAGGCTGCTCCTGGTTTCCTTTTACCTGAGGTCTCCGGGAAGGTCCCTCTGAGCAGAAGGGGAAGTCACACTTGTGCTCACAGGCTTGTCAGCATTCCTTGGAGACCTGCTCTCTCCAGGCAGTGGTATTTGGTTAAGAAGCACTGTGGCATAGGATCAGTTCCAGGCACAAACAGAAATGTGAAGCCTGCCCCCCCCCCCTTTTTAATAGGGTTATTTGGTTCTCTTGGGTCTAACTTCTTGAGTTCTTTGTATATGTTGGATATTAGCCCTCTATCAGATGTAGGGTTGGTAAAGATCTTTTCCCAATGTGGTGGTTGCCATTTTGTCCTATTGACAGTATCCTTTGCCTTATAGAAGTTTTGCAATTTTATGAGGTCCCATTTATCAATTCTTGATAAATGAGCCTAAGCCATCGGTGTTCCAGTCAGCAAATTTTCCCCTGTGCCTATGTGTTCAAGGCTTTTTCCCACTTTCTCTTCTATTAGATTTAGTGTGTCTGGTTTTATGTGGAAGTTCTTGATCCACTATGCCCATAAGCTTTATACATAGAGATAAGAATGGATCAATTTTCATTCTTCCACCTGTTGACCACCAGTTAAACCAGCACCATTTGTTGAAAATGTTGGGGTTTTTAGCTCCTTTGTCAAAGATCAATTCACCATAGGTGTGTTGGTTCATTTTTGTGTCTTCAATTCTATTTCCTTGATCTACTTGCCTGTCACTGTATCAATACCATGCAGTTTTTATGACTATTGCTCTGTAGTACAGCTTGAAGTCAGGGATGGTGATTCCCCCAAAAGTTCTTTTATTGTTAAGAATAGTTTTTGCTATCCTAGGTTTTTTGTTATTCCAAATGAATTTGAGAATTGTTCTTTCTAGCTCTATGAAGAATTGAATTGGAATTTTGAAGTTCCTATTTGTTTCTATGCTGAGTTCTGGAGAATATTTTCAAAACCATCTTACAATTTAACATTTTTACAAATGTTTAATTAATTCTTTGAAATTTTATAAAATGTGTTTTGATCATATTCTCCCCCTCCTCCTCCAACTTTGTTCCATAACCATTTGGACTTGAGTTTTGTTCAGGGTAAGAGAAAAAAATCTAGCTTCATGATTACTTATATGTAGCTATTTAATATCACCACTTTTGAAGATGATGTCTTTAATGTGTATTATTAGAGTTGATCAAATATTACATGGCTGCAGGAGTGTGGGTTTATACACGGATCCTCAATTCTGGTCTTTTGACCAATGTCTGCTTTTATTATAGTGCCATACTGGGTTTATTATTAGAATTCTCCAGGATAACTTGAAATCCAGTATTACTTGATGATACCTCCAGAAGTTGGTTTTCTTTATTTGTTTGTTCTTTTGGGGGGCATGGAGGAAATGGGTGTTTGTTGTTTGTTGTTTTTCAGACATTGGTAGACCATTCTTTTTTAAATGTGTGTTTCCAAATTAAGTTTACAATTATTTTCAATTTTTGTGAGATTTATGTTGGAATTTTGATTGCATTGAATGTTAATTACTTTTTAGAAGACAGCCATTTTCACAATATTAATCTTACTAATTCATAAGCAGTGGAGATCTTCTGGTGTCTTACATTTTTCTACAGTGTCTTAAAATTTTTATTACATTATTCTTTTAATTCTTTAGACAGATTTATTCCAATATATTTTTGAGGATATTCTGAATAAGATTGTTTTTCCTTTTTCTTTTCTGGTATGTTTTTTATTTGTGTATCATCAGATGGTACTTATTTTTTATGATAATGTTGTATCCTGCTACGTTGTTGAATGTGTTTTTCTGATGTAAGAATTTGAGAGTCCTTTGTAAAATATCATGACATGTGAAAATTAGGTGTAGTAGTTGCTTTTCTCTTGCTATGATAAATTAGTATGCATAAGGCAACATATTCAAGGAATATGTTTGAGCTGATAGTTCCAAAGTAATAAGAATTCATCACAATAGGAAGGAATGATAGGCACAGAAAGAACCTGAAAGAAGACATTATCAACCACAAACATGAAGCAGAAAGTAAAGTGTAAGTAGAGCTGAAACTTTCAAAGCTCACATCTAGGGACATACTTCTTGCAGCAAAGATGCATGGTCTAAACTTCCCCCAAACAGTATCAGCAACTGGGAGCCAAGTATTGAAGTACCCAAGTATATTCATTAGGATTCTTTACATAAGCAAAATTTGTAGAATGAACATAGAGATGTATAGATATAGAGAAATTTATCATATATAAGATAAATAGATGATAGATACATATATACATAGAATGATAGGTAGATTAATGGATAGATAGATGGCAGATTGGTTGAGATAGATAGATAGATAGATAGATAGATAGATAGATAGATAGATAGATAGATAGATAGATAGACAGACAGACAGACAGACAGACAGACAATGATAGATGAGAGAGGATTTCATCTAAATTCTATAGATTATTATAGGTTTTAGTCCAGCTAGTCCAACAATGCCTGACTACTAGTTGAAAGTCTCAGGATGTATTAGCTGTCCAGTCCATGAGACTGAATTTCTCAATTGATCTTCAGCATATGCTAGAATCCCAAAGAACAAAAGTCTAGTAAAGGAATGGTCTTGCCAGAAAGAACAAGAGCAAACAGCCAAAAGGAGCAGTGAGTTCCTCTATATCCTTCATATAGGCTGAAAATAGAAGGTATGGCCCAGTTTAAATGTGGATTGTCCCACCTCAAAAGATTGAATTAAAATTGCCTCTTCCCACTTCAAGTAATTTAATTAAGAAAAAATTCTTCACAATGAACCCCACTTGAGTTTTAGTTAATTCCAGAAGTAGTCACAGTGACAATCAAGAATAGTAATCATACCAAGCCCCCGGATGACATATATTGTTAAATGATACTTTAACACTTTTTCCTTTTGTATTTGTATTCACTACTCTTACCACTCTAGCTAAGACTTCAAACACTACATTGAACAGTAATTGAAAGAGTGGTCATCCTCAACTTGTTCCTGGTTTATTGTAAATTAGTTAAGGTTTTCTCTCCATTCTTCATGATATGGTCTGTGAACTGATTGTCCATTGCCTTTATTATATTCAAATATATCACCTCTATTCCTAAACTTCTGGAACTTTTGTTGTGAAAGTATGTTAGATTTTGACAAAATCTTTTCTTCATCTAATGAGATGATTGTGTGATTTCTGTATATTTATGTCATGTTTTATTACATTTTTGGATTTATAAACACTGAATTATACTTGCATCTATAGGATGAAGTTTACTTTATCATGGTGAATACCTTTTTTTTTATTCGATATAGTTTTAATTTACATTTCAACTGATTCCCCCTTTTCTGGTCCCCCACTCCACGAAAGTCACATAAGCCCCCTTCCCTCCCCCTGTTCCCCCACCTACACCTTCCCACTTCCCTGTTAAGGTTTTGCCTTATACTGCTACACTGAGTCTTTCCAGAACCAGGGGCCACTCCTCTTTTCTTCTTGGACATCATTTGATGTGTGGATTATGTTTTGGGTATTCCAGTTTTCCAGGCTAATATCCACTTATTAGTGAGTGCATACCATGATTGATCTTTTGAGACTGGGTTACCTCACTTAGTATTATGTTCTCCAGCCCCATCCATTTGCCTAAGAATTTCATGAATTCGTTGTTTCTAATGGTTGAATAGTACTCCATTGTGTATATATACCACATTTTTTGCATCCATTCTTCTGTTGAGGGATACGTGGGTTCTTTCCAGCTTCTGGCTATTATAAATAGGGCTGCTATGAACATAGTGGAGCATACATATATCCTTATTACATGCTGGGGAATCCTCTGGGTATATGCCCAGAAGTGCTATAGCAGCATCTTTCGGAAATGACATGCCCAGTTTTCTGATGAACTGCCAGACTGATTTCCAGAGTGGTTGTACTAATTTGCAACCCCACCAGCAGTGGAGGAGTGTTCCTCTTTCTCCACATCCTCACCAAAACCTGCTGTCTCCTGAGTTTCTTTTTGTTTTAATTTATTGATATATTTATTTACATTTCAAATGATTTCCCTTTTTCTGGACCCCCACTCCCCGAAAGTTCCATCAGTCCCCTTCCCTCCCCCTGTTTTCCCACCCAACCCTTCCCACTTCCCTGTTCTGATTTTGTTCTATACTGTCTCCTGAGTTTCTAATCTTAGCCATTCTGACTGATGTAAGGTGAAATCTCAGGGTTGTTTTGATTTGCATTTCCCTGATGACTAGTGAAGTTGAGCATTTTTTAAGATGTTTCTCTGCCATCCGAAGTGTTCAGGTGAGAATTCTTTGTTTAACTCTGTACCCCATTTTTTAATAGGGTTATTTGGTTTACTGGGGTCTAACTTCTTGAGTTCTTTGTAGATATTGGATATTAGCCTTCTGTCTGATGTAGGGTTGGTGAAGATCTTTTCCCAATTTGTTACTGATTTGTCCTTTTGATGGTGTCCTTTGCTTTACAGAAACTTTGTAATTTTATGAGGTCCCATTTGACAAGTTTGATCTTAGAGCATAAATTATTGGTGTTCTGTTCAGGAACTTTCCCCCTATACCGATGTCCTCAAGGGTCTTCCCCAGTTTCTTTTCTATTAGCTTCAGAGTGTCTGGCTTTATGTGGAGGTCCTTGATCCATTTGGATTTGAGCTTAGTACAAGGAGACAAGCATGGATTAATTCACACTCTTCTGCATGCTGACTTCCAGTTGAACCAGCACCATTTGTTGAAAAGGCTATCTTTTTTCCATTGGATGTTTTCAGCCCCTTTGTCGAGGATCAAGTGGCCATAGGGGTATGGGTTCATTTCTGGATCTTCAGTCCTGTTCCATTGATCTGCCTGCCTGTCACTGTACCAATACCATGCAGTTTTTAACACTATTTCTCGGTAATATTGCTTGAGATCAGGCATACTGATTCCCGCAGAATTTCTTTTGTTGTTGACAATAGTTTTAGCTATCCTGGGTTTTTTGTTATTCCACATGAATTAGAGAATTGCTCTTTCTAACTCTATGATGAATTGAGTTGGGATTTTGATGGGTATTGCGTTGAATTTGTATATTGCTTTTGGCAAAATGGTCATTTTAACTATATTAATCCTGGTGATCCATGAGCATAGGAGGTTTTTCCATTTTTTGAGGTCTTCTTCCATTTCCTTCTTCAGATTCTTGAAGTTCTTGTCGTGCAGATCTTTCACATGTTTAGTAAGAGTCACCCCAAGGTACTTTATACTGTTTGTGGCTATTTTGAAGGGTGTCAGCTCCCTAACTTCTTTCTCAGCCTGCTTATCCTTTGAGTATAGGAAGGCTAATGATTTGCTTGAGTTGATTTTATAACCTGCCACTTTGCTGAAGTTATTTATCAGCTGTAGGAGTTCTCTAGTGGAGTTTTTGGGGTCACAGAGGTAGACTATCATATCATCTGCAAATAATGATAGTTTGACTTCTTCCCTTCCAATGTGTATCCCTTTGACCTCCTTATGTTGCATAATTGCCTGAGCTAGTACCTCAAGTACAATATTGAAAAGATAAGGAGAAAGGGGGCAGCCCTGTCTAGTCCCTGATTTTAGTGGGATTACTTCAAGTTTCTCTCCATTTAGTTTGATGTGGGCTACCGGATTGCTGTATATTGCTAAAACTATGTTTAGGTATGGGCCTTGAATTCCTGTTCTTTCCAAGACTTTAAGCATGAAAGGATGCTGAATTTGGTCAAATGCTTTTTCAGCATCCAATTAAATGACCATGTGGTTTTTTTTTCTTTGAGTTTGTTTATGTAGTAGATTGTATTGATTGGTTTCTGTATATTGAACCAACCCTGCATCCCTGGAATAAAGCCTACTTGATCATGGTGGATGATCGTTTTGATGTGTTCTTGGATTTGGTTGGCAAGAATTTTATTGAATATTTTTGCATCGATATTCATAAGGAAAATTGGTCTGAAATTCTCTTTCTTTGTTGGATCTTTGTGTGATTTTGGTATCGGTATAATTGTGGCTTCATAGAAGGAGTTGGGTAGTGTTCCTTCTGTTTCTATTTTGTGGAGTAGTTTGAAGACTATTGGTGTTAGGTCTTTTGATGTTATTTTTATATTTGAGTGGTTATATTCTTTTGGTGAAGGAAGGTTACTATCTTGCTTTTTCCAGGGTGTAGTGTCCCTCCTTGTTTCAGTGTTTTCTACCTATATCCTTTGTATCCATTGTAGGGCTGGGTTTGTAGAAAGATATTGTGTAAATTTGCTTTTATCATGGAATATCTTGGTTTCTCCATCTATGTTGATTGAGAGTTTTGCTGTGTATAGTATTCTTGGCTGGAATTTGTGTTCTCTTAGAGTCTGTATGGGATCTGCCCATGATCTTCTAGATTTCATGGTCTTTGGTGAGAAGTCTAGTGTAATTCTGAAAGTTCTTCCTTTATATGTTACTTGACCTTTTTCTCTTACTGTTTTTAATATTCCTTCTTTTCTAGTACATTTGGGGTTTTGAATGTTATGTGATGGGAGGTATTTCTGTTTTGCTCCAGTCTGTTTGGAGTTCTGTAGGCTTCTTGTATCTTCATGGGTATCTCTTTCCTTAGGTTAGGGAAGTTTTCTTCCAAAATTTTGTTGAAAATATTTGCTGGGCCTTTAAGTTGTAAATTTTCATTCTCATCTATATATATAATCCTTAGGTTTGGTTTTCTCATTGTGGCCTACATTTCCTGGATGTTTTGGGTTACAATTTTTGCACTTTGCATTTTCTTTGACTGTTGAGTCAATGCCTTCTATGATATTTTCAGCATCTGAGATTCTTTCTTCTATATCTTGTATTCTGTTGTTGATATTTGCATCTATGACCCCTGATTTCTTCCCAAGGTTTTCTGTCTCCAAAGTTGTCTCCCTTTGAGATTTCTTTTTTTCCCCCCTTTGATATTTCTTAGTTCTTTCTACTTCTGTTTTTAGATCCTGGATGGTTTTGCTCAGTTCCTTCCCTTGTTTGTTTGTGTTTTCCTATAATTCTTTAAGAGAATTTTGTTTTCTTATTCATGACTTCTGCCTGTTGACCCAATTTCTCCTGCTTTTCTTTAAGTTATTTTTCCATTTCCTCTTTATTGGCTTCTATCTGTTGATCCATATTCTCCTGAATTTCTTTAAGTGATTTTTGTGTTTCCTTTGTAAGGTCTTCTATTTTACTCATGTTCTCCTGACTTCTTTAAGAGATTTACTTATGTCCTTCATGTAATCCTCTAATAGCATCATGATAAGTGATTTTTAAATCCAAATCATTTTTTTTCTGGTGTGTTGGAGTATCCAGGACTTGCTGTTGTTGGAGGATTGGGTTCAGATGCTGCCATATTGCCTTGATTTCTGTTAGTAACATTCCTACATTTGCCTTTTGCCATCTAGTTATCTCTGGAATTAGTTGGTCTTGTTGTCACTGGCTGGTGCTTGAACCTCCTGTGAGCCTGTAATGCTATTTCTGCACCAGTGGATGACTGGGTTTTCCCTGGCACAGATTGCTGATGTGCTGCCCTACTCTTGGGTGCCATTGGAGCCCTGATGAGCTTTGCCCCAAGCAATGTTATATTTGGGTTGTCTCTGTGTACCTGGTGTTGTCTGTCTGGTCTGACCGGGAGTGAAGACAGCGGATACCATGGGGACCCCCTCCAAGCACCTATCACTATGCAGGGCAAACGGCCCAGGACTGGGCTGGCACAGAGTAGGCCTGAAGAGCTGCCCAGGCCCTGGGCACAGGCAGAAGCCTGGCGGGCTTGGTCCAAAGCAATGTTAGACTCGTGATATCTCTGTGTACCTGATGCTGCCCGTCCAGTCTGTCCAGGAGTCAAGATGGTGAAGCTCTAGATAATTCTTTTGTAAAGATTTGAGAAATCATTCATATTCAATTATTTAACCATCAATATTAAACCACTTGAGTTGTCTCCAGCGCTGGAAATAAAATGAATTGTTTTCAGACAGTAGATGAAGCATATGTTATAATTTCAGAAATTCTAATTGTTTCTGTTCTGTTGACTAATTTTCAAAAATAACGGGCATTATACTTTGTTATCTGTGTGCACAACTATGTAGTATAACACCAAGTAAACTTTCTGTCTACATGAGATCTCTAGCTAGCTCCTTCACTTGGGCTTAACAAGAGGACCAAATAAATATCCTCAAAAGATTTCATCCATGTAATCTGGTCTGAAAAATGGAGAATCTACATAAAATCATGAAATTCATACCAAAATATTAGGAAACGATCATCATTCTCTCTCTCTCTCTCTCTCTCTCTCTCTCTCTCTCTCTCTCTCTCTCTCTGTGTGTGTGTGTGTGTGTGTGTGTATGTATGTGTGTATATCTGTGTGTCTCTCTCTGTCTCTATCTCACCCTATTTCTCTGTCTCTGCCTCTCTCTCCTTCCTTATTACCCCCTCCCATCTTATCATATGTGTTGAATGTAGACTTTTCCTTTCTTTATTTGAACATTGTAAGGCTCATCTCCATGTCCTATACTGCTGTACAAAGTATGCACTCTCTGTTCTTACATTGGTTTCTGCATGTGCAAAAAATGTTGAATTTTCTGACACTGCTGATCTTTCTTTATATTAACGATATTTACTTAAAGTAATCTTTTAAGCAAAAGAACATCTGCAAGAAATCACTTTCTCAATTACTGAAAGGGTCCTTCATACATAATTTAATATTAAATCCCTGTGCTATATTAAAGGTTTCCTTTTCATGACACAGTGAACAAATGCTTTTCATCAGATATATATGATGAGTGATGCTTTGGTGTTCCAGGGTGAAGAAATGAGATTAGTGTTGCCAAGTTTCCTTCCCCAACTTCCCACTTTATTTTTGTTTAAAGAAATGAGTGGTTAAATTACTAGGGGTTAGAGAATGCAACTGCTTCTGTTATGTGAGGCATAATTTTGCTTTCTTTCTTTTCTAGTTTACTTGGCAAGGTTTCTAAGTAAATGTTTAAATAGAAAAACGTCCTAAACAACTAAAATATCCCCATGTTTCTTTCCTACATGGAATTATAAAAGAGCACTTGATAATTCCCCAAATGAAAGTCGCTATTGCTTAGAGTGTACAACCTATATTCTTTAGAAAGTATGATGCTTATAATCTTAATTATTTTTAAGACTAATTTCAAATTTTAAATTCTAAGTAATCCAGACATAAGTTAGTGAAGTAAGTACTTTTATAATGGGCAATATTTTAAGAAGGGCTCATAGCAGTTACTTAGCACAAAGGGAAGAAAAGTTTTTTTGAAAATTTGATGATTTTTGACCATTTTTGTACTAGGATCATATTTCTCAACTACATTTATTTCTCCTCATCTGAACCCATGTTTCAATGTTCATAGCCAAACTAACTGTTTGAGCTGGTAATTTTTCTAGCTGGACATTAGTCAAGCATACACACACACACACACACACACACACACACACACCTGACCATCCTAACCAGTTAAAAATATAAAGTTGTGTCTATGAGCCAGCTGTTTTTATCTGTCATCTGAGGAGGAACTGATTCACCCACTAACTCTGTTAACTTATTATGGCTCTGATCATATTCCCTTTGGCAGCTGGACAAGCGTGCTTTCCCTCTCTTGGCCTACTCTGCTGTCACTGTCCTGATTAACTTGTGTCCTGGGGAAATATGAGCAGGTCATCTTGGCTCTAGCTATGTGACTCATCTATTGGTTGTAGAGAATCAGAAATAAGTGAGAACATCTGTGGCTTTGCCCAGAAGCCCTGCCAGGCTGTCTTGGGAATGCTAGAAGGCTGTAAATAACCATCGGCTTGTACTTGAGCTCTTCTTTAAGGTCAGACGCTTGGCAGATGTGCAAGTCTTGTTGTCAGCATAGAATCATGAGCCTATCTCCAATCCTTGATAGGAGAGAACTCCTTCCTGATGGTCTCAGTTTCAGCAAAATTGGCATGACTGTCTGTTCAGGCCACAGGATACAGTGCATGGAAAAGAGCCTAGATTTGCTATGTGTATCAATCGTGGGCTTAGACACAGCTTAGCACTTAAATTCCAGGAGAGGGTTCACTGTGGAAATTATGTTGAGCATGAATAGTCTTGAAAGACCTTTAAGTCAGGGGTTTTGCCTCATGATATACATCTAAATGAAAGAATCCTGTTAGATAGAAGGGAGGGTGGAGCAATGAACAGTGAAGGGAGGAATGTGTGGTTTGTAAAAGTAACGGGAAGTTTGGCATAGCCTGGGCTCCAAGATGTGCTTTCAGGGTTTTAGGCCTTGCGGATGTGGGCAAAGTCAGACCACAGAATTCCTGCTTAAACAAACACCACATTAGTGGGTGGCTTGTGGTAAGCTATAATTATAAGCTATCGTTCCATTCACAAGAGGAAAATGATTGGTCATGATGGGATTTCCAAAATGTCCAATAAATTATTAAAAACTAAAAGAAGTTTTCAAAGACAACTTAAAACATTGATCAAGAAAGACAAATAGTCTCTTCTTTCATCATTGTCTAAGTCTGTATAAAGACCAAGCTTTTGTGTCTAAGAACAAAGTATTGAGAGAAGGCATGGACCTTCTTATGTTACATGAAAATGGCTCTTGATTTATAAAAATACCATGTCTACACTCTCATTTCCTGCCCCCTACACCTATTAAGTCTCAACTCTATAGACCTCTGCCTCTTCTCTTACTTTTCCTCTACCAACATCTGTTTGGGAACTCTTGTTTATAGCCTGGCTAATTACTACCAACAGGTTATAACTAGGGAGAATCCTAAAAGGCACATCCACAATTCTCAGTTCAAGAGGTACATGTACAATACAATGTGTCCTCATGGAATTGTGCAAAGGATCAGCCTGTTCTCATTTATTACCTACAAAGCCTCAAGGGATCAATTCTCCTAGCATTCATTAGGTGCCAATAAATCCTCAGAAAATGAAATGACCTTATGAACCCTCTTCATCAGAAATGGAATGCTGACTGTTCTAATCCTGGACAGGTTTCGTGCATGCACTCAGAGCTGCTGAGAGTTGAAAAAACTATGTTATACAATGAAGAGGCTTACTTAAGGCTCTACCTCTTCCTTACCTATTGTTTCTTTCTATCACCATTTTAGTGGTGTTCAATGAACCTTAGAGGAATAGAACAGATTTCCATTTAATGTTGAGAATTCAATAGTCATTTATTTTCAACACTATGTGTGTTTGTACTAATTACTGTATACTGCAGAAGAAGCAACAGCAAAGTAACAATAGTTGGGTTTTTGTTTTGTTTTGTTTTGTTTTTACCAAATCTGACAACAGCAATAATCTCTGGACACAAACATACATATTTTTAAGAAAATATGACAAGCATATTATGCTCATGAAACAACACAATAATGAAGCCTTTGAACTCCCTGCCCATAGGCTTTTGACAAGGTTTACAGAACAAAATATGAATTACATTCTGTGGAACAGGCCTCAAATCTAATCAGAAAGCACTTAGTTATCCATTAACCGTCATGTCACTATTGTATCAGTGGGACCTATTTGCCCAGGTCTGACAGGTCAATAGTATAATATGTAAAGTCATGTTAGTCACAATTCTCCCCCATCTGATTTAATAGGACCTTTTGGCATTGTTCAATCCTGACAATTTGGAGAAAACTTCCTATTTGGTTCCATATTGATTTTTCTATGTCAAAAAACAAAAGCATGTGATGTCTTCCACAACTGGGTCTTATAATCTAGTGCTGGTTGGCATCTAATAGTAGTTGCAATTCGATGTATTGTTTGAAGGGCCTCAGAGGCCTCTTTGCCAGTAACACATAGGGACCATATGCAGAGAACCATGATGTTCATTGAATAATTTAATAATATTATGGCTTTTGGGATCAGCATTATCCTCCAATGCAAATACATCTTATCGATTTTCAATTTGTGTGTGTGTGTGTGTGTGTTTTGTATTGAGTACATTTCCACTCATATCTCCTTTCCTTACCCTCTCCCTTCTTATTGGTCCAGTTTCTCCTTTAGACAGATTCCCTGCTATTTCCAAGTCACATACGTGCATGATTTTATCTATGTATATAAAAATCAAAGGAAAGTATAGGAACAATATTTGTCTTCCTGTAATTGGCTTATTTTGGCTAATATGATATCATATGTAGCTTTTTACTAACCCCCCATGCTCTGGGAATGGATCATACTACCATCCCCCAACCAGCTTCCTTAAATCCACAGGAAAAAGACACACAGTTGTTCCTTTTTTGTTGTTTTTTGTTTTTGTTTTGTTTTGTTTTGTTTTCCAGACAGGGTTTCTCTGTGTAGCCCCAGCTGTCCTGGAACTCACTCTATAGACCAGGCTGGCTTTGAACTCAGAAATCCGCCTGCCTCTGCCTCCCAAGTGCTGGGATTAAAGGAGTATACCACCACCACCTGGCCAGTTGTTCCTTTTTAATGTGTCTTTGGACACCATTGCTGGGTACTACTATCTCACTCCTGGAATAGTGTGCCCTTTATAATATTCTTATTATATTCTTCTACTTGCCCTAAACTTACATCCCAAACTGCCTACCTGTAGGAGCAGCCATAGCCACCACTCCGCCTGAGATCTCACATGTCTGGACAGCTTTACTCCAACAGAAGCATGGTGATCCATGCTTATCTCCTTGTAGTAAGCTCAACTCCAAGTGGATCAAGGACCTCCACATAAAATCTGACACACTGAAACTAATGAAAAAGAAACTGGGGAAGACCCTTGAGGACATGGGCACAGGGGAAAAGTTCTGGAACAGACACCAATAGCTTATGCTGTAAGATCAAGAATTGACAAATGGGACCTCATAAAATTACAAAGTTTCTGTAAGGCAAAGGACACTGTCAAAAGGACAAAATGTCAACCAACAGATTGGGAAAGGATCTTCACCAACTCTAAATCTGGCAGATGGCTAATATCTAATATATACAAAGAACTCAAGAAGGTAGACCCACCAGACAACCAAATAACTCTATTAAAAAGTGGGGTACGGAGCTAAACAAAGAATTTTCACATGAAGAACTTCGGATGGCTAAGAAGCACCTTTAGAAATGTTCAACATCATTAATTATTAGGGAAATGCAAATCAAAACAACCCTGAGATTTCACCTCACACCAGTCAGAATGGCTAAGGTTATAAACTCAGGAGACAGCAGGTGTTAGCGAGGATGTGGAGAAAGAGGAACACTCCTCCACTGCTGGTGGGATTGCAAGATGGTACAACCACTTTGGAAATCAGTCTGGCGGTTCCTCAGAAATCTGGGCATGACACTTCTGGAGGACCCTGCTATACTACTCCTGGGCATATACCCAGAGGATTCCCCGGCATGCAATAAGGACACATGCTCTACTATGTTCATAGCAACCCTGTTTGTAATAGCCAGAAGCTGGAAAGACCCCAGGTGTCCCTCAATGGAGGAATGGATACAAAAAAATGTGGTATATTTACACAATGGAGTACTATTCAGCCATTAGAAACAATGAATTCATGAAATTCTTAGACAAATGGATAGAGCTGGAGAACATCATACTAAGTGAGGCAACCCAGTCTCAAAAGATCAATCATTGTATACACTCACTGATAAGTGGATATTAGCCTAGAAACTTGGAATACCCAAGACATAATCCACATATTAAATGATGTCCAAGAGGAACAGAGGAATGTCCCCTGGTTCGGGAAAGAGTGCAGCAGCATAGGAGAATACCAGAACAGGGTAGTGGGAAAGTGTGGATGGGGGAATAGGGGGAGGGAAGAGGGCTTGTGGAACTTTCGGGGAGTGGGGAGCCAGAAAAGGGGAAATCATCTGAAATGTAAATAATAAATATATCAAATAAATAAAAAAAAAAGGATTGGACTTCTCTTGTGGCATGGATCACTAGCTGTTCCAGTCATTAGTTGGCCAGTCCCACAATTTTTGTGCCACCTTCATCCATCTAATAGGCAGGATAAATTGTTTTGTTTTGTGACTGGATTGGTGTCCCATTTCCTCTACCAGAAGTCTTTCCTGGTTACAGGAGATAGCATATTCAGGCTCCATATCTCCCTTTACTCAGAGACCTGCTAGGGTCACCCACAAGGTTCCTAGGAGTTTCCATTATGCTGTGATTCTACCTCATCTCCAAGATGCTTCCAGTTGTCTCTCCTAGTCATCTCTTTCTCCACCCCCCCACATACATGGCCCTGTGCCTTCCTGTTTCCATCCCCATCTGCCCCAAGTCTACCCACAAAATCTATTCTATTTTCCCTTCCCAGGGAGAATGTCCTTCCATGGGACTGGCCCACACCTTGAGTTCTCCTTATTACTTAGCCCTTCTGGGTCTGTCAGTTGCAGCATGATTATCCTTTACTTTGCAGCTAATATCCAGGTATAAGTGAGTACATACCATGTTTGTCTTTCTGGGTCTGGGTTACCTCACTCTGACGATGATGAGATGCCATCTTTCTGAAGTTTTAATTTGAATTTTTCTAATTGCTAACAAAGTTGAATACTATTTCATATATGTTAGACATATTATCATGTTAGACATTTATAATTTCTCTTTGAGAATGTTGTTCAATCCATTTCTTGAGTATTTTGTGTATTTTAGATATTAATATTTTGTCAAATGTAGGTTCTAAAGACTTTATGCCATTTGTAAATTCTCTCTCTCTTGCCACTTGATTAGATGTTCCTTTGCTATATAGAAGCTGTTGGATGCTATGGTTTCCCATTTTTCACTTGTTGGCCTCATTTTCTTAGAAATTAGTGTGCTATTTAGAAATTAGTTTCTATGTTTATATCACAAATTTCTTTCCTCCATGTTTCATGTATCTGTTTCAGGATTTCAATATTTACATTAAAGTTTTAATCAACCTGAAATTTATTTTGGTGTGAGGTAAAATATTTGGATCTAGGTTCATTAGTCTATAGATTCAATTTTCCCAATATCATTTAACCATTCAATCTATTCTTCGGTGGGTATTTTTATCAACTTTGTCAAAATCAGATGGCTGAAAAAACATATGTGTATATGTATATATATATATATATATATATATATATATATATATATATATATATATATATATATATATCAGATGGCTGTAACTGTGAATTTATGCCTAGATCTATTTTTCAATTCCACTGATACACATATCTGCTTTTACATTGGTATATGGTAACTGAATTTTTTTACTATGGTTTTGAAATTGTTTATATTGATCCCTGAATTATTGTTTGTTTTTCTAGGTATTGCTTTACTTTTCTTGGTCATTTGTGCTTCCAAATGAGCCTTAGAGCTATATTCTTCTTTTATTTTGTGAAGAATGATATAGGAAGATATTGATTTAAAAGTGTAGATTAGTAGATTCTCCTAGTAATCATCAGAAACATGCTGGCTAGTTCTATGTCACCTTCAAAGAAAGCAGTCATCTGGGAAAAGGGAATGTCAATAGAGAAAATGTTCCCACAAGATTGGCCTATTGGCAAGGCTATAGGTCATTTTATTCATTGGCAATTCACGTAATAGGGCTCACTCAGCTAGCTGTGACCAGTATCACATCTGGGATTGTGATACTGGGTTCAATAAAAAAAAAAAGTAGGTCAGCAAGCCCTGAAAACAAGTCAATGGGCCATGATAATCATAGACCACTGCTTCAGTTTCTGACTCTAGCTTCTGGCTCTGTTTGAATTCTTTCCTTGCCTTCTTTGATGATGGACTGTAATACAGACATGTAAGAGAAATAAAACCTCTCCTCTCAAGTTGCTATTGGTCATGGTGTTCATCACAACAATAATTTTGGACCATCAAAGCATCCAAAGAATAGAGTTATCCCTAAAGGATGTTAGAATGATCTGAAATTTCTTTAAGGTTTTCTGAGAGCTGGTAAGACAGATTAGTCAATTAATGCAAGGAAACCTTGAGACACCTGTTTCAAAGTGAGTCCTGAAAAAAAAAATGCACTGAGTGGTAAGAAGAGGAATGAGTTAGATGGCCCATTTTCCTTCTTAAAGGTCACTTGAACTGGTTTTACAGGTATGGGATGTACATCTCTCTTAATTGAATCTAGCAGACAAATGAGAAAATACAGAAGGGAAAGCAGAATGCCTTAGATGGGTTGAACCCTGGCCTAGGATAAAACTTTACAGATGGCAAAAATACAGAACAAAAGACAGCCATTTAGTGGGAACATGTATTCTTGGAGCATGCTACGTGATTGCTATAGCATCTCTAACATAGAAAAGATCAAATTGTTAGTACTATTCTAATTCCTATTGAGAATTCATACTGAGCCTGTCGCAGAGAAAATGGGGCAGTTTTTCACTTACTGGAAGAACAAGCAGAAAAACCCTTTCAAAGAACCTTTGGCTGGCTTTGTCATAGTTGTTAGTGAGAATGATGATTTTTGTCACTCATTAATTATAAGATGTAAGGCTACTGTTTTGTTGGAAGAACTTGAAACATCTTTCATTACTTAGCTTAAATTCACACATAAACCTGTGATTCTCATCCATTACAACCTTGTGTTGAAGATTAAGATTTTAAAACCATGATTAACCTGAATTTTCTTCAGTAAGATTAAATGTCATTGTACACATGTGCTGGACCACATAACAGAGCCCTGTAGGTAAAGGTAAACTGTAATCAGCAGTTTGTTCCATTAGAATCATGCATAAGAACTAACCTCCTGAAAGCATTGTAAAAGAAATTAAGTTAAAATCATCATCTTAACTGACAATTTAAAAGAAACATATTATCTAAGTAACATTCCAGACACACCACTTGGACATCCACAATAATTTCCCAAATCCTTGAATTTAATGACAGGGTATCTGGCATCCTCCTTTAATCAGGGAACATGGGTGGTTAGATTGCAGAACATATTACAAGAGTGAAAAGTGTTCCTACAAAGAGAAAAGGTATTCCATAGTTTTCAAATACAGATTTTAAATTTGACCTCATTGTTTAAGAACATAGGCTTGGCATTGTTTTTGTTTTGTTTTGTTCTATTTTGCTTTCCTCAGCTCTGCATAGACAGTATGTTGTTGAAGTAAGCCAAAGATCTCATCCTATATCTAAGATAGATAGATAGATAGATAGATAGATAGATAGATAGATAGATAGATAGATAGATAGATAAAAAGTAATTATTAGTGACAAATAGTTGCCCCAAAACCCATTTCATGTAGTTAAGTAGAGGACTTGCAGGCTCTTGAAGTATTAAAGAAACATATTGATCATTTTAATCTTGATTATACTATCCTGCTTGCTGTTAAAGATTCCATGGTAGCAAAAATAATAATAATTCTTTTGTACCATAAAGGCAAATTGAGGATCTAGTACTTGAGGATTATTTGGGTTTGAGAGGATTCTTTGACTCCTTGAAACTTTTTTATGTCAGTTGTCCAGCTATGTGAGAATAAGTGAAAGGCTTTTCTTGGCCTGATTCTGTGGATTCCCTAGAAGCACTGAGGAAATCTTTTCTGTGTGTTGACCCTTCTCTATGTAGACTAGATGCTGATTGGAATTCATTGAGTGTGGTCTCCATAACTTCACTGAACAAGAGAACAGGTGACATTTCACTTTTGCCAACACTTGAGATTACTCGAAGTCCCTTGACCTTGGAGAATGTGATTGGTTGTATATGCTTATCCCAGGAAGTGGCAGGATTGGAGGTGTGGCCTTGATGGTGTAGGTGTGTCTCTGTGGGTGTGGACTTTAAGACCCTCATCCTAGCTTCCTGGAAACCAGTATTCTGCTAACAGCCTAATCAGATGGAGATGTAGAACTATCAGCTCCTCCTACACCATGCCTTCCTTGCTGCTGCCACATTCCTGCCTTGATGATAATGGAGTGAATCTCTAAATCTGTAAGCCAGTCCCAATTCGAGGTTTCCGTATAAGAGTTGCGTTGGTCATGGTATCTGTTTATGACAGTAAAACCTTAACTAAGACAGAGATCAAAGGGGAAAATATTCTCCCTTTTATTCACTTTGACTACATTATTACATCCTTCAAGTTTGGGTATCAGATACGTAGAAGATAAATTGTATCAGTCTGGTATTTTTAATTACTATCTAATGTCTTAATACCCAGAGGATTTCTAGATAAATGGTGTTTAGAGATACACATTAGTCAGTTCTAGTAAATTTTTATCTTGGACCCTAGAAATTTTAATACCATATATATAATCTATAAGTCTCATCAGCTATGTGTCTTTAATTTACTTGGACCTCCACAACTTGGAAAAGTTTTCTAGATTTTTATCTATTCTGGAAACATCCATCCACCTTAATCTTCATATATAAATATTTTTTGCTAAAACAATCTTCATCCTTTTACCTTTTAGCATTTTTATTAATATTATTAGAAGTAATAATATTAAGAAATAAATTTGCTATGTTTTGTGAGGACTGTCTGCCTGGTATGTGTGGATGTAAGTAATGTCTATTCTCTCTCCGTAAGATCCCTATAAACAAGCCAAAGTTCAGCTTGGAAGTTTACCCAGAAGAACCAATAAATTTATTGGGATCACTCACAGAAAAATGAACGTCATTACTGGTGGAGTATGGGTGATCCATGAGTCACACTGGAATTGTTTCCCTCACTATATGTTATGACATAGTACAGTCAAATACATTGAACTCCTCCTCTTTTCAAATTGGTTAGAATGGCTTATTCATCTTTCCATTTCTGTAAAGGAGTGTTAGACCATCACAGCCGAAGGTACAAAAAAAGGTATAAAAAGGACAGTTGTCCTATACATTTAACTTTTTAAAGATAGGACAGATGTACATTATTAGATTTTGAAAACCCCATTTGATCATTTGTTTATTTTTGAAAAGGCTGTAGTCATCAAAAATATCTTCAAAAATCCTTAAAATATTTGTATTTATGCAATCATTTATGTATAAATTACATTTAAAAGCACAACCACATGTTTGTTTATAGAACAGAAAGTAACCCAAATCTTATCTAAGGGCAATGGCCAATAGGAGAAAAGTATCCTGGAGTAAGACCACCCCTTTCTTTAAGTTACTTTATATCCTCAGGTGGAGGAGCACCTTCAAAGAGGCAGGGGAGGGGGCAGGTGACAGGGGACTTGTGGAAACTGGAAAGGGGAGTAATATTTGAAATGTAAATAAATAAAATAATAAAATAATAAAATAAAATAAATAAAATAAAAAATATTACTTGTATCCAAGATAAAATGTTTAAATTAAAAAGAAAAAGAAGTAAGATTCATGTTGTAGAAAGAGAACTGAGATAAGGATTTATAAGATAACATTTTAACTGGAGTTTTATGATTACATTTGTAATGCCCTTAACAGTATATTTAAATTTTTTAAATTTAAAAACTCATGTTAATCGTTCCAATTAAAGATTCAGAATCAATAGTCATCATCATCATCGTCATCATTATTATAGTTTTACTATAAGAAACTGAAGTTGGGCCAAGTTAGCAACTTTAATTTATAGGAGCATTTAATTATAAATCAATTGGGTAATAATTACAAGATGTAAAAAAAAATCACATCTAAAAAGCAGTCTGTCTATACATATCATACATGAGACATATTTTAATAAACTAAAATTTTGAGCATTGATGTTTGCTGGTTTTTTGTTTTGATAAAACATCTTTGTGAAAGGTAAATTTAGAAGTAAACATATTGTTAGATAAGGCAGAAACAAAGGCAGACTGTGTTAACACTGAGTAATTGTAAAAGGACACTTTATCTGTTAAAAGAGCACGGGTCTGGAGATAGCAGGCAGAAACGGTGAGCACTGAAATCCAGAAGAGCTTTGTGTGGCAGTACCTTATTGGCAGCAGCAGTTCATGTAGCACTTGGCAATTTATCTGAGTCAATTGGGATCTGTGAATCTCAAAGGGTTAGCTCCCTTTGTTAGTATGACAATGTTATAGGCAGGTGACTGACAAAAGTTTTAGGTCTTCTTAAAAGTCAGTAAATATATCTTATAAACACTATATCCAAACTTAAACAAAATATCAAAGTTACAAAATAACACCTTGGAGGTCTGATATTTTCTTCTTATTCTGATATAAGTGATGATTCGATAGTGATTCTCTGGAAGACCCAGTGGACCATGTTTATTTTGGTGCTGCCATTTTTGTTTCAGTATGTGGTGACATCAACCAAGATGATAGTTAATTCACATGGCACTTGCCTTCTTTATGATGTCATTAGCAAAGATAGTAGTTATGTCTCATGGTTAGTCAACCATATGATATGGTCCCCTAGCCAAGATGGCAGCAAAGCACATGGGTTATTTTCTGCTCCAGGTGAATTCATGATAAAGTTAAAGTTAGTCCATTGTTCTGTTAGGGTGCTAGACCCTGGTTAAGGCACAATGTTTTCAGATAAAATGTGGATCACTACATTTTTTTCTTTAAAAACATACTTCAGTTAGCTAAGTTTGTATGGATATCAGAGTAGATGGTACCAATGGCCTAGTCAGGTACAATTGCAAAATAAGAAAACAAGGAAGAAACCAGGCAGTGGTAGTGCATGCCTTTAATCCCAACACTTGGGACGCAGAGGCAGGCAGATTTCTGAGTTCGAGGCCAGCCTAGTCTACAGAGTAGGTTCCAGGATAGCCAGGGCTACACAGAGAAACCCTGTCTCAAAAAAACCAAAAAAGAAAAAAAAAAAGAAAGAAAAAGAAAACACAAGGAAGAACTTCCTGATCTGGACTCAAGGAGGTAAGTCCATCAGTAGCTGATAGAGTTGTTAGAATCACAGTGTGATGCTTCTTTCAGAGTCGCAGAAGAGTAACTCCCTAAGCAATGTTATTAGCCAGGTTTTAGGATGGAGGAAAAATAGGGGTGTTTGCTTTCCTTTTTCCAGTTACAAAGTCAGTGGGCTAGCCTTCCCCAGGACAGAAGTGAGGAGGTGTTTGAAGAACATTGAATCTAGTCTAGAAAATCCAAATATGCTCTGCTTCGGGGATAGGGGTGGGGAATATCAGCAAGACTAGCATTGGAGAGTTTGAAGAATAAGGTTTAGAAGTTTGAGCTAATGAAACCTGAGTACAGAAATAAAGGAATAAAGTGAAGATAGAAAACAGACTTGGAGATACAGAATACTCCAGACCTTATGTCATTTTATCTAGTAAGATTATCTAAATTGGTGAGGATTTGGAAGTAAAAACTACATTAATTACATATAAGCGGAGCTGTTATCTAAGTTGGTATTGGGGCCAGATCTGGGTGGAGAGCCACATGAGATTAATAGGTCTGAAGTCAGTGATACCTAAAGTTTTGAGGTTTAATTTTTATTTACACCAAAGGGGTGTCCTTTAGTGGATCTAATCTCAGAAGGCAGAAAGAGGGAGACTACAGTAATTCTCAAAAGTCAGCACCTGAGGTCTGAGAATGGCCAGAGGGATGAATGTGATTTACAGAAAAGGTCATCCCTGTTTAAGGTACTTGGGTGGCCAAAGCTGAGGAACTTCAAGAGTTCTGGACAGCATCTAGGTCTGGGGCACCTTTAGACATTGCCTAGACTTACTTTCCTAGTGGAATTATGGTGACTATAGTCAGGTAGACAAATGTGAAAGGCCTCTGCTCTGGAAGTTGGAAGATAATTAGAAAGAAAGAAGGTGAGAAGGAAGACAAATGAGGAGAAAGACCCAAACTGAGTTTACATGGCACAGAAAAATCCTGGAGGTTACTAGATATGATAGGTGGCCATTCCTAGTAAGGTGTGTGCTACAGATGGCAGGCTCTAGAAGTAGAGCTAGTTCCCCAGGCCGTTCAGAGCTGTGGAGAAATTGTGAATCTCCAACATCAAGTACTGAGTGTTATATGTTAATCTCTGGTTTCCTTTAATCTTGCGACTCTATCTTGGTTCTTCCCCCTGAGAGTAAGAAAGTGTTTAATTTTTATTTAATTTAATAGGAGTTCACAGTTCTAAAATCTTTCCTATATATTTTAGATACTTTGGACATTTTTAGAGAGACTGTGGATACTTTAGAGACTGAGTATTTTGTAGAGGCTTGATATTTAAATTTTTTTAACTTTTTTTTTATTCGATATATTTTTATTTACATTTCAAATGATTTCCCCTTTTCTAGCCCCCCACTCCCCGAAAGTCCCATAAGCCCCCTTCTCTCCCCCTGTCCTCCCACCCACCCCTTCCCACTTCCCCGTTCTGGTTTTGCCAAATACTGCTTCACTGAGTTTTTCCAGAACAAGGGGCCACTTTTTCTTGTACCTCATTTGATGTGTGGATTATATTTTGGGTATTCCAATTTTCTAGGTTAATATTCACTTATTAGTGAGTGCATACCATGATTCACCTTTTGAGTCTGGGTTACCTCACTTAGTATGATGTTCTCTAGCTCTATCCATTTGCCTAAGAATTTCATGAATTCATTGTTTCTAATGGCTGAATAGTACTCCATTGTGTAGATATACCACATTTTTTGCATCCACTCTTCTGTTGAGGGATACCTGGGTTCTTTCCAGCATCTGGCAATTATAAATAGGGCTGCTATGAACATAGTAGAGCATGTATCCTTATTACATGGTGGGAAGTCCTCTGGGTATATGCCCAGGAGTGGTATAGCAGGATCTTCTGGAAGTGAGGTGCCCAGTTTTCGGAGGAACCGCCAGACTGATTTCCAGAGTGGTTGTACCAATTTGCAACCCCACCAGCAGTGGAGGAGTGTTCCTCTTTCTCCACATCCTCTCCAACACCTGCTGTCTCCTGAATTTTTAATCTTAGCCATTCTGACTTGTGTAAGGTGAAATCTCAGGGTTGTTTTGATTTGCATTTCCCTAATGACTAAAGAAGTTGAGCATTTTTTAAGATGCTTCTCTGCCATCCGAAGTTCTTCAGGTGAGAATTCTTTGTTTAACTCTGTACCCCATTTTTAATAGGGTTGTTTGGTTTTCTGGAGTCCAACTTCTTGAGTTCTTTATATATATTGGATATTAGCCCTCTATCTGATGTAGGATTGGTGAAGATCTTTTCCCAATTTGTTGGTTGCCGATTTGTCCTTTTGATGGTGTCCTTTGCCTTACAGAAACTTTGTAATTTTATGAGGTCCCATTTGTCAATTCTTGCTCTTAGAGCATACGCTATTGGTGTTCTGTTCAGAAACTTTCTACCTGTACCGATGTCCTCAAGGGTCTTCCCCAGTTTCTTTTCTATTAGCTTCAGAGTGTCTGGCTTTATGTGGAGGTCCTTGATCCATTTGGAGTTGAGCTTAGTACAAGGAGACAAGGATGGATCAATTTGCATTCTTCTGCATGCTGACCTCCAGTTGAACCAGCACCATTTGTTGAAAAGGCTATCTTTTTTCCATTGGATGTTTTCAGCCCCTTTGTCGAGGATCAAGTGGCCATAGGTGAGTGGATTCATTTCTGGATCTTCAATCCTGTTCCATTGATCTGCCTGCCTGTCACTGTACCAATACCATGCAGTTTTTAACACTATTGCTCTGTAGTATTGCTTGAGGTCAGGGATACTGATTCCCCCAGAATTTCTTTTGTTGCTGAGAATAGTTTAGCTATCCTGGGTTTTTTGTTATTGCAGATGAATTTGATAATTGCTCTTTCTAACTCTGTGAAGAATTGAGTTGGGATTTTGATGGGTATTGCATTGAATCTGTATATTGCTTTTGGCAAAATGGCCATTTTAACTATATTGATTCTACTGATCCATGAGCATGGGAGGTTTTCCCATTTTTTGAGGTCTTCTTCCATTTCCTTCTTCAGAGTCTTGAAGTTCTTGTCATACAGATCTTTCACATGTTTGGTAAGAGTCACCCCAAGATACTTTATACTGTTTGTGGCTATTGTGAAGGGGGTCATTTCCCTAATTTCTTTCTCAGCCTGCTTATCCTTTGAGTATAGGAAGGCCACTGATTTGCTTGAGTTGATTTTATAAGCTGCCCAGCTCACCGTTGGCTTTGCCACATCTGGGCTGGTAGTCTAGGTTTAATAAGAAAGCACAGTGAGCAATTCATGAAAATAGGTCATTAAGCAATGATAACTCCAGAGTTGCTATTTTAGTTCCTGCCTTCAGGTTCTTTCCCTGCTTGAGTTCCTATCCTGATTTCATGATGATGGACTGTGATGTGAAAATATAAGGGAAATGAAATTTCTCTTCCCAACTTGCTTTGGGTCATAGTATCCCATCACAATAATAGAAACCCTAACTAGGAAGTATTTTAATCTTCTGGTATCTTTCTGGATCCCTTCATTAAGGGTTTTAAAGTGTTCATTCAAGAGATCTTTCATTTACTCTAGTAGTTTTATTCCAAAATGTGTCCTGGTTTTAATCCAATCTGTCAGTCTATGTCATTTCATTGGGCAACTAACAACACTAATATTAAGGGTTTATATGAGCAGCGTTTATTAATGCCCTGCTAACTTAATGTCGTGTTGTTACTATTTTTAAAACACTTGATTAACTTTCCTGGGATTGTTTAATGCTTGGGTCCTGAGTGGAGTTAACCTTCTCTTTCAGCTTAAGTTCGTCTCCTAGTGTCTGCTGTAGAGCTAGACTGGTAAACTAAAATCCCTTATATCCCTTAGATCTATTTTTATTATAAAATATTTTACATTTTCTTTTGATGATTATTAGGGATTTTGCTACATATAATAGTCTGTGCTAGTACCTGCTGTCTTTTAGAACTTATAAAACATCAGTCCAGACCCTTCCAGTTTTCAAAATCTCTCCTGAAAAATCAGATGTTATTTGTGTAGGTTTACCTTTATATATGACTTAGATTTTTCTCTTGCAAGTTTTAATAACATTTCTTTTTTCTTCTACACATTTTATGTTTTGATTATAATTTGTCAGAGGGATTTTCTTTTCTGATCCTATTAATTTTCTGTATGTCTCTTATACACTGATAGGCATCTCTTTCTTTAGATTGAGAAACTTTTCTTATCTAATTTAAATAATATATACTCTCTGCCTTTGACCTGTGTGTCTTCTTCCTCTCACAGCCATCATTCAAATGCTTGTTTATATTCTCGTTAATGTCCTGAAATAAATCAAGGGTTGCTATTTTCGAGACTTTGTTGTGCTTCAACTAATTGCTTTTCTTAGGGAATTTTAAAGAAGAGGTGCTGACTTCTGGAGGAGGCTTATTGTCTTGGCTTGTTTACGCTTTTGGGTTTTGCCCTGGGATTTAGGTATCTGGAATTACAACTTTTGTGGCAATTCTTAGTGTGGATATCTGGACTAGCCTTTTCACTTTATCCTGAAGGGAATTCAAGGAAATGAAACTCAGGGCACAAACCTATATTCATAAATTGATGTAGTAGCCATAAAAGAACTCTGTTACTAGCTTGCTCCCTAAGAACTATGTGCTCTGGAATGCAAACTCCTACAGTGGACTGGGCCCTCCTACATCAACTCAGTAATCAAGAAAATTTCTCCACAGGCTTTCCTACTAGCCAAACTGTTGAGGACATTTTTTGCAATTGAGATTTGCTTTTCTCATATGACTTTATCTTGTGTCAAGTTAACAACACTAACAACAAAATTAGCAGCACAAACCTACCTGTGAGTTTCTGGGTGATCTCCCATCACTATCTCTATCTCTATCTCTATCTCCCATCTTTCTATAGGAGTGTTGCTATTACAGAAGTATACCACCTTATCTTTTATGTGCTTTATTTTGTGTGGATAACAGAAATATAAACTTAGTTTGTTAGGCCACTATAGTTAGTACTTTTACCCACTGAGCTATCTCCTTAGACCCTCCATCTATTTCTTATGGCTTTGGGCTGTTCATGCCTTTTCAAAGACCAAGCAGCAAAATTAAATTACTTATTTGAACTCTCTCTGGTTTGTAAATATATTCATGGTTATAAACTTCACTCTTAGGACTGCTGCTACTGTACCCCATAGGTTTTCCTAATTTTTGTTTTCAATTTTATTCCATTTAAAATTTTTTTATTTTTGTTTTTATTTCTTTAATGTCTTGTTCATCATGTAATAGTATTTTGTTGAATTGTTGTTAGTTCGTGTATTTTCTGTAGTTTTACTTACTGATTTCTTGGTGTTATTACTATAAAGCTTTTTTAATTGCCCTGTATTTATTGATTTGGTTTATGTCCTAATATACAATATATTTTAGAAAAAGATTCATAGGTTCCTAAAAGAAGGTGTATTCTGCAGATTTTGAGTAAAATTTTGTGTAAATGCCTATTGATTCTGTTTGTTCTATAGTGTCAGTTGTCTCCAATGTTTCTGTGTGTATGGTTTTTTTTTTTTCCGTAACACTTTGTCTTGGTGAAAGCACATTGTTGAATTCAGCTACTATTAGTGTGTTGTAGTTACTTTTTCATGTTATATTTAGTAGCATATTTTATGAAACTGGGTGTATTTATGGCCATAATGTCCTCTTGATAGATTGTTCTAATAATCAGCACAAATTAACATGCTTTGTCTCTTTTTATTTATTTTTTAAGTCTAAATCATATATTAGAAATCTTTATCTTATTTCAACTTACTTAAAATGCCTTCCCTCTATAAGTCATGGTCTTTGTTACCTGTATGTGATATCTTTTAATTCCCATTTTGAAATGTGTAATAAAAATGGTATCTAAATTTAAAGAAATGTTCTCAGGATTCTAGAGAGAATTGTTTGTTTATCTTGCTTTAACAATCAGAACAATAATACTGCTGCTGTGTTACAGACACAGCAAGCTTATTCATTTCCTATAACTTGGGGGGGGGGTGAATGAATTATATTTAGGAATTGTTCAGGGTGTGTTCTCTTATTTGTGTGATCAGTAGTAGCCTTTAATGTGAACATCACAAAAGTCTCCTAAAGTGAATTAGGAGAGCTCTCTCTAAGTTTTCTGACTTTAACTGGCTTAATTAATATTACCTTTCTTTAATATTCTTGAAAAGCTTAATGTGTAGGCAAACTCAACTTGGAGAATTCAGTTCTAAGAATTTTATGTAATCACAACTATAAAAAAAAAGTTTCACAATTCTTAAGACTTTCTTTCACATCCTCTTTCTGTTGCTAGCATCTGAAAAACACTAATGCATAATACCTGATCCTGAAAGTTAAATCTTAACAAGAATGACATATAAATGGAGATTAAATTTATATTCCTTTAAGATGGTCTTCTTTTACTCCATATAATTCCTTTGAAATCTTAGGTCTTCTGGTACGAACCAGTGGTTTGTTTCTCCATTCACCCAGCTGTCAAAATACTTTTGCCAATCATGAATAGAATATGCTCAGAGGACTGAGGATAGCTTTCAAGAAAAGGGGAGAAGATCAAAATATTCAAGAGGTCCCCATCATAAAAAGGGTAGCAATAAAGACTCAGAGTTACAGTGTTTGCCAAGCTTATACGAAACTTTGAATGCAATAATCAGCAAAACACAAGAGAAAGTTTTTATGTCAGTATACTCTGTCACCCTTCAATGAATACTTTTTCAAAATTCAAAATAAAAAATTATGAATAAGCTAAATTCTGTCTTGGATTAGACACCAGTAATCAATAGGAACAATGATTTTTTCATCTAGTCAACAAAGTCTCTGTCTTCTCTTTTATGGAACAGGGACTTCCAGAAGAGGACATTTGGGTTTCATGAATATCTCACAGTCCTGGAGGTTGAAAAAAAAGGAAACTATTTCTTCTATATTATCTTCAAAATTTGAAATTCTCTCTTTGATCTCTTATATTCTGTTAGTGAGGCTTACTATCTCTGAAGTTTCTTTCTGGATTCCCTCAGTTTTTCAAGTTTTGGGGGAGGTTTTTTTTTTTTTTTTTTGGTTTCTGCGGTTTTTTTGTTTGTTTGTTTTTTGGGTTTTTTTGGGGGGGGAGGGGTGTTGAGACAGGGTTTCTCTGTGTAGCCCTGACCTGGAAGTCACTCTGTAGACCATGCGGGCCTCAAACTCAGAAATCTGCCTGCCTCTGCCTCCCAAGTGCTGGGATTAAAGGTGTGAGCCACTACTGCCCGGCTACCCTCAGTTTTTCATTTCCACTTTTACCTAAGTTTAATCTTTTCTTTAGTGATTTCATTTCTACATTCATGTCTTAAATTGTTTTCATCATTGTATTCCACTTTTTTGTGTTTTCATAGATTTTTTAAATAGATTTCCTCATATCCTATTTGAGGCCCTTGAACATATTCATAATAGCTATTTTGAAGTCCTTGTCTTGTCCTTCAGTTGTATGAATTTCTCAGGACCTACTATAGTAGAGTTTCTGGGCTCTCATTTTCCTGGCTGGTATTTGATTGTCTCTTTGTGCTGATGATAAACATCTGGGTTTGAGATGATTGTGATTCCGGTTGTTGGCATCTCATCTTGTCTCTGCTTTTGAGTATTTCATTCCTTGGTTTCCTTTGCCCTCTCTGGCTCTTAGGAACAAGTAGTTGTTGTGGCTATCCTGTAAAGAGTCATCTGAGTCCCTGTTAGGGGTGATACTTGGAATTGGAGTAGAATTGTTTCTATGTATTTGGAGCTGACACAAAGGAATGGGGATGGTTTAGGCATGCTGAAAGAATCCTGCTTCCTCACCTACTTGAGTTCCAGTCCTGACTTCCTTTGGTGATCAAAAGGAATGTGGAAGATATAAGCTGAATAAGCCTTTTCCTACCCAACTTGTTTCTTGATCATGTTTGTGCAGAAATAGTTACTCTAAGACACTCTCCGTGGTGTACTCTGCCTGCTTTCTTATATAACTCAAGACTGCCTGTCCATAGGTGACACTATTCCCCTGGGAAGGTCTTCCCTTGTCAGTCATTCATCTAGGAAGTGTCCCTCCACAGGCTTAATTAACTACAGGGTAATCTGATGGAAGCATCTTCTCATTTGAAAGTACATCTTCTTTTTTTTTCTTTTAATATTTGTATTTTCTATATTCTTTGTTTACATTCCAAATGATTTCCCCTTTCCCGGATCCCCCCTCCCCATATGTCCCATAAACCTTCTTCTCTCCATCCATTCTCCAATCACCTCCCTCCTTTTTTTCTCTGTCCTTATATTCCCCTCCAATGCTAGATCAATCCTTTCCAGGATCAGGACCTTCTCCATACTTCTTCATAGGAGTCATTTGTTATGCGATTTGTGCCTTGGGTATTCGGGGCTTCTGGGCTAATTAATATCCACTTATCAGAGATTGCATTCCATGTGTATTCTTTTGTGACTGGGTTACCTCACTTAGGATGATATTTTCCAGATCAAACCATTTGCCTAAAAATTTTGTGAATTCATTGTTTCTAATTGCTGAGTAGTATTCTATTGTGTAAATATACCACATTTTCTGAATCCATTCCTCCTTTGAGGGGCATCTGGGTTCTTTCCAGCTTCTGGCTATTATAAATAAGGCTACTATGAACATAATGGAGCATGTGTCTTTATTGCATGCCAGGGAATCCTTTGGGTATATGCCCAGGAGAGGTATAGCAGGGTCCTCCGGAAGTGTCATGTCCAGTTTTCTGAGGAACTGCCAGACTGATTTCCAAAGTGGTTGTACCATCTTACAGCCCCACCAGCAGTGGAGGAGTGTTCCTCTTTCTCCACATCCTTGCCAACACCTGTTGTCTCCTGAGTTTTTGACCTTAGCCATTCTGACTGGTGTAAGGTGAAATCTCAGGGTTGTTTTGATTTGCATTTCCCTAGTGACTAATGATGTTGAGCACTTCTTAAGGTGCCTCTCGGCCATCCGAATTTCTTCAGGTGAAAATTCTTTGTTTAGATCTGTACTCCATTTTTTAATAGGGTTATTTGGTTCCCTGGGGTCCACCTTCTTGAGTTCTTTGTATATATTGGATATTAGCCCTCTATCAGATGTAGGGTTGGTGAATATCCTTTCCCAATTTGATGGTTGCCGTGAAAGTACATCTTTTTAAATGACACTGACTTATGTCAAGTTAAAAAAAAAAGCACAGTTGACCCTTGTCAAGTTGGCATATGAATACATCATTTTAAAGCTATAACTTTTCTTTTATGTTTATCACCAAAATCTCATGTTACTAACACAATATAAACCATGGTTTAACTGTAAGAGTATCATGATCTTCAAATTTTTCAAAACTTTAAAAATACTAGTTCTCTTTAAAAACCCAATGGTATTTTCTTAATTAACATTTCAACTGTTATCTCTTTTCCTTGTTTCTTCCCGGAAACCCACTTTTTCATCCCCCACCCCCTCTTTTTATAAGGGTGTTCCCCTACCCACCCACCCACTCCTGCCTCCCTGCCCTCACATTCCCCTAAACTGGAAGGCTCACCATGGAGCCTTCACAGAAACAAGGGCCTCTTCTGCCATTGATGCCTGACAAGGCCATCATCCTCTGCTACCTATGGTGCTGAAGCCATGGGTCTCTACACGTGTACTCTTTGGTTGGTGGTTTAGTCCCTAGGAGCTCTGGGGGTTGGGAGGGGGTTGTTCTGGTTGGTTGAAATTCAACTACAGGCTCTTTTACAATCTAAAATAAATTAAAATATTTTGTTATTCTAATCAGGAGAGCATAATCACAATAAAGTCAAAACAATACAAAACTCTGTAGCATAAACAGCCTAATGTTTTATTATGGAACTCACAATCCTGTGGGCTCTAAAAAACCTAGAAAACTTACTTTTCTACTATCCAGAGCACACAAACCTTATCTTCTAAGTTCAAACATGCTTTATTCCTTACCTACTGCTATCCTTAGTTTTCATTCTATGACACAGGTATCTCCAATTGCTAGGACCTAGGTTGTAGCTAAGGCTACACATCCTCTAGTGGCCTATCTCACGTTCTTCAGGAACTAGAGTCCTGATGTACAATGCTAAGTATCATCTGTTCTCTATGACCACTTCCTGGCTCTTACATACCAACTGCTAACATAAGATGCAGACTTGGTGCCCTCTGGATCCCAGCTGTGTGCAGACCCTGAGAAAATAATACAAAGATTTGTATCACAATGATGCTGATGCTGGTCTAGTTTTAATCACACTAAATTTCTCAGCTCCAACTAGCTGTCATCAATTATCTCAGTGTATTAGTCAGAACTCAGGGTTCTCTAAAGGAACAGAACAGGGGGCTGTGTACATTTTATACACACACATACACACACACATATGTGTATATATATATATATATATATATATATATGTATGTATGTATTTATTAGAATGGCTTACAGGCTTGGTCTAGTAGTTTAACAATGGCTATCTTCTGACATAAATTTTAATAATCAGGTACTTGTGAATCCATAAGACTTGCCAGTCCTAAACTGTTCTAGAGATCCAGAGGATTCCTAGAGCTGTTGATCTTCCATTTATATTGAAATCCTGAAGAAAAATGTTCTAATACCAGTGAAGAAATACCATAGCAACAACAGGAAAGAGGAATTTTCCAGAAAGAGTGAGAACAAGCAGACAAAAAGGCAAAAGCTTCCTTGTTCCATGTCCTTTATTTGAGCCATCATCAGAAGGCATGGCCCAGATTTGGAATGAGTGGTCCCACCTCACATTATCAAAACAAGAATATGTCACAGAAATGGCCAGCAGCCTGAGTTTCAATTGATTCCAGATTTAGGCAAATTGACAGCCAGGATTAGCCATCATACCAAGTAAAGTGCACATTTTACATTATTGTTGCTGATTTCTTGTTAATCACAGCTGATTGTTCAGCTCCAGTTAACCAGACACTACAGATATATAATGCAAAATATTAAACAAAACTCCCTGGTAGACCTGCTTCCCTTGATATGCCATAACCCAAGGTTTTATCATCTGTGTTTTTCAGCATTCCTGTCTTCCAAGTTCTCACAAGAGCCCATGAAGCTATGAGCATTCAAAAGCTTTCCCAAAATGCCAAATATTTTCACGTTCCATCTTCCTCCAGACAATATTGTCAGGTCCTTCACAAGAATATCACATGAACTTTGTAATGATTTACTTAAGGTTTTGATTGCTATAATAAAATACTATGACTTGTTAATCCCACAGATGCAAGGAGCAAGACCACCAACACAAATCATGATCAAATTAATTAAATCAAGCAATTTTTTAAGTCACACTTTTTAAAATTTGGATACACAGGTTGTTTTTTCCTAAAGGCAAGAGATCTTCAAAGAACATGAATAAGATAATGGTTTTTATAATTCTGGAGCAGGATATTTTCAAATTGGGAGATTTAGCAGGCAAATACATAAAGTTACAGAGGCAGAACAAGTTTGTCATAATAATCTTCTAAAACGATGACATGGTTGAAAAATGGTCATAATAAGGTAGCCATCACAACAGGTGTTCATAACAAGATTTTGAAACAGAGGCATGAGTACATTTGCTGGAATAGGCAGTACAGAACCATTTGTTGTTAAAGTTATAGGTGGGACATAGCCAAGTCCTTGAGAAACAGGAGCCCTCAAGATGATAATCAGGAATGAATCTAGTTTGACTTTGCTGTAAGATGCTTTTCAATCATAAGAGGGAGGAAGGTTGGTTTATCAAACCAAACCAACTTGGGGAGAAAAAGGCTTATTTCATTTTATAAATATCAGGTCATACTCCATCACTGAGAGAAGGCAAGGCAGGAACTCAAGCAAGGAACCGAAGCATAAATCATGGAGTGATGCTGCTTAATGGCTGGTTGTCATGGCCTGATTTCTTATACAACTCTGGACCATCATGCCAGGGGTAGCACTGTTCTCTGAGAGGGATGGACTCAAACATAAGTCATTAATCAAGAAAACTTCTCCACATACTTGCCTACATCCCAATCTGACGAAGGTTATTTTCGCAACTGAAGATCCCTCTTCTCAAATGACCCTGCTTATATCAAGTTGACAGGAAAAAAATAAAAGCAAGAAGCATGCTGAATTACAAGTCAACCTAAAACTATGACTGCATCAGAAACTAGCAAAACATAAGACATCTGGAGCTACTGTATCCATAATCATTCACCTTGAAACCCAGCACAGGAGACAGAAGGCTTCAAGTCAGGAATGTTCAGAGGTTCTTTAGAACTAGAAACAGAAACCACACTATAATACTCTACATATTTCATTAGACAAAGCAAACAGTGTTAAACCCACAATGCAGGTTAGAGAAATATAGTTTTGCCATGGAAATAGAGAATTATTTCCCATGGAGAAGAGAAAATTATTGCCAAGATTAGTAGACTTAGAAGTAATTTGAGGATGAGTCAGTGTTCCATTATCAGATTTGAATCCTGTCTCTCATTTTCCTAGTCACAAGAGAAAGAGAAGCTTCACAATTGACCTCTTTAGGATTTAAAATACCGTGGAAAAGCTAACAAAAACAAAACAAGACAAAAGAAAACAAAAACAAAAGAAAACAAAAGCTAACAAAAACAAAACAAGACAAAAGAAAACAAAACAAATCAGGGCATTGTCAAGGGAGAGATGCTTCCTCCTTGTTTAAAGAATGGAGTTTGAGTTTTACTGTTGGACCTGGATGGAAATATGACACCCTGGCCTGCTTCAAAGAAATTGGAATATTAATGTCTCCCTTCCCCTATAGGAGGTTAGCTCATCTGGGCTTGTCATTTATCTAACCAAAAGACTACTCCTTAGGAAGGCTAATTCATATGAAGATATGCTAAGGAGATGGGAGGAATAATTATGCCTTTAATGTGGTAACATATTATCCTTCACATAAGTCTCCTCTGTGAAACCCTTAGAGAAGTTCACCCATGGAACAGTGCTAAGCTAGGCCACTTTTCTGTGTTATTACAAAATATATAGTAGATAAATACATACATACATACATACATGTATACATACATACATACATACATACATATATACACAATTTTTCTTCCCTTCCTTCTAATTTTTTTTTAAATACTGAGGAAAAGCATCCTTTCCTTGACCATCTGGGCTTTCTTATTATTCCTCTGAGGTCTTCCTCTTCCTTTCCACCATGTACCTGTTTACTGACCTCCAATTCTGAACTTGCTTTCTGAGATATTAACTCGAAAGACTTGATTTTCTTTAATCCGTTTATTCATATACCTCCCGCTAGAGGTGCTGAGATTTCAACTTTCCCACCATGTTGTTTTTCTCTCAAACTCCAATAAAACTGTCAGTGAACTTTCTCTGAGTCTGTTTTTAATTTTTTTAACAAGATGAGCAACCTCAACTTCCCCAGTAACAAAATGAATATTTCTTAGCCAATAATCCAATTTATAATTGCTTTGTACATGCTAGCTCTTTGATACTTCTATGTTCAACATTTTCATGTCTCAGCATCAGTCTTCTTGTGAGAAGTTAGATAACATACATCTATGAATGGAGAAGTAGTGTATCATAAGATTTATGTAATATCTACCTACCATATGTACTAAGCATTAGATAAGCCACATGGTAAAATAGTAGGCTATTAGAGCATGCACTAGGCAATAAGCCTCCCTGCACATCATTTATCATTGTCACAAGGATTAGAGTTATGTATGAGCAATATGAAATATAAACACTCACACTCACAAACCACAGGAATTTTCCCAAATTTGCTAGTACCATGAAAAATCTCCAGTTTGTGGTTTTGTCTTTTCTTGAGATATTTCACTTGAGTATTTACTTTGGAATTTGATAAACATAGTTATTCATGGAACTATCATCATATGAAATATCTTCTACCACAGAAATATAAAATTTCTTCTATAGAAAGAAGCACCATCATTCATTGTATGAACTGAGTTCCTGTCAGTACCCCAAAATAGAAAATGATTGCATGGTTTTCATCTCATAGCAATTTGTAATTAGGAATAAAACAGATTTCTGCACAAACTTTCTCATGTACCCTTTATCTGTCATAACTACTCTCATGCTCTATTTTTAAATATTATAAAACAGTTAAAGAGCACGGTAAATATGGCCATACTTGAAGGTCTGAAGGTGAGAGTGGCAGGGAAGTGTCTGTCTAGCACTGCTCTGAATTTTATTGTCTAGTCTATAAACTTTAATCTGAAAATCTAGGAAAATGAATTAACAACAGTTCCAGGCAGGATCACTTTGAACCATGCTTTTCTGGCTTACCTTTGACTTATATTGAACAAGTGTGGCTGCTTCTTTTTGTAAAGTGAGGGAATTTTAGTAGTAGACCTTGAGAAAAACCTAAGCCTGGGTCTAAAAGTCCCAAAAGAAGAAACCACACAGAACAGCAGAAAGCAGACAGCTTTGTAATCAGACAGATGTGGGTTGGAAACCAGACTCTGCTCATTGCTCTGTCATCAAGCAAAATTGCTTGATGAAATGCTGTTGAAGTTGCTTATTGGTGCATAACAAACCACCTCAAAACTGGGTGGTTTGAAATAGCAACCACTTTACCACAGGCATGGATTTGTGGGGAAAGAATGAGGTTCATGCACAACAGGGACATATTGTCTCTGTTCCACAGTGTCTGCAGAGGCCTGGGGATGTCTAGATACCTGACATTTGGTCATAAGTTTAGAAACTATATTTTGGCTGATAAATATTTCTTTATACATTTGTTTAGTTTGATTTGATTTGATTTGATTTGGTTTGGCTTCTTTTGGTTCTTCTCCAGGGCTGGAATGTACCCAAGATGACTATGAGATCACACTCTCTCTCTCTCTCTCTCTCTCTCTCTCTCTCTCTCTCTCTCTCTCTCTCTCTGTGTGTGTGTGTGTGTGTGTGTGTGTGTGTGTGTTGCTCTTTCTCTTTCTGGATGTTGGTCTTTCTGTCTTTCAGACACCGATGTATGTCTCGGTGTCTATATGTCTCCCTCTTTCTGTCTCTCTTTCTATTTTCTCCCTCTGCTGTTTCTGTCACTCTCTGTATCTCTCTCTCTCTCTCTCTCTCTCTCTCTCTCTCTCTCTCTCTCTCTCTCTCTCTCTCTCTCTCTCTTCTCTATCTCTCCTCCCCCTTCTTCTCCCCTGCCTCAGATAGCAAAGAACATTTTTACTATCTTGAGTTTCTTCAAGGCCAACTACCTAAAAATACTTTAAAAAAAAAAAAAAAGGAAAAGCAGAAAATATTGCACAGACTTCATGTAGTATATTGGAAAGTAGATCACAGAGATCCAATGGCTAACTTCCCCAACCTGCAAGTCCATCTTTATATCTTGACATGAAGTTTAGGTTTTAAGTACAGGGCAGTCCCAGACAAGCTGTATTATTTCAGCTTTCATTATCTGGGCTCCAGTCTCTGTGTAAGGTAGTCTGAAAAAGAACCAACATTAAATTTCTAGGAATGTGGAGGTATTCAAGTTACTCTGGAGTGGGACATGGGGGGAGGGAGGTACATTGTTTCACAATATGATAGCCAAAGTAAAGTATACAAGTATATCTTTAGAATGTCTTCATAATTGCCATGCCAATTAAATTTTACTACTTTTAATTTAAATACCTCAGTGAATATGTCTGAAACAAATACCACACAGAGAATATAAGAAGATGCTTTTTATCCCATGTTACAACCTAAAGTTAAGGAAGAAATCCTAGACAAAAATTTGAAGGCAAGCCTGCTTGTTATTCTATACAGTATTACCAAAGAACTCATGTTGCAGGCAAAGAATGTCAGCATCAATAGAGGATGTTCATCTGGCAGACTGGCATGTACTCAGTTGTGACCTCCTCCTGCCCACTGTTCTAAAAGAATAGCAGCCAGCAACCTGATCTGCCCACCTCATTGAAGAACAAGAAGAACCGGTTTCCAGCCTTTAGGGGAGGGGCTTGGCCTGCCTTTGTTGCTTGAGAAAGAAGGCATTAAAGATGGAGACTTGAACCAGAAGCCATGTGTTTTTGTGTCTCTCCATGTGTTTTCTCTTGCAACCCATTCCTTACCCATCTCTCCTTCCAGAGAACCCGCTGTTAGAATGTATGAGCTGGACTCTACACTCAGTTAGCTTTCTAGTATACTTCACGACCAATTGCCACAGTAGGCTAGGTCCTCCGACAATAATTACTATAAAAGATAATCACCCATAAACATTCCCAAGGGCAATCTGATTTAGAAAATTTCTCAAGTGAGGCTCTCATTTCAAATGACTGGAGGCTGTGCTGTATTAACAGTTAAAACTAACTAGGATGAGAGAGAGAGAGAGAGAGAGAGAGAGAGAGAGAGAGAGAGAGAGAGAGAGAATGAGAATAATCCCATGACTTGATGGAATGGTGACACGGAACTTGCAGCTACTATTTACCCATGATGTAATAGGTAATAACTGTCCCTGTTCTGTTGTTTCCTGTTCTTTTATTCCAACTTTTAGTAGCCCCATCTTGTCATGACTTGAAGAAATCTATACTCATTCCTTATGGTATCATAGGCTGCCATTGTCTTAGAACCATGCACTACTGTGTGGCTGGGTAACAAATCTTAGAGAGGGGCAGTACTTAAAACAAGTTTTTAATGAATCATTACCATTGGAAATGATCTCTAAGCATTAAGCCCCTTTCTGTGGACCTACATGGACAAGGGAAAGCACATTTCTTTTACAAGGACACAGCCATACTGGAGGAGTAGAAAAGGAACAAAACACACACACACACACACACACACACACACACAAAAAAAAACTTTAAAATGAGAGTGCCAGTTAAAATCCAACTCTGATGCAGCTAGAGCAAATATTTCCTTAAATTCTACATTTCTGTTTTCTGAATGCAAGAATGTATGGGAGAGCTCACAGATGTGCTCAACAGTCTTTCTGTCTGTATTTAGCAATGTCAGTGGACATACTGAACAAGACTCACTGATTTTTAATCCATCTGTCATCTCCCCAAGTAACTTATATTTTGGCACAAGTGGCTCTACTAGAAGTAACCTAGAAAACTGAGCCTGCAGAGAAGATTGAGGAGCAAGGAACACATACCCTACTCTACCCTGAACAGTTTCAGAATTCTGGGTACTCTCCTATCACTACAAAACTCAGTTCAAAACTGCCCTTCCCAAGGACAACATTTGTTTTCCCTCTCTTCTGAAGATTGAAGGATGATCTCCCAAGAGAAATCTCTTTGCAGTTCTAGCTACTGAAACCTGGTTTCTAGTCTCATGAACTCATCAGAATATCTCTAGAGCCATCACTGACACATAGCTATAAAAATAATATAAGAGTGCTTTTTTTCTGCAGAAGTCCCACATGCTGGGGTCTACCATTTAACAAAATGGAGACCTCCAAGTGAGCTCACAGTAATTTAAAAGTACATTGAGGAAATTCCAGGGAGGGGTAGATGACCTTTATTGGTTGGCTCTATATCTAGGGACATTCCAGAATCTTTGCTGGGGAAGCCTAGAAGCTGTTGCTGACTCATTGCCTCAGGCCAGGTGATGGGGCAGCAACTAATTAGCTGCCTGAGGCCTAGGGTTTTTCCAGTAACTGACTTGCCTGGACTTGCCCAGTTCTTGGAAACAGAGATTTAGACCTAGTCTCCTGAACTGCCAATTTGCTGTGGAGTCAGGCTGTCTCAGTCCTCAAATTCCTCCCTTCAGTAATGGGCCATCTTGAATCCTTGAGACATTTCTATGGGCTGGTATTTTGAGAATCATCAATTGAACAGGGGAATAAGTGCCTTAACAAACTTAACTAAAGCATTAATTATGCAGGGACTGCAAGTCAAGGCTAACATCAGTAGGATGAAAGGACAAGTCAGGGCAGAGACAAGGGTTATTAGCCAAGGAAACCAGTTAAGGAACTCATTACACCCCTGAGACTGTTCTCTTTCTCTTCTTCTGTCATGTAGTCTCTTTCTACATGACCAAGGCCATATATTCTTTGACCACTCTTTAGTGGTCCACATAGAAACAACATTACTCGCCCTCCCTGCTGGAGAAACAGCAAGTCTAGGCCTCTTCAGTTCTGTAAGCCTACTTCTGTCAGGAAGGATAGGGAATTCTGCAAGGCCATGATGAACTTTTTTCATTTCCTGTATATCTGCATCTAGTCATCTGAAGGACCTTGTAGGGTTTTTTTGTTTGTTTTTTTGTTTTGGTTTGTTTTGTTTGTTTTGTTTTGAGACAGGGTCTCTCTGTGTAGCCCTGGCTGACCTGAAACTCACTCTGTAGACCAGGCTGGAGGGCCATGTAATTTTTATCTTGGAGAATAAGAGCTGAGGCCCCTACACTAGCAGGTACTTCCAGCCCTATGTCAGAGGAATTAGTCACTCTGGATACAAGCTGTTCTACAACACAAAAATCCTCAGTTGTATTTACAACCAGGCCATAAATGCATGGAATAAGCCTCAATGTACAAGCCACCCAAGTATTCTATGAGGACAGCATGTATCCTGCAACAGTAGTGGTTAAAGTGCACTTACAGAGGTGGGAATAGAGTGAGGGTACTTTATTTCTAATGCAGAGTCTCTATCCCATAACCAACAGTTCTGTGTTAAGTCTAGGCAGAAGGAGTTAACAACCTGGAAAGTGGAAGCAGTTGTTTCAATGAAGTGCTGAGGCAAAAGGGTGGAGGGTACTGATGAGTGAGCAGTGATGGACTGAGGCAGAAGTTAGGGGCAGTTGACTGGGCCTTGGTGGGGTCTAAGGCAACCATGAGTCTCTAGAGGCTAAGTTGGAACAGCCAAGTGTGTGCAGCAAACAAGCATATGAAGTCAAAGTTTCAGTGGACCAACAGGGTGTGGGATGATCTTCCACTGCTCTTGTGACAGGTTTTCTGAAATTCTACTCTGACAAGACCTCAATTTCTGGGTAGTCTCTCTCCAGGCAGGCTTAGGAGAGGTCTATGCATATCATGATCCCATCTACTTTAACAGCTATAGGTGTGGTCAAGACCACTGTGTGAGGTGCTTTCCAGGGAGATTCCAGAGTCTTATGGAAATGTCCCCTAGGACTTTGTCACCTGGTTCAAAGCAATCAGGGTTAAAGGAAAGAGCAGACTCCAATAAACCTGGTGATTGGTAGACCACAGTTGCTTCTGGATCCTAAGAAGGGTTTCCACAGATTTTATAAAATTATGTTCAGATAAAATATTAGACTGGATGTTAGGGAGCATGGGAGAGATCCTCCCATATAGGATCTCAAAGGACATGGGTCCCAAAATATAGGGTGTGTTCCTAGCCCTATATAAGGCATAAGATAGGAGGAATACCCAGCCACTACCAGTTTGGTTAATTTGGTCAAGGCCTCTTCAGTGTCCCATTCATCCTCTCTACTTGCCCTGAATTCTGAGGTCTGTATGCACAATGTAATTTCCAATTGGTTCCCAGAACCTATGCTAGAGATTGAGTTACCTGAGAGATGAATGCTGGTCCATTATCAGAACTAAGCAGGGTAGGCAAGCCATACCTGGCTATGTCTTCCAAATGCTTCTTTGCCACTATGTTGGCAGTCTCCTTCTTTGTAGAGCATGCTTCTATGAATCCTTAAAGGGTATCAGTGAAAACTAGCAAATATTTATATCTATATGTTCCTGAGGGATTCACAGACTAGCAGGTGGGACAGTGTAAGATTACCTGATCAACCAAGTGTCCTAAGTCAAATATTTTGCTCCTTGCCCTTCACAGCAATTCCTTTAGTTTTCGGTGACCCAGGCATGATGCTTAATGAATCTAATGGATGAATTTCTTAGCAAACTGCTTAGGTAGAATGGTACAGCCTTCAGAGTTTAGCAACAATCCATCTCTTCTATAAATGCCTTGGCATTTTGCCTGATCTCATTTTTCTTCAGCAGTATATTCAGTGATGGCTGAGAGCGCAGGAGGTGGCAAAGCTACCAAGATGTTGACAGTGGAAACTTGGGTGGTCTCCCTTGTAGCTTTATCAGCTAGCCTGTTCACTCAGGCAACTTCTGATGTCCCTTTCCAATGTCCCAGGCAATGAATTATGGCTACTTGGAGAGGAAACCATAATGTCTCCAATAAAGCAAGTTATATCTTCCTTATTTTAGATGGTTTTTCCTCAGCAGTCAATAATCCCTCCTCTTCATATATGGGCCCATGTACTTGAGCTGTAGTAAGAGCATAACTAATGTCAGTGTAGATGTTGGCTATGGCCCCTATTGGCAGTTTTAAAGCTTAGGTTAGAGCCTTTACTTCAGTTTTCTGGGCTAAATTTCCTGGCAGCAGCAAAGCAGTTGCCCAAACAGAGTCCAGGTCCACTTCTGCTGCCCCTACATACCTGATTCCATTCTGGATGAAGCTGCTACCATCTGTGAAGTAGATATGTTCTTTGTCTGGCCACAGTAGGTCAGTCAAGTCCAGCCTAATGTTCTAGACATTCCCCAGAACTATAGACCAATCAAACTGAAAGTCTAAGTTTGGGTGGCTGGGTTTAAAGCAGATGATGGATAATATCTTATGCAAAAGTAGAGCCTGAAAGTGCACCAGTTTGGCATTGGACAGCCGTCAGGTAGGTGGATTTTTAAGGGTCCCTAAATAGCATGATAGCAAGTTCCTACCCCACAATTTTTGTCAGCATCCTTGACTAGCAGGGCATTGGCAGCTATGATCTGGAGGCAGGCTGGCCATCCTTTGGTCATTGGGTTCAGCTCCTTAGATAAATAAGCCATAGGCTCTTCCATGGTCCCAAAGTTTGAGTGAGCATCCCCTTTTCTATCTTCCTTCTCTCATCCATATACAAGTGGAAAGATTTGCAAATGTCTAGGAAGGCCAGGGCCACCACCTCCAATAAGGATTTTCTTAAAGTGTTAAAAGCCATGTCTATGCAACCACTTTGGAAATCAGTCTGGCGGTTCCTCAGAAATCTGGGCATGACGCTTCTGGAGGATCCTGCTATACCACTCCTGGGCATATACCCAGAGGATTCTCCAGCATGCAATAAGGACTCAAGCTCCACTATGTTCATAGCAGCCCTGTTTGTAATAGCCAGAAACTGGAAAAACCCAGGTGTCCCTCAGTGGAGGAATGGATACAAAAAATGGGGTATATTTACACAATGAAGTATTATTCAGCCATTAGAAACAATGAATTCATGAAATTCTTAGACAAATGGATGGAGCTGGAGAACATCATACTAAGTGAGGCAACCCAGTCTCAAAAGATCAATCATGGTATGCACTCACTGATAAGTGGATATTAGCCTAGAAACGTGGAATACCCAAGACAAAATCCACATATTAAATGATGTCCAAGAGGACGAAGGAGTGGCCCCTGGTTCTAGAAAGACTCAGTGTAGTAGTATAGGGGAATATCAGAACAGGGAAGGGGGAAGGGGTGGATGGGGGAATAGGGGGAGGGAAGAGTGCTTATGGGACTTTCAGGTAGTAGGGAGCCAGAAAAGGGGAAACCATTTTAAATGTAAATAAAAAATATATTGAATAAACAAAACAAAATAAAATAAAAAATAAATAGAAAATAAATAAAAAAGCCATGTCCATATCAGGGGCACATTCTATTTATCTTTTTGGCCCCTGGTGACATAATGGTTTGGCTATGTCAGTGAATACTGGCACCCAGAATCTACAAAAACCAACAGATACAAGAAATTCCTGTACTTGCCTTCAGGTTGATGGAACTGAGATGCTAAGGATGGCTTGCTTCCAGGCATCTGACAACATTCATTGCCCCCTCCCCCACCTTGAGTATTAACCCCAGATAGGTGACCTCAAGTTGACAAATTGGGCCTTCTTAGCAGACACTTGGTAGCCAAATTGACTCAGCTCATAGAGCAAGCCTCCTGTAGCCTCCAAGCATGTCTCCAAATTAGGGGCCTCAATCAGCATGCCATTTACATACTGGAAAACAGGTATGTAGAGGTGGACCCACCAGTAGGTACTCATCTAAGTCCTCATACAGTGTCTAGTCAAAGATGGTGGTTACATTCTTGAATCTTTGAGGCAGTGGTGTCTGAATACTCTCTCCAATATTTACCATTCAAAGGCAAATAGAGGCTGGCTTTTGGGCACCAGACAGCAGGCTTTGCTGCTTTCTTGACCTGAATTCTTCAGCTATCTCTCATGAGGACTGCCACGGATTATGGAACTGAGTAGCTCTTTTGCCCATCCACTGGTCTATTGATCCTTGGGTTCTCCCGGTTGGTGAAAACCTTCTCAGCTAAGGCTACTACACAGTCAGTTGCTTACCCACAAGATTTCCCAGGTGCTGAAGCTTATTCTTCCAATGGATGTCAGGGACAGCTTGGTTAACAAAAGCCATTTTTGCTGCTGACTCATGCTCTCTGGCTTCTGGGTCAAAGGGATTGTAGACCTTATAGGCTTCAAAAAGTCTTTCTAAATATTTCCTGGGGCTCTTGTTCTTTCCCTGTATCACCTGGCTTACCTAAGATAAATTTGTGGGCCATCTGGTGGCCTGTCAGAGGGCCCTTATCAGAATCTGGTGAGAAACTCAGAGCTTTTTCTTACCTTTATCAGTGTTAAAATCCCAGTTGAGTCAAGTCAAAGGAAAGGCTGCATTGATAACATCCTGGACTCCAGTGGGTCTCCCATTTGATCCTGGAACCAATTTCTGGGTGGCTCTCACAATCCTCTCTTTCTCTCCTCTGTTGTGAGGCACCTGGAGCAATAGTTGAAAGTCACCCCAGGTGGTCCCAAGTGTGTGGTGGACTCCAATTGGAGTCAGGAGAATCACTGTACAGCTCCAGTACATCCTCCTCCTATAAATGGATTCTGCCTCCAGTGTTTCCACATACCATATTCTCAAAATGTCCATTCTTCCTCCCTCTACCTGTGATGGCTGGCAGTGATAGCATTGTCAGGAGCAGAAACATAAAGAGGGGGAAAATGATTTGCCTCAGGAGCAGAAGGGGAGGTACAAGACAGGGGACCAAGGCCGACCCTCATTTTGAGGAAGAAGGACAGGAAGCAGCTAGTCCAGTAACATAAAAAGGACTCAGGCAAACAAGGAGCTTCTCAACCAGGCATTGCCACATGGCAGTATATGGGACTAGATCTGGGTGGCCCCTGGCCTCACTACAGTCTTTCTTCATCCTATAAATGGTAGGGAGATGAAAAAATTTCTCCACAGGCCATCCTACTTTATAAGTGGGCCATTTGTTCCTGCAAAAGATGGTTAGTTTGCAGAGATGAACAAACAGACTTGAGTCTTGGGTTCAGGGGCTTCCAGCACATCCTGGACAAGTACCCCCAAATGTAAAGGTCCATGATTCGCCAAAGAATGACACTCAAATAGTATGCAAAAGCAGGAGCACAGCATGCTGGGGACTTCCGTTTACCAAGATGCATGCCACACCATATATTTTTACCCTCATCCTACTTGGCATTCGACACCAGCATTTGGCTTCTCTTTCCTAATATATTCTTCTATGTCTTGAGGAGATACATGTCTCCTTTTCTCTGTCAAACTACTCTTCTTATTTCCTTCATAGATTCATTCTTTATTATCAACTGGGACTTCTCCTTACTCTATTCTCCTGTCTGCATTCTTTTCCTTCATTTTACAAATTGATTCTCAATTATCAGTTGAACCATTTCCTTGTTACTCTATTCTCCTTTTCTCTGGACAAGCTCTTCTATGACTATCCCTAGTGACCGTCTAAAGGTACAAAGGTGTACGTCTCCATTACAACCTCCTCCTCTAAATGGATTCTGCCTTCATAGAGTCTCCATATGCCATATTCTCAAGATGTCCAGAGATGAATCTTTGCCCACCACTTGTGGTCTTCTTACAAAATTATTTCTCCTCTACCAAAGCCAGAAAACTATGCCAACCTTGATAAATTCCACTCTCTTTTCTTGACCCTGTCACTCTTATCTCCTAGATTTGAATCTGTTATTTTCCATCTCCAGTGATTTTTTTTCAACTATCCAGATGTAACATACTACTACATTTTAATCTTCAAACTCTTTGTAGACTAAATTCAGTGGATGTCAAATGGCACTTTTTTAATGAAGTACACTGGGTTAGTATTATAGTTCTACTGCTGTGGAAAGACAGCATGATGAAGGAGCTTATAGAAGTATTTAATTGAAGATTTGCTTGCAGTTTTGTGAGATAAATCCATGACCATCATGGAGGGATGCATGGTACGAGACAGGCATTCATGGTAGTCAAACAATAGCTGAGAGCTTATGAGGGGTGGGGGAAGGAGGGAGGGAAGGAGAAAGAGAGAGAGACTGGAGTGATGAGTGCTTTTGAAACCTCAAACCCCACCCCCAGAGATATACCTCCTCCCTTCAACAAGGCCATACTTCTTAATACTTCAAAACACTCCACCAACTGGAGACCAGGCATTCAAACATATGAGCCTATGACAACTATTCTCATCCAAACCACCACAGCAAGATAACAGAAAGTTAAACAACAAATGGCAAACAGTCAAAATACAAGTACTGCATTAATGTGTGTGCATACTGGACCACAGAGTAGAAGTGTTTCTACAGAATTTTCTACAGAAATATTTTGCAGCCACTAACACAGTCCATTCTGTCCTTACCACAAAAATTGCAACAAGGCAAGAAAGAGTTTTCTGTTACACAAAGCTGATCCCACTTTCAGGAGATTTTCCCACCATCGGTGCTGAGCAACTTGCCACTAATACTTTAATGGACTCAAGCTACAAGTCTTTTCTCATTCTTTCTGATTTTTATGGTCCTCCTTGTAAAATGTCATGATCTGTTCCTCCTGCCAGTTTCTTCCCTCTAACTGCCTAATTAGCACCCATGTACCTTGCTATGAGAATTAGATTGCACGGGCACCTTGGACAACTTCACACTGGACAATTGCCATTGTAATGAATATTTCCTAAAAGTTGAAATCCTCACACACATACTCTGACATTGTTATAATGGGTGCAGGCACTCGGATTCTTGAAAACCCCTCCAAAAATCCCACCATGGCTGTAAACTGTAAGGTCTCTTGAATGGAAACTGTTAACAAGAAATTTTATAAGATTTTGATGGTAACAATGTTGACATAAATGATCAGCCAGTGATAGATACCATTAGCTGCTAGAAATGGAAAGGAATCAGATGATGGGGATTTAGATGGACTCTTGACAGCATAGCTGATCAGGTGATATACAGAATCCACCAAATGTCAACCATGTTGCTGTACATCTAGAACTTTTTTTCACATATGAAAAGCATCAAAAGAAAAACAAAAAATGAAAAAGAAAAAGAAAAGTATCACACTGCAGAAGAATGTTTGATTTGTAGTCACCTACAAGAGACCTGTTCTTCTTATCTCAAGAAATGAAGGCATGATGGGTTCTGTGCATCTAACAACCCTTTGGGGAAACTCTTTGAGGTTATGAGCATTTGCGAAGCTGTTGAGAAAATCTAGATATCAAGTTGAATCTGAGCCTTTGAAACTATTTTGGGTCAGCTACACAGCAGACATTGGAACTGGCAGAGAGCCCTAAAATTGCGGCAAAAATAAAGCAAAGACCATTTGAAAAATGCCTTAAGTGCCAAATGTATGAGATGTTAAAATTGCAACATAGCAGAGCAAAAATTTACAAAAGTGGCTTTCCAAAGGTGACACTTAGCATTCCAGCCCAGAAAAAGACAGCTTTATGGGGGAAAGTCTGGGGAATATGTAGGGCCCCTCCCTGGAAATCAGTTTTCCAGAAATCTGTGAATTCTCCCATCCAAGACCACTTGCAATTTATGCTTCCTAATTTATGATCGTATTTTCATGAGCTCCAGGAAAGGTATGATTTATGCTCATTCAGCATCGTAGAGGTTTTCTTGAAGAGTGGGTGTGAACAGTAGGCGTCTCCCTCCCGGCTTTGCCTGGCCTACCATACTCAGCTCCCATGGCTCCAGTCCATTCTCACCCTCTTTTTCTCCAATTAGGAACTGCTACAAAGTTACACATGGACAGATTTATGCATTGCTGGAGACCAGCTCGTTCCCACTAATAGTCTAAAAGAAGAGGATGTTCTATGTCAAAAAATCATTTGTATGTAATCCAACTGTTTTCTTGGAAATGGTTTCTTTTGACCCAAGCCCACAATTTTTTTTAAGGTTTGAATTTTATGGGCCTCATACAAAGTCTGTCAACATTTTCTCTGTATGACTTATTCAGGGTACAGTGTGTTTCCAAAACATGCAAAGGCTTGTGGGTATTTCTTTCATCTTATGCCAAAAGAAGGCATAGGAAACTAGAGGTTGGAAGAGGCAATGGGACAGGCTTACAATGACCAGTCAAACCCAGAGACACAGTCATGCCCAACAATGTCTCTATCATTGAATTAAAGCAGAAATGATAATCTATCAAGATACTTTTGAAGCACCAACAACAAATTCAACTATTCTTTTCTTGGTCCAGAAAACTCTTACTGAGGTCACAGACTTCTAAGGTACAGAGAATGTCTTAAGTATCTCAAAGATACGCCATATTATTTCAGAACCCTTTAGTGGCCTCTCCTGGGAAAGATAAAGGCAGTGAGAAGAGCAGCAGCATAACTTTGCTCAAGCTCAATTGTCCCTAAATGCTTTCAGGCTTAGCTATGTTATAAACACCTAGAATTATTGACAGGACATAGTGAATCTTCATAGGTTTCAGATGGGCATGAGCTATTTTAATCAACCCAGAAAACTGGAGAATGTGAGTCCTTAATGCTTATGGGATGTGCATTTATGCAAAAATTCCAAAAGGGAAATCTCTCTCCCCAACCCCTGACTTCATACACACACATACACAAAACTGAATTTGATGAAGCAAGCAGTGCAAACCTAAAACATCTTTCTACTTTCCTGTCCAAATACATAGTTCATCAGTAATCATTCTTAGAAGAGCCCAAAGTATGCAGACATCCAGACATCTGTACAGTAAAATAGATGAGGCTTGCTTACATGTCAATCCCTGTCCCTGTCTTTTTTTACTCCATCTTTCCTACTTTCCATGGTTATTGCAAGATTTAAATGGAGACAGACTGTCAAGGACTCTGACATTTTGGGACACTAGATACCTAGTCACTCCAGTTCCTTCATCTTTCCACGCTGACTATTATACTTTCCCCTATTATCTACTCCTTAGTCCCTCAGGCCTCTACTTCCCATTCAACCAAAGCAAAGCATTCCATAATTCCTGGGCATAAAATTTTGTAATCAGTGAAATTTTACTAAGATAAAAATTTTCTGTGTGATGTTAGAGAGATAGTTCAGGGGTTAAGAGCATCTGTTGTTCTTCCAGAGGATGCTATTTCAGTTTACAGTTTGTATAGCAGGTGACTCACAACTGCTTATACCTCTAGGTCCAGAACATCTGACATTCTTCTGGCTTCCAGAAGCACCAGCATACACCTGCTCTACACAAATATAGACATATTAACAAATATTCTAAATAATTTTCCATAAACTAGGAAAGGAGACTATCAGGTTGTAAAAATAAATAATTTTTAAAAAAAGTTTGTGTATCTGTGTTTAAATGTTTTTATTTAGATATTCAACTATATCTTTTAAATATTCAGATTTTTCCTATTCTATTCCCATATACTTTGATCTTACAATCTAACATGATTATCAAATTCAAACAAGATTTTAGTGACTAACACTAGAGTTCTGTGTTCTCATGGCCTGCTTATTCAGTGAGTCAAATAATATGATCTAGCAGTGAGGTAGTACACAGTGTTTGCTAATGACTAGTCTAAGTACCTTATACATAGATATTCACTGGGTCTGTCAACCCAATGACCTATCATCCTAGATCAGAGATGGGGAGAATGAGGCACAGAGAATGAAATAACTGCCTTTAGTAACTCAATAATGAGTCAGGATTTTGAGTTCCTACACTCTGGTCCAGAATCCATGTCTCAAAGTTTCACTCAACTAACACTCTAAGGCCTATGACAATTTCCAAGTCAGTGAAAGGAACATACAGATGTATTTAAGCATACTTTAAACCCTGCCACTTAGTAAAGAAGATGTACATTATTAGCCTACATGACATTGATCATCTTAGTATTCTTCAGACTTGGTAGGCCAGTAGGTTTTGTTTTTTCTAGGTACTTTCAACAACAGAATCAATTATCAAATGATACACAGAAAAATGAGTGTAGTAGCAACTACTGTCAGTTTGGGGGAAATATGGACAGCCTTCAACTATCTTGGAGCCTCAGGTAATATTTGTATGTGTTAGCCAGGATTCACAGACAGGAGCCCTACATAACTGTCTTCTGAGAGACTCTACTCTGCAGCTGATCTAAACAAATGCAGAGAACCACAACCAAACATTAGACCAAGTTCTGAAAATCTTTTGAAAGAGTTGAAATAAGGGTGGAGGAACCCGATGGGGCAGAGATTCCACAAGAAGACAATCAGAGTCAACTAACATGTACCATTGAAGGTTCCCAGAGACTGAACCACCAACCAAACAGCATACAAGGGCTGAACCTAGGTGCCCCACACCCCATACATATGTATCAGATGTGCAGCTTGGTCTTCAGGTAGGTCCCCCAACAACTGGAGCAGTCTTATTCCCTAACCCATCTGCTTTGTCTGGCTTCTGCAGAAGAGGATATACTTAGTACTACAGTCACTTGAGGTGCCAAGGGGAGTTGGTACCCAGGAGGGACCTCCCCTTTCTCAGAGGTAAAGGGGAGAGAGGAGAGGGGATTTGTGGTGGGGGGACTGGGAGAAGAGGGCAGCTGCAATCAAGATATAAATAAAAAACGAAAAACAGAAATTTCATAACTGAGCCATTGCCTAGTGTATTAGAAAGGTCCATACTTAGATACACCCTCAGCAGTGATGCAAGGTGGTGACATTACTAAAACTATTGCTGACCATGGCTGCCCCAGAGTTATAAACATACCATGTAACAGGTTTATTTTAATCATCATCATTTTTTTCACAATCATTATTCTTCAGCAATGCCTTAAAAATTGGTTCTTTTATCAATGTCTTACAGATATTAATACCAGTGGAGTGGTGAAGTAAATTCTACAAATTTGACAAAAGTAACTGGGAGAAAGAAGAGTTTCTTTTGGAGCACAGTATGAGGGGAAGTCCAAGGTTCTGAGGACTGTGAGGCAGCAGGTGTCTGAGGCTGCTAATCAGGCTGTACCCACAGACAAGAAGCAGAAAGATCCAATGCTCCTGCTCAGAATGCTGTGTCCGTTTGATTCAAGGCAGGGCCCAAATCCATGGAATGGTGCTGCCTCACGCTCAGGATGGGAATTTTCACCTCAATTAACCAAATGTAGATAATCCCTCACAGGCACTCCCCCTGTTATTCTTTGCTAGATAATCCGTTACAAGCATGTCCAGAGACTTTTCTCCTTGCTGACTTCATATCCTGTCAATCAGACAATCAATATTAACTATAACAGATCTTAACCTGTCTTAGCTCAACATTGTTTCACTCTCTAGTGTTAAATCAACTTTCTGACAAATTTTCCCACCAATCAAAAGACATGTGGTAGGCTGAGTGTGGGGGCCAAATCCTATACAGTTTCTAACTTGAAGTAGAATAGATACTACCAGACAATGTAAACTTGGGTCAAATTACAAAAGTAAGTAGTGATAGAATGACTTCATTGGACAAAGAATATGAGTATATGCAAGTCAAACTCTAAATCAGAGTGGATCTTGGACAGTAGGGTAAGAAGAAAGAGCAGGGTACCAGAAGTTCAAGTTCAATACGCTCTTGGAGTTTGTACAATGTTTACTCAGAACAAACTATTTTATATGATGTAGCACATGCAAAGAAATTATTTTCTCTAATGCTCTGAATGTCAAAATATTCTCTATTTAGTATTTATACACACTGAATGATTTTGTAATTTCTTTTTTTTAAAAAAATTATTTAGTAATATATATGAGTACATGGTCACTGTCTCCAGACACACCAGAAGAAGGCATTGGATCCCATTACAGATGGTTGTGAGCCACCATGCGGTTGCTGGGAAATGAACTCAGGACGTCTGGAAGAGCAGTCAGTGCTCTTAGTCACTGAGTCATCTCTCCAGCCACCTTCATAATTTCTTAATGATGAAGTGTCCAAATTCAAACCCTTGGTAGACAACTGTTTCTAGATAAAATTTAAAATCATGTGTGATCCCTTTTCTTTTTTTTTTTTTTTGTGGTATATTTTCATTAATAGCAAGTGATGCCAGCTATCAGTTGACAGCAATACTATGGCTCTCAAATTGAATATTTGCAAAAATACATGAAGAGTCATTAAAACACAGATCCCTAGACTTTATCTTCAGAGCCTGTTTTAGCAGGTCCATATAAGAATGGAGCTGTAACACTGCATTTCCTAGCACTTCTAAGTGCACCATCTTCATGCCACTTTCCACCAGAGGAACTGTACACTTCTTTAAATTAATTTATCATAATGGAACAATTGATCTAGTAAAATAATTTATAGATATTAAAAAATCAAGAAGCTGATACACATAATGCAGAATGCAAGAGTATACTAAGTCTAGAACCAACTGTGCTTAGGACATACTGAATGTATGAGTGAAGCTCCCTGTGGTCAAGTACTCACCTATAAAATATGTTATGTAAACATTTTAAATCATTTCTCACAGCTCCAATTTTAAAAGTGTTGTATAAATGTATTTCCTAAAAATGGACCCTCAAACTGGAAGTATCCTAGGTAGCACACCATGATAGAGTACGAAGAAATTAAAATCTTTAACTTGAACATAAATAAAATTATACCACTTGGCTTCACCAAATGAGATTATTCGGAAAGAAAAATATCTGGAATCCCCTACACTGTAATTAAAGTGTGATAAGTTAACTTAAAATTTATTCTAAGTCACATTTATATTAAAAGTCATTTGGCCTTCTAAATAGTTCTTCTATTTTTAACTGTTTACTTCTTTGAAGTAGTTGAAAATGACTCTCTTACCCATGAACCACTATTTTAAGTTCACTAACAAATTTCAAAAATTCTACAGGACCAGGGATGGCTCTCAATGATCTTCAGATGGATCCTGGATTTCATCCCTAGCACCAAAACTTAAAAAAAAAAAAAAGAGGAGGGGGAGGGAAGAGGGACGGGGGAGAAAGAGAGGGGAAAAGAGAAATTTTGACAAAATAAAGATGTTTGAACCTTCTATTCCTCTTTGAAATTATATAAAAGATAAGACAATTAAGAAACAGAAAGGCAGGCCTCTTTTGCCTGATTAGCACACAATCCATAGCCAAATTGTAGAAGAAATGGTGGTCTAGAACAGGAACCACACTGAGAGCCAAGAATACATGGCAGTCACAAAAGTACAAATACAAAAGAAGTGGAAGTAGAAAAGAAAAGGCACATACTTGGCTGTATTCCTTAATACAGTATTGGTGAAACAGAGAGACAACGTTCTAAAGTCTGAGGCGACCATGAACTCTCAGTTTCCCAGATAAATGAAGGTCTGGTGACCTCTTTGTTGGTCATACTAACATCATAGTAGTTGCTAAACAAAGGAGAACATAAATTCAACAATTTTGTTCCTGAAAAAAATAGAATTGATTGAAAAAAGTATGTCAAGAAGTAATTCAAGCTAGTTATATTAAAGGAAATAATAAATCATATAATAAATACCAAGACATATCTCAGGAACAGAATTAACTTTCAGTTATGGAATTATTTTTTGAGTGACCATGTAATATTGGTCATAAAACTACTGATATACTAATCTATAAGATAGAAATTTCTTCTCATTCCACATAGTAACAAAGCGAGAAATAAAGGCTGAATGCAGCAAAGAATGACACAATGAAATTATTATTTTTTCTAATGGCAACAGCAATAGATGTCTAAGTATTTTTGTAACTTTGTAGTAAACAACAAAAGAGGAAAAGGAGAGAGCAAGTTTTCTGTCACATAGATTCTATGGTTAAGTAAATATGTGATCTAAGTAAAGAAGAGGTATTCCTTTTTTTCATTAATTAATTTATTTTTTTCACTTTACATCCTGATCATAACCCCCTCCAAATCCTCCCTCACACCTCCCCTCACACCTCCCCATTCAAGGAGCATTTCAAGGGAAGAAAGGGATGGATGAAAAGGAAGGAGAGGGAAAGAATGGTAATAGGGAGAGAACTTTAGCACACAAAACATTTCTAACTTAGCCCCATTGTTGTGCATATTAAATTAAAATTAAATTCAAAGTTTCCAGTAAACATTAGGAGAGCAGAAAAGGATATCATGGTGAACTGACTTAGGATGACAGGAGGAAAGGAGTGTTCAAGGATTAAAAACCTGGGATTCATTATTCACTGGAACACACCAGCCTACCAGAACAAGAAGACAGCTCCCAACTCCAGCAGATACCCTTCAAGCTAACACACAGACCAGCCTCCCAGAAAACAAGTAGGCACCAGCAGACCTCTTCTGTCTCTGATCCCTCAGATCCAATCTCCCAGCCGCATCCCCAGCTTTGCAGTAGAACACACATGACAGCCTTCCCTACTACATAAGCTTCTCCTCTCTGGGAAATAAGCAGGCTGAAGGCAGACCCAAACTTCTCCTCCAGCTCCTGCCATCCAGTCCCCCCAAATTTCATCCCGAGCTATGTAGCAGGAAATCTGCTGCGCTTTTCCTTTCTTCTCTAACCTCATCTCCAAAAGATCACAAAGACCTTCTTCTTCAACCTTTCTTCCCATGTTCATCCCAGTATCCCAGCCTCCAACACCAGCAGGCATGTCCTGTGAACACCCAGTTGAGCAGGCCAGGAAAACAGGAAACACATAGCCACCACATTCTCAGAAAATCCAGGGAGGAAATAGAAACCAAGGAACAAAAACACTCACCCAACAAAGAAAAATCCAGAAATCAGCATCTAGACCTATAAACATACCAAACCCAGATGCCTAGACACCACCTTAAAAACACAATTACAGTCAAGTAAATATGTCTAGAGCTTATCAGCTATCCTACCCTAGCAGGCCCTGAATATTCTAACATAGCTGAAGCCTAAGAAAAAGACCTTAAAATCAACTATAATAAGATGCTAGAGGTCCTTAAAAAGCAAATGAATAAATCCCTTGAAGAAATCCATGAAAACACAATGTGAGGAAATTAATAAATTCCTTCCAGAAAGTCAGGAAAAGACAAAAAGTCTGGAGGAAATGATTAAATTCCCTAAAGAAATCCACGAGAAAACAAACAAACAGTTGAAAGAAACAAAGCTGTTCAAGACCTAATAATAAAAATAGAATAAACAAAGAAAACACAAATGGAAGGGATTGTGGATGTGAAGTTTTTAAGGATTCTAACAGGAACTGTTGAAGAAAGCTTCACCAAAAGAGTACAAGAAATGGAGAAGGAAGCTAAGGTGCTGACAATACAATAGAAGAAATGGATACATCAGCAAAAGAAAATATTAAATCTAAAACACCCATGACATGAAACATACAAAAAGTCAGGGGCACTATCAGAAGACAAAACATTAAAATAATAGGAATAGAGGAAGGAGAAAGCTCCCAGCTTAAAGGCCCAGAAATTATTTTCAAGAAAATCATAGAAGAAAATGTTCCTGACCAAAAGAAGAAGATGTCTATAAAGGTACAAAAAGTATGTAGAACACCATCTAGATTGAACCAGAAAAGAAAAAATCTCCTTTCCTTACCATGTAACAATCAAAACACTAAACATGCAGGACAAAGAAAGAATTCTAAAAGCTGCCATGGAAAATGGCCAAGTAACATTTAATAGCAAGCCTATTAGAATTATACCTGACTTCTCAATGGATACTAAAAGCCAGAAAGGCCTGTAGAGATGCACTTCAGACCCTAAGAGACCATAAATGTCAAACCAGACTACTTACTATATTAGCAAAAATTTCAATCACCATAGGTTAAGAAAATAAGATGCCCCATGATAAAAATCAAATTTAAGCAATATCTATGAAGAAATCTAGACTCTCTGAAGGTGACAGGAAGAAAATTTCAACCTAGGGAAGCTAAATACACCCATGAAAGCACAAGAAATAAAAAATGTACACCACAAAAAATAAAAAAGAGGGGCAAACAAATACGCACACACATACATATGCACAGAGACAGACAGACAGACATACAGACAAAGACACACACACACACACACACACACAGAGAGAGAGAGAGAGAGAGAGAGAGAGAGCACTACCAACAACAAAATAACAAGAAACAACAATCACTGGTCATTTATCTCTCTCTATCAATGGTCTTAATTCTCCAATAAAAAGATATAAACTAAGCTGGGCAATGGTGGCTCATGGCTTTAATCCCAGCACTCGGGAGGCAGAGGCAGGCAGATTTCTGAGTTCAAGGCCAGCCTGGTCTACAGAGTGAGTTCCAGGACAGCCAGGGCTATACAGAGAAACCCTGTCTCGAAAAAACAAGATCAAATAAGTTATTTAAATAGATCTATGGGAGCAAATATACAGATGGACATGCAGAAAGTGAGGGATAATGGAACACTCTGTCCTAAATGGAATGTATCCAACAAATTCCTTCCCCCGCCCCCGCCCAGAGTTCAGGGAACCCCAGAAAGAGTAGACAGAAAGAGTGTAGGAGCAAGACAGGAATGAGGACACCAGGAGGACATCATCCTTTAAATCAACATGATCAAAGCTCATATGAACTCACAGACACTGAAGCTGCATGCACAATGCCTCAGTGGCTCTGTGCCAGTGCCTGTGATTTTATTTATATTATGGCTTCCAGTGTAGTGTTTTCATGGGATTCCTGAGTATATGAACAAGTGGGTCTCTGATTCTAGTGCCTTCTCTTGGGCTTCTTCGCTTCTGTTGATCTGTCTGATCCAATTTTGATGTGATAGTTTCTGTTTTGTTATATTTTATTTTCTTATATTTTTAAGAATGATTATATAATTAGTTAATTAATTAAGGAACTGTCATTTATACCTGGTGGGAAAATTAATTTTCTCCAATGGAGTGACACTGAGCACATCAACTACTTCAGAACAGTCCTTATATTCAGGGTAGCTGACCAAAATATAGTAGACTCCACAGTCTTTCTATGTGTGCTTTTTTCTGGATAGTTTTTTATTTGTTTCCTTTTTTTTTGTTTCTTTGGGGGTGTTGTTTATTTTGTTATCTTGGGTTTAGGGTTAGCGTTGTTGTTGGGGATTGTTGAGAAAGAATTTAAAGTTGGGTTGGTAGAGATGTAGAGAAGATCTGAAAAGACATGGGGGGAATAAGAACAAAATATATTTAAATTTAAAAGTTATTTATATAATAAAACATAATAGAAGAAAGAAAAGGAAGGAAGGAAGGAAAGAAGGAAGGAAGGAAGGGAAGAAGGAAGGAAGGAAGGAAGAGAAAGAAGAGAAGGAAAGGAAAGGAAAGGAAAGGAAAGGAAAGGAAAGGAAAGGAAAGGAAAAGAACAAAGCTTCTACTAACAGACAACATGCCTCCAAGTCTTGGGCTCAGTGGGAAATGCAAGGCATGGTTCAGCAAGCATAAAGAACAAATCTGTCTGATATGATTTGTAAGGATAACAACATGTCTCAACGAGTAATCCAGTAGTTGTTCCATACTAGGGGAATTTCAGTAATGATAGTAGCCAAGGAATAGCTTTCCCAATATGAGAGCACCCAAGACACATCTTTTACCTGAGCTGTGTAAGAAATAAATCATTATGGTCCATTTACACTATTATAAGTAATCACAAGTGAGCAGGAGGAACAAGGTACCAGGTCCCTATTTTCCCTAGCAATCATGCGGTCCCTGATTGCCTGAACACTGTTTGACTTATCCTAGGGTTAAAAAGCTACAGATGGAGCCCAAGTATTATGAAAGAGAATAGTAATCTTGATACCAAGGATATGGGGTAAGGAACTGAGTATGAGAATTTGGCTATACGATGTGAAAATGTGAAGTCGAAAAGTTTTGATATCTGGGACTATAAAAGCAACCGTTTTGGATCAAATCAACATAACAGCCATTTTTGCCTTTTCTCAAATTTGGGCTTTACAACTAGTTCCTCACACATAGGTATATAATTTACACACACACATAGACACACACACACACATATACACACACACATAAACATACACACAGAGTTTCTGCACTGAAGATAGTGATGAAAATGATAAATATTGCAATTATTAACTGAGACCCATAGACATGCTTTTATCTCCTGATATTGTTTTGCACTGGCAAAGCGTACACTGAATTTAAATGTCCAGTATAATTTATGACAAACTGCCTACTTTGAGATCATAAAGTATGAGTCCTTTTCTGGTCGATTATGTCTGATACCAGCCCAAAAAAGATACAGATAACAACATTTTGCCAAAGAAATGAGAAAAACTTGCAAATGAGAATAAATAAATGGATGGCAGCTTGTAATGTCAAATTTATGATGAACTTAAATCTAAATAGCCAATTCAGTGTCATGAAGTTCATGGTAGTCCCTAAGTTGAAATAAACCCTTTGAGAGTAGGGAAGGATAAAAGAAATAATAATGTAGATACAAACAAAAATCAATGACTTGAAAATTAGGGGGGAAAGAAACTTGTAATTCTAACTATACTTTGGAGAACAAAGCACATGGATAAAATGCCATGTACTGGCGAAGGCCGTGAAAAGGTAGGTATCTCAAAGAAGAAAAATAAAACTTACTCTGAATATGTTAAAATATACTAAGTATCATTAAAAATAAATGTAAGCACCCATTTTCACGGTGTAGACAGTGAGTAAACTGTCAGGAGTCAGGACACTTGGTAACAGTCCACATCAGGAGGCAGAATGAAGAAATGACCCGTCATGTATATGTATTGCAGATGCAAGTGAAAACTGGTATGTTCTCACAGAAAAGTGAGTTGGCATGTATTCCCATATTTAAAAACTCACTTGCCCTCTGAAAATCCCAGGAAATTATGCCCCAAATGTAATTTCAAAGGCACAAAAAGATGATGCACAAGGCACCTATTCAGAGCATTCCCCACGGAAGACAGTGTCACATTGTAAATAGTCCAGAGGTTCAACAATGAACTGTTACATCAAAACAATGAAGCACGGCACAGTGAAGGGAAAGCTGAGGCTGTTTAGCATGCAAAGAGCAAAGTCTGCAAAATCAAACCATCTTAACAGCAAGGTTCCCAAGAGCCTGGATGGCATCCAGAAATATATGTACAAAGCAGAGAGAAAGGGAAGGAAGGAGAGAGGGAGGGAGAGAGAGAAAGAGGGAGGTCTTTTGACTTCAGAAGGCATGCAGAAGTGAATGCATATGTAGTCAGTAGTTGAAAGTTTCAGGGATGCACAAATATCATCACTTGTTTTGGGGGGGGGGCAAGAATTTCTCTACCTTTGTGTAAAATACCCTTTCCATTTTATTCCTTATTAAAGAAACATAGTACCAACATTGTTCTATCACTGCTAACTGCCTGGCTATATGCAGCCCTTTTTCTAAGCACATGATGATAAATACAGTTTTCAGTACTGACACTTTGACTCTTAAAATTAAGAAATCACCATGGATTGGATACATGATTTCCACCTAATGAACAGCTATTGCTATTGGTGGTGGATACTTTCTAGATGAGAAAGGATCTTTCCTTTTTGAGAATGTGGCCACTGGTAGGTTTCCCATGTTCCAGTGGATGGTTCCACACCATGTACATATGTACAGCACTAACTGGATTTAGTGGGTTATCAAAAAAAAAGACATGAAATTTGGATGAAGACTTCTTGGTGGATAGGGATACTGAGGTGGATATAAGAGTAGATTATCATTATAGTTCATTGTATACATGTATAGAGTTTTCAAAAAAGGAGAAAGAAATCTGAAGTTTAGTGGGAAGACACCTGTAACAAAATTCAGGAAATATTCTATGGCACACAAATACTTAGGTGTACATGAAAGACTGACTTATAGTTAATTCTGTCAAGCAGACTTGGCAAACCTGAGCAATTCTGTTAGAGTCTAAGGCTAGGAGACTCCCTCATCCTAACACCAGAACCATGGCAATGAGAAAGAATAATTCAAGCAAAGGCTAGAGTGACCAGGGACAAGATTTCAAAGTTGGTGGACCTAGTAGTTTCCTGGAAAGGTTTTTGTTTTGTTTTGTTTTCTTTTGTTTTGTTTTGTTTTGTTTTGTTTTGTTTTGAGGATTTGAAACAAACAGGTCTTTTCAACAATGTTCAGTCATGTACTTATTATGAAATGTCATGAAAGTAAGAATCTTTTCTGCATGTGATCCAGTGATCAGAATTATTTCATAGGCTGGACTTCTTTCTTGGCTTCCGAAAGCATCTCTGAAGTCATCCCTATGGCCAGCCTAAAGTGCCCGGCCAGAAGCTACTAGGAGATGAAGGTGGCATTATTTGGCATGCTGTTGTCTGCTAACATACCCTCCTGATAAAGGAGAAGTAAGCGGGATTTAGGGAAGAATACTCAAAGTCAGAAACAGGAAAACCAAATCCAGATCTCCTTACCTTATCCCACTAACAATCATGACTACTGCACCAGTCTTGTGAGATGCTCTCAGACATGCCCCATCAGAATTTATCAGGCTTGACACTGGTCTGATATTTTAGCTCACATGACTAGAACATGCAAATTGCTACCGTTCTTGTCTCAGTAAACCAAGAAAGGGTTTAGAAAGGGGTGGATCTTCTAACACTAAGTAAATCCATCCTTATAGGCTCTCTTGCTCTCCCACAGATTTCATAACCAATCAAAGTGAATAAGACAATGAAATTAAAAATTCTGAAATTGCATCCTCTGTGAGCATGTGTCTGTGTCTCTGTGTTTATGTATTTGTGTGCACTCATGCATGTGTGTGTGTAGGTGTGTTTGTATTTGTGTGTGGCTATGTGAAATAAAATAGCTATTATTAGCCCAAAGTGCTTACGGATTTGGGCCTAGACTGATTTTTACAAGCAACTTCATAGTCAGTCATTCAGTAATTAATTCCTAAGAAACCTAATGACCACACATCTGAGAACCAAGAAATGAACATCTGGGTCATCAGTTGATGTGATCACAAGAAAGTTAAAGAAATATAGCAAGGCTTTTGAGCAGCACTCAGACACAACAAAGTTGCAGGGCTGGATGGGGAGTACTTACTGCTCTTTGAGAAGACTGAAGTTTGGTTCCCAGCATCTACATTGGGACACCCACAACTGCCTGTAACTCTGGTTACAGTGGATCCCAATTCTTCTAGCCTCTGTGATTCTCCACACTGACAAACACATGCCCCCATCCAAACACATATACATAATTACATAATTCAAAATAATATAAATCTTTTTTAAATTAAAAAAATAAAGTAGCAAAGAAGCAGTAATGTTTGTTGACAAATCAGATTTTGAGAGACTAGTAAAGCATCAATTATATTAAAATCCATGTAATTCATTTTGGCAGGTGCAGTTTGGCATCCAGATGGACCACACTCAACAATTCAATTCTATTTTAATTATTTAAATATCATGTTGTGAACCACTTACTTGGCAACTAGAAATGTTGAAAATCTGTTAATAGGAACCACACTGTGGTTTTGCTCTGTGGGGGAAGGCTTTCTACCATCACCGCAGCATTTATAGCTACACCCTGCATCAGATGACTGCAGGCTCCCAAAAGGAAAAAGAGAAGGAATGGGCTCCAAGTTCTTTATGTGCAGCAGAACTTGGGCTTTTTACTCTACCTACATTGGTACAAAAAATCCTAACAGCAGGTCAGTGTCATCTACATTCTAAAGATAGAAAACCAGGCTGCCTCTGCTGAAATAATATGTCCAATGTCATTCAGCTGGAAAACAGCAGGTTTATATTTCAATACTAGCTTGTTGAATTTCAAAAACGCATTCTGGAGTTGAACATTAAAAAGAAAAAAAAGCCAGGGTACATTCATAGTGTAAGCCATTGCAAAGCGAGTGGGTTTAGTGAGGTTGTGCTGATGTCTGTGGTTCAAGCTATCACGAAGGCCGTGGGAATGTCTAGAGTCCCTGCTGAAGCCTACAGCTATGTGGATGTCCACAGGCCCTGCTCTTGCCAGGGGCTATGTTGACATGAGTGTCATGCACTGTCACCTGTGGCCATGATGATATCTGGGTTCATGCTGTCAGTGAAGGCTATATTGATGTTGGTGGCCTACACTGCCACCTGAGATGATAATGATGCAGGAGCTGTAGTGTCACTGAGGTGTCACCTGTGTTTCTGCTACTACTGTAACTAAATCTGTGTTGATGTCTGTGGTCCATGTTACCACTGAAGGTCATGTAGGTGTCATTAGTCTGTCTGAATCCATGTGGAATCTGTCAGAATTACATCAGCCAAGGGCCATTCTGATCTGAGTGAACTGTGCGGCCACCCAAGAACATGCTAATATCTATTCTCTGAGATGCTTCTAAGTGCTTTATCTCAATCCGTGGTCCTACTGTATCTGGGAGTCCTGTTTGTGGTTTGTGCTGTTACCAGAAACTACATGGAGACCCCTCATCTATGTTCCCACTGACTTTCAAGAGCAATGAAACTACTTTTGTGTGATATGGATTGTCTGCAGACACACAGTTGAGAGGGAGGGACATGGAAGGCTACTGTGAGACCCCTACTGCCACTCCCTCTACTTCCAACCTCCACCCCAAACGTCAAAGACCTCAAAAGTAACAGCCTAGACCACTGAAGAGAAATGTGATAAGGATGCTAAAAGGTAGATCTCCACCATTGATAGCCTTTGGTAGAGATCCAGTGGGGGGAGAACACAGTTCTATTTAAGGACAAACCACTGAAAGTTTGACCATGCTCTAATGAGCGTACAGACAACAGAATTTGGAATTTTTAAAATTCTTATTTTTATTTTACCTGTTTTTGGTGGGGGGAGGTCAGACGGGAGGCAAGGCAGACATGGAAGGACTAGGAAGTGTGATCAGGGTGCCTGATGTTAAAGTGCCAGAGAATCAGTAAAAATGTTTTGTGAAAAAGCAAAAAAGCACAATGAACATTTTCACAGGAAATATCATGAGGAGCCATCATAGTAATTGAAAACAAACATTCTTTAATAGTCCACATTAGTACCTTTCTGTTGCTATGGGTTGGTTCAATATACGGAAATCCATCAATACAATCCACTACATAAACAAACTCAAAGAACAAAACCACATGGTCATTTCATTGGATGCTGAAAAAGCATTTGACAAAATTCAGCATCCCTTCATGCTTAAAGTCTTGGAGAGAACAGGAATTCAAGGCCCATACCTAAACATAGTAAAAGCAATATACAGCAAACCGGTAGCCAGCATCAAACTAAATGGAGAGAAACTTGAAGCAATCCCACTGAAATCAGGGACCAGACGAGGCTGCCCCCTTTCTCCTTATCTTTTCAATATTGTACTTGAGGTCCTAGCTCGGGCAATTCGACAACATAAGGAGGTCAAAGGGATACAAATTGGAAAGGAAGAAGTCAAACTATCATTATTTGCAGACGACATGATCGTCTACCTAAGTGACCCAAAGAACTCCACTAGAGAGCTCCTACAGCTGATAAACAACTTCAGCAAAGTGTCAGGTTATAAAATCAACTCAAGCAAATCAGTGGCCTTCCTATACTCAAAGGATAAGCAGGCTGAGAAAGAAATTAGGGAAATGACCCCCTTCACAATAGCCACAAACAGTATAAAGTATCTTGGGGTGACTCTTACCAAACATGTGAAAGATCTGTATGACAAGAACTTCAAGACTCTGAAGAAGGAAATGGAAGAAGACCTCAAAAAATGGGAAAACCTCCCATGCTCATGGATCGGTAGAATCAATATAGTTAAAATGGCCATTTTGCCTAAAGCACTATACAGATTCAATGCAATACCCATCAAAATCCCAACTCAATTCTTCACAGAGTTAGAAAGAGCAATTATCAAATTCATCTGGAACAACAAAAAACCCAGGATAGCTAAAACTATTCTCAGCAACAAAAGAAAAGCTGGGGGAATCAGTATCCCTGACCTCAAGCAATACTACAGAGCAATAGTGTTAAAAACTGCATGGTATTGGTACAGTGACAGGCAGGAGGATCAATGGAACAGGATTGAAGATCCAGAAATGAACCCACACACCTATGGCCACTTGATCCTCGACAAAGAGGCTGAAAACATCCAATGGAAAAAAGATAGCCTTTTCAACAAATGGTGCTGGTTCAACTGGAGGTCAGCATGCAGAAGAATGCGAATTGATCCATCCTTGTCTCCTTGTACTAAGCTCAAATCCAAATGGATCAAGGACCTCCACATAAAGCCAGACACTCTGAAGCTAATAGAAAAGAAACTGGGGAAGACCCTTGAGGACATTGGTACAGGGAGAAAGTTTCTGAACAGAACACCAATAGCGTATGCTCTAAGAGCAAGAATTGACAAATGGGACCTCATAAAATTACAAAGTTTCTGTAAGGCAAAGGACACCATAAAGAGGACAAATCGGCAACCACCAAATTGGGAAAAGATCTTCACCAATCCTACATCAGATAGAGGGCTAATATCCAATATATATAAAGAACTCAAGAAGTTAGACTCCAGAAAACCGAACAACCCTATTAAAAAATGGGGTACAGAGTTAAACAAAGAATTCACACCTGAAGAACTTCGGATGGCGGAGAAGCATCTTAAAAAATGCTCAACTTCATTAGTCATTAGGGAAATGCAAATCAAAACAACCCTGAGATTTCATCTTATACCAGTCAGAATGGCTATGATTAAAAATTCAGGAGACAGCAGGTGTTGGAGAGGGTGTGGAGAAAGAGGAACACTCCTCCACTGCTGGTGGGGCTGCAAATTGGTACAACCACTCTGGAAATCAGTCTGGCAGTTCCTCCGAAAACTGGGCACCTCACTTCCAGAAGATCCTGCTATACCACTCCTGGGCATATACCCAGAGGATTCCCCACCATGTAATAAGGATACATGCTCTACTATGTTCATAGCAGCCCTATTTATAATTGCCAGATGCTGGAAAGAACCCAGGTATCCTTCAACAGAAAAGTGGATACAAAAAATGTGGTATATCTACACAATGGAGTACTATTCAGCCATTAGAAACAATGAATTCATGAAATTCTTAGGCAAATGGATGGAGCTAGAGAACATCATACTAAGTGAGGTAACCCAGACTCAAAAGGTGAATCATGGTATGCACTCACTAATAAGTGGTTATTAACCTAGAAAACTGGAATACCCAAAACATAGTCCACACATCAAATGAGGTACAAGGAGAAAGGAGGACTGGCCCCTGGTTCTGGAGAGACTCAGTGAAACAGTATTCGGCAAAACCAGAACAGGGAAGTGGGAAGGGGTGGGTGGGAGGACAGGGAAAGAGAAGGGGACTTAAGGGACTTTCGGGGAGTGGGGGGCTAGAAAAGGGGAAATCATTTGAAATGTAAATAAATTATATCGAATAAAAAAAAAGAAAAAAAAAGAAATGTCTTATTCTAATAAATTAATAGATAGGTAGATAGATAGATGATAGATTATTGATAGATAGATGAAAGATAGATGATAGATGATTGATACATAGATGATAGATAGATAGATAGATAGATAGATAGATAGATAGATAGATAGATGATAGATAGATGATAGATAAAAATTTCAAATTCCCCCACTGATCTTCCATCTTACCAGATAGCAAGTAAAATTCTGTAGTGTGATTTTCTTCAATCTGTTGTACACTTACCTGTCAGTTAAAACTGCTACAGAAAAGAACCTACTTTCAGGACAAACTTTTTAAAATATTTTTTTATTCTTCTCTCTTATATTACATCCTAACCATAGTTTCCCCCACTCCCCTTCTCCCAGTTCCCATGCAGTGTCTCCTTACCCCCAGAACACCAATCCACTTCTTCTCAGTTTCCCTTCAAAAAAGAGCAGGCTTCCCAGAAGTATCAAACATGGCATATCAAGACACAACAATAGGAGGTATGTATTGCTGTGTCTTGATATGCCATTAAGACTGGATGAGGTAACCCAGTAGGAGGAAAATAGTCCCCAAAGCAGGCAAAAGAGTCAGAGACACACATTTCCTCTTCTGTCCCAACTGTTCAGAGTCCCACAATAAGACCAAGGTACACAACCACTTGATATGTGTGTGTATATGTATGTGTGTGTGCATATGCATAAGTATATATATATATACTTAATTTTTGCTTCAGTCTCTGTGAGGCTAGGTTAGTTGATTGTGTTGGAATTCTTATGGTGTTTTTGTGGTATCAAGATAGCTGATAACCTATGATTTGCTTAACAGAGGAACTGGCTGAAACTATCAAATTTGAGCAAATTCATGAACTTTTTTAACAGGTTCTGTTCCAGACCTCAATAATACAATCTAGTATAATTCATTTTTTAATTCAAAATGAGTCATGTTCTTTCAATATTTTATTGGATATTTTATGTATTTACATTTCTAATGTTACCACTTTTCCAGTTTCCCCTCTAGAACCTCCTTATCCCATTCCCCTTTCCCCTGCTTCTATGAGGGTACTCCTCCATCTACCTACCTCACCACCCTGATATTTACCTATACTGGACAATTGAACCTTCACAGGATCAAGGGCCTCTCCGACCCCTGAAGTCAGACAATGCCATCTTCTGCTATACATGTGGCTGGATCCATGGGTCCCTCCATGTGTACTCTTTGGTTGGTGGTTTAGTCCCAGAGAGCTCTGGGAGATCAGGTAGGTTGATATTGTTGTTCTTCCTTTGGGATTGCAAACCCCTTCAGCTCCTTCCATCCTTTCTCTAACTCCTCCATTGGGGACCCTGTGATCAGTTCAAAGGTTGGCTGAGAATGTCCCCCTCTGTATTTGTCAGGCTCTGGCAGAGCCTCTTAGGAGACAGTTATAACAGGCTCCTGAACTTCTTGGCATCTGTAATAGTGTCTGAGTTTGGTATCTGTATATGGGATGCATCCCCAGGTGGGGCAGTCTTTGTATGGCCTTTCCTTCAGTCTAGGTTCTATACTTTGTCTCCATGTTTCCTTTAGACAGGAGCCATTCTGGTTTAAAAATTTGGAAATGAGTGGGTGGTTCCCTCCCACAACCAAGGTGCTTGCCTAACCTATGGATATGGTCTCCACAGGTTCTCTCTCCTGTTTGTTGTGCATTTCGGCTAATCTAATCTCCATTGGGTCCTAGAAGGCACTTATGTCTGGGACATTCTGTTGGTTACACTAGTTCCCCATTCCCCATTACTACACACTTTTGTTCAAATCTTGACTCTCTGAATATCATCCTAGTCTCATCCCATAAGTGTTCCTGCCCTGCTTTCCCCCTCCCCTTCTTTTCTTCCTCCCAAGTCCTTCCCACACTCTACCTCTCTTGAATATTTTGTTCCTCCTTCTGAGAAGAACTGAAGGATGCACATTTTGTTCTTCCTTTTTCTTGATCTTCATATGTTCTGTGAATTTTATCCTGAGTATACCAAACTTTGGGGGAAATATCTACTTATCAGTGAGTACATACCACGTGTGTTCTTTTGTGACTGGGTTACCTCACTCAGGATATTTTCTAGTTCCACCCATTTGCCTAAGAATTTCATGAAGTCATTGTTTTTAATAGCTGAGTAGTACTCCATTGTGTAAATTTACCACATTTTCTGTATCCATGCCTCTGTTGAAGGCCATCTGGGTTCTTTCCAGCTTGTGGCTACCATAAATAAGGCTGCTATAAACATAATGGAACATGTGTCCTTGTTATATGTAGGAACAACTTTTGGGTATATGGCCAGGAGTGGTATAGCTGGGTACTCATGTAGTATTATGTCCTATTTTCTGAGGAATAGACAGATTGATTTCAACAGTGGTTGTACCAGTTTGCAATCCAACCAACATTGGAGGAGTGTTCGTCTTTCTCCACATCCTCTCTAGCATTTGCTGTCACCTGAGTTTTTTTTTTTTTATCTTAGCCATTCTAATTGGTGTGAGGTAGAATCTCAGTGTTGTTTTGACTTTCATTTCTGTAATGACTAAGGATGTTGAACATTTCTTCTCAGCAATTTGCTATTCCTCCATTAAAAAAAAATCTTTGTTTAGCTCTGCACCTCATTTTTAATGGGGTTATTTGGTTCTCTGGGGCCTACCTTCTTGAGTTGTTTGTATATATTGGATATTAACCCTCTATCACATGTGGAATAGGTAAAGACCTTTTCCAAGTCACTTGCGGTTTTGTCCTATTGACAGTGTCCTTTGCCTTATAGAAGCTTTGCAATTTTAAGAGATCCCATTTGTCTATAGTTCATCTTAGAGCATAAGCCATTGGTGCTCTGTTAAGGAAATTTTTCCCTGTGCACAAATGTTCAAGACTCTTCTTCATGTTCTCTTCTATTAGATTCAGTGTATCTGACTTTATGTGGAGTTGCTTGATGCACCTGGACTTGAGCTTTGTATAGGGAGACAAGAATGGATCAATTTGTATTCTTCTACATGCTGACCACCAGTTGAACCATTTGTTGAAAATGCTGTCCTTTTTTTTTTCCCGACTGGATAGTTTTAGATACTTTGTCAAAAATCAAGCGACCATAGGTTTGTGGGTTAAATTCTGGATCTTCAATTATATTCCATTGATCTACTTGCTTGTCTATAAACCAATACCATACAGTTTTTATCACTATTGCTCTGTAATAGAGCTTGAAGTCTGGGGTGGTGATTCCCTGAAAAGTTTTCTTATTGTTGAGACTAGTTTTCACTATCCTGGGTTTTTGGTTATTCCAAATGAATTTGCAAATTGCTCTTTCTAATTCTATGAAGAATTGAATGGGAATTGTGAGGGTTACTGCATTGAATCTGTAGATGGTTTTCAGCAAGATGGCCATTTTTACTATATTAATCCTGCCAATACATGAGCATGGGAGATTTTTCCATCTTCTGAGATCTTCACTTTCTTTTTTTAGGGACTTGAAGTTCTTGTCATACAGAACTTTCACTTGCTTGGTTAGAGTCACACCAAGCAAATATTATTTATGACTATTGTGAGGTTATCATTTCCCTAATTTCTTTCTCAGCCTGTTTATCCTTTGAGTAGAGGAAGATTACTTACTTACTTACTTTTTAGACTTAAATTTAGATCCAGCCACTTTGCTGAAGTAATCAGGTTTAGGAGTTCTCCAGTGGAACTTTGGGTGGGGGGGGGGGGGAGTGTCACTTAAGTATAATATCATATCATCTGCAAATACTAATATCTTGACTTCCTCCTTTCCAATTTGTATCCCTTTGATCTCTCTCTCTCTCTCTCTCTCTCTCTCTCTGATTTTTGTCGAATTGTTCTGGCTAGGACTTCAAGTACTATACTGAATAGGTATGAATAGAATGGACAGTCTTGTCTAGTTCCTGATTTTAGTAGGATTGCTTCAAGTTTCTATCCATTTACTTTGATGTTGGGTACTATTTTGCTGTATAATGATTTTACTATATTGAGGTATGGGCCTTGAGTTCTAGATCTTTCCAAGACTTTTAACTTGAAGGGGTATGGAATTTTGTCAAATGCTTTCTCAGCATCTAATAAGATGATCAATTTTTTTCCTTTGAGTTTGTTTATATAGTGGATTACATTGATGGATTTCCACATATTGAACCATCCCTACATCCCTGGGATGAAGTCTACTTGATTATGGTGAATGACTGTTTTGATGTGTTCTTGGATTTACTCTGCGAGAATTTTATTGAGTATTTTTGCATGGAAGTTCTCTTTGTTGTGTCTTTGTAGGTATAAGCATAATTGTGGCTTCATAGAACAAATTGGGTAGTGTTCCTTCTGTTTCTATTTTGTGGAATAGTTTGAAGAGTATTGGTATTAGGTTTTCTTTGAAGTTCTCCTGTTTTGGTTTTTTTGTTTTGTTTTTTGTTTGTTTGTTTGTTTGTTTGTTTGTTTTTTGATTGGGAAACTTTTAATGACTGCTTCAATGTCTTTAGGGGTTATGGGACTGTTTACATGGTTTATCAGATCCTGATTTGACTTTGTTACTTGTTGTCTATAAAATTGTCCTTTTCATCCAGATTTTCCATAGGCTTCTGTAGTGGGATATGGTGATTTTTTTTGGATTTCCTGTTTCTGTTGCTATGTTTTCCTTTTCATTTCTGATTTTGTTAACTTGGATACTATCTCTGTGCCCTCTGGCTAGACTGGTTAAGTGTTTATCTATCTTCTTGATTTTCTCAAAGAACCAGCTCCTGGTTTTGTTGATTCTTTGTATATTTCTTTTTGTTTCTACTTCGTTGATTTTAGCCTGGAGTTTGATTATTTCCTGCTGCCTACTCCTCTTGGTTGTATTTCCTTCATTTTGTTCTAGAGCCTTCATCTGTGCTGTCCATCTGCTAGTATGCTCCCTCCAGTTTCTTTTTGGAGGCACTCACAGCTATGAGTTTCCATCTTAGAACTACTTTCATTGTGTCCCATAAGTTTGTGTATGTTGTGCCTTCATTTTCATTAAATTCTAATGTCTTTAATTTCTTTCTTTATTTCTTCCTTGACAAAATTATCATTACATAGAGTGTTGTCCAGCTTCCATGCGTATGTGGGCTTTCTGTTGCTTTTGTTGTTACTGAATACCAACCTTAATCCATGAAGACCTAATAGCATACATGAGATTATTTCAATCTTCTTGTATCTGTTGAGGACTGTTTTGTGATGGATTATATATGGTCAGTTTTGGAGAAGGTACAATGAGGTGCTGAGAAGAAGGTATAAACTTTTCCTTTAGGATGAAATCTATAGATATCTGTAAAATCCATTTGGTTCATAACTTCTGTTAGTTTTACTGTGTCTCTCTTTAGTTTCTGTTTCCATGATCTGTCCATTGATGAGAGTGGGGTGTTGAAGTCTCCCATTATTATTGTTTGAGGTGCACTGTGTGCTGTGTGCTTTAGGAAAGTTTCTTTTATGAATGTAAATGCCCTTGCATTTGGAGCGTATATGTTCAGAATTGATAGTCCATCTTGGTAGATTTTTTCTTTGACGAGTATGAAGTGTCCTTCTTTATATTTGTGGATAACTTTTGTTTGAAATTTGACTTTATTTGATAATAGAAAAGCTGCTTCAGCTTGTTTCTTGAGACCATTTGCTTGGATTTTTTTCCCAGCCTTTTACTCTGAAGTAGTGTCTGTCTTTGTTACTGAGGACTTTGTTACTGTTTCCTGTATGCAGCAAAATGCTGGATCCTGTTTATGTATCCATTCTGTTAGTCTGTCTTTTTATTAAGAAACTGAGTACATTGATGTTAAGGGATATTAAGGAAAAGTAATTGTTGCTTCCTGTTATTTTTGTTGTTAGAGGTGGAATTATGTTTGTGTAGCTATCTTCTTTTGGGTTTGTTGAAAGAAATTTACTTCCTTGCTTTTTCTAGGGTGTAGTTTCCTTGATTGTGTTGGAATCTTCCATCTATTTTCTTTTTTAGGACAGGATTTGTGGAAAGATATTGTATAAATTTGTTTTTTTTCCATGGGCTATTTTGGTTTCTCCATCTATGGTTACTGAGAGTTTTACTGGGTATAGTAACCTGGTAATCACTGTTGAGAAGCCTGGTGTAATTCTGATAGGTCTGCCTTTATGTGTTAATTTATATATTTCCCTTACTGCTTTTAATATTCTTTCTTTGTTTTGTGCATTGGTGTTTTGATTATTACATAACAGGAGGAATTTCATTTCTGGTCCAATCTATGTGGACTTCTGTAGGCTTCTTGTAGGTTTATGGGCATCTCTTTCTTTAGGTTAGGGAAATTTTCATCTATAATCTTGTTGAAAATATTTTCTGACCCTTTAAGTTGGGAATATTCTCTGTTTTCTGTTTCTATTATCCTTAGGTTTGGTCTTCTCATTGTGTCCTGGATTCCCTGGATATTTTGGGTTAGGGATTTTTTGCATTTTGTGTTTTCTTTGACTGTTGTGTCATTGTTTTCTATGGTATCATCTACACCTTAGGGTCTCTCTTCGATCTCTTGTATTCTTTTAGCGATGTTTGCATCTTTGACTCCTGATCTCTTTTCTAGGTTTTCTATCTCCCTGGTTGTCTCTCTTTGTGATTTCTTTATTGTTTCTATTTTCATTTTTAAATCCAGGATGGTTTTGTTGAATTCCTTCACCTGTTTGGTTGTATTTTCCTCTACTACTTGTGTGTGTGTGTGTGTGTGTGTGTGTGTGTGTGTGTGTGTGTGTCTTCTTTAACTGCTTCTACATGTTTACTTCTTTCCTCCTGTATTTCATTAGAAGAGTTATTTATGTCCTTCTTAAAGTTCTCTATCATCATTATGAAATGTGATTTTAAATTCTAATCCTACTTTTGCGTTATGTTGGGGTATTCTGAACTTGCTGAGGTTGGAGAACTAGGCTCTGATGATGCCAAGTAGCCTTGGTTTCTTTTGCTTAGGTTCTTGTGCTTCCCTCTCACTATCTGGTGATCTCTGGTGTTAGTTGATCTTGTTGTCCCTCCTGTGGACCTGTGAGCCTGTAATCTTAGGTGCATCATCAGCACTCCTGCAAGACCAGTTCACTCCTGGCAGGATTTGGGTGTGGAGAGCTGTGCCACAGGGTTAGCTCTGTGGCACAGATGTGAACTAGAAGAATCCTGTCCCTGGCTGCTATGCAGTTCCCTTGCCCTCTGCATTCCTGATGGATCCCTTTTTGCCCAGTTATTGGAGCAAAAGTGGTGGTCTCACTTAAGAGTGAAAATACTCCTGGGAGATCATCTCTCTTCCAGTGGGATTTGGATATACAAGGCTATGGAACAGCCTTAGCTCAGGGGTGCAGATGGAGAACAGAAGGTCCCTGTCCCTTCCTGCTCCATGGTTCCTGTACCCTCAATTCATTTGGTTTTTGTTTGTTTTGCATTATCATCTTGTTATTAATGCTAAAGTATTATTTCAAAAAATACTTAAAATAGATTATATTCCTTCAACTTTCTTCTCAGTCCATAGCTGAATAACTTGATTCAATTTTAAAATAAACTCTCCTATAACTAAAAACAACAACAACAATTGTTATTATTATCAATTTTGAGAACATATCCACTTGTAGTTTTCTAAAGAAGATAAATTTATTGATCAATTTCAGTCAAGTAAAATGTTAATTTTGATCACAATTATCTCAAAGTAGTAATTTTAGGCCAACATTTATGCTAAAGTTCATTCACTTCATTAAGTGAAATAATTTTGTAGCTGATATAATACTAATAACTCTATCAGACTCTCTTTCTCATCAAAGTATACATTTTTACATAATAGAATTTAAGAAACTCATTCTTAATATATTTTTTAAGTAATGGATATTATGTTTAGCTACTAGAAAATTCACTTCATTCTCCCTTATTAATCAGGTCTTTCTAGACATCTGTTTCTGAACAAAATCAGACCCCTTTGAGAGCACAAAATCAATTTGTTTTAGAAAAAGCCTACCCCATTCCCAACTAATCAGCCTTCATCTAAGCAAGTATAATTTTTCCTAGGCAGAATAAGAGACATAAGGATGAACTTTTAATCCAATCCAGAGGGAGCACCAAAAAGGCTTCTCCAAAAAGAGGCAGGACATTTCTCAAGAAGCCATCTCCTAATCACAAGGGTGAGCAAACACTTATCAATCAGACAACAAGGTGCCAAGGAATAAGGGATACAAACTAAAGATGTGGAAATTAAACTATCTCTCACACTTGTATCCATCCTCTATATAATGGAAACTCCTCTCATTGATCTATGGAGACATTTTGAAAGCCATCTTAAATGTCTTGCCATAGTTCCAAAAAACATTTCTCACAACACCACAGCAACTTCTACCTCCTAGAACTCTGGGAAATAAAACAAAGGTCAAAACAAAGCTTGCTCTCTTCCTCTTTTGAAAACTGAAATGGCAAAACAGAATGATCCTGCATCTAATTTTATCATAACTCCTATTAGCTGGGATAACTCAACTTCCTTTACAAAAACATTTACAGTCTTTATTTATTTACTTACTTACATACTTACTTAATTACTTATTAAAAGGTTGAGATATACAATCATCTTCCAGTATCCATGGTGAACTGGTTTCAGAAGACCTGCAAATCTGCTTATTCTCAAGTATTCAAACAAAATCATATATGCACATGGGCTACACTATCTTTCCACATTCTTTAGATCTTGTGTAGAGACTCAGAGCACATCACACAATGTAAATACTATGTCAAAAGCTGCCATGCTGAGCTTCTGGGGCAGGGATAACAAGGGAAAGACCATTTGTGTTTAGTGCAAACATAATTGTTTTTCAAAATACCTTTAAGTCAAGGTTTATTTCCATCTATAGTTAGATAATTAAGAGGTACAGAGAAGTAGCTTCAGCTAGAAGATAAATGTGCATTTATATAGTAAGAGGGAATTTTCTACTTTGTTTGTGAACTCTTTGCCACTGTAGATGCTCTCTGCTCACCTCAGTAGAGTTTCCTAATATATGATTTTATTAGAGAAAGGCTGTCATTGTTTTCTCTCCTGTGTTAAATTAAATAGAAGCTTGTCCCATGATAAGTATGGCAGCTTCACTGAAATAGAGTTAGGACATTCAGCACAGTCTTATGGCCCAAGCTGACTCTGATTGCTACCCTCATCCAGAAGTAACATAAGAAGAAAGTTACAGAAGAATGTGTGCCCTTCAGAGGAATGTAGTGGACAGGTCATACTGAGATGCACCATACAAACAACTCCAAGAATGAGGAACTTACAAAAAATTTTCCTCACTTTCTTCATAGGTTGTCTGTGGATTGGTAGAATTTTGTTCAATATTTCTTTCTACTAGAGATTACTATGGACTGAATTTGTCCCTCCTCATAAAACCATATTTGGTATTTAAATTTTATCAGTTACATGGACTCTAATCCAATATGTCTGCTGTTCACAAAGAGAGACAAATATGAAAGGACAAAGAGAAGCCAGGCATCTCCTTGACATTTGGTCTCATTATGTGTGAGAAACAATTGTCCACTAATTAAGCCATACATTCTGTGATATTCACAAGTTTGCAAACTACTAAAGAAATATCATTCAATCTCATGGAAGAATGGAGGGTCATGGTTTAGCTATGCAATCTTTGAAAGCACCGGCTCACCATTGACCAAAGCCAATTGAGTAACCAAACTATATGGATGGGTGATGGAAAGCCTGGGTTGCACATCAAGAACATACATTGAAAATCAGGATAAAATCTTCCAACTTCCTCTGCAAATCATCTGGAAATGGGCTTGCAATTAAATATCCCCTCAACACAGATAACCAAAAGGTGAAGACAGCAATATTATCCAGTTGTCAACTATTATATAGAGGCTATCAAGAGATAAAGAGATTAACATTGCTGCATCTGACAGATCTGTAAATTGAGTGAGTTCAGCTCAGCAGCTATCATTTGGGAATAGCTACAATTAAAAAGAGGTATGTCACCGGGTGTGGTGGCACACGCCTTTAATCCCAGCTCTTGGAAGGCAGAGGCAGGTGAATTTCTGAGTTCAAGGACAGCCTGGTCTACAAAGCTCCAGGACAGCCAGGGCTACACAGAGAAACTATGTCTCGAGAAAACAAACAAAAAACAAAAAACAAAACAAAAAAGAGGTATGTCATCCAAAGGCTCAACTTGCTGAATACCTGAGGTGTTTTACTCATGCTAACAAATGATGCTGGCTGTCAGTCCTATCTCAAATGTCTATGCATGTTCTCTATGTGTAACAGGGCTTCTCACTGCCCATCAGATAGACAACAACCTTGAAAACTGTCCAGATCCAAAAAGAAGGTCTCTATGTGGGAGGAGTGCCAACAAATCTGTAGCCATCTCAATTTACCACTGATATATTCTTCCTCCACTGTGTCTCATCTGCCAGGAGTTAGACATTTGGCCCTATTCAGCTTAAAGAGAATCTGGGGGAGAAAGAGTGGTAAAGCAATGTATCCCACTGAAAACATGAGGTTTTTCCAGGAGAGGTAATTGGGTATTAGCATAAACAGCTTGCAGTTTAGGCCATACATATTTTATATCCTCTCTAGTTTATGACTTAATTTAATTCATATTTCATTTGCTTTTATTCATTTGTTGTGTATATGTATATAATTTGTGTGTTTGGTCACATGTGTGTGAAGGTTTGTTTACCTGCAAATGAAGCTCAAAGATCAACATTATGAATATTGCAGTACACCTCCTTTTCCCAAAAGATAACCTAGGCAGTTTGATCACACAAACACACCCAAAAAAGCCCTTTCTTTCTATCCACAGAGCAGTCTAGTTTTGTAGTTTCACTGTCCCTTACTGGTAGTCAAATGGCTTCCAGAGGAAGTATACCTTCAGGGATGGATTAAAGAAGGTTCTTGATAAACAGAAACCCATTTTTTTTTATTTTCTATATTATTTGTTTACATTCCAAATGAAGTTCCCCTTTCCCGGTTCCCTCCTCCCCATATGTCCCATAAGCCTTCTTCTCTCCACCCACTCTCCAATCACCTCCCTCCTTTTTCTCTGTCCTGGTATTCCCCTACAATGCTAGATCAAGCCTTTCCAGGTTCAGGGCCCTCTCCTTACTTCTTCATGGGAGTCATTTGTTATGCTAATTGTATCTTGGGTATTCTGGCTAATTAATATCTACTTATGAGAGATTGCAATCCATGTATATTCTTTTGTGATCGGGTTACCTCACTTAGGATGATATTTTCCAGTTCCAACCATTTGCCTAAAAATTTTATGAATTCATTGTTTTTAATTGCTGAGTAGTATTCCATTGGGTAAATATACCACATTTTCTGTATCCATTCCTCCATTGAAGGACATCTGGGTTCTTTCCAGCTTCTGGCTATTATAAATAAGGCTGCTATGAACATAATGGGGCATGTGTCCTTATTGCATTGCACGGAATCCTCTGGGTTTATGCCCAGGAGAGGTATAGCAGGGTCCTCCGGAGGTGTCATGTCCAGTTTTCTGAGGAATCGCCAGACTGATTTCCATAGTGGTTGTACCATCTTACAATCCCACCAGCAGTGGAGGAGTGTTGCTCTTTCTCTACATCCTCGCCAACACCTGCTGTCTCCTGAGTTTTTAACCTTAGCCATTCTGACAGGTGTGAGGTGAAATCTCAGGGTTGTTTTGATTTGCATTTCCCTAATGACTAATGATATTGAGCACTTCTTAAGGTGCTTCTCAGCCAGCCGAATTTCTTCAGGTAAAAATTCTTTGTTTAGCTCTGTACCCCATTTTTAATAGGGTTATTTGGTTCCCTGGGGTCTAACTTCTTGAGTTCTTTGTATATATTGGATATTAGCCCTCTGTCGGATGTAGGGTTGGTATATATCTTGTCCCAATTTGTTGGTTGCCATTTTATCCTTTTGATAGTGTCCTTTGCCTTAGAGAAATTTTGTAATTTTATGAGGTATTGGCACAGTGACAGGCAAGTGGACCAATGGAATAGAATTGAAGACCCAGAAATGAATCCACACACCTATGGTCACTTGATCTTCAACAAAGGAGCTGAAAACATCCAGTGGAAAAAAGATAGCCTTTTTAACAAATAGTGCTGGTTCAACTGGAACTCAGCATGTAGAAGAATGCGAATTGATCCATTCTTATCTCCTTGTACTAAGCTCAACTCCAAGTGGATCAAGGACCTCCACGTAAAACCAGACACACTGAAACTAATAGAAAAGAAACTGGGGAAAACCCTTGAGGACATGAACACAGGGGAAAAGTTCCTGAAGAGAACACCAATAGCTTATGCTCTAAGATCAAGAATTGACAAATGGGACCTCATAAAATTACAGAAACCCAGTTTTAGGCTTCAATTTACTCAATAACAATTCTTCTGTTTATCTGGTCAGAGTCTTTCTATTTAGGACTTTGTCTTCAGCAATGCCATTTTGGGGGACCACTAAAGATGCCATTTCACTGGGTAGTAGCTTTGTGATAACAGGGCTTACAGATAAGGGTTGGGTCATTAGCATATCAATACCACACCTTAATTAGTATGTCAAGGCATATCTGACATACTAATTATTAGTATGTCTTGGCTCATATCTGAGCTACCTTGTGATCTGCCATTAGTTCATCAGAGCTTGCCTCCAGGAACTATGTCTCACCAGAGCTGCCTAATGGCAGTTCCTATATTACAGGCATTGCATGAGTCTAAGTCACATGAAATGTTTTCACTTACATTCCTAACAGGTTTATTTCTTAACCACTCTCTACCTTATTGTTTGAGATGGGGTTTTCCCCTGAACCTTCAGCTTACCACTTGTGCTAAAAATATCAGTTTGGACACTTGATTGAACAGCAAAGAAGCCTGTTTCCACTTCACCAATGCTAGGATTAAACATGCATACCTCTTTACCTCTTACTGCCTGGGTACTACGGAATGACCACAAGTCCTCAAGAATACTACCAATTCAGCCATTTTTTTTTCTGTGTACTTTCTTTAAACCAAGGTAACAAATAAACATCTTTCAGTGTATAGTCCTACAAGAGTAATAAAAATTTAAGAATAACATTTTTTAACACTCTTATAAATCTTCTTTAAATATTTCCTAAAAAATTTTAATAGAGCTCTATATTCTTAGGGAAGACATCCTACACTACCTACTCCTAATGCACACAGGACACAATAAAAGGAAAACTCAAAGGACCTTTTGTTTCTAGCAAAGTCCTTCCACTCCACTTGACACATGACCAATTCAGTTCCATATTATGCTACAGACAAGGTAGAAGCTATTATCACAACTTATCAGAACATGTTGCCACTGCACATGCTCATGAATTAAGTTCCACAATTCTACTCCAGGTGAGACACAACTCAAAATACTTAAGATTGCCCCCTCTGAAGGTAGTTTTCTCCCTCACTTCAGGATAACCCTTTCTTTCTTTCTCTCTCTCTCTTTCTTTCTTTCTTTCTTTCTTTCTTTCTTTCTTTCTTTCTTTCTTTCTTTCTCTTTTTCTTTTTTCTTTTCTTTTCTTTCTTTCTTTTTTTTTTTTTTTGGTTTTTCAAGACAGGAGAGAAAATGATTCAAAGATAGCTGCAACACCAAAGACATGATGTCTGACAGCTCATAAAATCTGGGAACCCAGAGCACACTGCAGGCAGCACACAGCTTACAGTGTATCTTTTACAGGCAGCTCAGTTGGTTTGACTCTCTTCCCAGTATCTCTGCTAGTTTCCCAGGCATTTTGGCTGGTCTCTGCTTCTTCCAGTTTGCTGGGCTTATCTGAGACTGTCTCTCAGCCAGTTTTGCTGCTTGTATATTCTTGGAAAGGGAAACACACAGTGAATCTGGTCAGTTTCATGGACTTCTTGAAGTTATTTTGTGTTATTTCATGTCTTATTGGAGCTTCCCTCCAGGTGGGTTATCCCACCTTTCCCTAGATTCTAGGGCCTCAAACAGCCCACTTTCCCTTTCCTGTAAATATCTTTCCCTAAAATGCCCAATTGTTTCATTTTTCTTCCGTATCTTGAGTCTTAACTAGTTTTAACCTTGGAGAAAACTGCTACACACTACAGCATCTTCAGCAATCTGCTAGTGGGGATCATGCCTTTGTTTATTTGGACTTGGTTTGGGTTAAGAAAATAAAATAAAACCAGAAGCTTAATGATCTGAAAATCCATCCCAGGATGTTAAGAATCTTGAATATTACAAGGATCTGAACAAAAAACAAGATAGAAAAAGTGTATATAAACTAAGGCAGCTTCCACGGGAGAATTCACTTTTTTTGTCTTAGCAAACACTGAAAGGGGTGCCGCAAGCAAAGGCACTGCAAATGTGGACGTGAATACTCATGGCTTCCACCTTCTTATTATAGCCCAAACCTGGAGAGTCTCTGTGTAAATCTGAAGTTTGAGTTTGTAGGGCAGTTTTTTCCTTATAAAATGGTGATTCAACTTTTATAGTTTATCTTTCTTGATTCATGCAAATGGAAGGGAGGTAGGAGTGGCCTAATGCTTTTGTAAGACTATTAGAACTCCCTTGGGGAAGAACATAAGTAAGTTATAAAGGCACAGATTTGAAGCTATCATCATTAGTAATGATATCATTATATAACTAATTGTTACTACATTTTTTTGGGCAGTTATGTAAGGCAATTTTGTCTTCTTTCTATTTTTGCCATTCACACAAAAGAATAATGTTATCCTAGCTGATGAGAATAATGATTGCACCTGTCAAAATTGATCTCCACCTCTACAGTATGATCTTGTTAGAATATTTATTTCTTCTCTTTCTATTTTTTTCTTGGGCAGGGGAGGTAAGAAAGCAGATGTCTACTTCTCCTCCTGAGCTTACTCTTCATTGATGCTCAGGGCAACAACCTTTCAAAATTAGGTACCAATCAGTGCCAATTCCTTTGCTAACAATTGTAATAACATTAATGTGATGAACTAATGAGATATTAATGTGGTTGTAATAGACATTTCCATAGGCATTCCATTGTGACTCAATAGGTTATTAATGAGCTTTAATCTGCACTTGGCAAACATAATACATGTTGAGTAGGAAAGGAAGAATTTTGATGGCTTTCAGCCATCAGGTATAATGTGCATACTTTCACAAAAGAAAAGATGCCTATTTTTGAAATGTGAACATTTAGGAGAACTAAATGTATCATATCATAGCCTTTATTCCTTATTACCTCAGACATTTGATCCATTCCAATCAAATGGAGAATGAATATTAATATATATATTCAACCTATACTCACCTATTTATTTAACATTTAGTTTATCAACACTTAGCAAATGATAATGTTTGAGAGGACTATCTCAGTAATGTAATAACAAGAGTCAATTTCTTTTATGTAGAGGAGATACACACGCATGCCATGCTGTTACACATGGTCACATACATAAATGTCTAGAGAGGCACACAAATCACATGAATATAAGTAAACAAGGGCATATAACACATCCTGAAGAATTTCTATGGCTTGAAAGAAATAATGAGAAAGAAATAAAAATTGGTTTGAACATAAAAAAGATAAGTCAAAAGTATGACTGAGAAGCTGAGATATCTGAATCCTCTCCATTGGTAGAAGAGGATGCCTGCACCGAACTGTTTTGAGCTGTGTTGAAAGAGATCAGAGAAAAGCAGGCCTTTGGGTGACTATTTATTCCAGCAAGCAGACGCACATGGCAACTCATAGACTTCCTATTCCCCAGGCTAAGATTTGAAAGACATTGCATCTCAAAGGGCAATTTATAAGTGTTCCTCTTCTTTCTAAAGATGTAAGAGGGTAAAAATGGACGTTTCCATTATCTAACAATGAAAAAGAAAATGTTAATGAAATTTAATATTGTGCATTATTCAAAAAATATTTTTTAGAAATCAAAGAAAAGATATAATGACTAACTTTGGTTAGGAAATAAATGCTGAGGATATGAGGTTTCTTTTAAAGTTAGATTGTTTAATTAGTTTATATTATATCAAAATGTCAGTAACAGTGGGTATTGCTACTAACTGTCTCTTCTTGTTTCATCTCTTTTGAGAGATTCCCTTCCTGGGACATCTCTTCCACCCCCCCCCAATATATTCTTTATTTACATTTCAAATGGTTTCCCCTTTTCTGGCTCCCGACTCCCCGAAAATCCCATAAGCCCTCTTCCCTCCCCCCTGTTCCCCCATCTACCCCTTCCCACTTCCCTGTTCTGGTATTCCCCTATACTGCTGCAGTGAGTCTTTCCAGAACCAGGGGCCACTCCTCCATTCCTCTTGGACATCATTGAATATATAGATTATGTCTTGGGTATTCCACATTTCTAGGCTAATATCCACTTATCAATGAGTGCATACCATGATTGATCTTTTGAGACTGGGTTACCTCACTTAGTATGATGTTCTCCAGCTCCATCCATTTGTCTAAGAATTTCATGAATTCATTGTTTCTAATGATTGAATAGTACTCCATTGTGTAAATATACCACATTTTTTGTATCCATTCCTCTGTTGAGGGACACCTGGGTTCTTTCCAGCTTCTGGCTACTACAAATAGGGCTGTTATGAACATAGTGGAGCATGTGTCCACACTGCATGCCAGGGAATCCTCTGGGTATATGCCCAGGAGTGGTATAGCACGGTCCTCTGGAAGTGTCATGCCCAGATTTCTGAGGAACCGCCAGACTGATTTCCAAAGTGGTTGTACCATCTTGCAATCCCACCAGCAGTGGAGGAATGTTCCTCTTTCTCCACATCCTCGCCAATACCTGCTGTCTCCTGAGTTTTTGACCTTAGCCATTCTGACTGGTGTGAGGTGAAATCTTAGGGTTGTTTTGATTTGCATTTCCCTAATGATTAGTGATGTTGAACATTTCTTAAGGTGCTTCTCAGCCATCCAAAGTTCTTCGTGTGAACATTCTTTGTTTGGCTATGTACCCCACTTTTTAATAGGGTTATTTGGTTCTCTGGGTTATACCTTCTTGAGTTCTTTGTATATATTAGATATTAGCCCTATGTCGGATTTAGGGTTGGTGAAGATCCTTTTCCAATCTGTTGGTTGATAAACAACTTCAGCAAAGTGGCTGGTTACAAAATTAACTCAAGTAAATCAGTAGCCTTTCTATACTCAAAGGATAAGCAGTCTGAAAATGAAATTAGGGAAATGACACCCTTCACAATACCCACAAACAGCATAAAGTATCTTGGGGTGACTCTAACCAAACAATTGAAAGCCCTATATGACAAGAACTTCAGATCTCTGAAGAAGGAAATCGAAGAAGACCTCAGAAAATGGAAAAATCTTCCATGCTCGTGGATTGGCAGGATTAATATAGTTAAAATGGCCATCTTGCCAAAAGCAATCTACAGATTCACTGCAATCCCCATCAAAATCCCAACTCAGTTCTTCATAGAGCTAGAAAGAGCAATCTCAAATCCATCTGGAATAAAAAAAAAAAAAAAACAGGATAGCTAAAACTATTCTCAACAGTAAAAGAACTTCTCGGGGAATAAGTATCCCAGACCTCAAACATTACTACAAAGGAATAGTGATAAAAACTGCATTGTATTCGTACAATGTCAGGCAAACAGATCAATGGAATACGATTGAAGACCCAGAAATGAACCCACTCACCTATGGTCATTTGATCTTCGACAAAGGAGCTGAAAGCATCCAGTGGAAAAAAGATAGCCTTTTCAACAAATGGTGCTCGTTCAACTGGAGGTCAGCATGCAGAAGAATGCAAATCGATCCATTCTTATCTCCTTGTACTAAGCTCAACTCCAAGTGGATCAAGGACCTCCACATAAAACCTGACAAACTGAAAGTAATAGAAAAGAAACTGGGGAAGACCCTTGAGGCCATGGGCACAGGGGAAAAGTTCCTGAAGAGAACATCAATAGCTTATGCTCTAAGATCAAGAATTGACAAATGGGACCTCATAAAATTACAAAGTTTCTGTAAGGCAAAGGACACTGGGACATCTCTTCATCCTCCCAGTTCTGACCACAGTTTTAGTAGAAGTAACTTTCCTAGTATGATTGGACACCATGTCTTCCTGGAGAGCACTTTCCAAATCATATATAATTTTCCTTCTCCAAATCTATGCCTACACAGACTGTACAATCTGCAATCCTTCCCTGAAGTTGCTTTTTAAAACAATGAAATAACAATAAGTTAACTCAGCGGTTGTCCTACACCCCTTCAATGTTTAGGCACTGGGAATTTAGATGAAAAATGTCAATGTTGTAAACCAAAAGGAGCTCACTGTGGAGTAAGAAAAAAGATTCTAGAAGAGATCACTACAACTGATACAAATATTGGTGGAGCATAAGAAGAAGATGACCAGGTGTGGTGGTGCATGTCTTTAATACCAGGATTTTGGAAGGAGAAAATGGCAGATCTCTGTGAGCATGAGGCAACCTAGTCTACAGACACACACACACACACACACACATACACACACACTCACACACACTCACACATATGTGGCCAGAACAACATAGCAAAGAAATGTTGTGTCAAAAAGCAAGTAAGCAAACAAACAAATAAAAAGTGAAGACAAATAAGAAGAGGAAGGAGGGAGGAGAGGTAGAAGAAGAGGGAGAGGGAGATGTACCCAAGTGGCCTTCTTGGTGGTATAGGGATGAGAGAAGATGGGAAGTGTGAAAAGAACAGGCTAGAGTTGGTTCTTCCAGAGAGCTCCAGAAACAGGAAGACTGGGATTCAAGAGCCAGCAAAAGACTTTTCTCCTTTCTTGATCATTTTTCCATGGTTTCAGGATGCTTTCTTGCTGTGACCTCGCATGGTCTTTTCTAAGGTTAAACACTGCTGCCTTTTCATTCTTTCTCTTTTAGAGAATACTAGCAGTGAATTGGGCATCATCAAATGATCTTAATTTATACTAATTATCTTTTAAAATGTTAAGGATTTATTTTGTGTTTTATTTATGTTTGTGGTGTGTGTGTGTGTGTGTGTGTGCACACATGCGCGCGCGCGCGTGTGTGTGTGTGTGTGTGTGTGTGTGTGTGTGTGTGTACGTACACACGTACATCGAGAAGTCTACAGAAGCCAGAAGATGGTGTCAGGTCCCTGGATCTGGATTTACAAGCAAAGGTGCTTAGTACTAAAGTCTAAACCTCAGAAAGAGCAGCAACTGCTCTTAACCATTGAGCTACTTCACCAGCTCATTAATTAAGAATATCATTAAAGTCTTATTTTTCAAATTAAAAAAATCACATTTGGAGTTAACACCCTCAACTTGTCTGGGTCCCAACCCTCACATCTACCTTGAATTATAAAAATTCACAGTTTTACATTTCATAATAAATAATTCTAGCCTAAGATGTGCACAGGGAAGGATCTATAGATTACAAAAACAAAGGTATATTGTTATAAAGGATAAGTAGGTAGAAAGAAAGAAAAAGAAAGATTAACTTATATGTTTTAATGCCCTTTGCTTACTATTATCCATTCTATATTTTTCAGAGACAAATAAACAATAAGTAATCTATTCTTACCCTAATTTAAAAAAACTTATCAAAACAGATCACTGTAATCCACTTTGCTTGGTTCAGCACCTTGGGAGACCCAGGTTATTAGGCTCAAAGGTCTGGAGATATAGTAGCTTTCAAATACTTGCCAGCATGTTCAAACTCTAAGTTCAGTTTTTAACACTAGAAAATGAAAAGTGATTGATTAAAGTGAACCCAAAGTTTGGCTAACATTATATTAAGAAAAAGCTTGCCAGGTGGTGGTGGCACACGCCTTTAATCCCAGCACTTGGGAGGCAAAGGCAGGTGGATTTCTGAGTTCGAGGCCAGCCTGGTCTACAGAGTGAGTTCCAGGACAGCCAGGGCTACACTGAGAAACCCTGTCTTGAAAAAGAAGAAGAAGAAGAAGAAGAAGAAGAAGAAGAAGAAGAAGAAGAAGAAGAAGAAGAAGAAGAAGAAGAAGAAGAAGAAGAAGAAGAAGAAGAAGCTATAGTCTCTACATCTATCCAGCAGTAGAGCCCAAAGATCCATTTTTAGTTCTAGTTCCCAATAGACCCATTGAAGCATAAAAAAAGGCACCCACTGCCTTCTAAATTTTTGCTGATATTTTATTTGGTTTCATATGACTTCTAGCACTCAGAATGTGGTGCAGAGACACCATTACTCCATGAACCATCATAGCAGAGTTTTCTCTACCAGATATGAGTTTGTCTTGGCAACTATGAAAGTTAATATTGATGGTCAACCTGACATATCCAGAATCACCTAGCAGACAATCCTTTGGCTCTGCTTATGGGAAATTATCTTTTGTGGGTTAACATAGGTTAAGGCCCACTCTATCTGTGGGTCTCCCCATTTCATGGACTGGGTTCCCAGATCGAACAAAGAGGAGAAAACACTCTAAGCATCAACACCATCACTCTCTGACCCTTGAAGGCAGCAGACTCGGTGTGGCCAACTGCTTCAATCTCCAGATGCTGAGACTTTCTAAACACATGGATGATAACTACAAGTTGTGAGCCAAATAAACCCTTTCTCTCTGAAATTGCTTTTGTTGAGGTAATTTACAACAGCATAAGTAAAGTCATACAGCATCTGCATCTGTACTCTGACTCACCTATAAATAAACATATTTTTGAATGTAAGAAAAATACTGGCCAGTATTCCTAGCAAAAAATAAGAGTCAATAGATGGTTTTCAAACCAAAGTTCCTAGTCTTCATTATGAAGTATGAGCAAAAGATTATGGCCATTTGAGAGGAAAAAGGTTAGCACCAGGCAGAAGTTAGATGACTCAGGCACTGAAGTAGAATCTGCAGTAATTAGCTTAAATCCAAGCTGGCAAGGTTCCTACCTTTCTAATGAATAATAGAAATGTTACAATACTCTAGCTATTGGTAGAATCCTTTGGGGAGACAGTGAGACAAGAGGCATTAAAAACAGATGACTACAATACTAAAGTGTACCATCAACAGTAACTTCAATTTTATCACTTTTAGTTTATGTGTGAGGTCAAGTCTATGTGTACAGCAATATGTTCAGGTCCACAAAGGGGCCAGAAGAGGGAATCAGGTGCCAAGGGCTGGAAGCATGGATAATTGTAGGGTACCTCTTCTTCCCTTCTATTCCTAATAAGAGTGCTGAGAACCAAACTTAGGTCCTCTCGGAAGAGCTGCCCATTCTCTTAAACATTTGAGCCATCATTCTAGCCCCAAAAACTAACTTTTAAAAATAATGCATTATTGACTGATCCAAGCATGATTCAGTCTTGATTATTTTAAAAGAGATGCTTTTGTAAATGGATAAACATGTCATTTTTTTAATGTATGGTAATACAATTATCTAAAAATTCCTCCACTTCACATGAACATTTATTCATAGTAACCAATAAACATAGTCTCCTCTGTTTAACTACAGTCCTTGGCTAGACATGAATTGGACATAACTTGGCCATAATAACTCTCTTTATTTCCTCATCTCACCACCTACTTCTATTTCAGTCTCACGCATCATGAGTAAGTCTGCCTTGCTTTATATTCTATGTCTAGTGCTCTAAGAATGCCCTTCATGGTACTTTCTAGAGATCCAGCAACAAACAGGGCATTCAGTAAGAACCACCCCTCTCCGCACCTCTGGAGACCCAGAGTCACTAGCTGGGACTCAATACCCAGCAACCACCAAAACCCACCATCCCCGCAGATCACCACCCCCCTTCTGTCCCTTCTTCCCCTCCCTCCTCCACCAACACCTGTCCGGTTCTTTCTGACATGGTAGACCCGTGCCAGTTCTACCACAGGGAAAACCCTATTTCCTGGTACTTTGTAAAGATCCAGGAGCAGCAGGGCATTCAAAAACCAGCAGCCTGCAGGGCATTCAACCCTTGCCAAGTCTGCCATAGGGACTACCCCATCTCCTGATACTTCCTGGAGAACCAGCTGTATGCAGGGCATTTTAGAGAAAGGGAATCCCAGGAGTACAGATACACAGGCCTAAAGGACAGAGAAGTCACAGTCAGAGACAGCAAGACCAGCTAACACATAAAATAACTAGATGACCAAAGGCAAATGCAAGATCATTACCAACAGAAGCCAAGGCAACATGGCACCATCAGAATTCAGTTCTCTCACAACAGCAAATCCGGGAAACTCTATCACATCGGAAAAACAAGAGCTGGATTTAAAATCACATCTCATGATACTGTTAGAGGACTTCAAGAAGGACATAAATAACTCTCTTAAAGAAATATCGGAAAACATGAGTAAACAGGTAGAAGCCCATAAAAAGGAAACACAAAATTCCCTTAAAGAAATACAGGAGAATATGGGTCAACAGGTAGAAGGCCTTAAAGAGGAAACACAAAAATCTCTTAAAGAAATGTGGGAGAACATGTGTCAACAGGTAGAACCTCTTAAAGAGGCAACACAGAATTCCCATAGGGAATTATGGGAGAATATGGGTAAACATGTAGAAGCCCTTAAAGAGGAATCACAAGAATCCCTAAAAGAAACACAGGAGAATGTGGGTCAACCTGTAGAATCCCTTAAAGAGGAAACACAAAAATTCTTTAAAGAATTCCAGAAAAAAAAAAAAAACAAACAAACAAAGAAGTGAAGGCACTGAACAAAACTATCCAGGATCTAAAAATGGAAGTAGAAACAATAAAGAAATTGCAAAGTGAGACATCTCTGTAGATAGAAAACCTTGGAAAGAATTCAGGAGTCATAAAATCAACAACAGAACACAAGAGATAGAAGAATCTCGGATGCTGAAGATTCCATAGCAAACATTAATACAACAGTCAAAGAAAATGCAAAATACAAAAAGCTTGTAACCCAAAACATCCAGGAAATCCAGGATACAATGAGAAGACCAAACCTAAGGATTATAGGTGTAGAAGAGAGCAAAGATTTACATCTTAAAGGGCCAGTAAATATCTTCAACAAAATTATATATAAAAAAAAAAACCTTCCCTAACTTAAAGAAAAAGATGGCCATGAACTTACAAGAAGCCTACAGAATTCCAAGCCGACTGAACCGGAGCAGAAATTCCTCTCCCCCCGCCCTGCCCCCATCACATAATAATCAAAACAGGAAATGCACTTAACAAAGAAAGAATATTAAAAGTAGTAAGGGAAAAAGGTCAAGTAACATATAAAGGCAGACCTATCAGAATTACACCAGACCTTTCACCAGAAACTATAAATGCTAGAAGATCCAGGGCAGATGTCATACAGACCCTAAGAGAACATAAATGGCAGCCCAGACTACTATACCCAGCAAAACTATCAATTACCATAGATGGAGGAAACAAGACATTCTATGACCAAAGCAAAATTACACAATAATTTTCCACAAACCCAGCTCTACAAAGTATAATGGGTAGAAAATATCAACACAAGGCTGGAAAACACACCGTAGAAAAAGCAGTAAAGTAACCTTTCAACAAATCCAATAGAAGATAGCAACACAAACAGAATTTCACCTTTAACAGAGAAGATAACAGTAAGCAACAATAACTTTTCCTTAATACACACATATGTACAGTCACTTGATATTTGACAAAGGAGCTAAAAACATCCAGTAGAAAAAAAAAGCATTTTTAACAAATGGTGCTGGATCAACTGGAGCTCAGCATGCAGAAAAATGCAAATCGACCCATTCTTATCTCCTTGTACAAAGCTCAAGTCCAAGTGGATCAAGGACCTACACATGAAACCAGATACACCGAAGCTTATAGAGGAGAAAGTGGGAAAGAATCTTGAACACATGGGCACAGAGGGAAAGTTTCTATTTTGTGGAATAGTTTGAAGAGTATTGGCATTAGGTCTCCTTTGAATGTCTAATAGAATTCTGCACTAAAGCGAGGTCCTGTGCTTTTTTTCTTTAAAAGTTATGGGACCATTTAGATGGTCTATCTGATCCTGATTAAATTTTGGTAATTGGTATCTGTCTGGGAAATTATCCATTTCATCCAGATTTTGTGGCTGGTTATAAAATTAACTCAAGCAAATTAGTAGCCTTTCTATACTCAAAGGACAAACAAGCTGAGAAAGAAATTAGGGAAATGACACCCTTCACAATAGCCACAAACAATATAACGTATCTTGGTGTGACTCTAACCAAACAAGTGAAAGATCTGTATGACAGAACTTCAAGTCTTTGAAGAAAGAAATCAAAGAAGACCTCAGAAGATGGAAAAATCTTCCATGCTCTTGGATTGGCAGGATTAATATAGTAAAAATGGCCATCTTGCCAAAAGCAATCTACAGATTCAATGCAATCCCCATCAAAATCCAAACTCAATTCTTCATAGACTTAGAAAGTGCAATTCTCAAATTCATCTGGAAAAGCAAATAACTCAGGATAGCTAAAACTATTCTCAACAGTAAAAGAACTTCTGGGGGAAATCAGTATCCCCGACCTCAAACAGTACTACAGAGCAATTGTGTTAAAAAAAAACAAAAACAACAACAACAAAAAAACTGTATGGTATTGGTACAGTAACAGGGAAGTAGATCAATGGAATAGAATTGAAGACCCAGAAATGAACCCACAGAATTATGGTCACTTCATCTTTGATAAAGGAACTACAACCATCCAGTGGAAAAAGGATAGCCTTTTCAACAAATGGTGCTGGTTCAACTGGAGGTCAGCATGCAAAAGAATGCAAATTGATACATTCTTAACTCCTTGTACTAATCTCAAGTCCAAGTGGATCAAGAAACTCCACATAAAACCAGACACACTGAAACTAATAAAAAAGAAACTGGGGAAGACCCTTGAGGACCTGGGCACAGGGGGAAATTTCCTCAACCGAACACCAATAGCTTATGCTCTAAGATCAATAACTGACAAATGAGGCCTCATAAAACTACAAAGTTTCTGTAAGGCAAAGGATATTGTCAAAAGGACAAAAAAGCAACCAACAAATTGGGAAAAGATCTTTACCAACACTACATCTGACAGAGGGCTTATATCCAAGATATATAAAGAACCCAAGAAGGTAGTCTCCAGAGAGCCAAATATCCCCCTTAAAAAATGGTGTACAGAGCTAAACAAAGAATTTTCACCTGAGGAGTACCTAATGGCTGAGAAGCACCTAAAGAAATGTTCAACATCCTCAGTCATCAGGGAAATGCAAATCAAAACAACCATGAGATTTCACATCACACCAGTCAGAATGACTAAGATCAAAAACTCAGGAGAAAACAGGTACTGGCATGGATGTGGAGAAAGAGTAACACTCCTCCAATGCTGGTGGGGTTGCAAGTTGGTACTACCACTCTGGAAGTCAGTCTGGCAATTCCTCAGAAAACTGGGAATGATACTTCCTGAAGACCCCACTATACCACTCCTGGGCATATACCCAGAGGATTCCCCAGAATGTAAGAAGGATACATGCTACACTATGTTCATAGCAGCCCTATTTATAATAGCCAGAAGCTGGAAAGAACCCAGATGTCCCTCAACGGAGGAATGAATACAGAAAGTGTGGTATACATACACAATGGAGTACTATTGAGCCATAAGAAACAATGAATTCACGAAATTCTTAGACAAATGGATAGAACTAGAGAACTTCATCCTAAGTGAGGTAACCCAGTCTTAAAAGAACACTCATGGTATGCACTCACTGATAAATGGATATTAGCCTAGAAGCTTGGAACACCCAAGACATAATGTACATATCAAATGATGCCCAAGAAGAAGGAAGGAGTGGCCCCTGGTCCTGGAAAGACTCAGTGCAGCAGTGTAGGGAATAGCAGGACAAGGAAGTGGGAACGTGGGGATCAGGGAACAGAGGGAAGGAAGAGGGCTTATGGGACTTTCAGGGAGGGTGGATCTAGGAAAGGGAAAATCACTTGAAATGTAAATAAAGAATATATCGAATAAAAGATAATATTACAAAGGAAAAAATAACCAAAAAAAAAAAAAAATCAAAGCAGCACTGAGATTCCACCTCACAATGGTCAGAATAGCTTAGATGAAAAACTCAGGGGACAGCAGATACTGGAGAGGATGTTGAAAAAGAGGAACACTTCTCCATTGTTGGTGGTTTGTAAGCTGGTAAAACCACTCTGGAAATCAGTTTTGTGATTCCTCAGAAAATTAGACATAGTACTACCTGAGGACCCAGCTATACCACTCCTGAGCATATACCCAGAAGATGCTCCTATGTATAATAAGGACACATGCTCCACTATATTCATAGCTGCCTTATTTATAATAGCCAGAAGCTGGAAAGAACCCAGATGTCCTTCCACAGAGGAATGGATACAGAAACTGTGGTATATATACACAATGGAGTACTATTCAGCTATTAAAAACAATGAATTCATGAAATTCTTAGGCAAATGGATGGAATTAGAAAGTGTCATCCTGAGCAAGGTGACCCAATCACAAAAGAACATACAAATACACTCATTGCTAAGTGAATGTTAGCCCAAAAGCTCAAAATAAACAAGTTACAATTCATAGACCACAGGAAGCTCAAGAAGGAGGACTTAAGTGAGTGTTCTTTGGTTCCTCTGAGAAAGGGAACAAAATACTAACAGGAGCAATAAAAGGGACAAATTGTGGAGCAGAGACCGAAGTAAAGGCCACCCAGAGACTGACCTACTTGGGGATTCATCCTATAAATAGTCACCGAACCTCTGACACTATTATGGAGGACAAGAAGTGCATACCAAAACAAGCATGACATGGTTGTCTCCAGAGGGGCCCTGCCAGAGCCTTATACATACAGAGGCAGATGTTAGCAGCCAACCATTGGTTTAGGCTTAGGGTCCCCAATGGAGGAGTTGGAGGGTGGTCCGAAGGAGATGAAGGTGTTTACAGCCCCATGGAAAGTGTACAGAGCCATAATGGGGTATCATGCCACATGGTAGGAACTTGACATTGATCTAGGTGTACTTCTTCTCCTAACCTTTGTTGAGCAGGGATTCCTGTGCTATTCAGGATCCTGCTCCACCTAGGGTGGAGCGCTCAGAGTGAGGGTGAAGTTCATTGTTCCTCCAAGTCTAAGAATTCCAGAATTAAGCAGGTGATCCATGCCCCTGCCTGAGCAGTGGAGCCAAGAACCACCAGATGACTTCCCTGGAACAAATCCAAGAGTCTGGGGAGAGGGGTTTTCCCAAGCTTTAAATTGACTAACATTTATTAAAGTTTCAGCCTCAACCAGCAACTGTTGCCCTGGCCCTCGTTCTTTTCGCTGCATCCCCATCCATTCCTCAGCTTCTCTTCCAGGAACCAGTTCGCAGTAGCTGCAGGCAGCAACAGGAAAAACAAAGATGTAGGCCACCCAGAGGCCTCAGGGCTGCCAGAGACTAAACCATCAACTAAACCATGGTTCCAGCCAAAAATGTGGCAGAGGAATGGCTTGTTGGGCATCAGTGGGAGAAATGGTCCTTGGTCAGGTGAAGGCTCAATAGAGGCCACAACAAAGGGAAATTGAGGGAGGGGGAGGGGGAGTAGGTCTGGTAGAGGGGCATATACTTGGAGGCAGGGGGTGGGAGGAGGGGTTAGGAATTTTGGGGGAGGGAGGAAACTGGGAAATGTTTTACCATTTGAAATGTAATGAAGATTATATTCAATTAAAAAAAACTTTTTTAGGCACACACAGTTTCAGTCCTCACAATATTTCTTTCCCATTTTATTTAGAAATCTTCATCATCCTTTTGAAGTACTGTATGTCTTTTTTCTTTTTACTTTTCTAATTTAATTTATTAAGATCAGGAAATATGTTCATATTTACATATGTTATCTCAATGGACTTTAAGATAATAGATGCTCAATAAATCATGCTTGGTTGATTAAAAGTTCAGGGAAAATACAGAAAATATGCCTTTCATTTTCAAAATGTAACATTTGTTATGTTGTTGAGTAGACAGCTCCTTAAAGTCTTATCAACTTAATAAACCTTCAAAATTTTGAGGAGCAGTGTTTTATATCAATATATCTCTATATGAAATTAGGGAAGTTATAAAATGCTAACTCTTAACATTTATATTTTAGACTGTCTCACTGCTTACTCTATAAACTGCTTACACTTTATTCTAATAGAGACTAGTGGAATAACCTCTAGGGAAGACTAGAAGGGCATAATTTCAAGACTTTCTATTTTGAGAAGTCTGGGGAAAAGCATTCACAAAATCAAACAAGTCAGCACTCTCGATTCTACAAACTGAAATGGACTAAATCATCTTTCTGCCCGTGTGAGCACTGCCCTCTGTCCCCAGCTTGGTGCTGGGTAACACAGTGATATAATTTTATGATGGATTCACAAACAAAACGGTCAATGGTTCAGCTCGAACCAAACATGAGCACACACATTTCTGAACCCAACCGTCATGCTGCTTACACAATCTGTTGATCCACTGAACAAATATGTGTCGAAAGATTAAGCAGGAGTTGACTGCCATTCAGAAAGATAAATGCAGAGCAGACTCATTTTCCGCCTGACTTAATGCTTAAGGATTTGTATTAGAGGAAAGTTGGGAAGGGGGATGTCTGGGGGCGGTGGGGGGAGGGAATTCCAGTTACCCAGATCTTTACAAAGAGATTATCTTTGGAAAGACCTCACACAGAGGCCTTTACCAGCCTTCATTCACTCTCTGCACTGGAGTTCTTTCCTGTACTCCTTTATTGTAAGAAGAAAAAAAGACATCCAAGGAAATAAAAGAGGGCTACTGGAGAAGTTGCCTCACTGTTCTGGCCTTGTTGATGGAACAATAGGAGAAAGAATGTTCAGTTTGTGATTTCAACAGGAAAAAAAAAATAGTACCAAAAAGGTACATTGTTATCTGGCTCTCAGAAAAGGTCTGCAAGCCACTAAGCCATAGAAAAAACATGAGCCCTGTGAGGCTGAAACAAAGTGTTCCTTCTGGTTCCCACTGGCTAGACCAGAGCTGTCACCAGGGAGAGCCGAAGGCCAATTTCGGTTAGGCTCTGTATTGCTGTCGATCCTTCTATAAGTCTCTATATAGTGAGCTTCACTAGAGTTCTGTTCCAAAATAAATGACAGAGGGAAGAAATCGGGAAAGAAAGAAAAAAACAAGAGGAAAGAGAGGCTGAGGAGGAAGAAAGGAAGAGGGAAAGAGGAAAATAGAACTAAAGAGAAAGAAAAGCTATTTTATGTTCTTTGGTATTCTGCCTATAGCATAGTGAGTAATACAATAAGCTTCCCCGTTCAGAAATCTGTGAACAATTCCCAGAGACATACAACTCTGGCCTGGTCAGTAATACATTTGCAAAAGAAAAAAAATGCCTGAATTCGAAAGAAAGAAAGAAAGAAAGAAAGAAAGAAAGAAAGAAAGAAAGAAAGAAAGAAAGAAAGAAAGAAAGAAAGAAAGAAAGAAAGAAAAAGGAAGGTAGGTAAGTAGAAGGAAGGAAAGAGGAAGGAGGAAGAGAGAGGGAGGAAAAAAGGAAGGGAGAGAGAGAGAGAGAGAGAGAGAGGGAGAGAGAGAGAGAGAACCTTGAGCCGAAAGACTGTATGTGCCCCCCACCCCACCCCCAGTGCACAGGGAAGCAATTCACTTTTTTTTTTTTTCGGTGCTTACTGAGGAATGGAGATCTCAAATGCTCACAGAAGATGTGGGCTTGCCTATATAAAGCACATGGGTTAAGATAGACCATGTGCAGAATGTGTCTACACCTCCAGAAAAGACATATTTCCCTTTGGGTTGAAGAATAAGTTGAATCTTCTAAATTGGGAAACATTTTGGGCAGGAGCCACATTGAAGCAGTGCTGTAAGGATATGAAGGGAGATGAAAGTGGGCAGTTTCATATGCACAGGAGAAATGCAAAAGCCAAAGAGAAACAGTGTCTGGAGAGGGCTATAAACATCTTTATTTGCCAAGCAAAGCAATGAATTTAGAAATGAATTATTTCTAAACATTATTTTTATCTAGTCAAATAAGCCTGTATATAGTGCAAGCTAAAGGATTGTTAAAATATAAATTGTTGCATCTAATTATATAATTAAGGCTCTTCCAAGTACTACATTTTAGCTTTGAATTTAACTTCTCATATAACTTCCTACATATGATTCAAATTCAATAGGTAATGGCTGAATAAGCTAGCTGTTTTTCATTTGTTTATGAGAGAATTTTGCTATGTAGCTTAAACTGCCTTCCAACTCACAATTCTCACACCTTAGCCTCTGCAGTGGTGGAAACTTAGTAGTGTCTAGTTCATTGGGAAAACTTGGCTGTGGTTAAATGATGCCATGCAGCAATACAGTTCAGGCCACTCTTTTAACATATTACATCCATCTTCCTCTTCAGGCCATTGTCAGTCTTTATCTTATACAATCACTTTACTTCCAAGTCAAACCAATTATCTTATAATTAATCAGTTAACACAGTTTAACATTTGGAACTGCAAATCAGAAGTCTAAACCATGATGGGCGGTGGTGGTGCACACCTTTAGTCTCAGCACTTGGGAGGCAGAGGCAGGTGGATTTTTGAGTTCCAGGCCAGCCTGGTCTACAGAGTGAGTTCTAGGACATCCGGGGCTATACAGAGAACGTTCCCTTTGTTTACCTTTACCAAATATCATTGACTTTGAACAGTTTCATCTTAAACTTCTGGTTTTTCTTCTTCTCGGACGACTAAAATTTAGTAAGCCAAAATGTGAACTCCCTGAATAGAAAAGACAGACTGGTTCATAGTCTAAAGAATGGCTGACCTTCTGGTTAGGTACTACAGAGTTTGGAGCTAAGCTTTCTGTTTGGTTTGGTGAAGGGTCGTTTTGCTTTTCCTACCACCCATTTAAATTATGTTTAGCAGTGCTTCTTTATTTCAGAAGCATATTACATCTCTGAGAGTAGACTGGGTCGTTGTTCAAGGCTACTCCAATGGATAAGCATATCTATGTACATCTTGTATACAATGGAAACTAGAAAGCATGTTTGAGTAGATTCATAAGCCTTTCTCTCACTTTCCCTTGGATGCAGAGGAAACATGGAAAGAATATTGATGGCTCACCATCTGGAAGCACCTGGGGTCCTGATGAGAAGTGCTACCCTAAAATACCCCACAGATGAGTGTGGAGTACCAAAGGGCTGCCAACAATCCATAATCTGAGAGTCTTTTATCTACCCTGAGAAGAGACTTGCTATGTGGCTTCCCTAGGAAGGAGAAGACCACGCATGTAAGTGGGTGCAATCATTCTTTATCAGGGGGTAATAACGCCTTGGATTCTCCTCAATAAAAGCACATCAAACCATGAGGTTGTCATGGGGCAAGTGGAACAGTTAATGATTATACGACAAATTTTGATGAAGACTAAGAAATGAGCTCTGCTTTCATCCTCTGAAACCAGGCGAAAGTCTTCTAGACTAGCAAATCTAATGGTAGTCAAAGCCCAGAGTATTCTAAGAAGTGTTTTATTCTTTCTTAGTGAAATACCAGGTGCACAAGACATTCTCAGAAGAGCTGGAAACTATTTTTCCAAAATTAAAAGTGCAGTTAGAAAATCTGTCCAAATACAATGGTCTGCTGGATTTGAAATATTGCCCTGGAGAAGAACCCCTGGCACCGGAGAACACCTGAATCGGCAGACGAGGAGAGGACTGCAGACTGTGTTTATTATGTCTTGAGATGACTCCACAGGCTGCTGCTGATTCTGTGTATGCTGTGCTGACCCTTCACACTCCGCAGCAGTTTATTCAGCTGTGATCTACAACGAGAAGATCTCAGGAGCAGGTCATCAAGTCACCAGCCCTGCTGAAGCCACAGATAATACAACGAAGAGGCATTGGATACCCAGAATGCCAGTCCTGATCTATTACCTCCCCTATTTTTGAACAAATAACAGGTGGCATGTATTGGAATGCAAAGTGGAGCATGATCCTAATTGAGTGAGTTTTAACAAAGTTATATGATTTCTGCTTTATGTTTCTAGTAATTGGAAAATTAGTCTGTAGAAATAATTCTATTTCTATGCCATAATTTCCCTCATCCCAACTAGAATGTATTCAAATATTGACATGCAATACAATTCATTTTGTACCAGACTCTGCTTATTCTGTGCAACAAGTTTGAGGTCCAAACTAACCAAACAGACCATGAGCAGTTCTTTTACCCTTTGATCTTGATTTTTACCTTCTGAGTTGGTGAAGGTTTGCACTTGAGTTTGGACTTTCATCATCAGCTTCTTCATTTATTTGAAACCAGAATACCTAACTGCCTTGTATGGTAACACATCGCTGCAACCGTTTGGAGATCAGGGTAGAAAAAGCAAGTTTCTACTGGCTACATAGTGGGACAGAATTGTAAACAGTAGGAAGGAGGAGGAGAAGGTAGAGGAGTTGGAAGAGGATCCCCATTCTCCTGTATGCAAAAGCTGAATAGCCCTGCACAAGAAAAGTACAGCCAGCTCTGTTTGATGTTTTGTTTTGTTTTGTTTTTATGGTTTTTTTCTGAGACTAAAAACAATCTCATACATGAAATGTAAGCAATCATTATATAGTCTTTGTTTCTGAGACAAAAGCCCGATTCCAGCTTTGGCTATTCCAGCCTCTTCTTCTAAATGTCAGGCTCTTTCTCTTGTAATGTCTCAAGAGGAACTTCCACACACAAACTACTGCAGATGGCATTTTCTTTCTGAAACTTCCCTCTTCTGCCCTCCACTCTGCTTTTGCTCAGCACCTTGTAATCCTTCTCCTATGGCATCCAGCATACAAACTTCCATACAACTAGCTATGTGAGATCTGAATTTGCTCATGCCAGAAATACAGTAGACTGTAAATAAACATATTCTATATGAAAAATTATGATAAACTTTGGCACAGCATATCATGATACTCAAAGTCATATGAGAATTCATGCTGGTTAGACAAGAGGCTCTGTGCTCTTCCCTAAGGAGCTCTTTTTTTTTCTTTTAGGATTGTCTCTGATAGCCAGGCTGGTGTTGTACTCAATATACAGGCAAGGGTGATCCTCAAGGCTCCATAATGTGGAGAATATAGATGTTCTAGGGACTAAAAGCATGGCTTTGTAGATGCTAGCCAAGCAATCAACTGGAATATCCCCTCAGCCCTCCAAGAAGCTTCTGCTTTGCTCTTCTGTTTTCTCTAATTAGTAGGTACTAGTATGAAACCCTCTGAGAGATGTTGGTAGAAAGTGGGTGCTAGTAACTGAACTAGAACAGGACCTTGAGGCTCTGAGTCAGGAAAGTTCTGTAAGCAAGGACTGAGTAGAACCCACTGGAGGTTCTATCACTGCTTCATTGCAGACATTTAATAGATGCTTTTAAATTAAATCGGAGATTTTCTTCTACAAAAAGCCATAACACAATATATCCTATGCAATGAACTGTATGTGTCCCCTTAAAAGGCACACAGTGAGATCTTAACCTTCAATATGAACCACATGTGGGGAGGCAGTTAAGCTGCACAGGTGGGCTTTATAAAGGTGACTTTAGAGAGTATCCTAGCCATTTTTAATCCCATAAAGAAGCAATGAGAAGGTGGCAGTCTGCTCCCATACAAATGACTTCCTGAAACCTGGCCTTGCTAGGAAACCCAACCTTGCTGAGCCTCTGATCTCTAGCTAAAGTGTAGCAATATTTTTATTTTCTGTCATTTTTTGTATATGGTATGTGCATTACAATCATGGGGGTGAGCACATATATGTGAGCATATATTCATGTGTGTGTGTGTGTGTGTGTGTGTGTGTGTGTGTGGTAGCCATATTCTTCCTTTAATTTTCCTCTCTACCTCAGTTTTTAAGATGGGGTTTCTCACTGACCCTTGACTAGAACATGAAGTTTCAGCCAAAACAGCTGGTGGCTAGCAAACCACAGAAATTTACCTGTGCTCACACCACCCTAGCTAGTACCAGTGTTATAGGTGGACTTGGTGCTGCCCGGCCCTTTGTGTGGGTGCTAGGTATCTGAATATAGGTCCTTGTCTTTGAACGTCCAACACTGTATCATCTGAGCCACCCACTTGGCCACTGAATTTATTGCCCGAGGAACTGTAAAGCAAGTGTATTACCTTTTTTCAAAAAAAAAATGTTGTGAGAGAGTATGAGATAAAAACACCAGAAGGATGTATTCTGGCTCATTGTTAAACATGGCAGGAAGGCTGTAACAAGAGGCTATCATGAGGCAGAGTCAGCAAGAGCCAGACCTACCCATAACCCAAAACCCCAACTAGGTCCCACCCCTTGAAGGCTCTGAAATCTCTCAAAACAGTGCCACCAGGATGAATCTGTAGAGGATACTTCCACAACAAAACATTACAAAGAAAATTCAAAATGTATGGCTCACTGAATTAGTAGACATTTTTTTTTTACTTCTACCTTAAAACCCCCTGGTTCTTGAGATTTCTACAAACTGCAAAGAAGGAGAAAGAAAAGGAATAAGAAGGAAGATTTAAAAGAAAGAAAAAAGAGGAATTGAGATGTAGGAATAGAACTAGGCATAGTGTTACCCAACAGAAATCCCAGCACTCAGTAGGCTGAGTCAGGAAAACTGTGAGTTCCAGGAATGCATGGAATACTAAGTTAAACTTTGACTTAACCCCTGGTGATGATGGAAAAAAGGAAATAAGAAAGGCATACAGGAAGAAAAAAAAAGGAAAAAACAAAGGGAAATGGGAGACTCACAGCTTTGGCCAGCAGGATCTGAAGATAGGAAGGATGGGAGAGACATAAGGCTAGCAAATACAAAGTAACTGAGTAAGCACCATCCCAAAGATAGAACAAGTGCCCACACAGAACCTAGAATTTTATTTCCAGCCTCATGATAGAGTGATCCCTCTGGACATACATACAATTCTGAATAAATAGTTAAAAGCTTATTTGAATGCATAGCTTGCTTGTCAGGAATATGCAAGGATGGACTGGAAGGTAGAGATAAAAAGTGTGAACATAAAAAGACTAGCAAGCTACAAAGAAGGCAGCCAAGGACGTCAAGGAGCTGGCACGTTGCTGCACTGTACCACTCCACACAAAAAACAAAAATGTAAAACAAAACAAGGCTGTAGCAGAGCAGGTCAGATCAGACAGCCTTGGGATAAAGCTGGATCCCCAATATAGTAAAGGTTAGCATGTTCAGGGTGGGAGAGGTACCTGACATTTACAACTGTGTTGCCTTTGGCATTGGATTTGGGTAAAGTAGAAAATAATATTTGAATCTTGGGAAAATTCTAACCAGAAGCCTTATTCTGTGCTCTAGTGTTAGAATTCCCACCATTTGTATAGCTCCTTTAAGAAACACACACACACACACACACCGCACACACACACACACACACTGCAAATACACACACCACACACACACACACACACACACACTGCACACACACACACACATCACACCACACACACACCACAGACACACACACACATACCACATACACACACACACACACTGCACACACACACCACACACACCACACCACACACACACACCACACACACACACACACATCACACCACACACACACCACAGACACACACACACACACACACACACACACACCACATACACACACACCGCACACACACACACACACCACACCGCACACACACACACACACACACACCGCGCACACACACACACACACTGCACACACACACACACACACCACACACCACACACACACACACCGCACACACACACACACCGCACACACACACCACACACACACACACCGCACACACACACACACACTGCACACACACACACACCGCACACACACACACACTGCACACACACACACACACAGCACATACACACACCGGACACACACACACACCACACATACCGCACACACACACACACACACACACACCACACACACACACACACACACACACCGCACACACACACACACACACACACACCAGTGTGGGAATGACATTTTAAGTGCATGAGTAGACCCAGTCATGAGGAATGATGAGCAGTGTTTCTTTATTCCTCATCCCAGGATTTTGTTCATGAAGAAGATTTTAAAAAATAAACATTTCCGGCTGGAGTAGGAGCAAGCCCTATCTGCTTTTGTAAACCTGTGGTGGTTCCTAAAGAGAGACATGAGGTAATACTCGTCCCCTGGACATTTGTCTGGTCAACAGATTTTGGCGATTTGGGCATAGGGGCACCTTTGTTTTGTTTCTTTTCAGTCTTTTATTCAAGAGTCATTTAAGAGTATTGAAAATTGGGGATTGGTTTCTAATATAGTAACAAAAGGAAGGGTTGGCGAGGTAGCTCAGGGAGCAAATGTGCTTACTGCCAAATCTACCCGCATAGCTCTGTCCTCAAGATCACCGTGCTAGAGGGCAAGAAGTGACTCTTTCAAGTTGTCCTGTGACCTCTTAAAATAGAAGAAAAAAGAAAGAAAATGAAGAGTAAAGGAACCAATAAGTCCTATAAACTGCAGTTACATCAGAGGCTTTCCATCACTGTGGGGAAACTAGAAGTCCTCTGAAACAGACAAACTGACCAGAATGGGTGTGGCCCTGACGACCCCTTTCTGCCGAAATTTCCTTAAAAGCCGGGGTTGCAAAGCCATTCGGCAGAACTAGAAAAGCAAAAAGGGAACCATGTAGGTTATTTGCTTTTTTCTGTAAATATATTGTGTTTGTTTTTTAGGTTTCTGAATAATGTATAGAGAAATGCACTCTTTAATTTTTAAAGTGGCTTAAAAGGGCCATGTTCTATAATAAGAGCATATTTTAAATACATGGTCCTTGCTCAAACTGTTCATGATGAAAGAAGATTGCATATTTCTCTTTATGGAATTAGATTTATATTATTTTTAAAAATCACAACGACAAATCAGAAATCCAAAAGGAGGACATACCCGCTTCCCAGAACTAAGGGGAATAATTGACTTGTTCATGTGGCATGTTCAGTAGTATCTAAGAAAACTTAACGTGCACTGTTGTACACATATCAAAATGACCAAAATCTTGGAGCACTCAGTGCAATGAAGAAAAAGGGTAGAGTGTGAGGCTAACTTGAGCTTTATAGAAGACCCTGTCCAAATTTCAGATCATATTTCATCCTGAGGATAGACAGCAATAACTCTGTTATAATCTAGTGTCATGAGGGGAAAGAAATGAGCAAACATGCAAAAAAAAAAAAAAAAAGCTTCTGATATAGATTGGTGGCTGTGGAAGAGGTGGTGGGTAGATTTGGCCGGCTGTCAACATTGTAAGCCTTAAAGCATTGGTTGAGTGCTGTAGATGGCCTTTCTTCCCCCCTATGCCTTAGAACACCTGGATTCATGAGAATGAGACACCAACATGTTGAATTTATTTAGTACGCTTAAGTTTTGAAAAAACTGGGAATACAGAAAGTATTTAAAATGTTCAATTAAGTTGTGACTTAATGTAGATCTGTTTTCCTTGTTTGTCTTACCAGGAGCCTATCTGGAATCTCAAAACCAACAGGAAAAGGAAATCAAGGTTCTCATAGAAGGACAAGAAGGAAAAATCATGTCATATCTGCCTTCACACTGCAAATGCTGACACATAGCAAGTGCTCACTCAAAAAGTATTTCTCATCTCCCAGGATGTGTCAGGTGCTATTTTGAGTGTTTGGGATCCAACCAGGTAAAAAAATTCCTGTCCACTCAGATCTTCCATTCCAGTAGAAGGAGCCAGAGAGTGAAGTGTAATCACAATAAATAAATAAATAAATATCATCTGCATTGTTTCATAGGTGCTAAGTTCTACAGAAAAAAAAAACCAGAAGAGTTGCAGGGTAAGGATAATCAGGAGAAGCAGAGAAAAGTGGGCTAAAATACAACCAAGAATTAACAACTACCTGCTCCTCTTTTGTTCCTTGGACCATTTCATTCTGAGAAGTATAAAATGTTCTATCCTGGGAAGGGAGCTTATGATTTCCTCAATTCCCATGTTGGAGGTGCAGAGTCCACTGCTGTTATTTACACTGGAAATGTCAATGACTATGGGGGGGCAGTAGAAGAGGCCAGACACCGCTTCCCACTGGGGAACTGTTTGCAATTTACTTAACAGTTTAATTCCATAAGGAAGAACAAAAGTTCAGTGGGAAAAAAAGCACAATCAACAAATAGAAAATATTCTTCTGACCTTGTGCCTTTTGAGTATCAGAAGCCTGGGTTTTCTGGGGAATATTGTTTTACAATAGGCATAGGATTATTAAATTAATCCTCCTTTGCTTTAAATTATAAAAATAAGAATTATGAACAAGTGTGAGGTGTGATCACACACACACACACACACACACACACATACACCTTAGCTTTATTTAAAGTATGAATGGGTATCAGCTTAATTATCCAAGCAATATTAGTGATGTTCTCATTAGCAGGGGTTAGAAGCACATCTGTGTTCTCTGTCAACTTCCTATACAGGATCATAAACCTGCAAATTACGTGTATAGCTGGAAAGTCAGAGAACTGTAACTCCAGCTCTGTTATTCGTTATCCAGTGAATGTGGCCGGTCTGTACGTAACAGTACTCCACAGCAATGTACACGTTCAATGCTTTATACCAAGCTGGAAAGCCTGGCCTGGAGTAATGTTCACTGGGAACAACGATACCCAATATCAGATATGAAGATGAAGTCACACGGAGCCTAAACAAACAGTCCTAACATCAAAAAGTCGGAGTGACCTTACCACTTTGGCATTTGCACACACAGATGCCAAACATGCCTGTCCCTGTTTCTGTCCCCAAAGAAAACCAAACAGAATGATTCTCAGGATGGAACCTAGAAGTTCACAAGTATTTTAGGAGGTGTACTTAGAAAAACCTCTTATATAGCTGGGCATGGTAGCACACACCTTTAATCCCAGTACTTGGGAGGCAGAGGCAGGCGAATTTCTGAGTTCGAAGCCAGCTTACTCTACAGAGTGAGTTCCAGGACAGCCAGGGCTACACAGAGAAACCCTGTCTCGGGGGGAAAAAAAAGGAAAGAAAGAAAGAAAGAAAGAAAGAAAGAAAGAAAGAAAGAAAGAAAGAAAGAAAGAAAGAAAGAAAGAAAGAAAGAAAGAGAAAGAAAAGAAAAGCCTCTTATAGTATCCTTGTTCCCAGATGAGTCAAATCCAGATGTGGTGAGGCCTGATGCTTTCTGTAAATGGAATATGCCATGTATGTCTAAAATTAAAAGCATCACTGCACATTTAAAAACTTACTGGAAAAAATATTACCAGTCAGAAAACACTTTAAAAATGCTGACCTGTAACTATCTGGTAAACCTGTATATTTCCCTTAATTTGCATCTCTATACTTGACCTACCTCTTCTCAGGAACAATAGTTTTTGTTTGTTTGTTTGTTTGTTTGTTTGTTTTTGGTCTGCATCAATTTCAAATGAACTTATGAAACCCTTGAGAACAAAATTGAAACACTAATGCGATACCTCACTACCTATGATCTCAAGAGCAGAGTCTCAGTCCTTGTGTTCCCAGTAAAAAAACTCACACCATACAGGGAAGGTGCCCAAGTGATGGAGATTTACTTTAGCAGGCAAAAAGCCAAAATGCAAAACAGGTGGAGAACAGATTGAGATGAGATGAGATGAGAAGCAATGTAGGGGTTGACTCAATTCACTGTCTAGACTCATAAACTCTACTCTACCACTACTCTGCTATACCTTGTTGAGGAATTATGAGGAGGTCACCTACTTGGAAGACACAGAGGCTTTCTTTGAAGTTGCCTTTACCCACAATTGGGCCTCCTACAATGAGATATACCCAATGCAGTAATCTGTATGTATATATGTATATATATATATAAATGTGTAAATTGTCTTTACTGCTAAGATGTTTGCTCAAGGAAAGAGAAATGGTGCCTGTTCAGGAGGACTCCCTAAGCTACTCTAAGCCTGCTGTAAACTGGCTTTGTTAGTTTTCTCCTACCTGCCCTTTCCCTTATCTGGTTAGCTTAGCTGACAGGCACCTGACTGCAAACCCCCTTATATACCTTCTTCAGTCTTCATTTAAACGCTAACATGTGTTTTCTCCATAAAATAATGAACTACAAAAGAAATGTAATAAAAATAGGAAGTACTTTGTAATGGAGAAGCAAATTGTTGAGATTGAAGATGACTGACAACACTTGAGGACAGACAGTCAGAGTCTCCAGGGAATGACCTAAGGAAAGCTGAGACAGTTAACAGAAAAGCAACAGATGCCCTAAGCGACTATGGGGAAGCTCCTCGCAGAGCAGCAGCAGAGGGCAGAAGGACAAAGTGTCTCCCTTTGAAACTGTGCTGGCAACCAGAGCTAAGGCTATAAAGACCTGGTTGGTCTGGAACTTGCTACATGGACCAGGCCAATTTTAAACTCACATTCATCTACTTGCCTCTGCTACCATACCTCGCAGGGTATCATTGTTGCTGTGGTGGTTCAACAATATGGGACTCTCTGTGAAAAACATACTCAGGAAATTTAGACCAAATATCATGCGTGAAATGCTGAACATTGGCCCAAAGGATCTCTCTCTCTCTCTCTCTCTCTCTCTCTCTCTCTCTCTCTCTCTCTCTCTCCCTCTCCCTCTCCCTCTCCCTCTCCCTCTCCCTCTCCCTCTGTCTCTCTCTCTCTCTCTCTCTCTCTCTCTCTCTCTCTATATATATATATATATATATATATATATATATATATATATATCTTCTGGATCACAGGTATGCTCTCAGATACTGCTCCAGCACCATGTCTGCCTGCCTCCCACCATACTCCCTGCCATGATGATCATGAACTCGTGGTCTAAAACTGTAAGCAAGCCCCCAGTTAGACGCTTCCTTCTCTAGGTTGCCTTGGTCATGGTGTTTCACTATGGCAATACAACTTTAACTAAGACAGTGGGGGAAAACATTGGGTCAGATTTGTACAGCATTCACTGAATTTATCACAGTGGGAAGAATCTGTGTTCTTAGAAGTCTTTCCATAGCAAGGTATCTTAAGCAATTTTCACTCTAAATCAATCTCCCTAGGTATTGTTCATCCACACTTCTCTTATTCAGAGTTCAAACTGGCCACCCTGAGCAAGGGAAAGAATATAGAAGAGAAAATTGAAGAAAACTTTTCAGTGATTAAGCACTTTGTTTAAAACATCTTATTTTTGACAATTTTCTAGAAACCTTGTGTCCCTACCATAATAGTTTAGCAACAACTCTGTATTTAATTCAGTGTCTTGATGGTTCTATACCCTGCATTGCTTGATGGAAGTGATGCTTCAAAAGAAATCATTGTGGCATTTTGCCATTTATAGCTTCCCTGAATCTGGAGATAGTTGTTCTGGTTGGAATTCAGAGTATACATAGCTTTTAGCTCCGGTTCACTCATCTATCTTATTAAGCTATTCCCCCAAATACCCATTAAGTTAAATCATCATTAAAAGAAAAGATCACAACAAATGTTGTGGCTAATTGAAAAGGGTAGAAGTCATGGATTCTGTTCTTAGGGATCCTGGTCTAATAGAGGAGGCAAAATCATTGTGAACTATGTTGCAAGGCAGACTATACAGGAAGAAGAGGTCAGCATCTAGGGTGGTGCCCAAATAAGCCAACTGTCGACTTGTCTCTGAGCACTATTCTAACCTCTGATCCTCCATGATCCTCATTTTCTTCCTTTACAAAATACAGGTATATTCATCTCACAAGACTAATGAAAGGATTAAAGAAGATACAAATTATGCAAATTGCCTAACATAAGGTTTTCTATAAATATGTCTCCCTGGAAGCAAACATAGTTTCATTTTTTTAAACATCTACTTCTGTTCTACTGCTTAATAAATCTTGAAAGTAGAATAACAGCTAAAATAGTGAATATGACTTTTTAAAAAATCAGACACATAAGACTTTCTCAGAAAAAACCTGCCATTAGTCAAGCTTCAAAGGACATCTTAGAAATGCTAAAGAAAAACTAAGAACATTTAACACAGGAATCCCTCAATAACCAGTGGTCAAAAGATGAATCAAAACTAACTGAGGCAAAAGAAGAAACATGTCTGGGCTCATGAAATGTATGAGAACAGGACCAAACTTAGTATTAGGAAGGCAGTAGCATGAGACCCCAGGAGTGATCCTTCTATACCTGCTTCTCAAGTCCTGCCTGTGCACTGCTCTGCTTCCTTCCTTCCTTCCTTCCTTCCTTCCTTCCTTCCTTCCTTCCTTCCTTCCTTCCTTCTTTCCTTCCTTCCTTCCTTTCTTTCTCTCTTTCTTTTTTTAATGCTATTTTCATTTCCATGCAGGCTTTTCCACTACGCTGAAGACCTCATCCATGGATGTAGCTGGAGGGCTGTTGTGCAAATGTGGAATCATCCAGACAGTCTCAGATCACAGGGGTTGATGATGAGGAATAGGTAGACCACTGAGAAAAGTCCAGGTCATAAGAAGGGGGAAACCAGTGTGGTCCAGAGCAATTTCAGGAAGGGTCTGCAGTCCTAAGGCTAGAAGGAACACAACTGAGTATTTGCTGCTGCTCTCAAATCAGGGAGGAAGGCTCCTAAATGAGTCAAGAACTGTCATTTGCTCAGGGAGGCTAAGGTCTCTTTCAGCTGGAAAGGCTGGAGACCTTTCAAAGACTGCACACTAGAACTGGACTTGGAAAAAGTGGTGTTTATAAATTTTGTGAAAACCAAATATCTTCAAACCAGCCCAGCACTGGCTCTGAAGCTGTGGGGCTGAGGGCTCTGGTGCCACGGAATTTGGATAAAAGATGTGGGTGGTAGGAGTTACCCTGTTTGGGCACAGTTTTTGTTTATATTTTAAGTGATCCAGTGTTTTATATTTCTTTGTCTGCTTAAGCAGATCATTTTATTTTACTGAATCATGTAAAATGAATCACATTACAGTGCACTTGAACACTGTGCTATTCAGAGGCATTTGTAAATTCCCAAGGTGCTCTAGTTATTTCCAGTAGTAAAACAATGTCTTCGCTACAAAACAAAAACATCGTCCACCAAATAATCCTACCCCAGTCCCACGTCTGGGCCCCTGGCAATCACAGTTCTGTTTTGGACCTGAAGGGTTTAACCTATTCTGGATCTTCCATCAGCAGTCTCAGACTATGACATGTTGTGTCTGGCTTCTTTAGGCAGAACAAGGTTTTACAGTTACCTTGGTCTCTTTTGGGTCTCATTCTCTGTAACAGTTTAAAAGATCTAATATTTATACCAATAAAGACACAGGAGGCATAAGCTAAGGTGAGAACATGATAGCTCAGGGAGGTAACTTTATTTACTCAACTATATACAAAGTATCTATTTATGAGCCTAATTCAATAAGTAAAGTGCTGTCTCTTTAGAGGTCTCTTTCCATCTGTGTTCTGCTGAGCTATTCTATTTTTCTTGGGAGTTCCTCCAAACCCAAGAGCGCTTAAGAACACTGTTTTACCTGTGTCCTGCCAGCTGCTTCTCTGTTGTTTCTGTAAGTCCAAAGAAAAAATCCCTCTGTTTTGGAGCTCCTTCTACAAAGGCTCTTCCAAGGCAAAGAGAGAGAGAAAGAGAGTGAGCTTTGTCAAAAATATAATTGCTTTTAAAAGATGTCTCTAACTGCCCTACCTGGGGATTCATCCTATAAACAGTCACCAAACTCCAACACTACTATGGGCAACAAGAAGTGTATACCAAAAGGAGCATGCCATGGTTGTCTCTGGAGGGGCCCTGCCAGAGCCTTGAAAATACAGAGGCAGATGCTAGCAACCAACTATTGGACTGGGCGTGGGGTCCCCAATGGAGGAGTTGGAGGGTGGTCTGGAGGAGCTAAAGGGGTTTACAGCCCCATGGGTAGAACAATGATTTTGGCTACCCAGACGCCCCAAGACTCCCAAGGACTGAACCATCAACCAAGGGATACACATGGTTCCAACCAAAAATGTGGCAGAGGAATGCCTTGTTGGGCATCAGTGGGAGGAGTGGTTCTTGGTCAGGTAAAGGCTCAATAGAGGACCCAACAAAGGAAAACAGAGGTGAGAGAGGTGGGAGTACGTCAGGTAGAGGGGCATATATGTGGAGGCAGGGGATGGAAGGAGGGGTTCGGGGGTCTTTGAGAAGGGGGGAAATCGGAAAAGGTTTTATCACTGGCAATGTAAATGAAGATGATATTCAATAAAAAAAAAAAAGATGACTCTAGCCTCTCTCCCACACCATTGGTAGACTAAGCCATGTCATCATCATGGGCTAGGGGTCCATAAACCAAGTCAGCAGGGGTCCTGAACTATTTCATCTTTATGGTGGAGTAGCTCAAGGCCACCCAGATGATTTTGCCTTGGATCATAGAGCAAAGACCACAAGAACTCCCCTAAGCAACTTGCCTTAAAATAGGGAGGAACTTTCCGTTGTTTAGTATGCTTTTAGAGGCACACCCAAACTGCACCACTACAGGACACACCTAACTGCATCTGACTAATGCAATATCTATTTAAACTTTTTTAAAAATATTTAAACCATTTATTGCCATTAAGGTACAGATCTGAATTACATGTGGAAAACACCGATACTTGTTACCATTGGAAATTATGTGTAGACATCTGACCAACTGAGGGTTCACTATTGTCATTAAATGCTTGTGTTATAAAATTTTGTTCCCTTAGATGTTTTTTATTACACAAATCCCAATAGATAATATACATATTACTACAGATTGCTATAGAGAAAACCATCATTCAAAATTATTAAATTAGTTGCATATTTTGAACTACTCTTGATGACGACAAATAAAGTTTAGCATTGATAAGGCAGCAGAGAGCTAGTTTCGAGACTGTCGGCTATTCAATAATGTTGGCATGGTCATTAAAGATAGCGTTCTGTGTTTTCCCCTCAGCACGACTGTTCATGCTGCTGTGATCTGTAGCTGCAGCAGGGACTGGAGCTGGCCCTTTCTCGAGCTGGTCCTTGCACTGCTACGCAGATGGCTTCTTACTCATCTCGAAGCTGATGAGTCGTCTGCCCTGAATGAACTGTGCTACTTCGTTAGTCACATGGTACGCAAACAGAAGCCAGTTCCGAGGCTGCACCTTGTAGGCAAATCTCATGAACGCCAGAGAATAGCAACTGAGGGCGAAAGTCATCCGCTCACTGATAATCTCTGGAGATTTCTTCATGTCATTGATAGCAGCAATGGGGAGACCCAGTTGGCAGCTGGGCCCCAGAAGTGCGTACTCATGAGATAGTTGCAGAAGTCCTTGCTCCAGACATATTCCGCCCCTTTGTGCAGTAGCGCTCCAGCCTTGGCCGTGGGGTCGGCGGAGAAGCTGCTCCCCAGACAGATGACACCACTGCGGAGCGGGCTGAGGCCCTCTGTGCTCTCACCCCCGCGCCTGCCCTATTTAAACTTTTATATCTTGCTAACAATTAGATTTTCTATGCACAATAATCAAATATTCTGTAACAGTTCCATATTCTGCTTCCTGAAGATGTGCAAATAAATTCCAACCTAACGTAATTCTACACCCATCTTGATATGGACCCTGTGCCACTCAATGCATACTTACTCCTAAAGTTTGTGTCACGTTATAAGAACCTAGATGTCCCTCAAGGGAGGAATGGATACAGAAAATGTGGTATATTTACACAATGGAATACTACTCAGCAATTAAAAACAATGAATTCATGAAATTCTTAGGCAAATGGTTGGAACTGGAAAACATCATCCTAAGTGAGGTAACTCATTCAGAAAAGAACACACATGGAATGCAGTCACTGATAAGTGAATATTAGCCCAGAAGCTCTGAATACCCAAGACACAACTCACATATCAAATCAATTCCCAAGAAGAAGGAAGGAGAGGGCCCTGGTTCTGGAAAGGCTTGATGCAGCATTGTAGGGGATTACCAGGACAGAGAAGTGGGAGGGGGGTTGATTAGGGAAAGGGCAGAGAGAAAAGGGCTTATGATACTTATGGGTAGGGGGGAACTGGGAAAGGGAAAATCATTTGGAATGTAAATAAAGAATATAGAAAAGAAAAAAGAAAAAAAAGAATGCCTGGAGATTTTTCAGTAGCCACAAGTAGTGATTAGTAAACAGCTGGTTGTATGTTGGGCCTAAAAAAACTTTGCATGGGAGTGGGGAACAAATAGAATCTTTTTTTCAAGGACAACAAGTGAACACAAAAAAGAAGCATTTTAGTGTAGTGTGATAATACATGATTATATTCTCAGTGCCCTTAAAGCTGATGCAGGAGAATTATGATTTGAAATCTGCCTACCTAGGCTACATGTGAGACTTTGTTACTACAAAGAAAAGAAGAGAGAGGGAGAGAAGGGGGCACCCCATAATCTACATTGTGATGGTCTCTGATTTAGAATTAGCAGCTCAGCCTTCAAATTTTAGACATGAAATGGTTCTTATAGAACATCATTTCTTCAAATGTAGTAAAAAAGACCTGATGATAAAATCATTTAAGAAATCACCAAAGATGAAGTATGAAAACCCATTTTAAAAAATCAGGAATTTAGGGCTGGAGAGAGGGCTCAGCAGTTAAGAGCACTGGCTGGTCTTCCGAAGGTTTTGAGTTCAAATCCCAGCAACCACATGGTAGCTCACAACCATCTGTAATGTGATTTGATACCCTCTTCTGGGTTGTTTCCAGACAACTACAGTGTACTTACATATAATAAATAAATCTTTAATGAAAAAACTCAGGAATTCTTGAGCTAAATTCCACACTCTGAAATGAGAAGGTGTCTAGTACTTGTCTCTCCAGAAGCAAGTGTAAGGAAATACTGGAAAAGCTGACAGAATTCAACAAGATTTTAATCTATCAAATAATAAATGGGGCTATATTGCACTTCTCAAGAGAAGAAAAGCCAAATGCAGAAGCAATTTTGATCAAAAGTCTTAATCAATGGAAATGAATGGCCCTGGCTTTCTATCATGTACAGTTGAGTGGCCACTAGGGTTTTTTTTCCTCTGAGTGAGACTTCGCTTGTCTACATGGCTTATACCTTACTGCTTTATAAAAATGATGATCCTTACCTGCCAATTCCTGTCACATTTGTTTCCAAGGACACTGAAAGTAAATAATGCAATAGCTAAGACGAGTCAGGCCAATGCTGCAGAAATGGCACCAAGGATACGACAGCAGTGGCATGGCACCCAGTCAGCAGCAGCTAAGCCACTGCTCTGTTTGGGCCAAAAATGTCTTTGAAATGGGAGCTCAGATCTGGCTCAGAGGTACAAGCCTGCAAATACCATGTCAAGGTATTTATTTATTTATTTATTTATTTATTTATTTATTTATTTATTTATTGTAGCATTTCTTGGCTGAGTTTTTATTGCTGCAAAGAGACACCATGACCATAGCACTCTTATAAAAGAAAAACTTTAATTGGGGCTGGCTTACAATTTAAGAGGCTTAGTCCATTATCATCAAGGTGGGAAGGATGGCAGAGTGCAGGCAGACATGGTGCTAGATGAGTAAAGAGTTCTACATCTTGATCTACAGACAGCAAGGAGAGACTGTGTTTCACACTGGGCATAGCTTGAGCATAGGAAACCTCAAAGCCAGCCTCAACAGTGTGACACACTTCCCCCAGTAAGGCTACGCCTACTCCAACAAGGTCATGCCTACTAATAGTGCTACTTCTGATGGACCAAGCATTTTAACACAGGAATCTATGGGGGGCTATATCTATTCAAACCACCACATAATATAAAGTTTATCATAAAGTTAATGATACTTAAATACAAACAATACATAACCCTGAGGAACAGTGAATTATCTAATTCACTGGGTGATCTATAAGAAAATAGTTCAGAAGTCAATAGAAACAGGTGGAATTGTAAAAGAGAAATAGGAATAGGAGGGAAATAAACAACCCAGGCGTGTACACAGGAGCAGGTTCAAATGTGCTGGACTCTGTTTTACAATCACATCTTTGAAACACTGACTTCCTGGACTTGTGCCTCAGAGACTCCTGAACATCTCCTTGTTGTAATTTACTTCTTGCTTTTTAACACAGGGGGAAAGATGCTTGCTAAAGAAAACTGGCTGGATTGTTTTCTCCCTGCAGTAATCCAGAGTCAAAACCCATCCTCACCTAAACAAACAAATCAAAACCCAAACCAAACAACAACAACTTCTAACTAATATTTAAGGTCTCCAAAGCAGACTGGCAATGAGTCTCACTAGGATAATCATTTGCACCCTCCTTCAGCCACATGTAATGCAGGCTTTATTTAGCAAATAGCAAAGTCGTTTCCCAGAAAGTCAAAGGGCAGTTTCGGCTGTATTAATAGCTGCTCTGGGAGGGTCAATGTTGTGCTAGCCTACATTTTTTCCAGGGCCTGGAGATGCAATTTCCTACAATCTGTAGGCAATTTCCTACCAATTTTCTTGGGGAGCTAATAGGCTGTGACAGGAGATGGAGCTAGGAAGCAGCAGGTAGCTTCAGAAAAGACAAATTGCATCGCTGCCACCTAACTGGGCAATCTAGATCGACAGAGTTTATAGCTTTGTAGTGTTATTGGGCCCCATGCTAACAGCAAATCATTCACGCTGCTAGCAGAATGTCATATTCCCTTCTCTTCCTTCTGAATTTGTTATTACCACATATCACCTTGCAGCACTTTCCCTGGAAACCACAGCAGAAAGAAGAGTGTGTGTGTGTGCATGTGTGTGACTTAAATATCTCCTAAATTGCTTACCATATATTATTTGTGTTTAGTAATTTTTCTTTACAGTATTAGGCTAAGCTGGTAGTCTTTAAGTGGTAGGGTAGTAAGATTAAAATGATTTTTAAAAAGGAGGAGGAGATGGAGGAAGAAGGAAAGGAGACACTGAAAGAGTTACAGGAATTTGAGAGCAGATAGAGCATCTCTTATGTGTAGAACGTCCAGTGCTTGTATACACGCAAGCACATTTTAGAAAACAGTATCAACATCAGCAAAACATGTTTACCACCTTGCCATGATGCTGTTAAAGAAAAACTAATAATTCAGTATGACAATGGAAATGTTTTCATAGAGTTAAACAGAACCCCCAACACCTGCCCTGCTATCTTAGTGTGTGCTGAATACTGAACTCAAGGCCCCCTTCAGGCTGAGCATTTGCTCTAGCTCTGAGCTATACCTGAAGCCTAAATAAGAATCTGTTGCAAAATTAATTAATATACATCCTAAAACATTTATAAAGGATATAGAAAGAAGATTTACTAAGGAAGACACTAGCTCTGATAGAGTTAAGCAGAGCAGGTAATAGCCAGGTAAAAGTAGACATCCAAGTCCCAATACTCGGAACACTAAGGCAGAAGAATCACAAGTTCAAGGTATAGCAAGTTCCTGCATTTAAAAGAGGGGCAACGAAAACCAAACCAACATAAACATATCAGCACTTCCTACCTGAGATTTAGTTAGGTTAACTTTCATTATTCAGCCTAGTCTACATGAACAATATGCAAATAGTCACCTGTGCATTCTGATTACATGGTGCTGAACGTGTATATACAAATAAGGACTGTGCACTATATGAGGGTTATTGCCCACTCTTGTCCTAAGGCATCGGTTGCAATGAGCCCAAAGAGCTACTGAGGAGTGTTAGGAGCTCTGTATGTATGAGGAAGCTTTGCCCATCTTGTACATTTCACACCCAAAACATATTTATGTCCAAAGTAATTCTTTGTGAGTTGAGGAAAAAGGTTGGGGCAGCCAGGATTACATAATGGCAAAACTGCATTTCATACTGAACCCCCTCCTAAAGAAAAAGAAAGGGAAAGAATAAATTCAGAAAAAAATAATAATCACCTCCTAATAGGCTGCTTTGAAGAGATCACCTACACAACTTCCTGAACACTGAGGAGTCGAGCCAGTGCAAACCTAGAGTCCTCACCCCCCACTGAGTGGTGTTCGTGGTGCTGGAATGTACTCTATACAGATGACCAGAGGAGAAAGGTAAACAACAATCCTGTTACAAATATTCCAATCTACAACAGTAGCATGTTAGTGCAATAGTGTCACAAAGCTTGAGATCAATCAACCAACATCTAGTTGGATTTAAGGCCCCTTTCCCTGAGATGGAGCCCACATCAGACATTGCTCAGGTAGCCAATAACCTCAAATTAGATATGCCAGAGACCTAGAAAAAAATATTATTTTCTGCTAAAAGAACATGGCAATAAAATGATTCCTAATAACATTCGACTGTGCCCATAAAATCAGTGTTTTGCTCATCGAGAAATTCCCTCCTGCACCAGATAGGAACTAACCCAGACCCACAGCTAGGTTCTTCATACCAGGTATGACAGTGGCAGAAGAGAAGGTCACTTTCAAGAGAGAAAGAAATAAGCCCAGCATGACAGTTTTCAGACTTGAGTCTGGTAGTTTGCTCTGAACACAGTTAAGGGACACTCACCCAAGGAACATGACAGGAGTCCTGGAAAGACCATTTCTAACCCCAGTTCTTGGCGCCTGTCAAACATGGGATCTCCTTCCACACTAATGGCTTATTTTGGAAGTCATAATTTCTTCATGTTTCTTATGTGTGCAGAGATGGACTGCTATAATCTTCCTTTCACAGTGACTGAATAAATACTACAATATCCCTTAACCAAAATATCAATACAGCCACCCTCAATATGTAGGGGGATTAATCACAGGTCCCCAAGTCCATGAATGCTCAAATTCATTATTTAGAAGTTATAATATTTGCATGACACTTGGCATATCTCCTGCTATGAACTACAGATCATATCTCTCTCTCTCTCTCTCTCTCTCTCTCTCTCTCTCTCTCTCTCTCTCTCTCTTAATTGGGATTTTGTTTTTGTTTTTATTTTGTTTTGAGGATCTCACTGTGCAGTCCTCATTGGCCTAGAACTCTATATGTAGATCAGCATTATGGTTGGTTTTAATGTCAATGACCACCAGTCAATATCACTTAAATAGGGAGCCTCTCCAGAAGGATTGTTTTCATTGTTTCCATTGACCTAGGAAGACCCATCCAAGTGTGGACCTCACCTTCTGGCAACAGTCCAGACAGAAAAAACATAGCAGAAGAAAGATTATTTATTTGTCTCTTGATCTCTAGTCCTTTTCTCTTGCCACTGTGTTGATCTACTTGGTTGCTGCTGCTGATTCCTTTGAAGAGAACAGAACCAGCATTTTCAGGCTCCTCATAACAGGCTAAGGGCCAGTGTCTCTCCAAGAACCTTCCAGGTATTCAGTACTGGGTGATACTACTGAGATTTCCAGGCTTTTAAACTGATCAACCATTAGGTTGTTAGCTTATCCAATATTAGATATCTACATTGGAATGACTCTGACTGCTGAGGCATCAGCCTGGAGCCCCTAAAAAGTACTGGGCTCTCAGTCTCTTATTGTGAGACAATTTTAATGGAAGCTGACTTAATAAATTACACACATACACACACATGTACACATAATACATACACACATATGAGCATTCACTTTATTGTTTCTATTCCTCTAAAGAGCCCTGACAAATATAATTGTTCTGGTTTTGATGTCATAGAGATCCAACTGCCTCTCTGCCCTCCTCTCAGTGATGGAATTAAAGGCATGTACCACCACATCGGGTTCTAGCTTACTTGTAATAACTAATACAGTATAAATGCTATATAAGTCATTGTAGTTTTTAAAGTCTTATATATTCAGTGTAGATATGTGTGTATTCTCACATACTACTTTCTTCAGTTAAACTGTAGACGAGATTCTACAAACACAGAGAGTTGATTATACTCTTCAATATAAATTGTCACTTCTCATTGACTCTCAGGGCATTTCCAACTGAATTGGTCTTTGGAAAGGCTCTCATATTTTCATGGTCCATTCTTCCACAGATTAAATAGATTAATTCTTCTTTAGATTAAAATACCCTGGAATATGGGATAATATGTAGAAAAATGATATTGAATAAAATTCATAAGGTTTACTATTTTTCAGGCCATGAATTCAAAAGATAAAATTTGAAGTATTAAACACCATCCAGTGGGAAAGAAACTTAATTTATGATTTGTATCAGCCTTGAGGAAGTTTTTAATGCCTGCAGTAATAAAAAATGTAAAATATTGAAAAGCAGACACACTGAGATCACTCCTCAGCCTAAGCCACTTGTCATCGTAATATCTAACCTCGTTAGCATAATGTTCCACAGGTCTGGCCACTCAGAATAAGACAGGAGGAAGTGATAGCATAAAGCCACAACTTACACCCAACAAAGGAAAGAAATAGTAACCTCCATGGATTGTACAACTCTTGTAAATGGCAGCCAGTGTTTCCTAATCAGGAACTGTGATAAAAATCATAAATTCCATTGCTTCTTTGTTTTCAAAAATTGGATCTGACAAATGAAAAACAACCTTCCATATTTTCCATAGTCTTGCAAAGGACTAAGCCAAAAAAAAAATATTTTTCTGACCAGCAAATGTTCCTATGAATAGATTAGCCCACGATTGCAAGTTCACTTCTTTGAATTATATCTTGCATACAATCCCATTTTCTAATGACCTATTAGTTATCCAGAAATACAACATGTATTTTAATGGGTTAGGTGACCTTAAGGGAATCAATGCATCTCAAATAAATGCCTCAGGAGACTCTAGCTTATTGCACAGAAGGTAATTCTTTCCTGAAAAGGGAGCGAAGCTTTGTTTGAAATTAAGATTTGAAGATCATAAAAGGAATCGATTGAGCCAAGATGTTCTGTGTAATGTACGATCCATTGGAGGCAAATTAGCCTTTGCAGGCTACTTGAAGCATAAGATGAAAGACTGAACAACAGAAGCTTTGTTTACAACTCTCACAACTTCAGAACTTGTTAGAAGATGTGACCTGACAATGACTTAAAGCATGAGGCAGGAGAGAGACTATCTTGACAAAACTGAAAACTAAGTTCTGCGTTTATTGTAAATGCTGCCAGTTTAAAGCAATGTTCTGGTATGGACTACAGAAAGGCGGTAGAACAGACAGTATGAGAGAAACAGACTGGATTTCAAACAAATTAGAACCGTAACAATATAAACAACAAATTCATTTCCAGTCTCCATTCTGCAGAGTTAGCATCCCTTTGTGTTCTTGCTAGCAGGAACTTGCAAGTGATGTATCTGTATACTTTGGTGTGTAGATATAAGCACGTACACACAAGTGCCCTTGGAAGGCAGAGCCTTCAGAACCCCTGGAGTTGGAGCTGCAGGCACTTTGGAGCCACCTGATGCTGGTGCTTGGACCAACCTCAGGCTGTCTTCAGAAGCAGCACATATTCACATAAACTTATATGTTTTATACCTTGAGAACACTGACCATCTCCTGCTTTGCTCACTGATGACACACCACAGAATGGCCACTGCATAGGGCTTGCTTTCTTACTCTTACTCTCAAAACTAGTTATTCTCTTGTACACATTCCTAGATGCGTTTACAAAACTGGAAGCAAATGTCGGGGCGATCCCACACTTCTGTAAACCAGGACACTGAGAGTATTCAAAATCCCATTAACATCAATGTAGCTGAGGCACAACAGGGGTCATCTCAGTTCACTCTTCTCGAAGCATAACCTTGACCTTGACCCCAGGTTGTGCATATTTTAGCAGAGCTGAAAGCTGCTTGTGAGAGTCCCTAGCAGTGAAGCACACCCCTTTACCAAGCCCACATAATCTTAAATAGTGTTTGCTATTACTGCCCAATAGTGTTTCTTCACTGTCTTGATAAAATTCCCACTAGTTTGGAGGAAAGGAATGGGTATACACACATTTGCACTGGAAAGTCAGTGGCAAATCCTCTGACTGACCCTTTCTCCAGCCTGGCTCCACTGAGCCACTAGGGTAATCTGTAGAAATCAAAGCCTTACCAGGTCTGGCTTCGAGTGACACAGCCTCACTCCAGCTGCATCATTGCTTTGGTCTTCCCATGGTTTCTGCCAGTACTTAAACCACACATTTCAAGTGTCACAGTTGTTATAAATCGGGAGCTCTGCCAGCCTGCCTTTCACAGACACATTTCCAGAAACTTAGGTCATCATCCACCATCAAGTGAGGTACATTTCCATTGTCACTACAAGTTGTGTAATTTCACACCCTTTAAAAATGCCCTCTTGACAGTGCAACCCTTTCTATCTTTCTCTTCATCTCTGTCTTCCCATCTCTCTATCTCTGTTTCCCTTCTCTGTACATTTCTCTCTTATTTCTCTGTCTCTCACATGTCCTCACTCCGAGACAGCCTTACCTTCCATGTACCCAATTAACCTCTTGCATTCCATCTGTTTCATGGTGTGATTTCTTAGCATCAAGGTGCCTTTCACTTCTAAACCTAACAGCAGACCTAGTTCCTACTACAATAGTCAGACTAAAAGACTGACAGACATGCTTTAATAGATGACTTAATGCTCTCTACCAGAGTTCCAGAGTCTAGACCCATTTCAGACTAGAGATATGAGGCACCCTATGATTCCTATACCTACTTGGTTGATTGTAATATATACATTAAAGATGCAAGTAGGGACTTGCTTATATGAACATTTAGATCTGGGCTATCCCCAAAACATCATGGCTCTGGGGGAAAAAATGGCAAGCTCTTCATAAAAGAAGTGAGTGAGTAAATGCCACAATATATACACATTGCATTTCAGTTTGCTGTGCAGCCTACAGTTTTTGATATTAGCATGCTTCTCTCCCCAAGGAAAGAGATGACCTTACTTATCTTTGTTTAAAGACTGGATTATTTGCTAAATAGCTGTTGAATGAAGAGGGAAATAGCTTTTAAAAGGAGCTGGTTACTCCCAGAATAGTGTGTTTGTCTGAGTGGATGACTTCAGTTGATAAAAATGTGAAAACCCTCAAAACAGAAAAAGTAAGAAAATCTTGGGACTAGAAGGATTAAGGAATGGCTTTTCCTGTGTCCTGATATAACAAAACAGGTTCATCAACCTCCTCTGTCTGCACAAACACCCAAGATCAAATTTCTTGGACTGAGAATTGAAACAGCTGATGTTACCAAATCTCTCTCAAAATCACCAAAGAAACAGCTCACTCACCTCAAGTTCACTTCAGAATTCTCAGCTGTTGTCCATTGCCACCAAGATGCTTGTTCCACAGTTGTTTCCCACTTAGCTAGAGGTGTTAACATCACTAAAGGCTAACCTAAGTTTATATTTCTTGACTTTCAGAAAGTACCCAGACTTCCTGCTTTCCTCCTTTGCTCCTGATCTTTCTGCATTTCTTCACCACCACTACATACCCAGTGACTCACAAGCAAGCGCAGCCCAAATGCTGGAGGAGAAATGCCATACTGATGAAGAACTGAATGAAAATGACTGGACGTCTTCCATAGACAACTCATGAAAAAGACTCAGTCTGCAGCAAATTTCAATGAGGAAATATGAAATCAACAAAATCCAAGGAGGCCAACCACAGAGAATTGCTCACAGACACTACCTCTGAGCTCAGATACGTATGACAAACCTTGATTTTTCCCCAACTTGCTGAAGAAACATCTATCTTTTTCTTCAGGAGAGCTTCTTAAGATCTCACAAGTCATCCAACAATCCTGTTGACTCATTCTGACTTCATAGATAGCAGTTATAATTTATGAGTGTATATTTTTATAAGATTCCAGGAGAAAGTGATGCCTCTACAGAGGAACGGTAAGTGGCCAGCATATAAAGCAGAGCTTCTCAGAGTCTGTCCCTTGATTCTGACTTCAGTAGAAAGCTGACTGATTCAGAAACTCTGATATGGCCCCTAAATAGAAACGCCTACAAGTTTCCCAAGTGGTTCTGTTGTACACAGACTCCTCCTTGGTTGGTCCTGGGCATCCTTCCTGCTGCTAGCTGTTATCATGGAGAATTCCTGTCCTCTGTAAGCTCACTTCCTTGTATTAGACAGAGTTGGACTTACATCTGTGCTTATCATCTGGAGAAAGGGAAGAAACAAAACCATCACCCCACACATGCTAATTCACTCCAGCCTCCTTGAATGTCGAGCATTCTGAGTGGCTGGTGATGAGGCAGTGACGGACCCTATACCAGTCCACACCCTCACTCTGCAAATATCTATTTTAGCACCAGAGTCCTTAAATAGCATGTGGACTACAGATATGTTTCTTTTTTTTTTTTAAAGATTTATTTATTGTTATATCTAAGTACACTGTAGCTGTCACCAGAAGAGGGTGTCAGCTTTCTTTACGGATGGTTGTGAGCCACCATGTGGTTGCTGGGATTTGAACTCAGAACCTTTGAAAGAACAGTCAGTGCTCTTACCCGCTGAGCCATCTCTCCAGCCCTACAGATATGTTTCTCAGTGGAGAATAAATGTATTGAGATGTATGGCTTGCTAAAATAATCACATATTCACCAATATCCAAGGAAACAAAGTAATAAGCACCCAAGAAATTCTGCAGTTCGATAACTTCAGAACAGCATCTCAGTTACAGGACATGAAGCTGCGTGACCAGTGACAGACACTACGCTCAGCTGCTTGATCCACTGGAGCATATGATCCTCCCATACAATGTAAAGTTTATAATACCCATAATACCCAAGTAAATGCTGCTGCACCAAAGCTAAGGGGGAAAATTGAATGGTAATTGTGTCTTTGAGAAAGATAAAAACAAAACAATAAACAGATTGTAAATTTGAAAGGCTCTGGGGCTAGCACCTATTTTAGTGCATTAGAGTTACTTGTTTCATGCAATAACCCTAAACCTCAAACCCCGAAACTTAATGTCTTCAAACAATGATTTACTGATTTTTATATTCTTGATGATTGGTAATCTAAGTTCCTGAAGGCTTAGATGTTTGTTGATTGTATGATAGCTTGTCTATCTACATCATACTTGGCCCCTGGAACTGGCTATCAATGGGTGCACCTCTGTAATGGTCCCCATAAACACTCACACCTCAGGAGGGAAGTTGAGGATTTGAATACAATAATGATGTCATATTTCCAAGAAGGTAACAGTGGCTTCAGAAAGACCTACTCACCATTACTCGGATACTTGCCCTAGGAGAAAGCAAGCTTAAGTCAACCCAGATTCAAGGGGGTAGACACAAGAATATCAATACCATTGCAGAAGCATGTCTATAGGAAACAATTTGTGCATGCCATTATTATAATGATTGATCCCTTCATTTGTTCATAACAAGACATTTAAGAAGACAAAGAACTCCTAACTATGTGTCATTTAAGGAAACTACACTGAATATAATCCTAGTTAGAGTAAATATAAATCTCATTTTTATGCTCTGGTCTTGATCACTCTGAAATTTTCTCAGAACAAGCTTCTCATTAAATACCTTTTAATCTCGTAATTTGGCTGATGAAGTTCAAGGTGTCTGAGTAGAAATTTTGTTATTGCTCAGGCTTGCATCACTGAAATTATCTTCAACCTTTATCTAGCCAATTGCCAAAGGAGTGTATAATCATGCAGTTGGTAAGAGTTACTTAAATTTCAGATAGATTAATGCAGAAATTTGTCTTACTTCTGCATTATGTGTTACATATCACAATTTATTATTCTCAACTCTTCTCAACTCCTAGTCACTGTCCTTGCTATTCCTCCCCCAGAAAGCTTGTGAACTGGGTATTATATGTAGCCTGTTGATGATGGAGAAGCAAGGGTTGCATCATAAGCCTTATTTTAAATTATATATGTTGTCTTGTTTTCTTCCTATATTCTACTGGATCATCTTTCAAATTTTTCTTTGAAAATTATTACAATCTCTTTAATGCAATACTCAATATGCTACTTCATTTTATAACTAGCAGCATGTTATAAATGGCTAACTCAGGGCCATGGATGGAAGTTTTAAAAGAATTACCACAAACTCCATTATCAATATAATTACTATTTTGAAATGATAATTTTTAAAAATGTCTTATGCAAAAAAGTTGTGATAAACACTCTATGAATATTTTAGGTAAAGTTGTGACCCAGCAGACTCAAAACTGTTAAGCAAATACTGGACTAGATACTGATTTTAAATTTTTCATCACAAATTTTTAAATAGTCTTTATTTTAGGACAGTTTTAGGTGATGCTTAATGCTGAATGAAAATCACTAAGAGTTCCTATGTCCCTTAGCTTTTCCTTCATCAGTAACCTCCTAACACAGAGTTCTACACTAGCATAGCAGCAGCCTGTATCTGCTGTCAACATTACAGTTTATTATTGTGTGTTGTGTGGGTTTGGATCAATGTATGATGGCATGTACCTATTGAAAATGAAGCACTGTAGCTTCATAAAGAATCGTTTCATTGTCCTAAAGATCCTGTTCTACCTACTTACCCCCATTTGCACTAGCCAGTAATAACTGACCTTTACATTGTCTCTGGAATTTTGTCATTTCCAGAACGCTATAGTTGAAAACTTCCAAATTTATAGGCTTTTCAGACTGTCTTCTCTCAGTGATATATGTTTAAATTAACGCAATAGACTTTCTTTTAGATGCTGAGTAGGATTCTTTTCTATAAACCTCATCTTAGCTACAATTTTAATATGAATTCTCCAGTAGAATGTGGAATAGGGTAGGGACTGAACATAAGAAACTGCCTCTGGAATGGTGTAGTCCAAGAAGTGGAATAGGAGATCTGGTAATATAGATGCAAAGCCTGAAAACCAGAAGGGACAACAATATGAATCATAGTCCAAATGCAGCCAAAAGAAGGAGCAGCATGATATTTCAACTCAAACATTGGCAAAGAGAACAAATTCTATCTGTTACTATACTCTATTCAGGTCTTCTGTAGATGGGGTAAGGTCTACCATATTACAAAGAACAATTTGCTTTGCTCAGTCTTCCAATTCAAACATTAATCTCATCTAGAAGTAACTTCATAGGCATATTAAGATAATGTTTAAACAAGCATCTGTGTATCACATAACCTATCCATGAGTCAAGCTGACCAAAAATTTAACCAACATATCTACTCACTTCCAGTAGAGCATCTTGAATGTTCTAGGTTTGGGGAATTATGAATACAGCTTCTGTAAACATATATGTGCAAGTGTCTGTGTGAGCCTATTTTCAGCTCATCTGGGTAAATAACAAGCATGTTCCTTCTAAACGAACAATGCCATTTTGCATTCCTATCAGGAGAACTCTTACTGTATCACATGGGGAGCTTTTCTTTCATATTTTATACATTGCAGCAAAATATTACTTTCAAAAATTACTTAGGTTATTGTTATTGCCTTACATTTTGAGTTCAAAACCTACCTCCTGTTCCTTACCCCCTGTTCTTTTCCTGGCTCCTGACTTGATTACTTTAGGACAGAAACCATACATATTTTTAAGTCCATCCACATAATCCCAGAACAAGTTAAAAATGACTGTATAATGAACTTATTTAACCAAACTAAAATAATAGTTTAGTGTTGTCCACCTGAAATATGTTCTACACATTTACATTAGCCAATAGTTGGGTAAAACTATTTAATACAAAGCTTATTTTGTAAATACTAACTAGCTCATGTACATAGGATGAATACTTTTAGACAGGATACAAAAACACAGAATATATCCAAACACTATTGGCATCAACACACTCTGTGGACTGATAGATATTTTCTTAGGAGATCTGGTTGGCCAAGAGCTGCCTCCATTCTGCATAATTGTACTGTATATTGCTTGAACAGCACTATGGTTTGAAGTAATAATATATCCTCCATGGACTCATATGTTTGAATAGTTATTTCCTAGTTGGTGGTAATGATTAGAAAGTAGACTGTATCTGGAGGAAGTAGGTATCTGGGAACGGATGTTGAGATTTTATAGCTCAGCCCATGTCTTGTCCATTCTTTGGTTAAGTCTTCTAATATATGAGGTGAAGAATCCCAGCTATTTATTCCAATCATCATGGAAGTCCTTCCTGTCATACCATCTCTATGGGTGACTTTAACCCTTCCAACTAAGTGCCAAAGTGATGCTTCATTTCTTAAGATGTTTGTCAGGGATTTGGTCACAAAAACAAGAAATTGATTCACCCAGGAAGCAATTAGAATACAACTACACAAGTATACCTTCCCTGACTTCACCTTGCATTTTTACTACAATAAAAAATGAAACATTGTAATGTCAATCATGGTCAGATGAAGACCATCTATGTCCATTTACTACCCCTTACCTGGTTGAAAACCATACTATTCATTTACTGTTGTCTAGCACACATCATGTATTCTCTTTACTGGGTCTTGTCTATGTCTTACAGTCTAAGATTTTAAGTCTTGCAGTTTCAGGGAGGAAGTCCTTTAGTGAAGTTCTTGATAGATAGGTCTTCAAATTGATGTTGGACAAAACCCAGTTTTCTTTTTTTCCTGTCTTTCCAGAGGGGAATGGGATATGGATTTGCTCTGCAATTCCATTGGTGATATAATAATGTGATTCAATAAAAGTGCCTGGCAGCCTCTCTTCGGTATGGCTACGTGTCACTATGGTTTACTATTTAAAGTTCAAAAAGTAAAGTTCAATTTGGTAGCAACTTTTTTGATTTGTTCCAATGGCTTTTCTGTGTGTTTATTTGTTTGTGTTTGTTAAAAAATTATCATAAAATTACAAAGTTTCTGTAAGGCAAAGGACACAGTTAAAAGGACAAAACGGCAACCATCAAATTGGGAAAGGATATTCACCAACCCCACATCTGATAGAGGGCTAATATCCAATATATACAAAGAACTCAAGAAGTTAGACCCCAGGGAACCAAATAACCCTATTAAAAAATGGGGTACAGATCTTAACAAAGAATTTTCACCTGAAGAAATTCGGATGGCCGAGAGGCACCTTAAGAAGTGCTCAACATCATTAGTCATTAGGGAAATGCAGATCAAAACAACCCTGAGATTTCACCTTACACCAGTCAGAATGGCTAAGGTCAAAAACTCAGGAGACAGCAGGTGTTGGCGAGGATGTGGAGAAAGAGGAACACTCCTCCACTGCTGGTGGGGCTGTAAGATGGTACAACCACTGTGGAAATCAGTTTGGAGGTTCCTCAGAAAACTGGACATGACACTTCCGGAAGACCCTGCTATACCTCTCCTGGGCATATACCCAAAGGATTCCCCAGCATGCAATAAAGACACATGCTCCATTATGTTCATAGCAGCCTTATTTATAATAGCCAGAAGCTGGAAAGAACCCAGATGCCCCTCAAAGGAGGAATGGATACAGAAAATATGGTATATTTACACAATGGAATACTACTCAGCAATTAGAAACAATGAATTCACAAAATTTTTAGGCAAATGGTTTGATCTGGAAAATATCATCCTAAGTGAGGTAACCCAATCACAAAAGAATGCACATGGAATGCAATCTCTGATAAGTGGATATTAATTAGCCCAGAAGCTCTGAATACCCAAGGCACAAATCGCATATCAAATGAATCCCATGAAGAAGTATGGAGAGGGTCCTGATCCTGGAAAGGATTAATCTAGCATGGGAAGGGAATATAAGGACAGAGAAAAAGGAGGAAGGTGATTGGAGAATGGATGGAGAGAAGAAGGTTTATGGGACATATGGGGAGGGGGGATCCGGGAAAGGGGAAATCATTTGGAATATAAACAAAGAATATAGAAAATAAAAATATTTTTTAAAAAATTAGCTTTATTTTAAAAGGCCAGCCATTTTTTTTGGTATGGTTTTTCTCAAGTTTATAGACACTGAAATGTTGATCAGATTGACTTAAAATATATTGAAACCTGGTAAAACTTACAAAGTTGTAATATTAAAAAAACCCAAAATAGCCATTAACCATAATAGCTAAATGTAAGGCATTGGGTGATATCTAGAAATAAGAGTACAAGCTATAATCCCAGCAACTGGGAGACTGAGGCATGATTACCGTGATTCTTGTGCCAATTGGGTTATGTGACACCATATCTAAAACCAAACAAAACTAGAAAAGTGAAGACCATTGATGTGTGTGAATAGGATGAGATGCCTCATGACTGCACAAAGACAGTGAAGGCTGAATGACACTAAGTTCTCTGATCTTTGTGTAGAGCACAATTCCCAGGACAACAAACAAAACCAAAAATACTACATAACAACAAAATGGTGGTTTCAAATTATTATATACAGATTGTCAGTATTTTCTGGTAGTCATTATATCTACAAAGGAATAAGCTTATGGGGTGGCCAATCTAGGGCATAAATAAAGAAACACCACTACCACTAATATTAATTTACATCCTATATAGATAGTAGAGGATATTGATATTTTCCTAATTAGATTTGCAATGCAGAGTAGGTTGCTGTTGTGTGGCTAAGTATGAGTACAGAAATAAGAAAGGTAGATATGACAGTCAGATCTGCATATTGTCAAAGGAGATTTAGAGAAAGAAAGGCAAATCACTTGGGCCATGTTCTGAAATGGGAAATTGCTTGATAATACATTAGAAGGATAGGCACATTAGCTGGGTGTATTTAATTTTATTCACTCTTCAGATAACTGAGACTTTCCAGCCAAAAGACAATGTATCATAGGATTGTAGAAACTGGTATTTGCAGATATCAAAAAGAATGCCAGCTACCTAGAAAGATGTAGATTTGGTGTCAGTTTCTGCCTGTCTACAGCCTTTTTCATGCTGTTTCCATGTAAACTGATGCTAGATGGGTGAGGAATAGTAGAATTAGGGGTTTTATTTCATTATTTCAGACGAAATCTTGGACCCCTTCTTGGCACTCATCTGAAACTGTTCTCCTTAGCAACATAATTGATACCACTGGCCTGTATGCTAGGAGCTGAGAACAAGAACTCACACATGCTTGATTTAGAAGACAGAAACTGTAGATGGGTTATAATTCAAATGGACATAAGGAAGAGCAGAAGCGTATCTTACCATCTCAAAGATCCAGATAAGAAGTGTTTTTTTCCACTTCAAATAATTGAATTAAGAAATAAAATCCCTAACAGCTACCATTTGGGTTGTAGCTAATTCCAGGTATAGTCAAACTAATAACCAAGAATAGCCTTCATAAGTCCACATCTTGTTCAACTGACACTCAATCATATCTTCTGCTATGCTTGATTTCAAAATGAAAACAATAACCAGGTTATAAAAATGTCTAACCATATTATTTTTATAATAAAAGAGGTTCATTTCCAATATATTTACAGTTCAGTGTTGATGAGTTTCCCCTTATTTTTCCTTTATTTATCTTGTTTGCTTATTTTTTATTTTATATTGATATGTTCTTTATTTACATTTCAAATGATTTCCCCTTTTCTGGCTCCCCACTCCCCGAAAGTCCCATAAGCCCACTTCCCTCCCCCTGTTCCCTCATCTACTCCTTCCCACTTCCCTGTTCTGGTATCCCCCTATACTGCTGCACTGAGTCTTTCCAGAACCAGGGGTCACTCCTACGTTCTTCTTGGACATCATTTAATATGTGGATTATGTCTTGGGTATTCAACTTTTCTAGGCTAATACCCATTTATAAGTGAGTACATACCATGATTAATCTTTTGAGATTGGGTTACCTCACTTAGTATGATGTTCTCCAGCTCCATCCATTTGCCTAAGAATTTCATGAATTCATTGTTTCTAATGGCTGAATAGTACTCCATTGTGTAAATATACCACATTTTTTGTATCCATTCCTCCATTGAAGGACACCTGGGTTCTTTCCAGCTTCTGGCTACTACAAATAGGGCTGCTATGAACATAGTAGAACATGTGTCCTTATTGCATGCCAGGGAATCCTCTGGGTATATGCCCAGGAGTGGTATAGCAGGGTCCTCTGGAAGTGTCATGCCCAAATTTCTGAGGAACCACCAGACTGATTTCTAGAGTGGTTGTACCATCTTACAATCCCACTAGCAGTAGAGGAGTGTTCTTCTTTCTCCACATCTTCACCAATACCTGCTGTCTCCTGATTTTTTTGACCTTAGCCATTCTGACTGGTGTGAGGTGAAATCTCAGGGTTGTTTTGATTTGCATTTCCCTAATGATTAATGATGTTGAACATTTGTTAAGGTGTTTCTCAGCCCTCAAAAGTTCTTCATGTGAAAATTCTTTGTTTAGCTCTGTACCCCACTTTTTAATAGGGTTATTTGGTTCTCTGGGGTATACCTTCTTGAGTTTTTTGTATATATTAGACATTAGCCCTCTGTCAGATTTAGGGTTGGTGAAGATCCTTTCCCATTCTGTTGGTTGACGTTTTGTCCTTTTGACAGTGTCCTTTGCTTTACAGAAACTTTGTATTTTATGAGGTCCCATTTGTAAATTCTTTATCTTAGAGCATAAGCAAGCTATTTGTGTTCTATTCAGGAACTTTCCCCCTGTGCCCATGTCCTCAAGGGTCTTCCCCAGTTTCTTTTAACTATCCTACACAATCAAAAACACATTATATTTTTCATGCAGGCCATAATTTTCACGCCAAACATTATATAGCTATCCCTTGAATAACAACAAACACATAAATTTTGAATACGTAGCAATGTCCTATGAGAGACATTCTTTTATTATGTCAAATATCAAAATTATAATAACTGATATTCCCTTAATTGATGTTATATTACATATTACATGATAAAATGTTGAGGTAGAAAACTCAAATATCATATACAGTTACAAAACCCAGATACTATTATCGATGCCCACAAGTGCTTGCTGACTGGAGCTGGATATAGCTGTCACCTGGGAGGCTCTGCTAGTGCATGACAAATCCAGAGGGGGCCACTCTCAGCCAGCCATTGAACTGAGCACAGGGTACCCAATGGAGCAGCTAGAGAAAAGGCCCAAGGAGCCAAAGAGGTTTGCAGCTCCATAGGAGGAACAACAATATGAGTCACCTAGTATTCCCAGAGCTCCCAGGGACAAAACAATCAACCAAAGAGTACACAAGGGAGTTACCCATGGCTCCAGACACATCGGCAGCAGAAGATCATCTTAGACACCAAAAGGAGCAGAGGCCCTTGGTCCTGAAAGACTTGATGCTATAGTGTAGAGGAATACCGAGGCAGGGAAGCAGGGCAGGGTTAATTGGGAAAGGGGAGATGGCTTATAGGATTTTCATGGGAGGGAGGAACCAGGAAAGGGAATAACATTTGAAATGTAAATAAAGAATATAACTAATTAAAAAAAAGAAAATTCAAATATCTTTATAAACATACTCTTAACAAAAACTACAGAAAAGGTCATGCCGTGCCTATTATAATCCTCATTTCTCCTACTGGTTCCATTAGATTCTGGATGAAGGCTCTCTGGTCTCTTTGAAGATGATTATGGTAGGCTCCAGGTGCAAACACTCTGTAGGCAGGATAAACTATAGGTCAAAGATTTTGTGAATGGGTTGATGTCCCAATCCATCCACTTGAGCCCCTTACCTATTTACAGATCAGTTCAGGTTCAGTGTCCCCCTTACTGGGGGTCTTTGCTAGGGTTCTTCTAATAATTCCATCAAAATTCCAATGCACTGGGTTTCTACATTGGTCTCCAAATGCACCCAAATACAGCTATTTCTCCCACTGTTTTCTTTCTGCTCCCACACTACCTAATCACAATCCCATCTGGCTCCTTGTTACTTAGCTTCTCTAAATATGTGGATTGTAGCAAGATCATCTGACACATTAAAGATAATATCCTGATAAAAGTGAAAATATACCATGTTTGTCTTTTGGGGTATGGGTTACCTCAGGCAGATAATTATTTCACTATAAATTTCATGAAGTCATTGTTTTGAACAATTGATTTATAATTGATTACATAAATGTGTAAATTTACTATATTTTCCTTATCCATTCTTTTTCTTTTTTCTTTTCTTTTCTTTTTTTCTTTTTCCTTTTCTTTTTTTTTTTTTTTAGATAGTTTCTTTATTTACATTTCAAATGTTATCCCCTTTTCTGGTTTCCTCTCTGAAAATCCCCTATCCAATCCTCCTTCCCCTGCTCAACAACCCATACACTCCCACTTCCTTGTCCTGGCATTCTTCTATACTGGAGTATCTAACTGATACTCTTCTATCAGGTTCAGTGTATCTGGATTTATGTTGAGGTTTTTGATCTGTTGGATTTGAATTTGTGCACAGCGACAGATATGAATCTATTGCATTCTTCTACGGTTGATATCCAGTTAGACCTGCACCATTGGTTGAGGATGTTTTATTTTTTTCTTCCTTGTATATTTCTGGTATCTTTATTAAAGACAGGTATCTATACGTGTGTGGATTTATGTCTGCATCTTTGATGTTTCCATCAATCTGCCTGTTTGCCAATGTGACATGGTTTTTATTACTACAGATCTGTAGTACAGCTTAAAATCAAGGATGGTGATATCTCTGGAAGTTCTTTTATTATATAGGATTATTTTACCTAATCAGGGTTTTTGTTTGTTTTCCATATGAAGTTGAACTTTGTTCTTTCAAGGTATGTAAAGAATTGTTACAATTTTGATGGGGATTGAATTAAATCTATACATTACTTTTGGTAGAATGGATACTTTTACTATGTTAATCCTACTGATCATTGTTTTTCCAAGCTTTGGATAAATTCTTTAATTTCTTTTCTTCAAAGACTTAAAAGTTCTTATCAAGCAAGACTTTCACTTGCTTAGTTAGAGTTACCCTAAGATATTTTACATTATTTGTGGCTACTGTGAAGGAGTGTTCTCATTTCTTTCTCAGCCTGCTTGTCATTTGTATATAGGAGGCCTAGTCATTTTCTTTTACTTATATATCCATCCATACTGCTGGAAGTGTTTATCAGCTGTAAAAGTTCCCTGGCATAATTTTTTAGGTCACTTATGTATCATATTATCTGCTAATAGCAATACATTAAATTCTTCCTTTCTAATTTGTATCCCCTTGATTTTCTTTAGTTCTTAGCTTTAATTGCCCTAGCTCTACTATGTTGAACAGATATGGAGAGGACATCCTTATCTTGTTTCTGATTTTAGTGAAATTGCTCTGAGTTTCTCTCCATTTAATTTGATGTTGGCTATAGGCATGCTTTAAGTTATCTTTATTTAGGAATATCCTTTGTATCCCTGATCTCTCTAAGACTTTTATCATGGTGTGGTGTTGGATTTGTGAAAAGAGTTTTCGCCATCTAATGATATGATCATACAGTTGTTTTCTCTCAATTTGTTTATATGGTAGAATATCTTGACAGATTTGTCAATGTTAAACCATCCCTGCATCTCTGGGATGAAGTCTACTTGAATATGGTAGATGATGTTTATGGTTTGTTCTTGGATTTGGTTTGTGAATGTTTTATTATTTTTGCATTAATGTTCATTAGTGAAATGGGTCTGTATTTCTCTTTGTTGACCCTTGTGTAGTTTGTAGGTCAGAGTTACTGTGGCCTCATAAAATGAATAATGTTTCTATTTTATGCAATAATTTGAGGAGCTTTGGAATTATCTCTTCTTTGAAAGACTGGTAGAATTCTATACTAAAATCATCTTGTCCTTGGCTTCTTTTGGTTGGGAAAGTTTCAATGACTGTTTCTACTTCCTTCTGGGATATAGTTATGTTTAAATTGTTTGTCCATTCTTGATTTAACTTTGGTAAGTAATATAGATCAAGAAAATGTCTACTTCTTGTAGATTTTCCAATTTTGTCTAGTACTGGTTTTGAAGTATGATCTAATGGTACTTTAGATTTCCTTGGTATCTGTTGGTATGTTTCAGATTTTGTTAATTCTGAAATTCTTTAAGTTAGTTTGGATAAGGGTTTGTGTATCTTGTTCATTTTCGAATGACCAACTTTGTATTTCACTGATTCTTTGTTCTTTTCTATTTTTTATTGCAGTCCTCATTTTGATTTTTTTTCTGCCATCTACTCCTTTCAGATGTATTTGCTTCTTTTTGTTCTAGAGTTTTCATGTGTGATATTAAGTAACTAGTAAGAGATCCCTCTAATTTCATTATGAGGGCACTAAGTGCTATGAACATTTCTCTTAGCACAGCTTCCATTGTGTCCCATAAGTTTGGGTGTGTTGTGCCTTAATTTTCATTGATTCCCAAGAAGTTTTTAACTTATTTATTTTTGCCTTGATGAAGTTGTCATTAAGTAGAGAGCTGTTCAGTTTCCATGTATTTGTAGGCTTTTTGTTGTTCCTGTTGTTGAATTCCAGTTTTAATTCATGGTGGTCTCATAGGATACAAGGGGTTATTTTGAATTTATTGTATCTGTTCACACTTGATTTATGACCAAGTATGTGGTCATTTTGGGAGATTGTTCCATGACTTGCTGAGAATAAGGTTTACTTTTTTGTGTTTGGGTAAACCATTCTCTATATAACTATTTTATTGATAATGCCTGTTAGCTCCATTATGTCTCTTTTTACTTTTTGTCTGCCCATTTGTTAGTGGTGTATTAAAGTCTCCCACTATTAATGTGAGAGGTTCAATGTTTGATTTAAGATTTAGTAATGTCTTTTACAAATGTGGGTGCCCTTGTGTTTGGGGCAAAATGTTAAGAATTGAAATATCATCTTGGTAGATTTTTACTTTCATGATAATGAGATAACCTTCTCCATCGCTTTTGATTAATTTTTGTTTGAAGACTATTTTCTTATATATTAGATTAGCTACACTAGCTTTCTTCTCTGGTTCATTTGCTTAAAATATCTTTTTCAACATTTTATTCTGAAGTAATGTTTATTTTTGATTACATGTTTCTTTCATGCAGTAGGAGGATGGATCCTGTTTTCCCATTCATTCTGTTAGTCTGAGTCTTTTTTATTGGAAAATTGAGTACATTGATATTGAGAGATATTAGGCACAAGATTATTAATTTTGTATTTGTTGGTAGTGTGTGTGTATGTGTGTGTGTTTACATTCTTTGGGATTTGCTGTCATGTAATTACTTAGTGCCTATATTTTCATGGATGTATTTAACCTCTGTGGTTTGGAGTTTTCCTTCTAGTACCTTCTGTAGGGCTATGTTTATGGATAGAAATGGTTTAAGTTGGACTTTGTCCTGAAATGTCTTGTTTTCTCTATTTATGCTTGTTGAGAATTTTGCTGGGTATAGTAGTCTGTCTGGGTTGGCATCTGCAGTCTCTTAGAATCTACAAAACATCTATCTAGACCCTCTGGCTTTTGGAGACTCCATTTAGAAGTAGGGTGTTAACTCTAAAGTTTATATATATATATATATATATATATATATATATATATATATATATATATATATATATATATATATATATATATCTTAGCCTTTTCCCCTTGCAGATTTTTTTTTGTTTTTTTGTTTTTGTTTTTGTTTGTTTGTTTGTTTGGAGACAGGGTTTCTCTGTATAGCCCTGGCTGTCCTGGAACTGACCCTGTAGACCAGGCTGGCCTTGAACTCAGAATCTGCCTGCCTCTGCCTCCCAAGTGCTGGGATTAAAGGCGTTTAACACCACTTCCCGGCACCTCGCAGATTTTAATGTTATTTTTCTTTTCTGTTTAGTGCTTTATTTCTTATGTGGCACAGTCCACATAATAATTTCCCAGAATTCCCTCAGTTTGTGTTCCCCACCCCCATCTATTCCATTTATTCCCATCTATTTCCATTTTCAGGTCTTAAATGGTTTGCTTCACCTGGTTAACTCCTGCTGCCCCTTGGCTTTCTTACTATTCTCAAGAGATTTATTGATTTCCTCCAAGTTTTTGTTTGTCCTGTCCTCAATTTCTTTAAGAGATCCCTCCCCCCTTTTTACAGACCGGTATCATTTTTGTTAAGTTGATTTGAAAGTCATGTTCTTGTGATTCAGCTGTATTGGAATAGTCAGGTCTTGTTGTGGTAGGATAGCTGTGCTCCAGTGCTACAATATCACCCTGGCTGTTGTTGTGTTCCTACACTGGCACTTAGGCATCTGGGTTTGGGATTATCATAGTCTGGATACTGATTTCTGAGTTTGTCTTTGTCAGGTTTTGTTCCCTAGTTTTTTGTTTGTTTGTTTTCCCCCCTCTTTGGTCTTCTCTTCTATATAGCCTGGATTTCTGGCAGCAAGCATGACTTCTGATCCAGTAGAGTATCTCTGTTGAAATTGAGGGCTAGTTTTCTGGCAGTTATCTTGGTCTTTGGGCATGGAGTCATGGACCACCTGTGTTTCTGAAGGCCCATGTGGTCTCTGCTCCAGCAGGTAGTCTATGCCAGAGTTCACCTGTCTGTTTTTCTGGCTTGCTTGGTCTGGACCTGTTCTTTAAGTTGTTGTGGCCTCTACCAGGAAAGCTGTTCTACTGACTAGTCTGGCCTGTATTTGGGTAACAGGTGTCAGCTGAAGTTAGGGGTAAGAGCATGGTAGTGGGAAGAAGGGGGGCACTGGAATAGGTCTTTGGGAATGGAGTTTTAGATCTAGGAAGAGGGGGAGTTTGCAGGCAGATGGTCACTCACCTCTTCTTCTGACTGATGTGGCATGCACCTGATTGTGATGGGCTGTCCTTAATGTACTGAACCACTCTATGGTTCCAGATTTGTGCAAGCAATATCACATTGCCAGGTTTTGTACAGAGCCATATTGGGGCAGTCTTGCACTTGGTCAGAGTTTGACTTTGGTCAAGGTTAACTTCTCCCAGTTAGCCAGGATCCTGCTCCACCTAGGGTGGAGCGCTCGAAGTAAAGGTTAAGTTCATTGTTCCTCCAGGTATAAGAATCCCTGAATTAAACAGGTGACCCACCCAGCTGCCGGAGCAGTCAAGACGAAGACCTCCAAGAGAAGCTAGACAACTTCCACCGGAACTCAGCCTAGAGTCTGGGGGGAAGGGTTTGCCCAAACTGTTAAAAGTTCCGGCGCCATTAAAGTTTACGGCTTTGATCAGTGAACATTGACTTGGCCGCGCTTTCTTTTCGCCCCTCTTCCCTATAACCCCAAGATTCTCTCAACAGGTAACCCGATTTACATGTGGCTGCGGGCAGCTACAAGGTTTCCCTTGCACTTCTGACTTCCAACATAACCTTTCTTACCACCATTATGGGAAAGCAATCCAATTTCTCCTTGGTAATCTAGATCAATCACTTCCAACACTGTCATTCCTTTATCTATTGGCTTAATGGCCTCAGAAGCCCAAAGTGGACAGGGCAAGTGTGAGCTTTGATTTCAATGGAATGCTTGTTGTGGCTCCAGGTACAAGTACTCCCAGCAATGGAACCAAAACTTCTAGGACAACAAAATGTAAGGTTTTGGAACAGGGAACCAAATTTTTCCTGGAGGATGACTAGGAAAAACAGTAAACTATTTGCTTTTCAGACCCTTGATTTTTGGACTCATGGAATCTGGCTATAGGGAAAACTGTACCAAATAACAGAAACTGATTCAATCTAGCCCCAGCCCTACAAATTGCTTCCAGTTATTTAGCACTGTAACTGTATATTTGAAAGGACATTCTGTCTACTAGGCCAGATGTTTCAGCATGATGGGGAACATGGTAAGAACAGTGAATTCCGTGATCATGGGCCCATTGTTGCACATCTTTGACTGTGATGTGAGTTTCTAGGTCAGAAGTAGTACTGTGTGGAGGTATACTATGACAGTAATTACGATTTTAGATAAGTCTACTGATGGTAGTTTTGGCAGAAACATTATATACAGGAAAGGTACATATATACCAGAATAAGCATCTACTCCAGCAAAGACAAAGTGTTAACCTTTTCATGAAGGAAATGGTCCAATGTAGTCAACCTACAACCAGGTCACTGGCTGGTTACCTGGGTATTGGTGCCATATCTGGGACTGGGTGTTGATTTCTGCTGTTGGCAGATCTGGCACTCAGCAGCAACTACTGCCAGGTTAGCCTTGGTATTTAGTAGAATATATTGTTGATCCAACGAGTTACCCCATCTGCCACCTTGCCACTTTGTTCATGGAATCATTGGGCAAAGATAGGGATGACTAGGAAAAGAGGCTATCCACAGAATGGGTTTTCTTCTTTCTTTCTTTCTTTCTTTCTTTCTTTCTTTCTTTCTTTCTTTCTTTCTTTCTTTCTTTCTTTCTTTCTTTCTTTCTTTCTTTATCTTACATATGTGAGTACACTGTAGCTGTCTTCAGACACACCAGAAGAGGGCCCCAGATCACATTACAGATGGTTGTGAGCCATCATGTGGTTACTGGGAATTGAACTCAGGACCTCTGGAAGAGCAGTCAGTGCTCTTAACCGCTGAGCCATCTCTCTAGCCCGAATGGGTCTTCTTATGAACTTGTTTCCTGAACTCTTCCTCAGCTGAAGTCACCTTTTGATGAGCATTTACATGGGACACAGGAATCTTAACATGGTTCACCTATCTAAAAAGATCTAGCCACCCACCACTTCTTTCTCAGATGTCTTTCTCACCATTTATACAATCATGCTCTTTCCAAGTCCCCAGCCATCCAGCCAAGTCATTGGCTACAGCTATGAATCAATCAACAATCCAACATCTGGCCTTTTCTCCTTCCAAACAAAATGGCCATCATGCGTACTCCCTGAAGTTCTGACCAGTGTGAAAACTTCCTTTTGCAAGTGTCTTTCAGGGTTGTCCCAGAAAGGGTAATTCTTCAGCTGTCCATTTCTGGGTGGCACCTCTGCATAAAGAACGATAAGTAAACTAGGCCTAGTCTTCCCTTCCTCTGTCAAATAATCATAGGACACACACCATGAAGCTATAGGTGCATGCATGGCAGCAGATGGCATTGTAATGGTAGTAGAAACCATAGGCATTTGGGTAACTGCATGTAACTTGATTGTGCCTTCATAATCATTTCAGGTCCAATCATATATATACCACTTCCATGGATAATGGGATTGCTTTTGTACACATGCTTTGTGACTTGGTGAGTCACATAACATCTAGCTTCTGATAGGATGATCAGGTTGCATGGTAACTTTATGGTCAATTGTCAAATGTTCAGTTTTGACTAAGCCCAATAATAGGCCAAGAGCTTTAACTCAAAAGGAGTACAGTTATCTGCAGATGATGACAGTGCCTTGCTTGAAAATCCCAAAGGTCTCTTCTGTGATTCACCTATAGGGTCCTGCCAAAGGCTCCAAACAACATCCATCTCTGCCACTGCCACTCCAAGTTCCATTGGTCTGCTGGGTCATATGGTTCAAATGGTAGAGTAGCATGTACAATAGCTTGGGCTTGCTGAAGCGCCTTCTCCTCTCCAAGACCCACTCAAAGCTAGGAGTTTAACGAATAAATTGATATATGGGCTGCAGAAACACATCCAGATAAGGAATCTTGCTATCTTTTGAATCTAAATAGACTCACTAAATAAATGTTTCTTTCTTGGTAGCGGGAGGGGTCAATTTTAGTAACTTGTTCTTTACCTTAGAAGGGATTTCTCTTCATGCACATTACTGCACTCCTAAGAATTTCATTTTGATGGCCCTTGAATTTCGGTTGAATTTATTTCTGATCTTCTGATTCAAATGTGTTATTACCAAGTTGGTGTTATTACCTCCTGCTGATTTGATTAATTCAGCATAACGAAATCAATACAGTGAAGCAATGTGGTATACAGTGGAAGAGATCCCTTTAAACTAAGTTATGACATCACGCTGAAGAGTTAATATATCCTTGAGGCAAAACTTTTGGCATACTGCTATCCTTGCTTGCTTATAAACAGGTAACAAGAAACTGGAATTTGCTAGATCAAAAGCTGCATGCTCTGTTTCAGATGTTAATTTGCCGAAATAAGGACACCATATCTGGTACAGCAGTTGTAATTTGTCACTTTCATTCTCCACATTCAGTCTTCTGCACTGGCCAGATAGGAAAATTAAAAGGAGATGTGGGAACCACCTCTCTTGCATCTTCCAAGTCCTTAATGGTGGCAATAATTACCTTAGAGGTATGATACTGGTTTTGAGTCACCATTTTCCTGGCAGAGGCAGCTCTAAAGGCTTCCATTCAGCCTTTCCAACTATAACAACCCTCATTCTACAGATCACAGAACCATTGTGAAAATTCTGGGACTGGGAAAATAACTACTGGATGAGTTTAGAGACCCGGAGGACCTTGTTTGAGTTGGACTTTGGACAAAACTCCATGAATCTTCTGCCTTTTATAGGCCCCTACTTTAACTGGAAGGCCACAGTGTTTCTTGGGGTCTCGTGGAATTAGCACAATTCAAAACCAGTATCTAATAGTTCCTGGAACGTTTGATTATTTTCTTTCTTAGTGTAGTTACCTTTGTAATAGGCCATAGGTGCCACTGGGGAAGGCCTGAGGAAAGATTACATCCTCCAGACAGGAACTGAAAAAATGGCAGGAATGTAGAGGCAGGAGCTGACAAGGGCAATATCTTGTGGGGGGGGATCTGGGGGGAGGAGTGCTGCCCCCATATCAATCTGTAGTTAAGAGAAAACTCTTCATGTTTGCTTATAGCCCAATCTTAGGGAGTCATTTTCTCTACTGGAGTTCCCTCCTCTCAGATGACTAACATTAGTCATCTTGACATAAAATCAGCCAGCACAGGGTGCATATACATACCTCAAAGATCCTGATTAGAAGTTGATCTTCCTAGCCTGGTATGGTGGCACAAACATTTAATCCTGGCACTCAGAAGGCAGAGGAAGGTGAATATCTGAGCCAAAGTTCAGCATGGCATATAGAATGAGTTTCAGAGAGATCCAGGATTACAAACATAAACGCTGTCTTGAAAGCAAAAAATAACCACCAGCATACCACCTCCCCCCAAAAAAGAAGTAGGCACTCCCGCTTTAATTGATTTAAATAGGTGGAGAGAAGAAGGTTTATGGGACATATGGGGAGGGGGGATCTGGGAAAGGGGAAATCATTTGGAATGCAAACAAAGAATATAGAAAATAAAAATATTAAAAGAAAGAAAGAAAGAAAGAAAGAAAGAAAGAAAGAAAGAAAGAAAGAAAGAAAGAAAGAAAGAAAAAGACTCTCACATGTGTAGCCAGCGTGGCTTTCAGTTAATTCCAGATGTAGTCAAGGTGACACTAAAGAATAGGCACCTCAGAAAGTTAAACACACACACACACACACACACACACACACACACACACACACACAAAGTTTCCTTTATTCAAGCTAAATATCTAACTAGATAGTAAGGCCTGACAGAGACCTTAGAAACTGTGACCTGGTGACGACGGTCTCATCTCTCATGCTCAGGACACACAGCTATCTCACAATGGTACTAACCAACCTGCTCACACACTCTTTTTCTTCTTTTTAAATTCTTCATGTCCACTTTTCTTATATGGAAAAAAAAGAGGGAAACTGCAAAAAAGTCTCACTAGGTCACATTCTCCCATGAGTCAGTGTGTCTTCACTCTGACAGCCTTGTTTCTCAAACAACTAGAGTTGTTTTTAAAAAGGTGTTCATTGCCACATTACATTCAACAGAGAATACAGTGGCACGAAAATGGCTGTCTCATATATGTGAGGAGAGGGAGCTGCTTCAAGCAAAACTATTAAGAATGGTCTCACTTCCCACTCCAGAAGTGGGGTTATGTGTCAAGGCTTTCACTACTGCAGAACACTGCACTTGGAACCAGTAGAACAGTTGAAGAGCAAGCTCTGAAAACCACAAAAGGAATCTGCTCCCATGTGGGAAAACTCTGGGCAGTTAGCCACTTACCCACTCACCCAAAGAATAAGAGCTTTGTCTTTCTCATTAATGGTCTTTTACACAGAGTAGCACATGGATCATTTCACATACTCACCCCCTCCCTCAAAAAACCTTAGAGTATACAGGCTCTGTCATTGTCCTTGCTCAAAGTGCTTACAGTTCATATTATAGAAAAAGATGAATTGTTCTTTCCTCCAATTCATCCATATAAAAGATTCTTTGTGAAAGGTGTTACTCTTAAAGTGCTTGGTAAAAGTAAAACCTAATTGGGATTCTCGTTTCGGTCAGAGGCAGCTGATTTCACCTATATGCTTCACTGAAAGAAAGTCAGTCATCAAAACCAAATGTGGCTGCATGGAGACGTGGTGAGTTGCTTATGTAATCCTAGCAATCAGAAACCTGGTGCAGGAGGACTGTTGTGTTCAAAGTCAGCCTGGCTCAGAAATGAAAAGCGAAAAGTATGGAGACACAATGTGGGGTGAGGAGGGAGAGGTAAAAACACTTAGAATATGTTTACGCTCTATGATTGACTATTCCAAGTCTTGAGATCACTCCAAGGAAACAGCTCAAAGGAGGAGGAGGAAGAAGAAAGAAGGAATGAGGAGGAGGAGGAAAAGGAGGAGGAAAGAAGGAAGGAAAGAAAGAGGTTCTTCATGAAGATGTCTGGTACAGCATTATTATTGACTGTAAAAAGCATATCACTTTAGTAATTTAGCAAAGCAGATGGTCTTTCATCTGCTTGAGTCAAGAATCAGTATGTCAGCTATGAAGACACAGAAAGCATAAGAACTTGCAATCACCAATGAGCAGAATATAGAATGCTTACATACATATGTACACAAAGACAAACTCAAGGGAAACAGAACAACAACAACAACAAAAAACAAATATTAGGACGACAATGTTTGGTTCCTACTTAATGCTTGTAGTCAGCCTCTTCCTTTAGTGACATTACAAAGACTCTGGTTTGTGCACAGGCTGCCAAATACCTTGTACCTGGCTTTGGATGTTGTATTCACCTAACCTAATCACATTAGTTTCATAGCATACAGTAAAGCTGAATCATTTTGCTGGACAAACTTTTAACTAGACATAGAACAAGGGAAAGAGAAGATAGCATGCCCTACTCACAGCATGAGATGTGATCATTTACAGCAAAAGTGACTATACTTCAAGTAATAAATCCGTATTACTCAGGGTTCTCTAGAGGAACAAAACTTACACAATGCGTATCTGTTTATACACACACATACAACCACATGCACATACGCACACGCACGGGACTTATTAGAATTGCTTACACTCTTGTAGTCTAGGTAATTCAACAAAAACTGCCTATGAATGGAAGGTCCAAGAATCTAGTAGCTGATCAGTCCAAAAGGCTGGATGTGTCAGCTGGTCTTCAGTATATGCTGGAATCCTGAAGAAGCAGGTTTTAATGCCAGTAAAGGAATAGACTTACTAGCAACATTGACAGCAAGCAGGCAAATAGAAAGAACTTCCTTCTTCCAAGTAGAAACTGTGGTCCAGACTTCAGGTGGATCTTTAGATCTTAAAAGATCTGGAATAAAGGTTTATTTTCCCACCTCAAAGATCCAGTGGAAAAATTGGTTTTCCCACTTCAAATGATTCAATTATGAAGAACAAAAATCCCTCATAGGTATGTACAGCCATTTGGATCTTAGTTAATTCCAGAAGTTGTCAAGTTGACAACCAAGAATAGTCATCACATTATTTAAGGGAAATGGAGTCACAAGTGTAGTGGTTACATGGCATGAAAGCTTCTGTTACTCTTTACCCTGACTCTCTAAGTCAACTATAGATTACTACCATTTGGTTTGGTTCCATAGTTGAACTGGACCCAATTAGAAACGTCTTAAGAAATACAAATTTATTTCTACAAAGATTCTAACTTCTTAAATCCTGCCAATAACCCTATAAGGGTACCTCAGTTTTTCAGTTAAAGAACATCACCTGAGAAGAGTTAAGAGGGTCGCCAGGCTACAGATCAGTGATGAATGTACACTTAGGCAGGACTTCATTCATTCCAATGCATTCTTCCAATACATGGTGCCCACTGGGCTTCTCCTTGATGACATTCTCATTACAACTGCAGTGTTACTTAAACACAGAGCTGTTCAGGGCAGGCTACAGATCTCTGCTCTTAAGATGGGTTATTTACTATTTAAAGTTTCTGTAGATAACTTGGATATGCAATATCTCATAAGAGGTCCCATGTTAAAGGCTTTGTCCCCAGATAAGAGTTTTGTAAAAGTAGTTGAGGCTGTGTCCTTGAAGGTGATAGTGAGCCTGTGGTGGCTTGAATGAAGATGGCCCCACAGACTCATAGAGAGTGGCACTATTAGGGGTGACCTTGTTGGAGGAAGTGTATCACTGGGTGAGCTTTGAGGTTTCAGAAGCTCAAACCAGGCCCACTGTCATTCTCTTCATGCTGCCTGAGAATCCAGATGTATAACTCTAAGCTATTTCTCCAGCACTATGTCTGCCTTTGTATAACCATGTTTTCTATATTGATGAAAATGCACCCCTGATTAAATGATTTCTTTTATAAGTGTTGCCATGGTCATGGCATTTTTCACAGCAACAAAAACCCTAAGAGAGACTGAGTGGCTATTCAAACTTTTACTTTTTAAATTGAGTCTATCAGGTATTTTGTTAAAGTAATGAAAAGGACATTCATACATTCAATTACTCCACTGAGGTAATCAAAGGATCATTAACACACCTAATTTTAACAAATTACTGATTCTTAATAATACTTAGAATACAAGTCTATATAAAATAAATAAGAGATGGTCCTCTGTGCACCTATCCTGCCAGGGGAGTATTGCTCTGCAGGGAATTGACTCCTGGCTTTGGAGGTCAGGTTGCCACCATCTTCTCTCCAGTGGTCAAGTAGGCAGATACAGTCAGGATGCAGTGACCAAGAACAGCAAAACAGCTGGGTCCATCCAGGTTCCACCTGCATCCAAGGGCTGGGTGGCTCCACGGTCCTCTGTGCACTGATCCAGCCAGGGGAGAACTGCTCTGCAGGGAGTGATGACTTCAGATTTTGGAGGTCAGGCCTCAGCCATTTTCTGACTACTGAATGGGCAGGTTCAGCCAGAAGCTCAAAGAACACAGAAGTGGCAGAGCAGCTGGGACAGAGTCAGTCTGGGCTCCACCTACACCCAGGAGCTGGGCAGCACCACAGCACTCTGTGCCAGGGGAGAGCCAGTCACCCAGGGGTGCTGAGACAGGCTTTCAGGCCCACAGGAGGGAAAACCACCCGCCAGAGACAGCGGACCAATTAACATCAGAGATAACCAGATGGCAAAAGGCAAACATAGGAACATTACCAACAGAAATCAAGGCAACATGCCACCATCTGAACCAGAACAGCAAGTCCTAGATACCCCAACACACTGGAAAAGCAAGATTTGGGTTTAAAATCACAGCTCCTGATGCTGATAGAGGGATTCAAGAAGGACATAAATAACTCCCTTAAAGAAATACAGGAGAATACAAGTAAACAAGGAGAAGCCCTTGAAGAACTACAGGAAAGCACAACAAAGCAGATGAAGGAATTGAAGAAAACCATCTGGGATCTAAAAATGGAGGTAGAAGCAATAAAGCAATTACAAAGGGAAACAACTCTGGACATAGAAAACCTAGGAAAGAAGTCAGGAGTCATGGATTCAAGCATTAACAACAGAATACAAGAGATAGAAGAGAAAATCTCAGGTGCAGAAGATACCATAGAAAGCATTGACACAACAGTCAAAGAAAATGAAGAATGCAAAAAGCACCTAACCCAGAACATCTAGGAAATCCAGGACAAACTGAGAAGAACAAACCTAAGGATTATAGGTATAGAAGAGAGTGAAGATTTCCAACTTAAAGGACCAATTAATGTCTCCAACAAAATTATGGGAGAAAACTTCCCTAACCTAAAGAAAGAGATGCCCATGAACATACAAGAAGCCTATAGGACTCCAAATAGTTTGGACCAGAAAAGAAATTCCTCCCGGCACATAATACTTAAAACACTGAATGTACTAAACAAGGAATGAATATTAAAAGAATTAGGGGGGAAATGTCAAGCAACATATAAAGGCAGACTTATCAGAATTACACCAGACTTCTCACCAGAGACTATGAAAGCCAGAAGATCATGGGCAGATTTCGTACAGACTTTAAGGGAACACAAATGCCAACCCAAGCTACTATACCCAGCAAAGCTCTCAATTACCATAGATGGAGAAACCAAGATATTACACACACACACACAAATTACACACTATCTTTCCACAAATCCAGCCCTCCAAAGGACTATCTTTCCACAAATCCAGCCCTCCAAAGGACAATGAATGGAAAACACCAACAAAAGGAGGGAAACTACACACTAGAAAAGGCAAGAAATTGTCTTTTAACAAAACAAAAAGAAGAGAGACACACAAACTCCACCTCTAATAACAAAAGTAACAGGAAGCAACAATCACTTCTCCTTAATATCTCTTAATATCAATGGACTCAATTCTCTAATCAAAAGACATAGACAAAAACAGACTAGATACATAAGCAAGACTCATTTTGCTGCATACAGGAAACACATCTCAGTGTCAAAGACAAACACTACCTCAGAGTAAAAGGCTGGTAAACAATTTTCCAAGGAAATGGTCCTAAGAAACAAGCTGATACAGCCATTCTAATATCATATAAAAATTGACTTTCAACCTAAAGTAATCAAAAAAGATAAGGAAGGATACTCAACTCATCAAAGGAAAAGTCTACTAAGATGAACTATCAATTCTGAACATCTATGCTCCAAATACAAGGACACCTACATTCATAAAAGAAACTTTACTAAAGCTCAAAGCAAAAATTGCACCCCACACAATAATAGTGGGAGACATCAACATCCCACTCTCATCAATGGACAGAACAGGGAAACACAAACTAAACAGAGACACAATGAAACTAACAGAACTTATGAACCAAATGGATTTGACATATATCTATAGAACATTTTATCCTAAAACAAAAGAAATTACCTTCTTCTCAGCAGTTCACAGTATCTTCTTCAAAATTGGCCATATATTTGGTCACAAAACAGACCTCAGCAGATACAAGAAGACTGAAAAAATTCCATGCACCCTATGGGATCACCATAGACTAAGGCATAACAAAACAAAAAAAAAAAAAAAAAACCAACACAAAGCCCACATACACATAGAAACTAAATAACCTTCTACTTAATGATAACTTGTTCAAGGAAGAAAGAAAGAAAGAAATTAAAGACTTTTTAGAATTTATGAAAACGAGGGGAAAACAATAACCAAACTTATGGGATACAATGAAAGCACTGCTGAGAGGAAAACTCATAGCTCTGAGTGCCTCCCAAAAGAAACTGGAAAGAGCACACACTAACAGCTTAACAGCAAAGCTGAAGGTTCTAGAACAAAAAGAAGCAAATATACCCAAGAGGAGTAGATGGCAGGGAATAATCAAACTCAGGGCTGAAATCAAACAAGAAGAAACAAAAAGAACTATATAAAGAATCAACCAAACTAGAAGCTGGTTCTTTAAAAAAAATAACAAGATAGATAAACTCTTAGCCAAACTAACCAGAGGGCAGAGAGATAGTACCCAAACCAGCAAAATCAGAAATGAAAAGGGAGGCATAACAACAGATAATGAGGAAATCCAAAAAATCATGAGATCCTACTACAAAAGCCTATAGTCAACAAAAGTGGAAAATCTAGATGAAATGGAAAATTTTTTAGACAGATACCAGGTACCAAAGTTAAATCAGGATCAGATAAATGATCTAATCAATCTCATAACACCTAAAAAAATAGAAGCAGTCATTAATAATCTCCCAATCAAAAAAAGCCCAGGACCAGATGGGTTCAATGCAGAGTTCTATCAGATCTTCAAAGAAGACCTAATACCAATACTCTTCAAACTATTCCACAAAATTGAAACAGAAGGGACACTACCAAATTCATTCTATAAAACCACAACTATGCTGATACCAAAATCACAAAAAGACCCAACAAAGAAAGAGAACATTAGACCAATTTCCCTTATGAATATTGATGCAAAAATATTCAATAAAATTCTTGCCAATGGAATCTAAGAGCAAAGCAAAATGATCACCATGATCAAGTAGGTTTCTTCCCGGGGATGCTGGGATGGTTCAATATATAGAAATCCATCAATGTAATCCACTATATAAACAAACTAAAAGAAAACCACATGATCATTTCATTAGATGCTGAGAAAGCATTTGACACAATTCAACATCTCTTTATAATGAAAGATTTTGAAAGATCAGGAATTCAAGGCCCATACCTAAACATAGTAAAAGCAATATACAGCAAACCAGTAGCCAATATCAAACTAAATGGAGAGAAACTTGAAGCAATCCCACTGAAATCAGGGACTAGACAAGGTTGTCCACTCTCTCCCTACTTGTTCAATATAGTAATTGAAGTCCTAGTCAGAGCAATTAGACAACAAAAGGAGGTCAAAGGGATTCAACCTGAAAGGAAGAAGTCAAAGCATCTCTATTTGCAGATGATATGATAGTACACTTAAGTGATCCCCAAAATTCCACTAGAGAATTTCTAAATCTGATAAACAACTTCAGCAAAGTGGCTGGATATAAAATTAAACAAAGCCTTCCTATACTCAAAGGATAAAGAGCCTGAGAAAGAAATTAGGGAAATGACAATAGCCTTCACAATAGCTACAAATAATATAAAATACTTTGGTGTGACTCTAACCAAGCATGTGAAAGTTCTGTATGACAAGAACTTCAAGTCTCTGAAGAAAGAAATTGAAGAACTCAGAAGATGGAAAGATCTCCCATGTTCAAGGATTGCCAGGGCTAATATAGTAAAATGGCCATCTTGCCTAAAGTAATCTACAGATTCAATGCAATCCATATCAAAATTCCAACTCAATTCTTCATAGAGTTAGAGCAATTCCAAATGTATCTATAATAACAAAAACTCCAGGATAGCGAAAACTATTCTCAATAATAAAAGAACTTCTGGGAGAATCACCATATCTGACCTCAAGCTCTACTACAGAGCAATAGTGATAAAGACTGCATGGTATTGGTACAGGGATAGGCAGGTATATCAACAGAATTGAATTGAAGACCCAGAAATAAACCTTCACACCTATGGTCACTTGATCTTTGACAAAGGAGCTAAAACCATCCAGTGGAAAAAAGATGACATTTTCCACAAATGGTGCTGGGTCAACTGGCAGTTAACATGTAGAAGGATGTGAATTGATCCATTCTTATCTCCCTGTACAAAGCTCATGTTCAAGTAGATAAAGGACCTCCAGATAAAACCAAGCAGACTGAGTCAAATAGAATAGAAAGTAGAGAAAAGCTTCAAACACATGGGCACAGGGGAAAAGTTCCTGAACAGAACACCAATGGCTTATGCTTAAAGTCAAGAAATGACAAATGGTACCTCAAAATTGCAAAGCTTCTGTAAGGCAAAGACACTGTCAATATGACAAAATGGCAACCAGCAAATTGGGAGAAGATCTTTACCAATCCTACATCTGAAAGAGGGCTAATATCCAATATATATAAAGAACTCAAGAAGTTAGACTCCAGAGAACCAAATAACCCTGTTAAAAAAAATGGGGTAGAACTAAACAAAAAATTTTCAACTGAGGAATAAAGGATGGTTGAGAAACACTCTTTTAAAGAATCTTTAACATACTTAATCATCAGAAAATGCAAATCAAAACAACCCTGAGATTCCATGTAACACCAGTCAGAATGGCCAAGATCAATAACTCAGGGGACAGCAAATTCTGAAGAGGATGTAGAGAAAGAGGAACACTTCTCCATTGCTGGTGGGATTGCAAGCTGGTAAAAGTACTCTGGAAAGCAGTTTGGTGGCTCCTCAGAAAACTGGACTTAGCACTACCTGAGGACCCAGATATAACACTCCTGGGCATATACCCAGAAGATGCTCCAACATGTAATAAGGACACATGTTACACTATGTTCATAGCAGCCTTATTTATAATAGCTAGAAGCTGGGAAAAACCCAGATGTCCCTCAACAGAGGAATGGATACAGAAAGTGTGGTACATTTACACAATGGAGTAGTACTCAGCCATTAAAAACAATGAATTCATGAAATTCTTAGGCAAATGGATGGAGCTAGAAACTACCATCTTGAGTGAGGTAACCCAATCACAAAAGAACACACAGGGTATACAATCACTGGTAAGTGGATATTAGCCCAGAAGCTCTAAATACCCAAGATAAAACTCACACATCACATGAAGCTCAAGATGAAGGAAGACCAAAGTGTGAATATTTTGATCCTTATTGAAAAGTGGATCAAAACACCTATGGCTCACAGTCAACCAATAGAACGAGAATAGTGTCCCCAGTGGAGCACCTAGAGAGAGGACCCGAGGACCTGAACAGGTTTGCAGCTCTGCAGGAGGAACAATAATATGTACCAACCAGTACCCCCAGAGCTCCCAGGGATTAAACCACCAACCAAAGAGTATGCCTGGAGGGTCCCACAGCTCCCGCTACATATGTACCAAGCAGAAGATGACCATTTCAGACATCAATGAGAGGAGAGGCTATTGGTCTTGTGAAGGTTTGATTTGCAGAATAGTGGAATGCAAGTCAGGAAATTTGGGGGGGGGGGGCGGGGAGAGGGAGGATGGGATAGGGGGTTTTTGGTGGGGTAACATGGAAAGGGGTTAACATTTGAAATGTAAATAAAGCAAATATATAATAAAAAATGAAGAAGAAAAAAGAAATAAAAAGAGAGGGTGGGTGGGAGAGAAAGATAGGGACAGAGACATTGTGTCAGACGGACTGATTATAGAAGTAGCTCTGTAGGAACTAAGCCAAACAATGAGTTGATTTCTTAAGAGTTCTTTGAAAGGCACAGGGTCCTGGCAGGCCCTGTGCCTGCTACCACTGACCATCACTGGCCAGCCGGGCTGCAAGCAGCAGAGTTACAGCTCTTTTCACCACACTGTAGCCACATCAGAACTCTGCCTCCTGCCAGTCAGTTACGACAGGTGCTCTACCATCTTGGCTTTCGGATGCCAAAGAGAACTGACAGCCCGAGGTATGCAGATTTAGCCTGAGGCCAACATCGTGGGGGTCTAAGTTCGACAGGCATTGGCCTGCACCCAGGCCCTGGGCTGTTTGGGGGAACACTGGTGTGCCAACCGAGCCAGGAGGTTGTTTGCACAGCAGTCTGTCCCGGCACTTAGAGGAAGCATGTGCCGCCATTTTGGCTATGGGACACCATAGAGTTCTAGCAGGCAAAGCCAGCTAACAGTCATAGCCCAAGGCCAACGTCGTGGGGGGTCTAAGCCCAACAGGCGTCCGTACTGCACCCAGGCCCTGGGCTGTCTGGTGGGCCATTTGTGTGCCAACCTGGCCAGGAGGTTGTCAGCCCGGCAGACTGTCCCGGGACTTGTAGGGGGCATGGGCAGCGCCATCTTGGCTACCTGACAGAACCAGTTAGCAGTCATAGCCCGAGGCGAACATTGCTCGGGCCTAAGCCTGTCAGGCTTTTGCCTGGACTCAGGGCCTGAGCAGCTAGACTAGCCTTGTGTGCACCAACCAGGTTGGCGAATCAGCTGCCCGACAGAATGATCAGAACTAGGAAAAGGTTGCCTTAGCATACACCATCAGCACTCCCTGAAGGAGCAAACAGGCATCACCTGGTTCACAGAGACAATCTGGGGCAAGGCACACTAGGGGTCCAAGGGGACCCAAGAGGAGGGCAGCACATCAGCAATCTGTGACAGGGGAAACCCAGCCATCCAGTGTTGTGAAAATAGCCTTACAGCCTCACAGGAGGCTCAAACACCAGCCAGAGACAAGACCAATTAACACCAGAGATAACAAGAGGGCAAAAGGCAAATGTAGAAATGCCAGTAACAGAAATCTAAGCCATATGGTAGCGTCTGAACCAAACTCTCTAACAACAGCAAGTCCTGGATACCCCAACACACCAGAAAACCAAGATTTGGATTTAAAATCACTGGCCATGATAGAAGATCCAGAAATGAGCCCACATACCTATGGCCACTTGATCCTCAACAAAGGTGCTGAAAACATCCAGTGGAAAAAAGATAGCCTTTTCAACAAATGGTGCTGGTTCAACTGGAGGTCAGCACGCAGAAGAATGCAAATTGATCCATCCTTATCTCCTTGTACTAAGCTCAACTCCAAATGGATCAAGGACCTCCACATAAAGCCAGACACTCTGAATCTAATAGAAAAGAAACTGGGGAAGACCCTTGAGGACATCGGTACATGGGGAAAGTTCCTGAACAGAACACCAATACCTTATGCTCCAAGATTAAGAATAGACAAATGGGACCTCATAAAATTACAAAGTTTCTGTAAGGCAAAGAACTCCATCAAAAGGACAAATCAGCAACCAACAAATTGGGAAAAGATCTTCACCAACCCTACATCAGATAGAGGGCTAATATCCAATATATACAAAGAACTCAAGAAGACCCAGAAAGCCAAATAACCCTATTAAAAAATGGGGTAGAGAGCTAAACAAAGAATTTTCACCTGAAGAACTTTGGATGGCTAAGAAGTATCTTAAAAAATGCTCAGCTTCATTAGTCATCAGGGAAATGCAAATCAAAACAACCCTGAGATTTCACCTTACACCAGTCAGAATGGCTAAGATTAAAAACTCAGGAGACAGCAGGTATTGACGAGGATGTGGAAAAAGAGAAACACTCCTCCACTGCTGGTGGGGTTGCAAATTGGTACAACCACTCTGGAAATCAGTCTGGCAGTTCCTCAGAAAACTGGGAATATCACTTCCAGAGGATCCTGCTATACCACTCCTGGGCATATACCCAGAGGATTCCCCAGCAGGTAATAAGGATACGTGCTCCACTATGTTCATAGTAGTTCTACTTATAATAGCCAGAACCTCGAAAGAACCCAGGTATCCCTCAACAGAAGAATGGATGCAACAAAATGTGGTATATATACACAATGGAGTACTATTTAGCCATTAGAAACAATAAATTCATGAAATTCTTAGACAAATGGGTAGAGCTGGAGAACATCATACTAAGTGAGGTAACCCAGTCTCAAAAGATTAATCATGGTATACACACATTAATAAGTGGATATTAGCTTAGAAAGTTGGAATACCCAAAACATAATCCACACATCAAATGATGTACAAGAAGAACAGAAGAGTGGCCTGGTTCTGGAAAGGTTCAGTGTAGCAGTATAGGGCAAAACCAGAACAAGGAAGTAGGAAGGGGTAGATGCGAGAACAGGGGGAGGTAAGAGGGCTTATGGGACTTTCGGGGAGTGGGAGGCCAGAAAATGGGAAACCATTTGAAATGTAAATAATAAATATATTGAATAAAAAAAAAGAAAAAAGTTCTTTGAAAGAATGTCACATAGTAAGAATAATTAATATCAACTGTACACTTCTAAGTGCAAACATGGAGGAATATACAAGTTGTTTCCCAGGATGGCACTGAGTGCTGTTAAGTACCCAAATCAAACCTCAGTAAGTGCCTGATTAGGTAGTATGTTAATTTAGAATAGAGAGCTTCACAAGACCACCAGTCACCCTCTTCTGCTAACAGTTCAGAGGAAAGACTCCTTGGAAAGTTCTTGGACCCTCTCCTAAGGTAACCAGATCGACTGCAAGAAGGACCTGGAACAGTACAGCAGCTGACCTCGGTTTAGAAGACCTTAAGAAAAAAATGGTTCCAGAGCCCATGCCAACAACTCTACATAGAGCCAAAGGGACCCTAAATGGGAAGTTGTACTGCTTATGCTTCTGCCCCTGAAACAAAGGCTGCAAATCCATTGAGATGCAAAACAAGGTAAAGTCCAGACTTAAAGGCACAGACTAGGAAAATGGCAGTGTGGTAAAGAAGTCTGCAAGGGGGATCCTCAGCATCCTTTGCCCTGGAAGTAGGGTGGGGCCCCGGCATTGTGTGAGAAGGTGATGCTGGATGATGACCAGATTAGGGTAAACATACAGGTGGGTTTTGCCCAACCCGAAAGAAGCTGACTGAGAAAACCATGACTGTTTGAGTCTACTGTTCATTTGGATTTATATATCTTTAAATTTTAAATTTTACTAAATGTATAGAAAAACACACACATATACATATAATAGCATACTCATTAAAATTAATTTTTTGTTTTTTGTCTTAATAGCCACAATTTTGTCTTTTAAATGTTCGATTGATTATTATTTGTGCCCTTCTTGTTTCCAAATGTAACATATAAGTGTTGTCTTAGCTTTTATTCTTCTAGCTTACTTCCCCTTACTGAGACTTTATCCCTACTTGGCCCATACTCTGCATAAGAATATTTCAGTTCCCCCAACTCTGCTATTCCAGTCTACAAAGTTTACAGCAGACACAGGTAACATGTGTAGTGTGTAGCTTCTTTCCTTGTAGTAAATTAGGAAAGCCATCAAGGCATCATAGTTGTGAGTGTGGTCAGCTTTACCCAATTGAAGGCAGCCCAAGAAATATAGTGTTGCTCAAAAGACACAATGAGGCTTTAATGGGTCCACACCCTTTCTAAGTCCTGATATTAAAGGTACACAGCACTGAATAGGTCTGGAAACAGTACCTCACTTTCACACTAGATAGATGTGTCCTACAAATCAAATTCAGCAAAGGCCAGGCCATGTAGGTACACACCTTTAGTCCCAGAACTGAGGAGGTAGAGGCAGCTAGATCTCTGTGAGTTAGAGGCCAGCCTGGTCTACATTGAATTCCAGGATAGCCAAAGTTAAACAAAGAAACCCTGTCTCAAAAAAACAAAATACCCAACAACAACAATAGTCAAAAAAATTCAACAAAGAAAGTTTAGGGTTAAATCATACCATAGGTCAACTAAGCTTACTTGGCACATCTACAAAATACTGCAGCTGACAGGTAAGTAATGCAGTTTTATCAGTGCCATACAACCCTTTTTTGAGTACATTGTAAAACACAAAGCAAGCCAAGCAAAAGGAAAGGATGCAAGGGAGGAAAGGAAAAGCAAATGTTTTTTGTATCTGTCAGACTACAGTTTAATCAAACAAGAAAACAACAATGATAACCTCAGAACACATACCTGAAGAAACCTTGGAGATTTTAACAAATGGAAACAAAGGAAAATGAAAACAAAACTTCCCAGAACATCTGGGATATAGCCAGGCAATCCTTAGAGGAAGGTTATGGCTGAAAGTGATCACACTAATAAATAACCTAATAATGCATCTCAAAGCTCTACAATGTAAAGAGCCAAAATAAAATTACGTACGTGGCAAAAAATAGTGCAGACCAGGGATAAAAGTGATGAAACACACACCAAAAGAACACAGAGAGCCAAAACTATCAGAAGATCAAAATTCTATAAACTAGGGATAAGAAAAAATAAACAAAAAAAACCAAACCTCAACATCCCGAATTAAAGGCACAAAAACAGAATGCTATAGTAAATGCATAGAATATCTTCAGTAAATCTATATAAGACTATTTCCCAAACATAAAAAGATATGCTCATCTAGGTACAAAACAGGCCTACAGAATACCAAATAGACAACTCCAGAGAAGTTGTATTTTATGGTTCAAATATTAATACAGACTAAAGAGCACTGAAAGTTCTATGAGAAAGATAAAGGCACTTATACTAATAGAAAACATTAAAGCCAGAAGAGCTATAAAGATGTATTCTAAGTCCTGAATGAGATTATTAGACCTAACAAAACTATCCATTAAATATAGGGGGACAGAGGCCTTTGTGCTTACAGATATGCATTATGGAAACCCAAAATACCAAGCACACAAGGCTGTTCCTTCAGAGACGGAATGCAAACCTTGTTTTCCACTGATAAGGCTGTACTGGAGGTGCCCTCTAGCCTGGTGACCTTTGTTTCAATATGTGTAGCTCACAGACATTTCTACCAATCTATAAAACCTATCTTTATGGAGAGTGTCACATGCACTTTATAAAGTGTTTTGATGTAATCACACATAATTTGTATCAAAGAGATTCAAGTATGCTTTGTTATACATGTGATTTTGAGCTAATTATCACAAGAATAATTTCTCAGTAGCCTATTAAACTTTCTTCAAAATCAACTACTTATTATGATACAAAAAAGGCTAAAATATACAGCAAACTCCAAATTATACCCTATTTCCTATCTTGACACAATGGAATAAAGCTAGGTATCAATGACAGAAACCACAGACAGTTCACAAGTTTGCAGACAATAAATAAAATCTCACTGCTAACTGAATGAAGAAAGAAATCAAGAATTTTAACAATTCCTAAAACTACTGAATGAAAACACATCCCAAAATCTATGGGATTTTGACAATGAAGATATCAGCCAGTCCTAAGAAAAAGTTCCATAACACTAACAGCTGAAAGAAAGAAAAGAAAGAAAGAAAGAAAGAAAGAGAGAGAGAGAGAGAGAGAGAGAGAGAGAGAGAGAGAGAGAGAGAGAGAGAAGGAAGGAAGGAAGGAAGGAAGGAAGGAAGGAAGGAAGGAAGGAAGGAAGGAAGGAAGGAAGGAAGGAAGGACAAAATTGAGGGGGGGAGGAAAGTAGGAAGAAAGGAAGCAAGCAAGCAAGGCATCTCAAATTAATAATACACACAAAGTCTTTGATGAAAAAGAAACAATAAACAACACCCAGAAAGAAGCAGATGGAAGAGACAATCAAAATCAGCTCTGAAAATTAGTGAAATAGAAAACAACAAAAGAATCAATTAAATGAAGTTGGTTCTTTGAAAAGGTTAACAAACCTTTAGCCTTCCCAATCAATGCAAAGAAGGATCCAAATTAATGAAGTCATTATAATAGATAGTAAGTATATAAAAAGCAAATTCAGAGAATTATGAAAATATATTAATATCTATATTCCATCAAACTGGAAAATCTGAAAGACATAAATGAATTTCTAGATACCATCACCTATAAAAGCTAAAGCTAAATCAATACAAAATAAATGATTTAAATAGAACTATAACATTCAATGAGAATGATGCAGTAATTAAAATCTTCTAACTTAAAACAGCAGAGCACCAGATAGATGGATTCAGCACAGATTTCTAACACCTTCAAAAGAATTCATATAAATACTCCTCAAATTATTCCACAAAATAGAAAATTAAGTGACATTTCATAATTTTCACAATTCTAGTATCACCCTCATACCAAAATCAGAGAAAGACCTCCCTCTACACAAAAGAGAATCATAGTCCAATCTCTTTGATAAATATGAATGAATGCTGAAACTCAATAAATCCCTTGGTATGTTAATTTTTTCAGTGCCTACTTTTAATGTTCATTCTTAAACCCTTTAATTTTCCTTGTAGACCTCCACCTCCACCCACCAGAGGTAGAGGAAAAGAAAGGATGGGGTGGGGAGGGGAAGTACACCTGTTTAAAAATGGTTCTTTGGAGCAAATTCCATCTGTGTTGTCAGATCAGCAGTTCAGTTCACAGTTCAGCAATGACAGCTAGATGTACTTGCAAATACTTCACGTATATACCAACAGTCCAGTTAGTTCAATAGACTCAGGATAGCAAACTTGAATCAGCAGTGGTAGCATGACCTAGCAGAGACAGTCAGGCCTCGGCCTAACCAGCACGAGTCAGCAGGAGGAATGAAGGGCAGGAGAAGTTCTTGGCTATGTCTCTCTCAGTGAAGATGCAAAGATGAGTTGTACAGCAGACAAGACAAGCCTAGCAAAGTCTAGCCAAGCCAAGCCAAGCTAGGCCTCTATCAGTCTGTTGAGTCCTACTTATACTCCCTCCAAATATCACATGTCTTCCACGGGTCTTGCCTCACCATGTCTTGCCTGAGCATGTTCGTGAGTCTGATATAGCAAAACTTCACTTGAGTCTGTATCAGCTGACATCACTCTGCCAATCAGCCTAAGTCGGAGGAAGTGGCAATAAGTCACAACACACCACTGAAAGATTTTTTGGTGAGACTCTATCAAGTCACAACAGAGCTCTGCTATGCAGTGTAAGGCAGACCAATATAGGCATGCCATTTAGCGAAGAATCCTTCATATGGCCCATATACTTGCTTTAGCAAAACATCCTTTCATCCTTTCATCTGTGTCTGCTGCAGAAAAACACTCCTTCAAGTGTTTGGCCCAAGAAAACACCATCCAACACAAGTGACTTTCCAAAGAACACTTAAGTTTCCACTTCAACTTGCAAACTGAATTCAAGAACACATCATAAAGATTACCCATATAATGAAGTCAGCTTTATCCCGGGGATACAGAGATTATTCAATATACCCACATAAATAAATGTAATCTACCACATAGACTGAATAATGAAAATCTACTGATTATTTCTTCAGGAAGAGAAAAAGCCTTTGAAAAAATCCAACATATTTTCATGAGAAAAGTTCTAAAGAATCTAGGAATACAGGGGATATAGCTCAACTTTAAAAAGGCAATATACAGCAAGCCCATGGCCAATATCATCCCAAATGGAGAAAAAAGAAAAAGCATTTCCATGCCCACTCTCCTCCATCCTATTCAGGTTAATAAAACAAGTGAAGGAGATAAAGGCACTGTAAATATGAAAAGAATAGACAAAGTAGCCTTATTTGTAGATGATGCAGTTCTATATAGAGAAGACCCCAAAGACTCCACCAGAAATTTCCTATAGCTGATAGACATACTTGACAAAGTAAGAGGATACAAAATTAAAACACAAAACCAAGTAGCCTTCCTAAGTACAAATGACCAACACACTGCAAAAGAAATCAGGCGAACTATTCCATTCACAAAAGCTTCAGAAACAAACAAACCTTGGAATAAATCTAAGGAAGTAAAAGACTTACACAATAAAAACTTTAAGACACTGAAAAACAAAATATGAGGAAATAAAAATTGAGGAAAATATGAAAAAATTCGAAAAACAGAAAGTCAGCCGCTCCCAGATGTTTATTAGTTGGTAAAATATTGTGAAAATGGCCATCTTACCAAAAGCAATCTACCATCAAAACTCCAACATAATTCTTCACAGAAATCAAAATCTTAAATTCTATATGGAAATTCAAAATATCCAGGAACACTAAAACAGTTTTAAACAACAAAAAGCTAGTAGAGGTATCAACACCTCAGATTTTAAGGTGTAACAAAGCTATCAACATGGCACTGGCATAAAAGTAGACACAATGATCAATGTAATAGAACTAAAGTCCAGTATATAAGTTCACAATCCTCACAGCTACCAAACTTTTGACAAAGTTTGACAACCACATACTGGAAAAAATGACATCCTCAACAAACGCTGCTGGTCAAACTGGACAGTGACATGTAAAGGAACCCAGCTCCTTATATCTTCCCCCATATAAAAGCCAATGCCGATGGATCAAGGACTGCAACATGAGACCTGATACCTTAAATCTGAGAAAGGAAAAAGTAGGGATGATGCTTGTACTTAAAAGCACAGGAAAGGTCTTTCTGAGTAGGATTCTGGTAGTTCATTGACACTAACAAGTACAACCTCATGATCTAAAAGGAGTGTACAACAAAGCACACCCATCTTCTGGCGGAAGACACAGTCTAGAGAAAAAGGGGAAAAAAACCTTGACCAGCTATACATCGGACAGAGGTTAGTATCTAGAATATACAAAGAACTCAAAACAGTAAGCATAAAGAAAACCAGAGACATATATGGCACAGACATCAACAGAATGTTCTGAAAAGATGAACTACAAATGGCTGAAACACATTTTGGTTTTTTAATGTTCAACATTCGTAGCCATCAGAGAAATGCAAATTCACATTACTTTGAGATTTCACCTTACAGTAGAGACAGATGGCTAAAAGGAAAAAGAGCAAGCAACAAAAAATGTTGATTTAGATATGGAGAAAGAAGAATGCTAATTACTGCTGGTGGGATTACACTAAGGTATAACCACTAGGAAAATCAATGTGGATAATTCTTAAATACTAGAAATAGATCTCCACAGAATACAGTTACTCCTCTCTTGGACACAGACCCAAAGGATTCTACATCTTACTATAGAGATACCTGCTTATCAATCTTCATAGCTGCTCTTCTTACAACAGTCAGGAAGTGGAAACAACCTAAATGTCCATCAGCTGATGAATGGATACTGAAAAGGAAGTATGTCTACACACTGTAATTTTATTCAGTTGTTACAAAAGAAAAATAGGCAAACTTTTGAAATGTGTAGGTAAATTAATAAAAGCTAGAAACAATCATTTTGAGTAAGGTAGCTCCAGACTCAGAAAGACAAATACTTAATGTAGTCTTTTATTTGTAGATGTTAACTTTGAATCTTGAGATGTGTATATATTTGGAATACCCATAGATGTTAGGAAACTGGTGTGTATGTGTGTGTGTGGGGGGGGGGGAGGGATTCAAGGGAGACAACATAGAACATGGTTGTATAAAGGGTTGAAGTGGATAATGAAGCATGAAGTTTGGGTTGGTAATGGGAAGAGAGGGCAGAGGAAGGAAGATAGAAAGATTAATAACACTAAAGACATTTGATACAGTCATATAGAAACCTACAAACCTAAAAGTCCTATGTGTATGTAGACACACACACACACACAGTTAATGTGGAATTATACTATAATGGAAAAGTCAATGGCCCCATTCATGCTCCATTTATGAGACATGTGTCACTATATCCTGCTGAGTATCAACTTATGATTCACAAGACCTTGAGCAATAGGCACAGCAATTCTTATCATTCACATTCTACAAGGGAGAAAAGATGACCTCAACAGTTTCCCAAATTCCAACTTCCCATTCTCAGCTCCTAAAGCCATTTCCCTTTAGGCTGGACACACCATGTTTGTTCCAACTCCTGTGGTGGTGAATGGAAGGGATGTAATAGATTCTATTCGATGGCTTATATCCCTGGACTTCCATCCATCACTACTTGTAGCTGGAGATAAATAGCAATACTGCTGACCTGTGCCTGAGTCTAAGCTAGGAGAGAAACAAATCTGCAATCTTTCATAACTATATAGCTGATTGTCTTGGTGGAATTAGAGGAGAAACCTACTCCACAATATAGAGAAAGGAGACAGAAATCAGCTTTGGCCATTAGGATTTGCTTAATGAAAAATATTTAATAAACTTTGAAAAAAATTGAGGTAAAAAAATAATGCTTTTAGAGATATAAAAAGGTTTTGATGACAAAAAGCATAAAGAACAACTACCAATTCACTGAATCATAAGAAAAAAAGGACACAGGAATTCCTTAGCTAGTGCTACTGAAGTGATGCAGGCAGCCTGCCTCAGTGCTTTCTCACAGCTCGAAGACCTACATAGGCTAGTGTGTGTCATGGAGGCCAGCACTCTCACTGATAGAAGACTAAGCACTTTCCAGTGCAGCTGGCACCTGTCCTTGGGAAGAACAAAGTCCAAACATCCTAGAAGAGCTAAGGGTTCCACATTTGGGCCATGAGAGGAGGGTAATGAAGTGTCTACTAGTGGCTAGTTGTAAAAACACACTAGCTCCTGATAGCATCATAGAGTTACTGCCCAGGTCAGAAGAGTTTCCCCTCCCAGTAGCACAACTCCACCCCACTGCCATGCTTGAAAAATGACTTCCCTTGTCACTTTCCCCTGTCACCCTAAAATACAAAGAATCCGTGATTATGCTTGTATAAAAATGCCAAATCCCTAGGCATGTGGTTAAACTCCTGTCCTGTGTGCAGTGGGAAGGTTGGCGATCCAAGTCTGACTCAATAAAGACTCTCGTTTCTCTACATCAGGTAAGCTGTTCTCAGAGTTCTGGGATCCCACGGTAACCCGGACACAACATTACTTAATAACCATGTTTTTTCCTAATACGTAGTAGTAAACAGCAAATATAAAAAGCATAAGTTATGTAGCCTTTTCAAAAGAAAACATGCTTGGTAGCTTATTAAGAACCCAGGGCTGCAGATATCACCTAATCAAATTAGTATGTGTCTATACAAATAAGGACAAAAGATTAATGCCAGACTGCAATGTCCAGGGCTTCAGGGACAGTCTTAATGAGGTGAATGGGCAAAGCTTGCTGGATTTAGTCAATCAGTATAATAAATCAAGTAAGTACTAATGAGACCTAACCAGCTGACTTTCCACTTCAGTTTTCCAGGGACATGAACTCCAGAGCTTTCTGAACAGCACACATCATAAAACAAAACATAGATCATCAATATATTCCTTGAAATACAGGAGAAAGAATGTAGATAACACTGGGTCTTCCTATAATACTGATTCGGTTTGTCAGTAGGATGCCAGGAAAAGGCAGAACTTAAATGTGTGACCTTGAAGACAAAGGTCATACACATAATCTTAGATTTAACCACATACATCAGATGGGGTTTCTTTGGGGTAAGCATGAAGGGGAAGAGGGTAGGACAGATGAACATGTGTGAAAACAGGATCATTGTTTGATACATTTTCTAGGTTAATAAAAAGTCAGGAAGGGTGGCACATACTTGCAGTCCAGGCTGAGATAAGAGGATTGCTATCAGCTCAAGGTGAGCATAAAATATAGTGTAAGAGCCTGTACTAAAAACAAAATAAAAAGCATAATAATAGTTTTAAGTTTTAATCATAAGAGTCTCAAAGAATTAGTATTAAAGTAATTCCAATTTCTTCTATTAAAGCTGTCATTAACTGACAGTTCCAGTTCTGATCCTGAGTCTCTGTTGATCCCCAAGGACTTAATGGGATCTATCCCAATACAGCAGATGTTCACAGTCAAATATATTTCTGCAAAAACAACTGTGCTAAGAACTTACCTATGTGTTTATGGACCTTATTCAAAAAAAAACCCCATATCTAGGATTCAAACATATTAAATAAAAAGAGTCAAGGAGGAAGACCACTTACTGGTACTAAAGTTTTTACTGTAATAAAACAAATGTATTTACAATTTATACAAATGTTGAAACAACAAAAAAATACAAAAAGAAAAAAATCACAAGATGCAAAACCAAGAAACAAGTTCATTGCAGACACCACTGCTCTACAAAGGACTCAAGGTGAACTGAATTGTAAGGAACAGAAAGGTAAGCTCGCAGCTGGCCAAGGCAGGACTGACGACAGGCAGCAGTTTGCTCCTCTATCCCACACCTACGGCCTGTGTGATTGTGGTGTCCAAAGTTAGACAGGTGAATGTCTACTGATAGACTTGTTGCCTTCTCTTTGTAGACTCAAAGCAGTTCTGTGTCAAGATTTGGAAACAGGTTTCTTCAGGGTTGTTTTTTTTTTTTTTTATGTTGTTTCTGGTTTTTTTAAATTATAACTTCTATTTCTACAAATTCCAAACATTTGGCCCAATTCAACTGGAAATATGAAGCCATGGTATTCTCAGTAGATGACCTCATAAACGGTAGCCTTTTTGTCCCCTGAGCCAGTGACTATGTATTTATCATCCACAGAGATGTCACAGCTAAGCACTGATGAAGATTCTTTGGACTGTAAGAAAAAACAGCAGGCAGAGAATATTTAATGTGTTCCATTTTGAAGGCAACCTCACCCAGCTATTTCAAAGGTCACAAGGTAGGCATGTCCGTACCTGGAAGATGCTGGCTCCATATGGTGTCCGCCAGGCATTTAGGAGGTTGTCTTTTCCAGTACTCACAAACCACTTGCCTAGAATTAGCAAAGGCACATGTGATTTCAGCAATATTAAAATTCCCCTTGTTGGAATTAGTTAAATAGCACTGCTTGTAGGGTGTGGTGTGTGAACATGTGTGTTTTGTGTTTATGAGTGCAAATGTACAGGCTAGATAGCATGTGTGAACATGAGAGCAACTTTGTGAAACTGGTTCTTTCCTTCCCTCTGGTTGAGAAACTATCTTTATTACTGTTTGCATGGCTGCCCTATAGGCTGCCAGAGCCATTCTCCTGTTAGCCACTCTCAACACACTGTAGGAGTGCTGGGTTTACAGATGTGAGCTACCTCATCTAGTTTTTAACATGGGTTTCAAAGACTGAACTCACGTCACTGTGCTTTTACCCAGGAAATGATCTAGCTATCCCCAAAAGAGAGCATTTTTTTATATACTAAGTTCCATGTCCAAAGGGTTGGTTTATGGTCCAAGCAAATTTTATATCTAGGCTCCTTGGTGTGATCCTGTTCACAATCAAAGAAGCTGTCAGAGGGCTGGAGATTATTGAGTGGATAAATATGTGCAAGCTTGTCTACACATTCAGATCCTAGCATGTGGCCTTGTGTACTTGGAATCCAAGCCTCAGGGACAAGTGTGGGAAGGTCAAAGAACAGGCAGGTTCTCCTGGCATTTGCTGGACATCTAGTGCGGCCAAAAGACAAGTTCCAAGTTTAGTGAGAAATCTTGCCTCAAAAATAAGAAGCTGAGTGGCAGGAAGATAAAAGACGGAGATAGTGGGCTTTGACACCCACTTGAGCAGTGTGTGTGTATGTGTGTGTGTGTGTGTGTGTGAGAGAGAGAGAGAGAGAGAGAGAGAGAGAGGGAGGGAGAGGAAGAGAGAGAGAGGGAGAGAGAGAGAGAGAGAGAGAGAGGGAGAGGGAGAAGGAGGGAGAGGGAGAGGGAGAGGGAGAGGGAGAGGGAGAGGGAGAGGGAGAGAGAGAGAGAGAGAGAGAGAGAGAGAGAGAGAGAGAGAGAGAGAGAGAGAGAGAGAGAACATGACTCAGCCTCACAGTCATTTTCATTCTTATGGAAACAATGAGAGCAAAAGAATTCAGTATTGAACTAATTAGAAATGCTCATTTATCAGATGCATACAGAACGCACAACTAGTTGTCAGTCACCCATCTATCCTCACAGCAATTGAATAAATATGTGACCACACAAAGCACAGGACAGTCTCCATATGGACTTTCCCTCTCTGTTCTCATTCAAGGAGAAAGAATCTGAGTGCAGCTAACATCCTTCTGACCCTGGGTCCTTGTTATACAGTCAGCACTTAGTGATTTCACTGTGGTCCTATTCTAAACATCATTACCCTCCACACTTCAAAGCACCAGCAATTACACCCCACCCCTACCATATATTTCAGTGCCTGCTGACTTTTCTCAAATTAACAAAGCAGGCTGAGACACACATTATGCTGCTCTGAGGGGCAATAGAATTATTGCATCCAGCTGCATGGAGCAACACATTTTTCCCCCAGATACCATATCTAAGCATATTTTAAAAAGTGCTTCCCCATTTAGGCCATTGAAACCCTTGTAGCTGAACTCACCACAATAAGCAAATTTTAGGGACAGCACACAGCTCTCGTGGAGGTGTAGCTGATACTTGTCAGGCTTGTTCACATGCAGAACTTCCACGTTGCTGCTTTCCATGCCCACAGCAAGCCACTCTCCAGTTGGGCAGTATCCCAAGGAGAAGATCTGTTATAGGTAAGACAGGACCACTGATGACTTCACTCAACAAGTTAATGAAGTGTGAAGGCAACAATCCGGGCAAGCACGGGGTCAAAAACTGGGTTTAATCTGCCAAATCCAGATTGGGAAGGGGCCTGGGATGCAGCCCAGCCCAGAATCCTCTATTGAACAAATGGGAGACTAAGTCCAATCCACGCCGTGAAGTAAGAGATTATCTTTAATAATAGCACTGGATGTCAGCATTAAGAGACACGAACTGAAATACAATGTCTAGGATATATGATCCAGCATTTGGAATGAGAATGATATAACAAAACTGGTCAGATACCAACAGCTTAGGCTAGGGAATGTAACTGCCTACGTTTGACATAGGCTTGCATATGTGTGACATTTATAGACATTTGAAATATTCTTAAGTTTAAAACTGGTGACCCAAAATAATATCCTGCATATTCCACAGAAACGGTAGAATAGGAAAGACTGTAAAACTAAAATCAATCGTTACCTAAATTAAGCTACCATACTGTTACTTTCTGACAACAATGGACTGTGATCTGGAATAGTTAACTAAATAAACTGTTTTCCTTCTAAGCTGCCTTCTGTCAGATTTTATCAGAGTAACAGAATGAAATTACAACAATATATGTAGTTGTTCTCAATTTTTAATCATTTTTTTTTATTTTTATTACCTGTAAATGTAAAAACGTGGAGAGCGAGCAAGTGGTGGGGGAGGGAGGCCCAGAGGGGTAGGTGAAGGAAGAGCTGAGTAATACACAAAAGAGCAGCTTTACCAGGAGGAAGACACCAGAAAGGGCAAGCACTGCTTTTGCCAAATACGCCTGCATTCTCAAAAAGTTGCTGTTTTAATATTATTTTAAAATTCTACTCAGTGATAGTAGTGTACACCTTTAATCCTAGTCATCTGGTGGCTGAAGAAGTAGGGCTGCCTTGCCTTAGAGTCAAGCTTCAAAATCCTTCTATAGATTTAGTTGGTCATGATATTTTTTTGTACGGAAAAGCTTTTTCATACAATATATTTTAATTATGTCCTCTCCTCCATTCTCAAAGATCCTCCCCACCTTCTTACCCAACCACCTTTATATTCTCTCTTCCTTCCTTCCTCCTCCCTCCCTCGTTCCCTCCCTCTCAAACACAAACAAGCAAAACATCAGTAAGTCAAAAAACCCCAAAGCAAGCCAAAGAACATAAAAAGCCCCCTATCTCCCAATGCCCCATGGAGTTTGTGTTGGTCAATTCCTCTCATGTATGGGGCCTGCCCAGAAGGTAGCAGATGTACCTAATGAACCTCCATTGGAAAGGTTTTCCATTGCCAGTAGGTATCAATTGCAAACAGCTTCTTGATTACAAGTGAAACCCAGTATCTGCTTGCCCCCACTGGATTGGGACTTCACCATGGTTGTTTTTTAAGGTTAAGAAATGAGACAGGTACCCACATGTTCTTAAGACTCCTTGAGACAAATTAACATTGATTTCTCTCTCATTCTGCATTTTATGGTGATAATACACACAATAGACTGCATCCTGCTGAAGAAAGCCTATAAATTCTCTACTGTATAAAGTCTTTTTCACCAAAACCATGTGTACATTTTTTTTTTCCTGAGACAGGGTTTCTCTGTGTAGCCCTGGCTGTCCTGGAACAAACTCTGTAGACCAGGCTGGCTTCGAACTCAGAAATTCGCCTGCCTCTGCCTCCCAAGTGCTGGGACTAAAGGCGTGCATCCACCACTGCTCAGCAATAAACAAACATGGTTTGACTCACAGGATTTTTGTAACCATCCCGTTTTAGCGGGGGCATGGTGTGCACGCACGTGTTGTATGTCTGTGGTTTTAAACACATCTGCCTTTCACATGCTGAGGTGGGAGGGAGAATGATCCACAGAGCCCTTTGACTCCATAGCAGGCCAGAGCCAAGCACTCACCTGTGAAGTGAAGTCATGCTGCTGCAGCTGCCTCCCTTCTCTCAGGTCCCAGGACCTCACAGTGTTGTCTAAACCGCCTGTCCAGAGCTTGGTGCCATCATTAGAAATGTCAATACAGCTGGCTCCGTCTGTGTGGCCCTGGAATTGCCTGATAAAACAAACCAGACTGAATAATGATTTCCTGCCAGAGGTCAAGGTAAACACTGTTGTGTTGTTAGTTTTGGACTCACTGTGTGTCATCTCAGTGTCTGTTGGTGTGCAGTATCAAAGTAACCTTCCCCTGAGGAGCACAGGAAACAGCCCCTGCAGGTTCTGTTTCTTTTTTCAAGATCCAAGGCCTAAAGAAATGGACTGGCTTGCAGGATGCTGCCAGAAGCCAGGTATCCTATGGACTCTGATAAACAGACCCAGTGAAACTCTTCCTGGTCTGGAAAAGAGTTTAAGCACTACGAGACAATAAAGATAAACACACAAAACCCAATTTCCTTAAGCAAAGATAAAGACCAGTCCTTAATGGCCAACGCTTGAACCCACAGAAAGGAAAAAGCTTATTCCAAGAATGTATTCATTTAGAAGATAATCTACCAGTAGGGCCCTTCCTGCTAGCACAGTATGAACTCTGTGTACTCAGCTCTTCTGAGTCATAAAGGGCCTTGCATGAGAAAATGTGGACTCCCAGAGACCAAGGGTCAAGCAGGCCTCTTGACCTCAGAGGTGTTAGGTATAGACAAAGCAAAGTACTAAGGAGGAGAGGCACTTGCTAAACCCCTCCTCCAGTACAAGGAAGGCTTTCTTTACAGGGGACCTTCACATCTTGTTCAAAGGGAATCCAAAACCAACCAGGTGGCAAGGATTTCTGACCCCTGGAAGGGCACAAGGCAACAAGTCAGACTGGCAGTGGAGAGAACATGAGCACAGTGGGCTCTGGGGTTGGCAGATGGGGAGGTGTATGCACTGACTCTCACAAACTTGATTGCATGCTGAGCATGCTTTGACCAGGGCAGATCAGAGAGGTCAGGACCCCCTTCAGAACCAGGAAAGATCCAGACTAGAACTGCTTAGGAATTTCAAAACCAAGAAGGTCCTTTATTTCTCTAGGCCCTGCGTATCTTATTACCACAGAGCATCAAGCTTAGAATTTAAAAGTGCAAGGGAAAGAAAAAAAAATTACCACTGCTGCCCTAAATTGGTAGGCAAGATATGAGCCAGAAATCTTTCTCTCCCAAGCACCATCCCTACTTCAGTTCCTGTCCCTATTAGGCCTCTTTACCCTCATGTCCAATATTCCCTGCTGCTGCCCAGCAAGTGACCTCAACAGTGCTATCTGGCCTCTCCATGATCACCTGCAATGAAGGAGTCTTTGTGGTACCTTTCTTCCTTATGTCTCTTTAAACAATTGTCATAACCTCTTTCTTTCATCCTGACTTATCACCTCTTCAACTGAGAAAAGTATTAGTTCTTCATTCTGAATATGGACTGTTCCTATCAGTCCTGTGGACGGTCAGCACTGGAGGAGGGGCTCCTCTAGCCTCCCGCTTCCATGCACATCCTAGTGTGACTGACAAGATGTTGACTGCTGATAGAAGGTACAGGACTCTGACACAGAGTAGCCACTGGCCACACATGGCCAGTCCACGATAAAGCACGTGTAAAGCACCCACATACTACACACACGACTCGAGGGAGCCAGTACACAGCAGAATGCCACGTTTGAGTAAAGGAACAGAGCCAAGTAACTTCTGTGCCTGGGTTCCCGTCTATAGAGTAGAGGATAGAGGTACAGGCAGCCTTCTCTGAAAGTCCCCATTTGTACTTCCCAAAAGCTGGCTACATCTGACTTAAGTGCTTACTCTTAAAAACAGTTTCTGGGGTGGGGGGGCTGGAGTAATAGCTCAGCGGTTAAGAGCATTGACTGCTCTTCTAGAAGTCCTGAGTTCAATTCCCAGCAACCACATGGTGGCTCATAACCATCTGTAATGGGATTTGTTTGCCTCTTCTGGTGTGTCCAAAGACAGCTTTATGAAATAAATAGTTTAAAAAAAATAGTTTCTGGAATGACTCTCATATGTGCATTAAATGGAACCAGACTAGCTGCTGAGGGAAGAGAGAGGATATAGAAGAAAATCAGAGGCCCACGTGCTTCCAAGTAGAATGGCCCTCTTAGCTGTGGAGAAATACAGATATTATAAAGCTATTTTGAGGTTTCAATACAACAAAAGTTTATTTTTAATATTCTTTTTTTTGTCTTGTGTCAGTAGATTTCCATTTGCACAAACAAGACTCCGGCCAAGCTCAAACCATTTAGACTAGAGATTCTTATATGTCACTTACTCAACATTATGTTGTCCCTTGACAAAGCCACATCTGCCACCTTAATGTGGACAAAAGAATGGAAACATGAATGATACAAGGACTTGGTGACACTCTGACGTATGACAAGTGCACTTGTCACCCACAGGTGACCAGTTAGCCTCTGTATCAACACTCAACAAACAGCCTCTTCATTAAGGCTTCCCTAGGGTGTCCCTGTACTCACCTCACCAGGGTCTGGTTGTGCAGGTCCCACACTGCGATGTTGCCATCGCTGCAGCATGAGAAGCAGACCTTGGAGTCGGGGCTGATGGCCAGAGCATAGCAGGCAGGGGCTGAGGACGTCAACTCTGCCTTGATGCGGGGAGTCGGAGCTGCCAGGTCCCAGATGGATAAAGTACTGGCCTCCCCTCCCACTATGAGAGTACAGCCATCAGGGAGCAATTTACAGGAACGGATGTAGTTATCTCTATTCTGTGAAATAGCAGAATGTAATCATTGTGGAGCACTGCCAGCTGATAATACTGTATATTCCTAAAAGCTGTTCTGTTTTTTAACTTCAAGAGAGAGATTTCATGAACACTCTGTTCTACAGGAAAGACCAGGGTTCAACTGCCATTGTCTTCTTCCAAAGAATAAATAAACTCACAGGGTTGCTCAGCTCTATTCCTGACTTGCAGCTACACAGACAAACTTGAAAGCATCTAGGTGGAAGGCAGGTGTGAGTGCACGTTCCTGTGGAGAACACAGGCCTGCACCATCATTTCCTGTTTGTTGGACAGTGTAGACCTACCAAATCTGCTTTAGTTTTCGTTTCTCCTGACACTGTCCAATGAGAACTAAGTACTATGGACTGGCTTTCTCAACATTACCATAGCTCTTGTCCTATGGAACTTTCTTAATCAAAAGGTCAAAAGGTGACTCTCCATCTAAACTAACACAGATAGAGGGACAAAGGGTACTTTCAATATAAGCATGCACTACAACAATAAAACCAAAACACACATACATACATTCTCTCTCTCTCTCTCTCTCTCTCTCTCTCTCTCTCTCTCTCTAAGTCTTTATCTGCCCTTCTTTGAGAATAACATCATCTAGATGTATAGACAGGACAGCCCAGTTCAGTCTGATGAAGGTGACCAGCTGCATTTGGCCATCAGCAGGACAACATTACAGGTCTGGCAACCATAAGGCAAATAGGTGCTTCTAGGTTCTTGAAAGAGTAGCTTAGTGTTTTGAGAGACAATTCTTTCTGTTCCAGTCTTACTAAAGTTATGGCAGAAAGGAAAATCTAACTTCCCACCTCCTCAACAAGACCAAATCAGTTTGGATGGATTTTCATTCCACATTAGCAAATGTTCATGTTTGATATTTAGCTGAAGTTTACAAGGAAATTTAACAATGAGTAGTAGATAGCTGGGATCAGAGTCCACATTAACTTCGTTTTCTCTACTACATAGGACACCATCTTAGAAACCATGTCTTCAAACAGAGCTCCAAATCACTGCAAAACATCTCCAAAAATAAGTCTATCAATGCTGGGATTTAAGCAGTGTAACAGCAGTTACTGACTCCTGCTCAGTTGGCGCACGGGGCAGAAGCTTGACCAGCTAACATAGAAAACAGAGGGGCTTCTACTCTCTGCTCACGAAAAGGCAGCTCAGGTGAACCTCATGCTTGCTCACCAGACAGTCCAGCTGAGAGACGGGGCTCTTGTTGCCAGGGTGGCTGATGTCCCAGACCTTAACGCAGCCCTTGCCACCTGTGTACACGTGCCTGGTGGGGTTGCTGATGGTCACTGCACACACCACCTCCCCGTGGTTGAGGGTGTTGATCTGCCGAGCATGTCGGGGAATCCCAGGTCCAATGAGGGCATCAGGGGGAAAAGGGACAGGCTGCATTTGGCCATCGGCAGTAACGTGGAAGGAGTATGCTCTAAATAAAAGAAAACCATTTATCACAAAGGGAGCTAGAGCCTGGAGATGGGGAAAGGTGGGGGCTGCCTTGCCATGGTTTCTCCTTCTGATTTGAAGTCTTTACATTTAATGTCTGTATATAAGCTACTATTTTACAGTGCCCTAAAATACACAAAACTCTATTTTAAATGTTTTAAAATTATTTCTTACAAATTCTGAAAAGTATTCTTTCAAATCTCACTATAAAAATGTGCTTATAAACTAATATAGCTTTCTACATACCTCACACATGATTTCTTATAATTTAAAATACTTAAGGTGATGTCTTTAAGAACTCTAATCATGGGGGTAGAGAGATGGTTCAGAGCTCTGTTTGCTCTTCCAGAGGTCCTGAGTTTAATTCCTGGGTAACCACATGGTGTCTCACAACCATCTATAATGTTACCTGATGCTTTCTTCTGAACACAGTTATATATGCAGATACTCATATACACTCATATACATAAAATGAACAAATCTTAAAAATAATGTATCTTAGAAATAAAATACAAACATACAAACAAAAACAGCTTCTGGAAAAGATGATCAGTAAGTGGTTCAAGGCACCGACTGCTCTTGCAGAGGACATGGGCTCTATTCCTAGCATACACATGGTGACTCAAAAACATTGGTAAATTTACTTCCAGGTGATCTGACACCTTATTTCCTCCATGAACAGGGAGACGGGGCTCTTGTTGCCAGGGTGGCTGATGTCCAGACACAAATGGTACATTAACATATATGTATAAAAAGTACACAGAAACATAATTTAAAATTTTTTAAAAACTGCTTTTAAAACATTATTTTACAATTTTGTCTCAAACTACTCTTACATAACCAAGAAAAATAAAAGAGATCCTATTATCTATTACCCAACAATTTCTCATATTTACCCCAGAATGACAATTTTATCTGAAGGAGGCAAAGCAACCAGCTAAAAGAGCATCTTCCCAGTTCCTCATTAGCCAGGGCCCCATATGTTGTACAATGCAAAGCGAGTGGAACTTGCAGAGAGCACTTTCAATTTCATTCTTTACTTGAAAGGGGCTTAGGAAAGGGGGACACGTGTACTTTCTGTACATTTTTCTGTGAACATGAAACTTAGCTAAAAATTAAAGTTTCTAACATTTTCAAAAGTAAAGCAAAGGAACTGGGGACTGCTCAGGGTTGAGCCCTACCTAGAGCGTGCAGGGCCAAGGTTTGATGAAAACAATAAAGAAAAGAGGAGTGGTGCCTTTCCTTCCCAATGCCGAAGTAACCCAGCTGACTGGACTCAGGAAGTCCTTCAGACTGCAAGCTGACTCTGAAGATGAGAAGTAACTTCAGAGGGTGGTAGAAAATCCTGCTGGGCTGACACCGGCCCTGGGTTGCTGGCTTTCATAAGGAGCAAGTGAAATTTCCATGTTTTCTGTCTGCTGTTCTCTTCCCGGTTCAGCACAAACAAGCCTAATCCTCGTCATGTACTTTTATTTCCGGCAACAAAATTCAAGACTTTTTCTTCCGTCCAATATATTAAATTACTACTTGACTCCCTAGAGCTAGCACACAATGCGCATCATAAAACACAGAGCAGAGCCACGTTACAGTGGAAGATGTGCAGTGCTTCTCCTCTCAGCCGAGACTGGAGAGCCCCGTCAGTCTCCCGGACATCATACCATCTAGGAGTTTTAGTCAGCAAGCATAAACGAAACCAGAAGAACTTTTCTGCCCCTGCTACCTCCTTGGGTAAGAATGAATCCTTTCTGGAACCTGTCCTTGATGTTTTGACATATATAAACACCATGAATACTAACAGAGCTCTTGAACTTTTATTCTGCTAATAACTCAAACTGTACAAAATAACTTGGTACAAAACTGAAAACTGATACTCAATATCAACTCTCTATGAGGCTATACTTAAAATGCACATTCATCAGCCTGGAAATAAAGATAGGTTACTATTTCCCTCCATAGAAGCAACATATCAAATAAATAAAGACTTTAAATGTTCCTTCCTTCATCCAAAGAAAAGATCTTACATGTCCATTATCCCTGGAAAACTGGCTTTAATGGCCACTGGAAAGAGGCTATTTGTCACTAGCTGTTAGCAATGCTGTTTTATCATGACTCCCATAGTGATGGAGACAGAATAGAGGTTACTTTGGTGGTAACCTCCATTTTAGTCAGGTTTGGTTCTGGTTCTTTTCCCTTGCATTATGGAGGATTAAATTCAGGGTCTTACACATGCTAAGCAAGGTCTCTACTACAGACCTCTATCTCTATTCCCCCCCTTTTGGGGAACAGAGTACCACTAAGTCTTACAGGATGGCCTGGAACTGTTTATCTTCCTGTTGAACCTCCCCAATTAGCTAGTGAGCAGGCATGTTTCATCAAGCTTTGCAATGAGCTAGTATAACTCAGTTTGAATAAATGAGCTACAGAATGGGAGCCACAAAGAATTTTCTGGGAGATATATATTTATGTCAATCACTGCCTCAGCTCTTAATTCTTCAATCCTCTAAATCATGCACTGCCTTTTTTTTTCATTTCAGAAAGACTCTGTATTCTTAGCAATACAGAAATACAGCCGGGCGGTGGTGGCGCATGCCTTTTAATTCCAGCACTTGGGAGGCAGAGGCAGGTAAATTTCTGAGTTCGAGGCCAGCCTGGTCTACAGAGTGAGTTCCAGGACAGCCAGGGCTATACAGAGAAACCCTTTCTCAAACAAAACAAAACAAAACAAAACAAAACAAAACAAAACAAAACAAAACAACCCCATATATATATATATATATGCATAATACAGTTATCTGAATAGGGACTGACACTACTTATTATGGGTTATCAGTAGTTTCAATCAAATAGTACTTTGTTGCCCTTGGAGACAAAACTACCAAAACTTAGAGGTTTGAGTCTATTATTCCTGCCCTTCAAGAATTCTATACTAAAAATAACTGGTAGGACAAAATCTACTAGAAAAGTTATATAATAGTTCTGTTCCATTTCTGTTGCTCTGATTAAAACAACAAACCTCTGACAACAAGCAACTCGGAGAAAGAAGGGTTTCCCTGGCTTGCCATCCCATGTTAGAGCCCACCACTATGGTGAAGTCAAGCAAGAAACCTGAAGTATCAAATCCAGTCAAGAGCAGAGAGACAAACACACGGATCCAACATCACTTCCTCATGCTCACCTAGCTTTCTCCTCTTCACACTTTGGAGGATCTCCTGCCTAGGGAATGGTGCTCCTTCAAAGGGCCTTGGTCTTCAAAAAGCACGATGGGGCCAAAACAAGTAAGCAAATTTGCAGCAGGTGCCCTTCCAGCAACCCCAGATTTTCAGTGGGGAAACAGTAGAATTCCACTGGTTACGGAGTTCAATGTTTCAGATTAACAAAAATATCTGTACCAAGTACAGATAGGAGAGCTGTCTACTAATCTTTGGGAGACCTATCTCCCAGGTGTGTCCTTCTTCCAACAACACAGGAGCTTGTAAGCATCATATTGAGGCAATTTAAAATGGATTTACAGTGCAGTGAGAGCTCTGAACACCCATCTGTCCCGTGGGAAGGCCATATGGATGCTAATAAATCAGTCCTGGGGGCCTAAGAGGAAGCTAGAGAGCTTCAACAAATGAACAAACCAGAACAATACTCAGGCTCTGCGCTCTCCTCCAGGGATTCATAGAGAGAAAAACAAGAGGGGAACAGAGATAGGAATTAGTTCTTTACCCACAAAAATAACAGGAACTTTCAATACCACATATCATGTCAATGTCAACGGTAGAGACCCCAGAAGATACTACCTTCTCTATAGGCTGAGAAATTAGGAATAACAGCACTAATCAGCATGAAGAATTTGCAAACAGGTTAGCTCAACTGACTTTCCCTATCCTCAGGGGATACATTACTGGGTCCCAGGTGGATGCCTAAAACAAAAGGCCACATTATAGCTAGCTTTCCAATGTACAATCTATGGTTAAGTTTAATTTACAAATCATGAAGAATAGGACAATAATAATGAAACAGAACAAGTATCCTACATTGTAATCAAATCAATACCCTTACACTTTGAGGTATTATTATTAAAGACACCATAATGCATAAACTACAATATATGAGGTTGATTGGGGAAGCACTGCTCAGGGGACACAGGCAGGGGAACCCTGAATTTGAGGTTAGGCTAAACAATACTGTGAGACTGTGCCATCTTGTGTACATATTTAATGTATTCAGACAGAGCAAAATCAATAGACAAGAAAGGAACTGACTTCTCATGTGACACAAAGCAAATCTACTACTCAGAATCCCAGAATATCATTGTCACATACCACAATATACATATATACATACACACATACATACACACACACACATTTATATCCTCCCTCTCTAAACATATAAGTAAAATCTATTTATGGTGTTAATACTTTTAGATTGCACTTGACCTGAAACTGTCAATAAGTGAGGACTATTTAATTATAGATAAGGTCAGACAAAAGAATGGCCTGATTATGTTTGTACAAGTTCATAAAGAGGCAAAACACATAGTATCGGTTTTTCTTGAGGCTGAGGTGTTGAGCAGACCTTCTAAGAGAAGGATGTGTATTGCGCCTCAATGTAACTGCTATTGGAAGAGGTGGGTACTGCCAATAAAAAGCAGCTGAGCAGTATACACATCATACATGCACTACTCTTACTCTGTACCTGTATAACATCTTTTAAACGACCCATTTATTTATTCAACAGAAAGTAGAGAAAAGATCTCCTAACCAACTCATCCACTATATTACTGTCTAAGACCAGGTTGAAGAACCTGGACTTTTATGTTAAATGGACTTGACAGGGGGCACTAGCTTGCTAACTACACCAAACGTGTATCTTATTGACTACCTATTCTCCAGCCTATAGTGTATCTGTTTCCTGGTCCAAAGGGCACAAAAAAACAAAATAAAACAAAAAACAACAGCACCTCAAAATCAAAAAATAATACAATAGAAGCACATTCTGGTGCTAAGGATTGGTTGTTAGGATTTAGACAGTACTGGGAACTACAGTGAGTCTCCAGGAAACAGCAGTGCCTGTTAATCCACCATAAATATAACAGCCAATGAGGCTCTGCTGAATATCCTTCCAGTGGGGAAGTGCAAGTATCTTTTCCTGGGATGAAGGAAAAGAGAAAAACACAAGTGGGAACAATCAGGTAAGCAAGAGATATCTAATGAGGAAAGTAGGTCACACGAACAAGCACAGTGACAAGACCATAGGTAAAGATGTGAACAAATGTCCACAGGAAAGAGGACACTAGCAACGATCTCTTGAGTCAGAAACTGAAAGATCTGGGACCACTCTACTACACTAAGCCCATACCCATGAAGAAGTTTACCCATACAATCTTCTGACTAAACTCCCACTGATTTATTCACTTTTAATTCTGAAATGAGGAAGTGAGACTGGAGAGGTAAAAGGAAAGCCCACTGGACTTACCACTTTAAAAGGAAGTGAAATCAGCACCTACTGAGAGCAAAGGGCTTTTTCTTTATCTGGCACATGGTAGCCATAAAGTGCTAAAGAGAAAGGGTCCTCTCCTGAGTTCTTCCCAGGAACAGTAAGCTGAATGGCAAGAATGCATTCTGAGTAAGCAGACTGTCTCCTGTTAACAAAGCTATGCTGTGTTCTGAAACCAAAGGAAAACCAGTGTTTAAAGACTTGCCGGTGACCTGGAAACATATCAAACCGCACTGGCAGAATCCGGTACACAGCAATGAAGCAGAGACTCTGGAAAGGAAGGGTAAGTCCCTGTTGCCCAAGGACATGGTACTGCTGATGTGAAAGTCCTTACTCTATTAACCGGTACAAAAAAGACTGCTCAAAACCCTTGACTAGCTCTCTAGCCTCTTTACAGCTTCTGAGGTCCTTCAAGATTTTAAAGACAACTAGTCTTGCTTCATACGACACTAAAGCTCTTTGCCACTTAGGAGCACAATCAGTGCCCAAGGTGTACATCTTCAAGGTGTCCGACATTACTTGGAACTTTCCCTTTGCCTAGACGAGCATCCCCTCTCTCCCAGGTACCTATCACCTGGGCCCCATCCACACTCCCTGCAGGTAGCTCTTCCTCTGAATCTTTGATACAGCATTATTCACATAGAACATTTCTGTCTTTACTGTTCCACAGTTCTTTAAAGTCAATGAAATGTCTCTATCAGCCCATAGAAGAACTGGTACTTAACCACTGAGTCTGAACAAGTCATCTACCGTTGCCTGATCACCAGTAGAAAAGAACATATAAGATGTTGATAAAAAGGGATATTACTCAAGAGAGTCAACATGAGATGTCTAAGTACTAAAGTGCTAAACATTTCCAACAGAGCAAGGTTGCCTCACATTGCAAACGTGCCCTTAGGTTTCTGGAGGAAACATGGCTATGTTAGACAATTTTAAAATACTAGCAAAAGAAAACCACCTGCTATAGACAAATGTGAAGAATACACAGGCTCTATTTCTAGCTCATAAACTCAAAGTCATTTCTGGAAAGGGGGTCCACAGAGAGACAATTGTAATTGCAATCAAAGACAAGCCCTGCTTCAAGGTAATGGAAGAAACCAGATGACCCAGCAGTTGAAAACAAGTTAAACTAATACCCACATAGCAAAAGCAAAACACAGAATAGACACTATATTTAGCAGGCAACAGCCTTCAAAAGCCAAATATCACTACGGTGGTTAATTTTAATGTGTCAATCTGCTCAGGCTAGGGAATGCCCAGATGGTTGAAAACATTCTAGCTGTGTCTGGGAGGTGTTTCTAAAGAGATTAGCATCTCATTGGAAGACAGAATAAAATGACCCACCCTCACCAATGTAGGCAGGCAACACTGGGCATTGTCCAAAACAATGGCAATAAACAGTACAATACAAAACAAAACAAACAAAAAAATAAATAACAAAACAAAAACCCCAGCCAAAACTGCAAAAAGGTTGAGAAAGGTTTATTGTTTATTTCACTCTCTGCTTAGCCTGGTCTGTCATTGCAACACCAGTTCCCCCGACTCTCAGGCCAGTCAGACTTGTACTGAAACTCCAGCTGAAATTGCTATACCTTTTCCATCTGTCCTATTCCCTTGCCTTCAGACTCAGAAGTGCACAGATTCCCCAGGATTCCAGCTTACTGATGGTAGACCATGGGATTTCTCAGTTTTCATAATCATGTGGGTGAATTCTTCCTTTAAAATTCCCTTCCTCTCTATTATATATTCGTTCTGTTTCTCTGAAGAACCCTAAGTCTGAAGACAACTAAGTTTTCAAATCTACTAAACTAGCTATCTATGGTACGCATGTTAATCATCAGAGAAGGCAGAGGGAGATGAGATGGAGGATGCTAGCACTGAACCGCTCTTGTCCAGAAGTTACCTACCATAAAAGTTCCTTTCTAAGAGGTAATTTCTCTCTAATGGCATGATTTTCTTTTCTGTTTAGGCTCTATACCCCCAAAAGAACATTAAAAGCCTAATTTGAGTTCTAAACAAGTAGGTAGAAGACTTCAGAATTATGTGCCTGATGTTCAAGCAAAGGGAGAAATAACTTGAACTACCTTACAATCTGAAGCCAAACTATAATTAGTTTGACTTACAACTACTACTCAAAAGCGGTATCTCTGGTCAACGGACAAGGAAATTTTGGGAACTTTAGATCTACTAGGAGGAAGAAGATAGAAACAGGACCTACTCACATGACTATAACTCAAGGTCAATGTGTGGGTCGCAGACCTAACAGAGGGCTACCAGAATGCGAATGTCTGTGGAAATGTATCTTTGGAGGCTCCATGAGCATGGTATATGAGGGAGCAAGCGGGTGTGTGAAAAGTCTTCGACAGGCTATGGTTTGGACAAGCATCCTACCACTGCCTAATCCCAAAGCATTTCCAAATTCACATCATCCTTGGGAGGTGTTCCTGGGAGGTAAGGAAGCAAGCTGAACGGACGCCTGAGGAACAAGCAGGTAAACACATGCCGCCATGATGTTTCCTTCTGTTCCCGCTCCAGGTTCCTGCCCTGATTGATTTTCCTTAGTGATAAGTGGTTTACTTCGAAATGTAAGTTCAATGAACACTTTCCTCTTTCCTCCCCAAGCTACTTTTGGTCATGGTGTTTACCACAGCGATGGAAAGAAAACTAAGGCACAACCTAAATGATGTTTCACTGGCATGTTAGTTTGAGAGACTTTCTGTCCCGCCTCCCATAAAACCAAGTCCTTAAACTTTACCTTTCAGCTTATCACCAAAGTCTAGGAACCCTAGATCAAAATAACCCTTTTCTTCCATTCATTTCCCAAGACATCACAGCCACAACTCCCTGCCTTGTGTCTAATTTCTCTTGTCATCATTCCAGTCTGTACAAGTGTTCCTGTATGAATTCTCGGCCTCGATTCTTCTTTGCAAGCTTAATATCTTGTGAAAAATCTCAATAACACTTAAAAACTTAATACAATTTATATGTATTCTGTCAACCTGTCTCATCAGTTTAGTCTCTATGACAGTGGTTCTCGACATGTGGCTTGCAACCCATTTGGGGGTTCAATGACCCTTTCACAGGGGTCTAAGTTCATCAGAAAACACAGGTATTTACATTATAATTTGTCTCATCATAGCAGCAAAGTTAGTTATGAAGTAGGAACAAAAATAAATTCATGGTTGGGGGTCACCACAGCATGAGGCTTAGTATTAAGGAGTCACAGCATTAGGAAAATGAAGAACCACTGCCGCAAGACCACAGAGAGACTCTGAAAGAATAGAGGACACATGTCTCTTCCACACCACAAATTCCCTGGGCACTGAGCTCCCACTCAGGTCCGTTCTAGCCAGGCAGTAGGTCCCAAAGCAAGAGGCACAGCAAGGAAGTGACAGTGCCTGGAAACTAAATGTGCAGATGTGGCGGCCTCAAACTGTAGCCTGTAAGGAAAGACTAAAGCAATTGGTAAAATGCTGTAATTTGCAAGCCTACTGAGCCTACAAATATCAAGAGGATGTCCATTTGGCTGCACAGTGTGGCCTCTGGAGGTAGGAAGGAAGAGATAAATTACCACTCAAGGGCCTGAAGAGTTTCACATTTGCAAGTTGTCTGTCCTTGGACATATCTGTTCAGAGGTATGCTGGTGCATGGACAGTTACCATAACCAACTTGATACAGATATAACCATTTATACCACAGATGTGAATGTTCCTCTAGCCCAGCTGAACCTAGAGGCTCTCCTCTGGAGGCACTCCTCCATGTGCACATGAGGCCTTTACTTCTTTCCCTCTATATGATCCAGCTGTCCCTATTGATGGATCCTGGTTGACCTAGTGCTTCCCACGTGAGCTTTAGCATTGCATATGTTCCTTTCTAAGGAGATTTTCCCATCCCAATTTTAGTTAATGTGTGTGTTTACCTGTCATCTACTGCTCTGCCTATACATAACTTAACACAAGCGGAATTGTAGTTGGTAGTTGTTCTTTTAGTGGCCACACTATCAGGTCCTCAAAGTAGGAAACACAGGGAGAAGCCTCTTCCTGGAGAAGAGTCCTTTGTTCTCAATCACAGGATACATTTTGAAGCCATAGATACCTAACCCACCTCCACCAGGCCTACCCAAATATTCCTTCAGCTGCTCTTTCTCAGACGTATTTGCATAACCATTATTCTTTGTTCGCCCTATTGAGGATGCGTTGATTTGTCTCTATTTCTCTTAAGTGCCTCCAATCAGTTCTATCAGAGGGTGGTCTATAAACACTTGCCCTCTGTCACAAATATGTCTGTCACAAATGAGCAGAGTGCAGTCACTAACAGCTTTACCCAGATGACAGTCACATCAAAACTATTGACTCTTATAACCAATAGTACTTAGAATTTGTGTTTTTTTTTTCTCCAAATAAATCATCCTGTTTCAGAAATATCACTCTGACTAAATGTATCACTATAAATCTCTCAAAAGTACTGAGGAAATAAATGGTATATATCACTCAGGCAAACTAATGGGTTAATATTAGCAATAAGACTACAGAACCAGAACCTAGCAATGGAGAACTTCACTGATTCCGTACCATCAATTAATCCTGTATTCCTCACATACTGCAGCTCACCTCATCACTGCATACATACAGATCCAGATACCAATAGACACCTTAAGTCTTAACAATTTGCTACTATAGCCTTTGTTTCTATGCACATTATAATGTTAAATTATAGTTGTAGGGCTTTTTGTTGTTGATGATGCTGAAACTGCAATGTGGTATATAGTCTAAGTATCCAGAGTTGCAATCTCCCTGATCCTGCCACCTGAGTGCCAGGGCCTACAGTAATCACTAAGTGCAACTAAGTAACTACTGAGTGCAACAGGGCTTACAGAATCACTAAGACAAGTGATAGCACAGCTTCAAACACAAAGAAATACAAGGTACTCACAAGCTAAGGAAAGACTTAGCAGTGCCTGGTAGAATATCACTATGTGATATTGCTTCAAATTATGCCTGTGTGGGCATGCTTAGGTACACAGAACATCTATAACCACATGCACACAAACACATGCATATACAAACTTTAAGAAATATGGTCTACATTAGGCATGTCCTGAACACCAGCCATCTATTTCAATATTTTAACTCTTATCTCTTCCTACTAGACAGCTACTTGTCCTACATATTCCCTCAAAATACACAGATAAAAGGTCAATACAAGCCCCGAGGGTAAGGGGTAAGATAAAGACTAAATGCAGGCCTGAGGCATACCCTTTAGAACCACTCATTTGGAAAGTCAACCCTTCCTAATGCCCCCATCCATACACCCCCCCCCCCCACACACACACACACAGAGATTAACTTGATTTTTATATTTTAATTCTGCTCTGTATAAAACTTGAGAAAATCAGTAATTCTTTGAAATAATGCTTCTAGTACCTTACACTAAAGGGAGTGCTTCTATTTGTTTCTTTGGTAAGTCAGAATAAAACAATGGAGTGCGTCCACACTCTGGATCCTTTAGCTTATGTCCCTTGCTCTCCATAAAGACGCCGTACTTCTTAGTAAGTGTTATCTGGCAAAGCAGAGTATGCAGCAGAGCTGGGACCTGGGTGACCCACAGGACAGACAAACCAAATAACTTATTGCTCCAAAAAAAGGAAAATGTTATACTGTTCTAGGTAAAGAGATAGCAGTTTAAGCCTCTATGATTTCAAGAGTTTCTGACAATTTACTTGTGTACAACATGGGCAAAAATGTGGCAGCTGTCTCCCCACCACACATCAAGGCAGCAGCTTCCTGCAAAAGAGCTTCTCCCGCTCTTTCCTCCTACCTGCCTCTAGCTTCCCGTCAAAAATAACTAAATGCATGAGCTCAGGAGCTCACATACATGGAGACAATGGAGGCATGACACCTACAAGTTACCTATTTATAGAAAAGTGTTAGCACTCCTCCCAAGTCTCCTTGGAAACATCCAAACCTATCTTCCCTTGGGGATTCCACACTGCTGACACTACCACCTCTGAAACAGACCAAAACCAAGGAAGGAGCAAAGATACTTACGGTTTCCCGCCAGGTATCCCTGCCAGGTTGGGGGGGATAGAAGGAACTCTCATGTGAGGAGGAGGATCAAAACCAACCTGGAAATAAAAGTACAGCATGGCAGACTCAGTTTCTGCAAGGTGTATGCTCTGTGGACATTTAGTTCATAGAAGAAACCCATATACCCACTGGAAGCAATATTAAATGGGCACAGAAATAACGGCTGGTATTTTTCCAAAGCAAAGGTACAATGTGTAACCACATCTAAAATGCTACAAAACACACTTCCTTTTTGTGGGGATGTGGGGATGAGGTACGATCAATGTGTACACTCTAGGTACCAGCTTTCCAGGATAAACATTTTCTATAGACATTAGCTGTCCTGCCTCACCAAGCAAGTACAGGGAGGATACTAACCAGTCTAGCACTAACACCAAGAACTGTTTCATTCCTTTCTTCCTTGGGGACAGGTTAGCACTTTGGAATGCTGCAGTGTAACAGGCTATTATCCTCAAATAACAAGAGCACTGCCCCCTACCATGGTAATCAAAACTGCTGCATCAAAGTCAGTATTTATAGACTCTATGCTATCCCTGTTTGTGTACTGTTAAAAAAAAAATGTCCATGATATATTTCAAGTGGCTCACAGGAAAGATTTGCAGTTGGGTTGTGTTTTACTCCTTTTCCTTGTGTAACTTGACCTTTCAAACACAATTCTGTATCTTTTAGGTATATCTAGGCCATCTGAGTGGCAAAAGATTGGGCAACATAGAAAGACTGGTCCAATGGTTTTAAAATCTGTCCAAGGCGTACAAAATTCTCTTCTTTTATGTAAGCCAGCGTATTCACTTTAAAGAACATACAGGCATGGAAACAAAAGGCTATGGCTTCTCGAATGTTTTTATTTTTTTCTTAAGATGTAAAAAAAGGAAAACAGCTCAAAAATACACGACTATAATCACTTCACTATTTTCAGATTAAAAAAATGTACGTTCGCTGAGAGAAAGCTGTATCTATTCAGGAAGCATCCATCTGAGGACCTCTAAACACTGCTGTTTTCATCTACAGATACAATGAAACAAAAGGCAGCTGCTCTAGCTTAATCGCCAGTGTACTGACCAAAGCTGACAGAGGAAGATAGGTAGTGGCTTGAACAGTGAGACTCACTTTGCTGTCTGTTTTCAAGCATGTCACTGGGTGTATCCCATTCACCCACGATGCAACTCTATGCCTTTTAACCAAGTCTGTGAACCCAGAAGCTCACTGTCTGAGTGCTACACACCTTGGGCCCTATACCTTTCTGGTTGCCTAGTCCCTGGGGCACACCAAGCACATGACCTACCATTGGGGAGCGCCCATAGGCCACCACAGCAGCAGCAGCTGCAGCAGCTGCAGCGCTCATCTGTGGAGACATGCTGTGTAGACCTGCATAGGCAGCGCCAGGGCTGGTCAGCTCTCCGTTCATGCCCGCATGGGGCACCATGCCAAAGGGGGCAGGGTATGGGCCAGGCACCGCCAGGGGCGTCCTCAGGCCGGCTGCTGCAAGGAAACACGCCATGTATGATGAGATTGGCCATCATGCCAAACCTGACCAAGGATTTTAGTCATTAGTTATGAGGATGGGCAGGGTTTCAGGGGACAGCAATCACAATCCCCAATCTAGACACAAGGTCCATCCTCAAGGACAGAAAGCATAACCCCCATATTTCCTCATTGGCAGAGCAGCCGCACCAGGAAGCCAGGAGGATTAATCGACATCTTTGCACCCAATTCACAAGGGGCAAGCCAAGGCACAGATTCTCCCTGTTTACCTGACTTAATCTCAAAAGAAGATTTTCTGGATAAAATCCATGATTTCTCCTTGAGTCCGAACTTTCCACTCCCTGGTACCAATTCCAAATGAAAACCAAATCCTGGATTTATGCAAACCAGAGCAAGGCTTTAGGAAGGGCATTCTGGTGTCTAATTCCCCTGGACTCAGGCTGCTACTCTTTAGCTTGTCCAGTGAAGAAGATCAAATTCAATGTTATGAGTGACCTCAGCTAAACCCTCCCAAGTTCCTAACTCCTGAAGATGTAGCAAAAAATAAAACAAACAAAACCTAGCCATCTATAGGCAGCAAAACGTATACTTTAGCTATAAAATCAGCCACTTTGGTTGGTTGGTGAGCTTAATATGAGCAACATCCGTCAGACATACAATGACAGATTTGTATTATGTTTGGAATAATTATCAGCAACTTTACTGTAATCACTAGGTTTTGAACTATTCTGAAATAAAAGAGAAGTTGAATGTAAACAGTTGGAGCCTAACTAGTGCAGCTGCTGAAATCCAGGACAAATGTGTTTGTTACCATGCCTTTTCAGACAGGAGAACAGCTCGAAGTGCTTTGCTGCATTTGGGGAGAGAGTCAGGAGATTAGCACATCCAGCTGGGGTGGAAGAAACAAAGCAGAGTAGGGAAGGGGTGCTGACCTGCTTGGTTGACAAGGGGCTCCATGGTTGGAGGCTTGCCGAGGCCTGGACGGAGGCCTGGAGTAGCGCTGGTGCCCGGGGTTGGCATGTCGCTCCGAGGTGTTGGTGTGCTGGATTTCAGAACAGGCGTGTTGGCTTTTTCATGCTGGTATCATTAAACAAATTAAATGAGTATTATTTTTAATCCAAACCATATTACACAATTTATCACAACAGCAGCTGGGGCACTGGGCACCTTCCAGTTACTCCCTAGCCAGTTTTCATAAATCCACACAATGTCGACAGCATTAACTTGTGAGTGAGAGATGTTGACCTTTCCTCTTCCTGCCAGATTAAAACTCGAGCCAGAGACACACAGAGCATGATCCTACACAAATTTTATTTTAAAAAGAATGTTCCATGAAGCTTGTGAACTTTGGGTCTTTACCATATTAGAAAGATGACCACACAGAGATTCTTCCCAAGTCACTTTGAAGGCCATACCTGGCCTTCAAACCTCAAAAGTTGAACCCTTTTCCCAACCTCACCGTTTAGGGATTCAGACTGATGGTGACAAGCAATGGAACTATCAATTATTTTAGAAAGCAAACCAGCATTTAGAAGATAAAGTTCCACAAATACCCGTGCCACACTGCTTATATACAGTCAGTCCCCGAAGATATTCCTGTGGCTGCCTAGGTAATGAAGACCCACCAGTACAAATAGGAGACTTATCACCTGCTGGCAACCTTTATAACTTGAGCCAGTAACATGATAAAAGTGGTATCTTCTTTTATCTCTCACCTCCTGTGTCCCTAGAACACTGTTAAAGAAGGACCAGGGTGTAGAAAACAGAGGGAGCCAAACCCCCCAGGTCTGGCTTAGGATCTAAAAGGATGTTCTCAACTAGTTACTCAGGCTTTGCTTTACTCAACTTGCACAAAAGGATAACCTTGAGGCCACCAATGTAAAGATTAGTTTTGTGGTATTCTCACAATGTGAGACATATTTGACTTCCACCTCAAGAGCTTCCTTCCTAGCAGATCCTCCCAAATATAGGCACTACGGGCAAACACTACCATCTGACATTATACAAGATTTGTTCTGTGGCTAAAGGACCCCTGGAATGGGCTATGGTGTATCCTCTGAAGATCTCAGTCCTCCTGTGTACATGCCAATTCTGATGTAATATGCACAATGGCTCAGTTTACCCCCATAAACAGTGGCTTAGCAAAATCACGATTCCTTATGACAGTTATCCACTGTCACCTGTTAAGTGTCACAGTGTCACAGAACTGAGTCATGGGAAAATCGATGCACCTGGAAACTTACACACCCACTCTAATGGTGGTCCGAGACACAAATGAAATAAAGGTAAACAGTAAGATGGACAGCAAGGGTTTCAACACTAGCACACAAAGGCTTTAGGTAACAAAATCTCCAGTCCGCACACTTCAGGATCCCATGTCCCACAGAGCATGGCAGTCCCACCCAGAGAAAAGAGCAGCTCCGACCTACCAGGCTCACTTCTTTGGATTTCAGGGAAGAGGAACTTCCAGAGGAGGCTGTGGATGCTGGGCTACCTGAAGCATCTTTCTTCAGCAGACGGTTTTTGTCGATTCCGTTTTCCCGGGGTGAGTGTGTGGGGCTTGCATGTGGAGAAGAAGGGTCCTCAACACACAATAACAAGTTGACACGTTTTAGCTCAGAAAGAACATACTTTTTCATACTCTCAACTAAAGGATACTCCTGAAAATCTTTTAGATCTGAGGAGCGTTATGCTTACCAAATGAAAATAGTATTTACAAAACACCCAGGACCATATCATAAGAAAAACAGTCATCTCTCTCCCAATACCCAGGTGCATCCTCTAACCAGACATCTACCACCGAGATAAAAAATGACTTAGGAAACAGATTTTTCTATCTGGTGGGCTGGGGATCAAACAGTGTTGGTGCCAATGGTAGACAAACACTCTTGAACTGAGCTACATTCCCAAACCTCATGTTTTAAAAGGGAAATTGAAGTTTCAGTTAGGTTATGACGACCCATTTATAAGCATCCATTAAATTCTTGATACACGGAGGTATAAGATGCAGATAACTGTGACTCAACTCCATTCACTTACAACTGGACTTTTCTCAACACTATTCAACAGAATCCTTCATGAAAAACACTGTTACCTCATTAGACACATCCACAACTAAGTTGTCATCACTCTTGTCCCCATCACTGTCCTAGAAAAAAATTAATTTTGTTTAGTAAAGGGCTAAGAATAAGTTTTGAACTGTTCAATTTCTTTCAACAGTTCTTGGTAGCAGACAAACGAAACATGCTTGCTCCCTTCCAGTCCACAGGCATTTACCACCACCTTCCCCCCGCCCCTTCCTGTAACCTGGGTACACTGAACAAGTCAGCTGCCTAGTCTCAATTTGCTTGTAAAACATACATGCTAAGGGCTTGATGTCTTCCATGAAGACATCTTTCTTAGAATAAGAATTTGTAAACCTTTCTATTAAAATTCAGTCCACATACCATTGCTTTTATACTTGAAGATACACAGCTAGTCAGTATGGGGCTCACAGACAAGTTATAAATTAACTTATGCCACCTCCCATGAGGTTACTCATTATGGCAGAAAACACAAGATCTATCACATGTAAAGAATAAAGTTTTGGCAGCTGGTGACATAGCTCAGTTCACAGTGTCACTATGGATAAGCCCTGGATTTGATCCCCAGAACTGTACAATATCAGATGTAGTGCTACACAGTACTCAAGTCATGAAAGTTCAAGTCAAGGTCATACTTAGTTACAAAGTGAGTTGAAGCTTGCCTATCTACTATATAAGATGCTCTGTCTCAAAAAAGTGGGGGACCAGGTGGCTTAAGAGATTTAATTCAATGCAATTCAATGGCTAAAGTACCTGCTGTGTAGGAGGACTAGAGCTCAGATCCCCAGCATTCACAGGAATGTCACATAGGCTCAGAGGGTACCTGTAACTCCAGTACTCAGGAGACAGAGTCAGGGGAATCTCTGGGCATTCTAGGTACATGGACTATGGGAAATTGGCAAGACTCTTGCCTCTATAAAACAAAAAATTGGAGGACTATCAAAGATACAATGTCAACTTCATGCATCCACATGTATGCATTCAGGCACCATACATATGGGAGTAAAAAAAGATAAGGCTCTTTAGCCCAAGGTATTGAGAGATTGAAAGAAAACAGATCGAGGAGGCTGGAGGGCACAGCCATCTAGCATAGGGGTCTTTACTGTCTTTTTACTGAACTATAAAGCTGGCTAATCACAGGAAATTCCAGGGTTAGATTGCATTCAGAAAAGCTGCTCAGTTAAAGATGAGTTCACTCCCACATCAAAGTTTGAAAATTCTATTTTCTTAGTGTGGTATAAAAAAGTGTCCTATATAGGCTTAGAAGCCCCTAGTTAGCGGCTATGTTTGTTACATTTCACTTTACTGGACAAAGTATGTTGCTGGGGGTAGGCTTAGCTTTTAGAGCCAAGCGGCATTCCTAGTCCAATATGAAAGTACTACGGAGTTTACCAGTAACATAAACTGAAAGCCAATGCTGAAGTCAGAAGCATCCAAATTAAACATTTACTGAAATATTTTCACTGAAAAAAGTAATAAAGAAAATGTATCTTTTCCTTGTGTCAAAGAAAAGCACGAATGCTCCCAGCTGTCAAGAGCAGAAATGGTAAGAAGCCATAAACTAGAGGGGCTTCTCTTGTAGGAAAAGAATCATTAAAATGTTCACAGTACCAAAGATGAAATGGATTAACTATAGCAAAGAATTTACCACCACTGCACTCCTTTTCAATTTAGGAAAAAAAAAAACTTTCCTTCCAATGAAAAATATGACGTATACCTATACAATATTATAATGACCCAAGTAGGATAAATTAATGCTCCTATCTTTTTATCATTTGTTTGGGATCTTAAACTCTTGCCTTAAACTTCTTCATAAACATGCAACAGGATGTGGTAAACAGAGTTCATCTTACTCTGCTGTAGAAAACTATCTTCATCCTGTCTAAAGGTTTTGTGTTGTTTTCTAGATCCTCATTTCCAGGACCCTCTAACTCCTCCCATGGCATTCCGATGTAAATTATTCTTATTTTTGACAAGTGAAATGGAGCTTTGTATTGGGTCCTTCTGCAAATATAAACCAGCCAGCATAATACAGTAAACTTCTGCAAAAGAGTTCTGGTCTTAGGTTTTGCCTCTTACATGTTCCAATATAATCTCGTTATATCACCCCAATCTCATTTTTGAAGGAGACAAGACATTAGTACCAGAACAACATCAAGCCAAGCAAGATATCTATACTAGGTTCCTTGTTGCTGAATTAAATATATAAGCCTCGTAGAGAAACTAATAACACAGAACCAGGTATCAGCAAATGATCCTCCTTCTGAACATCACAGACCTTCCTGGCTGCTTACACTGAGTGTTCCAAATGAAAGCAAACACATGCGGCTCTGAGCAACAGACAGTGGCAGGAGGATATTTAAAGGGCTTGGGCTAAACTGGACAGCCAATGACCTTGGTTTTTGAGATGTTTATTAAATCATGATATGAACTGTGAACTGATCTAGGACCGCTAGAGAAATGCCAATTCTAAAAATAGGTACAGCGCTGCAATATAGAATGGCTTTGGAATAAGGTGCTTCCTGGGTGCTACTAACCCGTGACCTCGGCTGAAACACAGGCGCTGAGCAAGTTTTGTTAGCTATGAAATGAAGATGATACCCAAGTTGGCAAGTTTTAGTAAGAACTAAATGAAATAATCTGTGTCAGAGCACAGGGCTCCTGGCACTAATCCCAGCACACAAACTTTTATTATTAGCTGAAGGCTTAGGCAAGCCAGCAAGAAACAGAAGCCTTGTGTCTAAATTTCCCCACAGCTCCAAAGTAGATCCTTCCTTCAAGGGTAACAGGCATGTGGCTCAAGCCCATCTGATGTCAATTTTGTTTGTGTGTTTGTTTTGTTGTGTCTATGTATTTTACCATTCTGGGGATCAAATCCAAGGCCTGGCATATGTTAAAAGTACTCTACCACAGAGCTATCTCTGCAAATTTTGATTTAAGACAAGTTCTCTCTTTATAGCCTTGTCGTTGTAATCCTCCTGCTTTAGCGTCCAGGTACTGGTCTATTGCCTCATACAACTAACCTGATACTCTCAAGTTCCCTTTGTGAGTAACTTGGAAAAATCTAAGCCCAAATGAAGTGTAGTGTAATATACAGCCCCAATGGGAATCAACGTCCTCCCGTGTAGGAACTTACCTGCTTGACAATATGAAGAGAGAATTACTTCACTCTTAGCATTACCTCTGGGTCCCTGCTTGTAGGGAAAGCAGTAAGTAACCGATTATTATGGGAAGTCCTTTACTCACTTACATAGTTATCCTTATCATCCACCTTCCTTTTTTTGATGTCACTGGAAAACTCTGGACCATTTCTGCGCTTATCTGTGCCTCTTAGGCTGTCTGGGACCAAGAGGGAATTACTCTGCAAGACAAAAAAGTACTAATAAAGGTTTCTTCCTAGGCCTCTTTGTATGCAAGGAAACCCAACCTGGAAGAATTATTTTAAAGAATGGACACACCAATCAATAATCTTGCATCCCTGTTAAGTCCCAAGTCTTAAGAGCCTGTAGCAAACATTTAGACAGTTTCTAAAGACTTTATACTTACCTAACAGTTTAAACCTGGGTAGATCCCTGAGGTCCTATTTACTCAAACTGTGCTTCTGTTTAGTGTTGAAAAAAAAATAGGCACTTCCTGATTGTACGTAGAAGTGTTCTTACTCATTTTCACTGCAACTTTTGGTGAGGAATATACACAGCCTTTGAGTAATTCCTAACCACTTTATTAGGCACATACTATGACCAGAAAAGGTGCCAAAGATGCAGGTGGGAGTAATAGTAGTTCCTAAACTGCAGACCACATTTTCCACACAACAATAAAGGATTTTTAAGTTCTTTTAATTTACTGTTGAAAAATGTAATTTGGCATTGTGAGTCAATACCACTGAAATTTAATATCCAAAGAAGAAATCTTAGCGAGTTGTAAACCTTCAACAGCAAAAGCAGGTCTTATACAGAAGCAACAACTTGGACTAGCTATGCCACAAACCATACAGGACACTCTCATGCTGAGTAAGAACTGTTGTCCCAAAGAAAACAGGCATTTTAGATATTTTGGGGTCAAAAAACATGACCTGCCCAGCCCTACAATTCAGATCTCCCCTCAGGCTAAAGCGACTGTTACCAAGAGCTCTCCTAAGAGCCGGATTAGCATATGCAAGGGGCCAGTTTGTTTAGTGTTGAGTTATTGCCTTCAACAATACTGAATGAGTGGTGCAAAAACTGCCTTTCACAAGGCCCAGATAACCCCAATTTCTGCCAAGAGGCTTGAGAACTAAGGATTGGATCTGGTGAGGCAGAGGGTCAGTGATTATGCTACCTTCCCTGGCCCAAAGAGGACAATACACAGTATGAAACAGAAATGTTTTATGTAACATTTTTTAAGGCTGTGAATTCCATTCCTTACCAGTCAGACACAATCAGCCAGGTGGTTGGCTCTCTTAACTTATGGGGATAAGCCTTGCAGCCCACTTTGACAGTTTGACTACACACAGAAATAAAAAAGGACAAACAAACAAACAAAAAACCTGAGGACTAGAGGCAGTTTGAAACCTCTGGTCCCACTTTAGAGTTGATCCAAAAAAGCTGAGCTTTTTTTATTCATGGTTGTTCAAACAAAACAAACGGCCAGGAGGATTAGATAAAAGGTGGAATGACCCACCTGATTCAGTCTGCAGCTGCTCAGAGGCCCACAGTGCCTGGGGCTGAAAGGTGATCGGACCAAGGTCCAGGAACTGAGGGTTTAAAACTGCCTCCTTAAAACACTCAGATTCCAACCAGGGCCCACGCCAGCAAAGGATGGGAATTAATGAACCCCCCTGCAAAACACTTACTAGTGTAAAGACATTCTAGCCCTGAGGTTATATCCAGGCCCTGAACAGAGCAAATGAATCTCTGAGTAGGGCTGCATCTCACTCAACCTTCTGTCTGCACTAGTGCCTTAGGAAAAGGACTCAATGGGAGAGGAAGCACCTGGCCTCTCAGAGACTTGAAATGCCAGAGGGAGAGGGAGGGAGAATATCCAGAGGGTCCCCACCTTCTCACAGGAGAAGTGGGAGGGTGGGGGAAGGATTGTGGGAGGGGGTGACAGGGAGGGAGGGAGGCAGTGAGTGGGATGTAATGTGAATAAGTAAAAATAAATAAAATAAGTCACAGAAGCAGTTCTGAAGCAACTTTAAAGTCTGCAAAATCAGCAGTAATCGCCCACACTACTCAGTCTAAACCCCAAAGTGTTCTACTACACTTCTACAAGAACATCAGTTTCTGCTGGACACTAACACTTCAGTGGCAGACTGGTGAGGTTACCATGTTTTGAGACTTCTGCTTCTCTTAGTTCAGAACTTACTACTATAATTTCCATTTATGCATTTTATATGAGGCCTATAACCTGAAAAGATTTTGAAAAGCTCTGTAAATTGCCATAAATTTGGTCTGGACTAGTAATTAACATCCCTGGGTACCAGAAAATTGGCCCCATTTAACTAGCAGACTACAGTTTAAAAAAAAGAAAGAAAGAAAGAAAAAAAAGCATCTCAATGCTTTTGAAGTTATCAGTTTAATTAAAAAAAACAGCAAACAAGGTAGGCCAGGGAGGCCTGGAGGTCATTTTGAGTCAGGAAGCCCGCCTCATGCCACTGCTAAATGTACACTACTAAGCTTTAAGTCCACTCTCCCAGAAAGACAGAATGTATCCTATACCCATTACCAGTTTTTCTGAGTGCAATGCTCTAGCCTACTGCACTACTCAGAAAGCAACAGCAATGTTCCTGACCTGACTTCCAACTACTGCCCAAGATGTGTGTGTGTGTGTGTGTGTGTGTGTGTGTGTGTGTCTGATGCATCTCCTTTCCTCTCCTGAACCTCTAAGTAATTTCTAGGTACTGCTTAATTTCTTGTGATAGTAAAAATACTGTTCTAATGACCCACCTGCTGCTCCATCCTATGGATGGATAGGACAGTATCTTGATTGTCATTACGAGTCACTGATAGATACATGTATTAAGAACTAAAAGGTAAAACTGAAATACTGACTGAATAGCCCCTTTGTTCCTTCAAAATTTATGATTCTATGTCACAGGGTATCTACAAGTCTACGGTATCTTAAAAGCACTTAAAAGATTGCAAAACAATGAAATTGAAATGGCTTCAAATTCCTAAAACACTTGCAGTTAATGACTAAATACTTGCCTAGCATGTAAAAGGTCTTCAGTAAAATCTATACTAACACATACCAGAAATAGCAATAATGTATCAAACACAAAAGACAGCAAATTCCTATATGGGCAGAGGCAAAGGTAACCTGTAAAAGATATTCCTTTTCATTTTGTATATTACCTGGAACACTAAATAATGTCCAGAGAGTAGATATGACTGGCCTAAGACTACAATCATTGAATGAACGTATACGTGCTTCCTCTCCTAAGAAAGCAAATTCTAAATTTGGCTTCAGAAAATATTTGTATCCAAATAGATCACATAAATAAAACCAACAATGGCTTTTGTGACTGGTACTAAACACTCTATGTGACATACCAGTGCCTGATATATGCTCTCTGGTACTTCTTCCTTACCAGTCAGACACACAACCTCTTGATCTATCTGGTTTACAGACTTCCCATACCAAGTGTAAACACACAATTAGGCAAACCAAATAATCTACTTCAAAGTGAGCAGACTTTATTGGGAAATATCATGAGATTCCCTGTCTCTTAAATCAAGGGGGGGGGGGGGGCGGTGAGGGGCTAAGAGAATGCTCAGTGGTCAAGAGCATTTACTGTTCTTGCAAAGGACCTGGGTTCAGTTCTCAGTACCCACATCAGGAGGTTCACAACTTTCTGTAATTCTGTTCTATGGAATCCAACACCCTGGGCCTCCTTGGGCACCTGCACACATATTGTTCTCATAAACTCAGGCACACACACAGGCACACAGAATAAACAAACAAAACTGCAGAACAACAAATAACAACAGAGAAAAGGGGCTGAGGGAACGAAATGCTTACTGTGTGATCAGGTAAACAGTGCAATTTAGATCACTAGCATCCATGTAAAGCAGGTGTATCTTGTCACTTCAGCACTGACAGGCAGGCCACAGGGACAAGTGAATCCAAGGGCTCAGTGGCCTACCAGTCTCACTGAAATGACCAGAACAAGGTTCAGTGAGAACCTTTGTCTGAAAGACTAAGGTGACCTCAAGCCTCTACACATTTTCGCACCAGCAAGCATACCTGCACACATACACTATCAAGAAAGATAAGACTTTTTGTCTTTCCATTCATAAACTCTAATCCTAATGAGCCAAGACATGCACTGGCAAAGCCCTCAGCAAAGCCACAAGAAATACATCTACCCCTGGGTGCTGTTCTATACAGACCAGAGTTTTATAACCTTATAGACCTGTGTGCCATGGCAAAGGGCTCTTTCTTCCCAGAGCTTGCAAAGATTCTAATATACTACACAGAACTCATCAAATAGATGCCTACTGAGTCAAGAGCTAACAGTATCAGATTTCTACCAACATCAGAACCAGAACCAGAATCAGAACAAGTGTTCATCTTGGCCAGAACACCAGGCTGTCAGTTCACCTTGCTGCTGATAAATATAAACAATCTACAAGGTCTCTCAAGCTGTCAACACTGGGCAGAATTCTTTTACAAACATCTCAAGGACTTGGATTTTTCAGGTTGCATTTTTAAGTTTTTGTTTTAAAAATATGTTAAATAAACAAAATCATCTTACTTATATTTGCTCAGTTTCTCCTGTGTGTATACAGAAACTACACAGGAAATCACTGGACAAGGTGAAGAGCCCAGCACAAAGGGGCTTCTTCCCTTAGGACAACCTGGAATTATTTGAGAAAAACTAAATCTTGGAGTATCTACATCAACAGCAAGCAAGTAACTATTAAAGATATGAGCTTCCTAGAGTCACGTCTACCCACACTACCCAGAGGGCAGCTATGGACTTCTTCAAGGGAAAAGCTCCCAGTAAAACAACCTGGAATGCTAGCAGAGTGGTACAAGCCTGGAAGAGCAACAATCAGGAAGTTCAGGCAGGTGGTCCAAGGGCAGCTTAGGCTACATGAACACCTATTTCAGAAGAAAAAAAAAATCCCCAAAGAAAACCACCTGTGCACACTCCCTTGCGGTAAGAGCAATGACACTGTTGTAAGAGGGAACATCCTTCACCAAGCACACCAGGGCATTGTCTGCTGCAGTAAATGGCTAAGACTGGGCAAGACAGCAAAGCATTCAAACTAGTGATAAAGGAAGCCAATGATTTCTTAAAATATCCAACATTAAATCTCCAAATGTATACTTTTCTGTAAGAATTTACAGTATAAGCCCTGGCTTAAACCTCAAGCAAGCACGATATTAGTTTATCTTGATCTGTCACTGCACTCTGAGAACCCACTAAATAAGTAAGGCAGCCAAGACCCAGGTACTTTGATAAGGATAAAAGCAGTCTTTATGATCTTGTTCCAAGAACTTTATTCTTCTTTAGCAATTTATCAGTAGTGATTGCACATACTGACTCAGAGAATCCTGTATTTAACAAAATGTCCTATGAATGCTACATTTCTCAAATACTCAGAAACCTCCATGCACTTGAGAAATTTCTCTGACAACAAATTTAAACTTTGAAACCAATAGCAAACAAGAGAGCCAGTCAGTGACACAGCAAACCTCAGACAGGCTTTCCTCACATCAAGAGAAAGCACCAGGCCAATGGAGTCTCCAGCTGCTGAGCTGATTCCCTTGGGTACAGTCTCTTCCCGGCAAAAAAAGTGGCCGTGTCAGAGGCACAGATTGGAGACTATAGTCACCTCATTTATCCTCAGTTACACTAAGACAGTGGGAACCTAATTTGATAGCACATTCCACACTGGCAATTAACTTCTTGGGGAACATTAAAACAATTAGGTAAGGATGTACCCCATCACATCTGTCTTTTGTCTCCATGTACACATGATGACAATTAAGCCATCACCCTAGACTACACTTTTGCAGCAGTACAAATCGGTCATTCACATTTCTACTACCCACTTCAAAAAAAAAAAAATTTCACCTTTACTCATAACCGTACAGATCACCACTTGTCAACAAGAAAGTGGAAAATGTATCCACAGGGCACACACATAACCTCTCCCAAACTCTGCAGCAAGCGTGAAGAGGGCTCATCTGTCTCACAGTTACAGGCAGAATGTGGGTAAGTTGAACCAAGACCATAGAGATCTATGCTTGCAGGAGAGGAGACTGAGCCTGCGATATTATATTTGAATGTCACACATTAAACCACATGGCTCTGTCACCTCCCAGCCCCCTAAATTGCCCTTCACACTCCTTTTCTAGAAAAAGCAAAACAAAGTCTCTCTGGAACAGAACAAATACTTAAACACAACTTAAGTGGCTTTAACACAGTTATGTCTCCAACCTATAATACAGAGACAGCAAAGTCAGGGTGCCAAGCCTTCTTACTGGGGTGCTCTGGTGCCTCTCTATTCTCCACAGCCCGGATATGGCTGAGAATCTCTAATCTGAAAATCAAAATTCCAAAGCTCCTAAAACCTGAACTTTTTAAACAATAGTGTTAGACTTCAGCGCATTTTAATTTACAATCAATAAGTCTACAAATATTCCCAAATCTAAAACTCAGGTCTGAAACATTCTTTAGTCCCAAGCACTTCAGATAAGATACTCAAACTGCATTTTCTAATGTAAGAAATGGCCTCACATTGACAATGCATTAGGTCAGAACCTGAGTCATTTGGATTTCTGACAGTATTTATGTCTACAGCTCACTGCAAACATGCAGATTCTATATTGGCTGCTGATATGAATTTCTAGTGGGAAAATAGCAATCATCGTCAGGTCAAAAGAAAAAAGGAAAAGAACCACATGCCTGCTCACAACTTTGAATTATAAGATACAAACTGAAGTCTAAACCTGGCTATGGGGGATGGACTGGACAGATGGCTCAGCAGTTAAGAGCACTGGTTCATCTCCCAGGACTTGGGTTCATTTCCTAGCACCTACACAGCAGCTTACAATCATCTGCAATACAGGATCCATTCCCATCTAATCTCTAAGAACACTAGGCATACATGTGATACAGACATACATACTGGCAAAACACCCATACACATAAAAATAAAATTGAAAAATAAATAAAACTTGATAGGGGCAAACACATCATTGCCTGTGTTTGCAATGATCACAATGAGACCTAAATGTCTTTCCAGGTGGCACAGGCCTTAGCACTCACCTGAGGAAAGAAATCCCACCCCCACCATCACAGGTACACACCAACCCTAAGCCCAGACACCTAGGATCACTAGGCTTGTCTCCTTCAGGAGTTAATTCACAGCAGGAATGTCAGTTTTTTTTCAAGCAATGATAAATACCACCAACACAGGACTGTGTAGAGAGGCAACTGTCTAAGCCTAGTTCACGTTACCTACAGTGCCTGAAAGTTAACATTTCACAGGAGTCACCTCAACTTTTGCCTGAATTTCCAAGCTATCTTTTCTCAAAATTTAATCTGTAAATAGGCAAAAGACTCTTTGCTATCCTTATTTCCCTTCAGCAAAGCTGAATGTGCTGTACTGAGCAGGCCTGCTCAGTGGGATCCATGGGATCCATGGAGGATACACTGCACCCAGGCAGATGAACCCTCATATCCATAAATGCACTGTTCAACCTGGATCTTACATTTCAAAGAGATTTTGTTTTCTGAGTATGTGTGTGTACCCACAGGGGTAGGGATATACACTACCACAGCATGCATGTACATGCTAGAAGACAGTTTGCAGATGTCAATTCATTCCTCCTACCACGTGAGCCAAGGACAGAGCTCAGGTCATGCAGCACCATTCCCAGCGGAGCTATCATGCCTGCTCGTCTAAGTGCATTTTACTTACTAATTGTAGTTACACTTACTGGGATTACAGGCATGCATTTACCACATCTAGCCTGTTCTGTCATTCCTTTTTAAAGAAATGTAATGATTTGCTGGTCCTCCAATGCCAAGAACTTCAAGTAGATGTGTATAAGTGACTCTCCTTTTAGACGAAATTTAATGCAAGTCACCTTTAAACCAAACAATATCTGTACTTTATTTTATTATTAATATCTCAGCAATTAAGAACACTTGTTGCTTTTGCAGAGGATCCAGGTTAAGTTCCTAGGGTCCGCACAGTGCCTAACAACTGTCTGTTCCAACTGACCTATGCTGCCTTCTAGCCTTGGCAAGCAAGAGGAGCACACATGGTACACACACACATAGGCAAACACTCATTCACTGAATACAACCTTTCCTTACTACTATTTATTGGTTCAACAGCCATACTTACAAATAAAGGCTTATAAGTTAAAAGCAAAACATCAACAAACAGGCATGGTAGGCTCTTGCTTGCAATACCAATACTTAGCAACTGGAGACAGGAAAATTGCTAAGAGTCTGAGGTCAGTCTGGACTAGAGTGTAAGTCCTTGTCTCTAGTAAAAGGAAGAAGCTAGAAAGATGGCTCAGTAGATAGATGGATAAAGATGAGAACTGGCTCCCACAAATAGTTCTCTGATCTCTGCATGCATACCATGGCTCACCTGTACAGAGACATCTGCACACAAAATAATTAAGAAAAAACAACCAACAAACAAGCAGGCAAGGAATGGATTTTGAGAATTATAGGTCAAAACAAAACAAACAAGGAAAGCCCAGCACAAAAAGTCCGTTATATTATTCGGGCTCATCCACTGGGAATATTCTGTTCTTAGTACCATTATTTTTTCAGCCTTTACATTAAAACATACTGCCTATGTGAAGGGTCATTTGTTTTCTAACCTAAAACATAAAAAAAAACAAACGGCGTTATAAGATTATTGGGAGATAAAGATGAAGCACCTACCATACAGCTGCCCCCCCCCCCGCCCCCCTCCCCGGGTCTGCACATTTTGCATTTGATTTAAGCAGTATGTTTAATATAAAAAAACAACAAAATATAGTAGTAGTGAGTCAGTGTAGTCAAGGCTCAAGTTGTCTGAGTTTGAGCCAAGAACTCCCATCCCAAAAAAACAATCCAAAAACTTTCACAAAATCTCTTAAGACAAATTTTCTTCAAGAATGACATGAAAACAACTGTTTCACAGACTGAATATACAGGCTGGTGAAATTTCTTTTAAGCCAGCATTAGAGATATTTGAAAATAGGAGAAAGCAATTCACTCATTAAAAGCCTGTTTTAAAGAAAACATTGCTTTTTCATTAATATTAAAATGATTAACAACTGAATAGCTCTGTTTCTAAATGGTTTTTAAAGTTTTATTCTAATCTTGTAAATGTTGAAGTATATCGCCAAAAGAAACAAGTCCTTAGGGGTCTTCAGTAATTTTATTTTAAAAAGAGAAACATTGAGTCAGATTGGTTTGAAACCATCATCTTCTCTCTAGTGAAGGAAGATAGCACCAATCAAGTAAAACCAGAATCACAATTCCAAGTGCTTTATCATACAGTACTACAATATTTCAGGCACTAAGCATACAGACTTCATCACCCACTGGCTCTCATTATTCAATTTTATGCCAATTTGAGAAGCTAACTTTTAATTTTATATAATTGCATCAAAACCTACCTTAGGTAAAGAGAACAATTCAATTCCTCTACAAGCTATATTAATGTTTGGCTAAAGTTAGTGTGCTTTTCCAATTTTCACCACCAGAAGATGTAATTATTAGGCAGAAAAACAGTGTACACACACACACACACACACACACTCTTCTAAGGTCAAGAAAATTCTCACATGTTAAAAGACACAGGGCATCACCACTTCTATTCTTGGCATCCTTCATGTTTCTATGAAGTTCAATGAATCTAATGTAAACTCAAATAATCCATAGCTTCCTAATATTTAAGAACTGTTTTATTCTCTTTTGAGGATGCAACTACAGGGAGGAGGTACTTGGGAGGAGGGTGAGCTGAAGGAAACAAAGAAAAGTGAAAGACACGGGTAAGGAGCAAGTGACTATAAGCAAAGAAACTCATGTTAATCTGAGAAGCCATAATGAAACCGTTCAGTTTATATGCTAACTAAAAGACTAAAAATGAGTATCCAACTGACCCCCTCCTTCTGCACCCTCATTTCCTCTGATTATTAAGTACTTGTATACAACTTTAGCCAAAACTATGAGTAAGTGACTACTGGAAAGATTACATACGGGCAAGGCCTCTAGCAGCTGCAGGATACAAACCTGTTTGTACCCAAGTTATTTCTCAGTCCTCAGCCAGTAGAAACACTTCAGCTGTGATACTGAAGCTGTCTTTTGGCATTTCTGTCACTTGTCCTGTCCTTGACTGACAAAAATGCCTTTGCTGTGTATGTTATCTACGCACAGCTGTAGCAACCTTACATGCAGGGAACACGCAGTGAAGACATTCACTTAATGCTAAAGAGTGGTAAGAGAAGCAAGAAATAGTAAATTAGAAAATCTCCCTCTCAGATAAAATACAGATGAAAACATGCAACATGGTTCCTTACGACATCATCTGTTGATTTTACAGGTCCAAAGCTAGGGTTTCAAAATGTTGAACTGTACTGAATGAACATGGAAGAAAAGGGGACAGTCCATAAAGAAACCAAAACAGCAAAACATCAGGGTCTCTTCATAAAGGAAAACCAATTGACTCAAACCTATACTCTGCCTGTGAGCTATTTTATTTTCTAGTTAAAGCTTTTGTCCGATTTCTTCCCTTCCTTCTAAAACTACTTTAAAACCCCTATACTGTAATCATTGAAAACCTAACTACTTTTCCCCTTTATTTACTTATTCCCCTAGAAAAATCCCAATACAAAAGCACAGCAATACTTATCTCAAAGAGAACTTTTAAAGCTATACATACTTTATACAGAAAGGTGGTAGGCGATCCTGAACATGTCAAAATGCAATCTTCTTCCTAAACTTTAAGATGTTGTCACATACCTGTGACCCAGCACCCAAAACAATGCAGTGAGATCCATCTGACAGGTGTGTATGTGTGTGTGTGTGTGTGTGTGTGTGTGTAGGTAAAGACACTTGCCACCATGTTTGACAACCTGAGTTCAATTCCTGGGACCTATATTGTAGAAATAACAGAATTCCTTTACACACACACACACACACACACACACACACAGAGAGAGAGAGAGAGAGAGAGAGAGAGAGAGAGAGAGAGAGAGAGAAGGAATAATGAACAGGAACAGCACTGGGAGCTAGCTCTAAGATACAGAACTTTCCTTCCAGGCAAGAGGCCCTGGGTTCAGTTATCAGAAAGGAAGAAAAAAAGACAGGGAAGGAATGATTTAAAATTCATTGTCCTGTTTCTTTCCTTTTTTTTTTTTTTTTAATCATGATTTAAAGATGGTCAAAATACTGTGTTCAGAAATGAGGATAAATAGGAAGAATCTGTGGGCCACCCTCATTAAGTAGAGCAGGTTCTCATTCTGCATCTTGAAAATCATGATCCCCAACATTAACTGACACATGCAGTACAAACATTCAGCACATAAAAGGGCATGTGTGACTCAGGATTGTGAAAACATGATGTCTATAAACACACAGCCCTGACTATGAAGCTCCAGGTTTTTAAGAATTTACACCTAGATACAGTTGTTGGTGTAAAGGAAATTCAAGATCAAGCTTACAGTACAGTAAGATATGCAAAGAAACAGATATGGAAAGCTAGCAACTAAGATGCATCCACCAGGAAAACAAACCATTTAGATTGAAATAACATAGTTGTTAAGGCAAAAAATGAATATTCTTTTAAACTATATGCAACCTAGACTGCACATATAACACATTTTTAAGTAGGTCTGGGCTGTACACCGTGCAATAAGGAATTGCAGCAAATAGCTTTACTTTCAAAGCAGGCACTTCTCCTCAATGGCCTGATTGATAGAAGAGAGGGCAAGTACGCACAAAAATAAAATGATTTTTGAAAAAGAAAAAATGCGAAACCCAGGCCTCTACACGCAGGGCGTCTGTGTGTCTGCTTGGTGCTTGTGTTCAAGGAAGGCAGCTTGGAAAAGCAAGTGGGTCTGTGTTCATGTACAACAGGCGCTGGGGTACTTACCGTGCCCGGCTCTCTGTCTGCTCCCGAGGTTACCAAGAAATGCACAGACACGCCCGTTCAGACACAGAGGCAAGAACAGAAATAAAAAAGGGGGGAATAATTAGAACACAGGCCCCAGGCAGTTTCAAAAAATGGCTTTATTTATATAAGTCATTGCACATTCCTAATACAGTGATTTCCTGAAGATTACAGTATTTTTGTAAACATAAGATTTACAGTTTAACCATACACAAAGCCTATTTTTAATTTCTTGACAGAATAAATTACTTTTCTTCAAAAATTAGTCAAGTGCAATTTGCCCAATATTTAATGCATACTAGGATTAAAGCCTACAAAACTAGTAACAGATGCAATTGTCAAGCCTTTCATTTGAACACATTCACTTTCAAATTTAACTTCTTATTTCGCCCCATTTAACAAACATCACTTTCTTTGAAAATTACCCAATTAAGCAGTTAACAGTTCTCCATAATATGGTACAGGCCACTGGCATTAAAAAGGCAGTTACTAAGATGTCAAGATGCCTGCAGGCTAGCAAGAGCAGAAAACCCCCACAGCTGCCCAAGGCAAACCTCGCAGAGTGGCAGGGTGAACTGAGTGTCAGTGGGAAGCTCTGCAACAGCTCCTGTTATCTCACTGTTTGCTCTCTGTGTGGGGCTGGGGCTGTCCACAGCGAGGCACAGCTCTGCACACTGTCTGAGTATGAGAGCAAAGCCTAATCCGGCTTGCCCGGCCTCTCACCTCTGTGGCGCTCTGCATCATGGTGCTTCTTGTCATCTTTTATTGCCAAGTGAGACTGCCCACTCAGAGCACTAGACAGCGCGAGAAGGCTGGCACTGCCCCCAAGGGGCGGGATGCCAGGAGGCTGGAGTCCTGAAGGGTGAGGCGTGAGAGGTACTGGGGGTCCATGGCCATGGGAGAGATGCTGAGCTTGCAACTGCTGCTGCTGTTGGCAGTGGGGGGGGGGGGGGGGAGGAGGAGGAGGAGGAGGAGAAAAACAGGAGGAGGAGGAGGAAGAGAAGGAGGAGGAGGAAAAACAGGAAGAGGAGGAGGAGGAAGAGGAGGAGGAGGTGGTGGCAGTAGTGGTGACAGAGAAACCATCCAGGGGAAAAGTAGAAATAACAGAAGATGTAAGAAAGAATCACAAGTTGGGCACAGAGAAGAAGTAGAGACAGAGGTAGGAAAGAGGAAATGAAGTTAGTGCTTTCAACCCATCAAACGCTTTTGCCCCTCAGTAATCACCCTGGCCAATCCCCAAATCTAACCTAGAGTTTTCACCTGCCACTTTTTGCTGCAAGCTACCTGAACAAACTTCATGATTGGGCACGTCTGGCTACTTAAAAGATTCATATGTGTATCTCATCTAGATCTAAGTGCCTCTGAGGAGAAACTTCCGTGTGTCCCTGACTCTCAGCTGTAAACCTGTCCTGAGCTGACTGAAGTTAAGCAAGGCACATGGTAAGTAGCCCACAAGAAAGTAACTACACTATTTAAGGGGTAAATACATTTCACCCAACATTAACTATCACAAAACTCAGAAAGTAGAAGCGCTAGCATCTGGATGACACCTTGTGTCCCTAACTCACCGAGCCCTCTGAGAACTGTAAGGAAGTTATGACTTCCTCATCTCTCAGAAGCAACTCATCTCCATGGCCTTCGCTGAGGTTCTCTATGGTAGGAAGTGCCAGTGAGCCCTGCGGGCGCCCCATACAAGCCTATGCAGGAGAAGGGCTTGGAAGCAGGCTGACCACTGGAAGGAACCTTGGAGTCAACTTTTTAGTTGCTCTTTTCACCCAAACTTTATTCCTGGAACCCAGCCCAACACCCCTCGTCTGTTACAGAACAGAGACAGAGAAGTGGAAACCTTGAGAGAAGCACTGTCTGACTGAGGAGATTTAGAGGGCCCCGTTCCCTGATACCTGCTCTTCAGTCTATCACTCTGCCACATAATCCATTACAAACGTAATAAACCTGTCCTTGAGAAACCACACTACTGCTCTCATGTATTACACTTAAAATAAGCAAATACATAAGAAATAGGCCTGAATCATCTATCTAGATGTATTTCAGCTGCCCAATATAGAATTCGTTTTTGATGAGATACTAAAAGCAGTTAAATATTTCTAAGGTGTAATGTTTGAAAAATTCTTAGGATTCTAATTCATGCTCATTTCTCAGGCGTGAACTGCTTGTTTGTTTACTGCCCACTCCAGACTGGAACACACAGAACACTTCACAGCTGAGTTCAGTAGCTTCCACCCACATCAGAAATTCATTTTTAATTCCAATTCAGATGTGCTTCCTACCACAAGAGTAAACAAAAAAGCAACACCTTAAGCAATAAAAATTGGTGATTTTTACAGTAAATTTTTCACTCCCAGAACCTTTAAAAAGCTTTAGTAGTCCACCTTCATCTCAAACTTCTACTCCTAAGAGAGTTAGTTTTAATTAGAGGGGTAAATGGAAAACAGGGGTGAGGCCCAAACAGCATTAATAATGTTGTTGCAAAGTATTTATAAATTACTCATTCTCCACTTGAGATCACAGTCACAGTTTCTTTACATGTAAAATCACCTTCCTGTCATCCAAAAGACACTAATTCTTGCTCTGTCACCTTTTAAGAGCTCAGCAACAGTGAGACAGAAAACTGAAGCCGCTGGCAGCAGCATCTCGGCCGGTCTGCTAGGCATGCTCATTAGCACTTAATTAGGAACGAGACACCTGCCACAAGAAATGTGCCTGGAGGAGATGAGGCGCTGGTCTGCCCTACTAGCAATTACTATCATTACATCTCAAGCACGAGCCACGTCCAGCCTCGGGAAGCAGTGAAGCGAACACAAGCCCGCCGCGGGTCATTAGGCACAGCTCTGATTAGAGAAAAAGAGACCGCACAGAGCAGAACAGACAAGCACAGCATGACACCCCTCTGAGCCCTCCACAAACCTGCATGATGGAACCACTGGCTGAGCACCTCAAGACAGGATTCTAGTTGGCAGCTAATCTGTGCGAGGAAGTATTTATCGGGGTACCCACACGGACAAGACTTACACACACCCCGCCCCCCCCCAAACTCCAAGATAATTTCCAGAAGAGAAGAAACAAACAAACAAACAAACAAACAAACTAGAAGGCTAATCAAAATACACTACCAAAAAGAGGACTGAGCTTACATAACCCTAAACTTTGTCACGGCTGTGAAGGAGCTGTATGGTTTAAACCAAAGACTTGGGGTAATGACTATCAATGGTTATTCAACAGACTAATTGGCCCAGAGAACTTCCACTCCTACCCTGTCCTGTTCTCTAGGCTCTGCAAAAGCAGATGTCTGTCACTTAGAGGTAACTGGGCTCAACCATCTTTGGCTCAGGAAACTTAAAAGGTCTTTATTTCTTTTAACGAAAATATTTTTATAAATTATATAATTTTAAAAGCAAAATAGCAAAACTGTCATAAAAAGTACTAAAACTGAGGAACAAAGAGATGGGTTGCAGCCATCCAGATGTTCTAGGCTACTGGAAACTTGAGTGTGTACCTCACATTGTGCCTCCTGAGCCAAGGTAACAAATACACTCATATTTATTTTCCCAGTTGAAGCCACAACTCACCTAAGGTAGGATGCATAGGCTCAAATATGACAAAAGGCACAGAGCCTCAAGCACTAAAATCCTCTCTGCTTCCTAAAAAAAAAAAAAGGTCAAATTCACGTTCATAGCACAGGGAGGAAGAAGGCAACTTCCTCCAAAGACAACTTTGTTTTTCTCCCAGGGAAGCCAGGACGAAGGATGTTGCGATCACCCAATTCCAATGTACTTAGTCCGTGGTTCTCATGGCGCCTAAGGGTGGAGACAGCACAAGCTTGTTCTTAGGCTTCGTGAGTATAGCTGCTCTCAACCACACTTCTCAGTGCTTGCTCCTATATCCCTGCTCTCTTTCAAGGAGACTTGTAAAGGAGAACCAAGTGCCCAGACACAGCACTGGCCTTTCTTCTAAAAGCAGATAATATTAGAAAACCAGAAATCTTAAAATAAATAAAACATCTATTTTAAAGAGAAGGCTCACATCAGAATTGGTTAACTTTAAGGGGCAGCCCACACCTCACTCCATCTGTTACTAAAGAAATACTTTCTAACAATGTTTCCTGAGACATTCTGGTACATATCACCCTCTCCCAGAGCAAAAGGCAGCAACACCTTTTAAAAATGTGTCTTAAGTCAAATACAATGCTGGCATTGCTAGACAACCAAAAACAACAGTTCTGTCATCTAGAAAACTTTTATGCATCTGCTCTCCACAGACCCAAATGTCATCTCTCACTTGTTTTCAACAGGACAGCAAGGATGGGTTAATTCACACTACTATACAGGTATTAGAATTGTTTTTTTTAAAAAAAAATTTAGGACTTCTCAGTTAATGCTTACAGGTTTACAGTACATAGAGACACAAGAAAAACAGTGCGCACTGCTGTCATTTTTAAGGTAAAATTCTAAAGCCTGAGGTAGAGCTCAATGACAGAGGGAAGCCTGCCTAGCTCATACCTATTTGTTCAGTCTCCAGCAGTGCACACACAATACAAGATGTTTTGAAGAGCATCGTTTTCCTAATAAACCTCATTCTATCTCCTTCTTCAGGCTATCTCCTGAAACCAGTGAGTCTGAAACACAGCAACTTGACAGGGACACCTGGACAAACAGGAGTTGTATCTGAGGGAATAGGTGACCCAAAGTGCCACCAGTGCTGGAAAAAACTTGTTACAGCTGGATTCCACCCACTAACTCCAAAGTGATCCTGCAAACTGTTGTTTAAAACATTATCCTTTTCAATATTCGAGTTTTAACTGTCATCACCATCCAAGTCCCTTGAAACACCTAAAAAAATAAAAATCTGAGAGCTGTCAACATAGCTAGGAGGGTAAAGGCATTTGTAAGCAAGCCAGGTGACCTAAGTTCAATCTGAACCACCAAAGTAATAGGGCAAGGAAGGACCAACACAACAGACTGAAGCCAACGTGGGCAGACTTGTCTCAAAATACATCAACCAAAACTCAAACAAGAGGCTGGCAATGTGGCTTAAATGAATCCCTGACACTGCAGAAAATCTGATGGAGTAAGACAGACTTGTTATCACAACACTTGAGAAAATAGAATGGTCAGATCCCATAAGTGTGCATTGAGTTCTGTGCCTACCTCGGTTAGAAAACAATGACAGAACTAAATAAATATACTTTAAAAAGAAAACCTGCTTTCTAAGCTGATCTTGCTAACAACTTGAAAATTCAAACAATAAAGAAGGGAAGAAATAAAAGGCCAACTGTAAAAGGGGCTACCCTGAAATTTTCCATGGAGTGTTCTGATAACTAAAGAGGCCACGTAAAAGTGTGGATTTGCTCGGACTGAAAGAAGTGAGATCAGGCTGAGGTAAAAGCACACACCAAACCCTGAGTTAATGATCCTGAAAGCCCATGAGGAATGAAGTATCCTCATTCACATCATGAGACAGCCGTGCTATTCAAATCCATACTATAATGAACTTGCCGGCATTGCTGACATTTGGAACAATCATGTAATGGTGTAGTGACTAACATTTTTCTTCTCAATCACAAGTGCAACAGGGTCCATCACTACAGAGCTGCCCAGAAAGGATGCAAACTATAAAAAGAAGATGCACGGGGGGCTAAGAATTCTACCGAAATCCCAGTTAATTTATTTTCAAACCAGGAAAACCCGTGTCACCAAAATCACACTTAACCTAATGACTGAAAGCCCCTCAACTGGCATCCCCACACCTGAATCACAGAAAGCAGCACTGACAACAATATGTATGTAAACCCTATTAAGGAAGACAAGACGTGACAAGTAGGTTTCGGTTCTTATCTTGGGGGTTTGGAGAACAGAAAAAAGACAAAGGCTCCCAGAATGATCAAGTGGGAAGTTTGTCTTGCAGTGGACCTCAAGGCCACTGCAAGAGCTGTCTGAAATCCTATTACATGAGTGGCCTCTTTCTCGAAGATGGGCAAAAGTGACAAACAGAAAGCAGGTGCTTACTAGGACCAAGAATTCTCCAGCCACTTGAAAGAAATGAAGATAAAGAGGAAATGCACTACAAGGCCCAGAAAATGACACATGGAAGATCGTAGAAATAAGAGAAAATATCTGCAAACTAAAATCTGAACTCAGCAACAGGAAATGACAAATTGACAGACAAAAGGAATTCTCCAAAGATGGGTCACATCAAGGAAATACAAAATGTATCACACATCACTGGTTATCAGTTGTCATTCAGAAACACTGAGATAACTTTCAGAATGATAGTATCAAAAGGAAACCAGACAAGTTTTAGCAAAAAAAAAATATAGCAAAAAATGACTCTACAGATAGTGTTTCTAGGAAGCTAAACTACTAATATTGCTATAGAAAACACCAGACAACTTCTTAAAAAAATATTGGGGACCCAGAAAAGGGGAAATCATTTGCAATGTAAATAAAAAAATAAAAAATAAAAACATAAAAAAATATATAAAAATTTTCAAAATAGAACTACTAAGTGATGCAGCAATCCTACTGTAGATATATACCTGAAGGGAATAAAATTGTCTCAAAGAGACATCTGCACTCACGTGTGCACTGCAGTATCATTCCAACAGCCCATGCATGTGCTTTGCTGTTACCACTGTTAATCCAGGGCCTTGGGTAGCTGGGGCACATGCGGGGTGGGGGGGTAGGAGGGGTTCCAACTCATTATGTAGCTAAGATAACTCTGACTTCTAGAATTTAAGATATTTTCCACTATACACAATTTATGGAGGTATTGGGGATCAAATTCAGAGCTTCATGCATTCTACACAAGCACTCTTAACAACTAATCTACATCCCAGGCCTGACCTGGGCCTAGAATCTAAGAGAACAGAGTAGAATGATAAGTTACCAGGAGTTGGGCAAAACAGGAGATGATGGCAAATGATTCCAAGTTTCAATATATAGGATAACTTCTAGAGATCTAAGGGAAAGCATGGTGGCCATGGGTAATAACACCATGTTGTGTATTTGAAATTTGCTAAGAGATCTTAAATGTACTCCGCACACGCACGAGCACATACACACACACACCTACACAGAGATTAGACTATGAGTTGACTGATTGCAATAATATAATCAAAATGTTAAGTTATACTTTTTAATTAAGTTATACTTCTTAAATAGAATTTCTATTTGTCCATAGTGTTCCAATAAAGCTGAAAAAAGCGAAAAAAGAATGTTACAGAAATCCAGAAAACAGCCACGCCTCTGAGTGCTCGCCATCTTCACTCTGAGTGTTGCTGCAGCAACTGTGCTGCCTATCCCACCTTCACTGCCCGACTCACGTCTGATCTCTAGTACTTAAAGGGTCTGAATCAGAACACATTTTTAAAAGCCATGTTAGGTAGATCCATTTCAAAAACCTGAAAGGATTTGTAAATTAAAACATAAGGAGCTACTGCTTTACACCCAGAGTGGCTAGACTCTACAAAGTAGACAAGGCATATAAGTGTTTGGGAGAGAAACTAGAATCTACATACACCATTGGAGATGTAAAATGGTGTAGGCAACTTTGGAAAATAGAAAGGATGTTGGGAATTAAAGTTAAAGCTACCAAATGACCTACAAATCCCACTCCTAGGTTTTCTCCCAACAGGAGGAAAAAAAAAATCTGCATTAAAAACTTACAAATGGGACCAGAGATAGTCTCCTGCAGTCAAGCCTGAAGAACTGAGTCCTATCCTGGGGACACATATGGTAAAAGGACAGAAATCAACTCCTAGGAATTATTCGCAGCAGGATTATCCAAAATAGCCACCAAGTAGACACAACCTGATCATCTACTGAGCTTACAAAGGGACAAATGAAGGGGATAAATGCATGCCACGTTATTATTCTTTAATAAAATTGACTGACAATACCAACTATAATTCACTGGTAGAGCATTTCGCTAATGTACAATTAGCCCTGGAGCAGATCCCCAGTACTTCATAAGGGCCACAGTAGAGCATGTCTACGATCCTCGTACTCATTCTCAGCTACTAAGATTGTTAACCAGCCCAGACGCTGTCTCAAAACAAAATATCTGAATGGCACAGCTTTTGTATTTAATCACAACACTCTAGAAGCATAATAAGCAGGAAAATCCCTGCGAGTTTGTAGCTAGCCTGGTCTACATAGCAATTCCCAGGCCACCTAGGGATACTTAGCTAGAAGGCAGAAAAACCTTGAAAACATTGTGCTAAGTAAAATCAGCCAAATACAAAGGGCTATATATTATATGAATTTATTTATACATAGTATCCTGAACAAGCCAATGTTAGAAAAGAGGACATGAGAAGCAAATGACAGCAGACACTGGGTTTCTTTCAGTGGTGACAAAAACATTTAGAATGAGACAGTGATGGTAAATACACTAACTAGGACTGTAGGACTTAAAGCGTCAATTTAACATGAACTATAGCTCAATTTCAAAAAAGCCTCATACACCCACACGTTTAACCTATAAAATGTGATACCATATATATTTTGGCTTTTCTCTGTGTAGCCCTGGCTGTCCTGGAACTCACTCTGTAGACCAGGCTAGCATTGAACTCAAGAAATCCGCCTGCCTCTGCCTCCCAAGTGCTGGGATTAAATAAAGGCGTGCGGTGGCGCCACCACTCAGCGATACCCTATATTCTATGAAGCGGTTTCTCCCTCTTAAAAACATGTATGGGGAAGTATGAAATGCTCACATCAGTAATCAACTAAAATTCACACCTTAGCTCTTGATAGGGAATTTAAATAAATGGTACCAGCAACTTTTCTTGTTACTATAGTGCACATTAACTGTGGGTAAAGTAAGACATTTATGGAAACACTTGATCCTGACATCAAGGCTAAGCCCTATATCTATGTGAGATACTAGCTAGTATTCTATTAAAACTCTGACAACAAAAATCAAACCGCCTTAACCAGGAGAAACAGGATATACAGAAAAAAATGATTTTCTAGCTGGATGTAGTAGTATGTACATGTATAAAACTTGTATGAGGAAAGCTCAAACAGTTGGATTTGAGTTTCCTGCCAGCCTGGGCTATACAGTGAGACCGTTTTATGAAAGAAATGGGGACAGAGCATGGTTGACTTAACTAGACTACTGGAATTTAAGTTTTAAGTCTTTCGAACAAGAAGATCCATGGTTATTGTACCTTTGTGGTATTCTCCAAGTACCAGGCTACCCACTCTTCTAGAAAGTCATGTAAGGTTGGATTACAGATTGGCTTTCCTGGCATTAGGTGCATTAGTCCTAAGAATAAGAAGCTCATCCTCTTTAAACTTCAAACACTACAATCTCATCAAGAACCAATATCTATAGCTAAAGGAAAATAATCCAACAGTTTGCTAATCCTTGAAGCAATCATCTCACGGAACAGTGCAGTGCATTTTACATCTATAATTGATTATTTTGGGTGTACAGTCCCTCCCTGTGCAAACATACAGGCATCCCAGAAACACACATTCTACAGCTACCAAACCCACAATAGTCTAAGCTTATTTTGTTTCATACAAAGTTGGTTTAAAGTATGAAGAGGTATGAGTTTGTCTATGAAGCAGGGATATAGAAATCTAACCAATAACTAAAGACATCCTAGTCTTCACAGAAGATATATGCATGAAAAATAAGTCATACTGTATCCAAATAGATTACAAAGAAAAATAAGATTCCCCAGATTAGCTCCAAATTACTTGAGTTTCTGAGTTCAGATACTGGTATAAAAAACTGTTCAAATTTTCTGATATAATCAACAATGAGGCCACTACCAAAAGAGCTAGCCTAGCATTTTGTAGAAAGGAAAGATAATCTCTACTCTACCTCTTAATATCACAAAGGCAGGTTACTAGAATGCTCTTCTATTGAGTATGAAAACCAACACTGCTTTGTCCTAACTCTACCTGCATCTGGCCTCTCATCTGAACTTCAGAGCACGTACACCGAAACTGATGGAGGGAGGGCTAGCTCAGCAGTAAAATGCACGTGTAACACAGTCAAGATCCTAGGTTTGCAGAAACAAACTGAGGGGAGGAGAATGGAACTGCTTTTGCTCTGCTGAATCATAAGACAATGTACTCAGGAAACACAAGAAATTCATGAAAAGGCCAATGAGGTGACAAGGCAACCTTCAGAAACTAAGTACACAAGGCCACACCTAAGAGCTTAGGCAACTACATCCACAAAGTGAGGCAGACAAACCTGCCCTGCTGCTGCTACAGCTCCTGGAAGCTCAATCACATGCTAGGCGAAGGCTTCCATGTCTTTGGAGGATCTTAGGCCCTCAAAAGGTATGAAGTTGTGTATATCTGCCGATACACTTACATTCGTGTATATACAGGGACACTAAAAATGTATCCATCTACTGTGTACAAACACCAGAAAATTACAGAACAGGTGGTCAAAATAAAACACACAACCATGTAATTATTTTCTTTAAAGTAAAAGAAAAAGGACACTCATCTTTTATTATAACATTATTTCACTCAAAACTCAATTATTTTCTTTTAGCAAGCAGGAAAGTTTAGGGAACAGAAACCACCTACCCTTTGTAAAATGGGGTTACTTGATGTATACTGGTGCTGTCAAGTAATCAGGCTAGACATTTCAAATGTATGCATTGCACTTCACAGAAGATATATGTAAGTGTGGGTGAGGAACATGATTCGATAAAGCTGTGTAGCTTTATAGCATATGGGCATTCACATTAAATTTTTTGTGATATAACTTGATTGAAAAAAAACATTTTATTTGAAAGCCTAATCAATAGGAGCTGAGCAGGTTGAAAGAAGCTTTAGGTCCAGTTTCATGTAGAACATGGACTCACCCTGAAGTTCTTTAATTCCCTGTTTCAGGTAGCCATGAGCCACCCCACTAATAAGACATTCACCATAGTAAACAGATGATTTTAGATTTGGTTTTTAGTAAAAATGCAAGTTTAAATAAACAGAAAAAAGTTTTCATATTGCTCTAGGCATCAATATGACTCTACATTTAGAAACAAGGCCTCAAATGAATGAGGTTCCTTTTTCCTCAATGCATTGTTTCTAACAGTGGTTTTGTGTGAAATCAACTGATCCAACTGGAGCAATCTCTGCACTAAAATGACCTCCATTTGCTGGGAGGGGGGGGGTGGGCAGAGAAAGGAAAAGCAGCTGATGTAGGGTGAGAACTATTCCTTCTTAGTGACTATAAGGATATTTGAATAAATTGGGAAATAATTCTAGTTTAGAAAGCAGGAGCAGTAGGTTCTCCTAAGGTCCTGATCTCACCAACTACAGGTAGCTCGCTGGGCATGAACTCTTTCCTCTACAGTAAGCCTTAAATCCACTTAGACAGCTCCTGGTTACTGCCAATCCCTAGACACCAGTACTGCACCCTTGGTGTTATCTTCCGACAGTGGTCATCACTGTGCTTTGTTAGCTGTACAGGTATATGACAGGAAACTGCATCCATGAACTATCAACAATATGACTGCCTAAAAAGACCTGCACAATGACAACACCAGCTGGCATCTCAGTGTAGATGGGGAAATCTCACCAGGCCTCACTCACTCTTGGATGGAGAGATACAAATGGTTAATGGCTACTAAAAGTGACAACTTTGCTTTTCCAGGAATAAGCGCCCATTAGGTTATCTAATCCCAAGTGGTCCTCCCTAAATACATAAGAGAAACATGAAAGGGACTCCATAGGGTGTGTACTCTATGTTTTTATGTGTATGTTTGCACCATGTATGTGTGAAAAGATAGATAGGGCAATTCATTAAAGAGGTAATGAATTTTAAGGAGTGGGGATGGAAAAAGAATAGGAAGGAATGCTATAAATATAAAACTACTATATGGGGGAAAGCAGGGAGTCTGCAATAAAAGTCTTGTTGGCCAGGGAAGTGGTCCAGTTGGTAAAAGGCTAACCTGTAAGCCTAGTGACCCGAGAAACACATGTAAACAGCAGAAGAATAAACACATACACACACACACACACACACACACACACAAATAAAAGCAGTGCTGTAGTTAACATTCTACCAGTCAACAAGTTTGCTATCAAAGCTGCTTTTAGCAGATCAAATAAGGCCAGGTGTGTTGGCCAATCCTAGAACTCAGAAAGCAGAGGCATGTGGAGGCATCTCTGTGAGGTTCAACATGGTCTACATAGCTAGTTGCAAATCAGCCAGAGCTATGTTAAAAAAGAAGAAACAAAAATATTTGAGTACTTTAGTTGAAAAGGAACCAAGTGAAAAAAAAAATCTTCCTTAAGTATTAGTATTCTATATATTTTTTTGTTTGTTTTTGTTTGTTTGTTTGTTTGTTTTTTGGATTTGTTTTTTTCGAGACAGGGTTTCTCTGTATATTCCTGGCTGTCCTGGAACTCACTCTGCAGACCAGGCTGGCCTCGAACTCAGAAATTCGCCTGCCTCTGCCTCCCAGAGTGCTGGGATTACAGATGTGCGCCACCACTGCCCTGCAAGTATTAGTATTCTAGATAAAGGCTGAAGACAAGTAGAAGACAACTAAGAGTATTTCTCCTAGACTGGAGAACATTAACAGGCTGGTAAGAAATTGGCATCACTCACTCAACAAGAACAGAAAAAAGTAGAACATTCCCACTCCTCCAGTGGAAGAGCACTCAGAGGCCAAGAACAGAAGCTTGGCTCACCAAGAGTTTGGTGTCCTTGCAAGCCCAGGCTACTTTGCTAAAATATCTTTATCTATCCCAAGCTCACAGAAGAGCCTGGATAGTACCTGGAAGGGAAGTGTCTCATCCCATTTGCATTTTAAAGGGTATTCCTTCACGATCTTTCACACTTAAAATAGATGTCTAACCCTTTTCTTTTCCTAGTCTGAAAGTCAATGAAGATGAAGAGCTTGGCCTCTCCCATTGTTCTTCACCCTAACCCATCCAGAACAATGCTGACAGCTGCTATCAAACAGGCTGCATTTTCTCTGCACAGCTGCTGAATGAGCAGTCTCCCAGTGCTTCCTCCCCTCTGGCCAGACAGGCTGGCATGCTGCATGTGCAATGAAGGGGTGCAATGGTCCACTGAATTGTCAGTCTGATTTTATGCTACTTCGATTTTCTAGGATATATGTAATTCTTTTCAAGCAAAAATCAAGCATATGCCATAGCATGAAACTAAAGTCAGGGACTATTTCTGATCATTGCAAGCTTTCAAAGCGCCTGTCATAAATGAATATACAGACCCCACCATTTAAGTGATTATAAATTGTGTATGCTAAAATGCTGAACACGCCATTATACATTAACTCTTGGCCCAATTCTCCAACTTGGGTTATTACTATCAAGTTAATTTTACTTTATAATCTCAACACATTTTCCTAAACTAAAGCTATTAATAAAATTTGCAATTCACTCACCCTTCTGAAATAACCTATTTTTAATTTTCTGATTCTATTCTAAATGAATATTAACTATAAATATCTGCCTGGCTAATACATTTTCCTCCTTTTGCAATGCAGGTACAGGGATGTTATCTAGGTCTGAGCAGTGTCTCTGAGACCAGTATTTATTACCTAGGTCTGGACAGTGTCTCTGAGAATTCACAGACCAGTATTTATTCTATTATTGAAAAATTACATGTAGTTGGCCATGTGGCTCACTTTAGTATACTTTTTTAGTATGTGTGAGGCCGCAAGTTCAATCCTCAGGACTGCCAAACAAAGACTAGAAAAATTACATGTAAAAATGTAGAGCCTATCAGAAAACAAACATGTCCCACAAAGTTGAACAGGGCCCTTGAGATCTGCTTTGCATATGTTTTCTTTTAATCAAAACAGGCTTTTCCATTCTCATTCATTTGGTTAAAAAAATTCCTTGCCCCAGCTCCAAGTATAATCGAGATTAGTCTCTTCTCATCAAACATGGTATGTGCAAAAATGCCAGTGAATATTTGATTTGATTTCTGAAATAAAGCAATTCATTACACAAGAAAAGGGTAGAGGAGGCAGCAGACAAATGCAGGCATAATTGTGTTCTTTGTTGAATGTGATTAGAGAGCCCACTAAGTAACAGTCAAAAATGTGATACAGGAGGGGAAGAAAGACAGGGCCCAGACCTGGGGGAAGGAGGGAGAACTGTTTATGCAGAGCTAAGCTGTCAAGTGCAATAAAGCGGCTTGAATAAAATCTAAGCTGAAAATCCACTGAAGCTCCCCGGTTCACGGAGGAAAAAGCTATTAAAAGGAAATGAAGGTCACCCTCCCAGTTTATTTCACCTAATTGACTGCCAATAGCTTACCACAGGCACCCCAACTGCAGATCTGCAATTGAGAAACTGATGAAAGGAGGGTTTTCAAGCTGGGACTCATTCTTTAATCCTCCCTGGCTCTCCTGTTTTTCCCATCTCCAGTGGGGATGTAATTTTAAACCTTGATAGATTAACTGGTTCCATTGTCTGTCACAGCACTGGACTATGGCACTCTTAATCCCTACAGCAGCATGTCTAATTATCATTACAAAGTGTCTGGGGGAACTACAGAGACCAGCAGGGCATCTTCTCACAAGCAATTAACATAAATTGATAAATGAGTGATTTTGAATTCATTTGAGGAACTTGCATATGAATAAAATAAAGGACCCCACCTCCATTTCAGCTACTTCTTTCCTTTAATCTAAAAGAAGCAGACAGAGCACATGAGAACCACCTTAGGGCCTACAGTGGGTGGAGCTGAACTGCAGCAAAGGAAGACAGAATGCCTGGCTCACTATATCCCTTAATGTAGAACAAACAATTTGTGATTGACAAGACAAACCAACTTCACCAGCAAGAAGAGATGGCTAAACTCCAGAGACATGAACCCTGAAAGAGCACAGAGCACTAGGGCAGACAATTAACACTCCTTCCCTAGTGAGGGAGTTTTTCATTGGCATGCCACTTTAAAATTCATGAAAGGGTAACAAGAAAGAGAAGAATCAAAAAACCACACAGGTTCCAGTGCCTAGAAAGCAAAAGGCAAGAACTACTTGGGAATAATTCAGAATCTTATATTGACCCCACTGTGGTAGAACCCATTAGACAGAAAAAAGCAAGGAAAGTATTTAGAAAGTGATCTAAAGCTTCTACCCCACTAGCAGCAAGGGTGGTTTCAAGGATCACTGAATAAACTTCTCTACTCCATTTAGGAGAGTTATTTTCCTTCCTCTTCTAGAGTTCTCCTCTCATCCTTCTTGTGCTACTACATCCTCTTCCCTACCCATCTCCACACAACCCAAACGAACCCCCTTTCACCCTCCCTCATTAATCAAATCAATCATCTCTTAAGTTACGCAAACTTAGTTGTGTGCTATGCCATCAAACCATAAAGAAATAAAAGCTGGTGATACACACTGTAGGAGGTAGACCTGGTAGGCCACGTACCCCGATGATGGCATTCAACTCTGCCATGGTCACCTGTTTGGCACGTTCCACAGCCTGAGCCACCTGTTGTTGATGCTTTGAAAACAAGGAGAAAAAAGTGTTAGCAACAGCTAAGAATTTCCCTGTTCATTCTGACAACAAAGACCAAAAGACAGGTCATCATGCAGGAGTCATTTTACAGAACACAAAGGAAGGACAATGTGATGGTGCTTCTCTTTATTTCTAGAGGGTTCTAAACTCCTAGTGGGATGGTAAATATTAGAATGGACACCAAAATGGGGACCTGTCTTTAGATACTACAAAACCCAGGACATGAAGGACTGTATGGTGGTATGTTTGGGCACATGACATCTATTAAACACCTCTCTTGGAACTTAAAATGGAACCAGTCAGTCTGTGTTTTTTCTGATTAAAAAAAAAAAAAATCTGGATGCATCAGCAGCATTTTTCAAAAAACCAGAAATGTTCCCGATATTTATCTTAGCCTTTTAGTGTTATACTCCAGGAAGAAAATTCTGTTTTCAATTTAAAGAATGAAAACTCACCTTGTCCACTCCCCAACTCTACTCATAATTAAAATATAGCTACAGTTAATTTGAGGAGACTAGTAGAAGCTGGGGTCAGTGAAAGCTGGCAACCAATGAGGAGGGAGCTCATGGCACTCTACAGCCAACTCCACATTCTACCCTCCCACAGCTGGGCCTCCCGGGGCCACCATAGTTTATCTTTACATATTGAAAACATTATTCCTTTGTACAGAAGAGAAGATAACAGTTTCAAAGCAAAACTGAAATACAATGCTGAGATAATCTCCATTACTCCCATGAAGAACTCCCTCTGAACATATTAACGTAAACTCAAACCACATGGCTTATCTATGTCTACTACTGCATGAATCAACAAGATAAGAATACTCATTTTATCCTTATGATGACTACCACCTGCGTTCTCCATGGAATGAATCTTGACTATATATGAAGTCCCTGCTTTCATGTAGATCAACCCCAATGCAGTGACTTTCAAGTCAACTCAAGAAAACAGAAACGGGTACCAGAATCAAACACATGCCTAGTCAGCAGTGGTGGCAATGAGAAAGAGGCAGACAGTTCTTTGTGAATTTGAGGCCAGCTTATTCTATACAAGGAGTTCCAGGCCATAGTGACACACACACACACACACACACACACACACACGGGGGGGGGGGAAGGGAGGGAGAGAGGGAAAGGGAGAATGAGTAAGAGCGCTTTCTTTATGTTTCATGGTCACTTTTCAGTTTTCAAAAAAATAATAATAATTTGGGGTTGAGATACTGTCACTCTTCTAGCAGCCTGCCCTTGGATGCCTTAGACAGAATGACAAGGTTGACACATTGGAGATGTAACAGATGTTCTTCACACTTGTTCCCTGTGATAAAATTAACATCTTAAAACTGGCTAATTTGCAAACAGAGAAGCAACATAATTGCACTTTAACAGCTGAACATTTTACTTACTTCCTGAGACAGAAATGGGATGACTTGTGCACAAATGGTATTCAATCTCTTGGCGATTTCAGTCTACAAAGACAAAGCCATACACATGTTTAGAACACCTCCCAGTCTGTTCAGAAGGTGAAACTTGAGTCTTCAAATCTCACTCCTGGAGACAGAAAACTGTTCCTTAAGCCACATTACCAATAATTACCTGGAAATAAACTGTAGATGCCAGAGCTCCCTACAGAATAGGCGTAAGTGAAAATTTTATCAGTCCCTTAAAAGATAAGGGTGGGGCTGAAGAAGCCGCTGTTCTCCCAGAGGACCCAGCTTCCACTCCTGGCAGCCACATAATGGTTCACAAGGAGTTGCAACTCCAGCTCCCATGCCTTCTTTTGGCCTCTGTGGGTACCAGGTACGCACATGGTGCACAGGCACACATACTGGCGAAATATCACACATAATTTAAGTAAAAATAAGGAGTAATTGAGTCAGAAAATCTACATGGTTTTGATTATACTGGCATTCAATCTGGAGTTTGAAAGCTCCTAATCCCTTCTCATTGCAAACTCTGAATGGATTACTATGAGACATTTTTACAGTCACAGCAAGTTCACTCAAAGTGGTATCAAAAACCATATCAAGGTAATCTGGCTTTCAATGATGTAAAGGACAAAAGCAGAAGAAACGGGGTACTGACACAGCCTTGCTTGTTTCTGTTCACCATACATACACTGTTGGTTCAAATGTAAGCTAGTAAAACCACTATAGAAGTGTGGAGATTCCACAAAAACTTGAAAACAGAACTATGGCATGAGCCAGCTATGTCACTCTCTTGGATAAGTCAATGCACCACATATAATTTCACTATTCACAATTGCCAGGAAGTAGATCCAGCCTAGGTGTCCATAAAGGGAGGAACAGATAAAAGAAAATGTTGTCCGTATAGACAACAGAATTTCATGCAATCATAATGATAAATAAAATTACAACATCTGCAGGAAAGTGTGTGTGGTGTGTGTGTGTGTGTGTGTGTGTGTGGTGTGTGTGTGTGTGAAGAATACAAAGAGAATCATGAGCCAAAAGGAAAAGACTTTGTAGGGGGTGGAGAGGTTAGTGGAACCTGTGACAGTAAAGCAGAATTAGGGGGCTATTTGAAGGGGAAAGAGGAGAAAGGGAAGACTGATAGTAGTTAAGGGGATGAATTTACAAAGTGTAATGACACATATGCACGAAAACGTCATAAAATCTACTACTTTATATGTTAACATATCTTCCACTCATCAAGGGCCTTTGATAAAATCAGACATTCCTTCATAATAAAAGGTCCTAGAGTAACAAGATATACAAGGGACATATTGAAACATGACAAAGACAAATTTATTACAACAAGCCCTCAGCCAACATTCTAAACTGAGAGAAACCCAAAGCCTACTAAAATCACAAACCAGACAAGAAGTCAATTCTCTCCACACCAGTTCAATACAGTGTGCAAAGTCTTAGCTAGAGCAATAAGACAACTAAAAGAGATAAAGGAGGTGGGGAGAAGTCCTTATTTGTAGACAATAGCATTTTATACATAAAAGAGTCTAACCAGCAAGATGGCAGTGGCCCTGACCTTCTGCTGACTGTTGGCTCTCCCCGGATCTGTGCGGGAGTTTCAGGGTGCGAGTGTAACTGAGCGGGGAGGAGATCACGCACACCGGCCAGGTATATGATGAAAAGACTACAGGAGGATTCATTTTGTACATGGTCAAAAAGAGGTGAATGAGAACTTTGCCATTGATTTCATAGCACCACAGCTTATGAATGAGGTGGACCAGGTATCAAAGCCTGCGACAGAGGGGGTGGTGCCCTGAGCCACCCCAAGGTATACATAAACTTGGGCAAAGAAACAAAATCAGGGACAGGGACGTGTGGCTACTTCAGCCTGTAGTTGAAGCAGCACTATCACTAGTGTGGGCTGTGTCCTGGTCCTCTGACTCCTGTGGAGCAACTCCACGCTTGGTGCTCTGTGAGAGGTCACTGCTCAGTGAACGGTGGTGTCCCTCATTATGAATAAAGGATGCTCCCACCATGAAAAAAAATTGTGAAGTCACCTAGAGGAAACTTCTATAGCTTATAAATATTTTCAGCAAAGAAGTGGGGATACAAAATTGCTAAATACAAATCAGTAATCTTATATACAAATAACATACTAGGAAAGAAATCAGAGAAACAGTACCTTTCATGATACCTCAAAATATAACTTGTAATATCTCTAACCAAATTAAGTAAAATACTTGTATGACAAAAACTATTAAGATACTTAAGGAAATTGAAGACAGTTAAGGTTCATCATAGGATTACCATCACTATTCTATAGATTCAATAGAATTCTCAGCAAAATTTTTCACAAATATTCAACAATAATCTTAAATCATATGGACACATACATACATACATACACACACACACAGGGAGAGGAGCACTAAAAGAATGCAGTTTAACAAAACTGCCAGAGTTATCATCTCACATTTAAAATTATACTGCAGACTGATAGAAATAATAAGGAAAAAACCAAGTTGATCAATGAAATAGAACTTAACACTTCGACCAAAGAGGCCAAAAGTACATACTGGAGATAAAAGAGTATCTTCTTTCTTAACAAACAGCGATGTTCAACTTGGACAACTAGCTGTGTACAAAAGAATGAAAGTATCATCCTATAAAAAACTCCAAGTGGATCAAAGTTCTGAACATAAGACCAGACCCTAGATCTGATAAAAGAGAAAGTAGGAAATAGATTTGGAATTATTGGCACAGGAAAAGGCTCTCTGAACAAGATCCTGACAGTGCAGGCATTAAAAACAATAATTAATAAATGAGATCTTATAAATCTGAAATGTTTCTGTACAGTAAAAGATCAACTGAACAAAGAGACAAATAGACTAAAGAATAAAATTCTTATGACATACAATGGCAGAGGTATTTAGTATTTACAATATATAAAGAACTCAACAAAGAGAATGTCAAGAAACAACACAGCTTTAAAATGGGGTCTCGAACTAGGCAGAGTTTTCAAAAGACGAAACACAAATGGCTGAGAAACACTTATAAAAGTAGTTAGCCATCAGGGGAACACAAATAAAACTACTTTGAGATTTCATCATACCCCAGTCTGAACGGCCAAGACTTAAAAAAAGCCAAAATGATAGCAAATAGTCGTGAAGGTTTGTAGAAAGGAGAACACTTATTCTTTGGAGTGCGAACTTGTAGATCCACTATGGAAATCAGTAAGGAGGTTCCTCGGGATCCACCTATACCACACCGGAAGGAACCATATCTTACTACAGGCGTAGCTGTTCACGTTCACTGCTGCTATATTAAGAGTAGCCAAAAACGGGAAAGAGCCTCAATGCCTATCAAGTGACGAATGGATAATAAAAATGTGGTACTTTTACACAATGGAATATTATTCAGCTCTTAAAAAAGGAGTGAAATTTGCAGGTAATTGGATGTTTCCTGTATGTTTTCTCTTGTATATGAATATTAACTTTTAAGTTTTATATTGTGAATTTCATTCAGAATACCCACAGAAATTAGCTAGAAAGGGATCAGGGAGAAATAGAGGAGGAGATCTTCGAAGGAAGAGAAACTAGAATAGTGCCATAAAGGAATACTGGGGAGCCCAGAATAGGACTAAATGGGGAGAAAGGGCAGGGTAGAAGATAGAATGCTGGGGTACTAATGAACATTAAAGACCTTTTTAAAAAGCCACATGGAGACCTGCTAGAGTAGAAGCTTCCTAAAATATAGGCATATATAAATGGAATCTAATGGGGTTATCATATGATGGGGGAATATTGCCTAAGTAGACATCATATGCTACCAATACCACTCCCAGTACCAAAAATGGATTACATCTTAAGTTGGTTAAAGGTGTCCCCCAAAATTACACACTACAGCAAAGGCTACTGATTACACTCCATAACCTGACAGTAATACCCTATTGCTGAAGAAACAACTTACTTAGGTCATCAAATATGGAGAAGGGAAACTGGTGCTCACATAAAAGCAGTCCTACTGCCCAATACAGTGTCCAAAGGTACTACATACACTACTGGAGGTAAAAAGGAATTATCAATCTCATCCAGCTACAAACCTAGCACCCTAGATTAGAGACCTGCCTATTAAACAGACCCATGGGTACAAGAGTGATACAAATTTAACAGGAACAACTATGTTGGATACTTTTGGGTCAACTCTGGAAGATGGAAGTTCCAAAGCTCCAAAGTTGATATAACTTGATACTTTTATGTCAACACATTTTGGAAGAGGAAACCTCAACTGGGAAAATTGCTCCAACCAGACTACCTATGGAAAAACCTGTGATGCATTTTCTTGATTAATGATTGGTGTAGAAAGGCTCAGTTCACTGTGTGCAGCCTTAACTTTGGGGGCTTTTGTTCCTGACTGCAAGAAGCAGGCTGAACAAGCCATAAGGAACAAGTCAGGAACACCATTTCTCTTTGCTTCAGTTCCTGCCTCCAGGTTTCTCCCAGTTTGAATTTCTACCAATTTCCCTCAGTACTGGAATATGATATACAGCTGTGAGCTGAAAATAAACCCTTTGTTCGCTAGGTTGCTTTTGGTCATGGTGTTTTATGAAGGGCAATAGAAACCCTAACTAAGACCATGAGCAACTACTCTTGTATTGTATTGTATTGTATTGTATTGTATTGTATTGTATTGTATTGCCTGTTCCATGAGATGGAACCCAAGCCTGACACTGTTAATGAGCCAAGTACTTCATTATTCCACTAAATGAACAGAGCAATAACACAACTCTTAATGACATACTGCTATACCCATGGATCAGAGCATGAGAAGCTCCATGCAAGCCGGGCAGTGGTGGCACACACCTGTGATCCCAGCACTCTGGGAGGCAGAGGCAGGCGAATTTCTGAGTTCGAGGCCAGCCTGGTCTACAGCGTGAGTTCCAGGACAGCCAGGGCTACACAGAGAAACCCTGTCTCTAAAAAACCAAATCCAAAAAAAACCAAAAAAAAAAAAAAAAAAAAAAAACCAAAAAAAAAAAAAAACAACCCAGAAACAAAAAGAAAGAGAGAGAGAGAGAGAGAGAAGCTTCATGCAGTAAATGAGAAATAGACAGGGACCCACAGCTGGACTATTTGCAAAAAGTGAGAGAACTTGGAGCAATCAGCCTTACTCATCCACAAAGCACACACACACATTTTCCCTTTCCTGCCTCTTTGGTAGTTATGCAATGCATTGCATGCACACACGAGCACATGCACATAGGGGTTGAGAACTGCCTTGTGTAGTACTCATTACCCACCTTCCACACAGCATCATTCTGTTCATTCTCTTTCAAATGAACTTAAAGTTTCCAACTATAGAAGTGATATACATGGGACGAAAGAGATGTTTCAGTGGTTAAAAGCACTAGTTGCTCTTACAGAAGTCTGGGGTTCAGTTTCTAGCATCTACATGGTGGCTCACAACTACTTGTAACTCCTGTTCCATGGGTCCCTATGGTCTCTGTGAACACTAGACATGAATGTGTTATAAATTCTAGAATGTCAGCAAAACAATCAAACATTAAAATAATTTTAAGTAATATAAGCATAACTGGAGATAAAACTCGCAAGTAAGGTACTTACTTGTCTGAAACACACGCACAAGTACCTGAGTATGATCTCCAAGCATGAAAGGTAAGGAGTATCACAACTCACTTGGAATATGTAACACATGCACACAGGTATTCAGAGCATGTTACAGAAGCATGGCAAAGGCTAAAATAACACAAAACAGTAACTGATAACTTCAGTGGCCTGGGCCACTATCTTCCCAGTTACTCACTTCACCTACAGAAACCCAGAGTAAGAGAACACATTTTAATACTAACAAGTCCTACTTGTCAGGTCTCTAAAGCAACCTTAAACCACCTGATCAGAAAACCAGGAGAACTCAGTCCATGTCTTCACTTCTCCTACAAGTTGCTAAGCGGAACAACTTTGTCCACGTATATGGTATCAACAAGAGCACCTTCTCCCCCTGGCAGTGAGGGCACTGCATGCACCTAATAATGCCTTGTGAGTTCTTCGGACAGCATCTCCCACTTTCCACATCCACACTTTCTAAAATGTGACCTTTGATTCCCTTCACAATGTAGATGGCAGTAGTTGGAGGTAGAGAGTAAATAAATAATTGAAAACAACAATAATGATGGTTCTTATTGTCCTCTGCCTAATTACCAAGGGCACTGTGAAGAAACTCTTATTGTTGCATGGATTAACAAACAGCGATGTTTTGCATCCATGTTTCTATTCTAGGTTTCAATGTTGGCAAGAAGGTTATATCAGGCCCTATCCTAGTTAGTATCAAGAGTTTCCCAAACTAAATGATGAAGAGATAGTTTGGTGATTAAGAATCATTTGCTGCTCTTGTAGAAGACATAGGTTTGGTCCCCAGAACACAAGATGGCTCATAACCTATAACTCCCATTCCAGAAGGTCCATACAGTCTTCTGGCACCAGGAATATGTGTGCTATGCATACTTACATTCATATAAATCCCTTGTCAAATAAAAATAAACAGATCTTAAAAAACCACATTTTAAAACCTTTAATAGCCCAGCGCCCTCCACCTTTCTTGAAAACTAGACCATCTACTAAAACACTATCTGTTAAGTGTATTTTACACCTGCAAAGGGTTTTACTCTCAAAGCTAATAATATTTTTGGTACTATTAGGTTACAACTGATACTTTAAGGCACAAACAACACTTTAAGTATCTGGAGACCATTGCCAACTCACACAGCTCTCCACACAGAACTGTGTGTGTTTTATAGTACATAAAAAGTGAGGAAATCTCTATGCTCTACCCTGAAGCTGGTGGAGGGAGTCTGTAGCCTTCATGTTTATCAGAAGCAAGCAGTATTGACTAGGTGGCAGCCAGCATTGCCCCAGCAATCATCCCATCTCTACTATTACAAGTGCATGAGACTCTGCATGGCTGCTGGGGTTATGTTGCAGTAACTCTTAGCTGCAGAGCTATTAGTCTGGCTATCTACTCAGAAATGCCAAGTCAAAGTTCCCAGCATAAGCCTTACTTTTTGGAATACTTGTACCCACCACGGTTGCAAGAGGCACGGGTATAATTTACCTGTCTAGCACAATCATCTGTGTTCCTTGTACATGTTTGCTCCCCTTCCTGGTTTAACCTTATGTCTCATAACCCAAAACTTTAGATTCACACCTCAGCAAACCTGTAGCAGATATCCTGAAGTTAAGACTCAACTGCCAGATCATAAGTATGCTATCTGAATAACAGGAATATGACTGCTCTGTTTTAGAGCTCCATTAAAGTAAAGTGAACTAATGTGTAAGCTAAAGGTATTCTATTCCAAAGTGATATACAAACCCAAGATGGCTTCCAATCCCTCACATCCCTAGAATCAACTCAGAAGGTGACTGTGGTAGTTTGAATAGGTATAGCCTCTATAGATTCACATGTTTGAATGCTTGGCCATAAAGGGTGGCACTATTAGAAGGTGTAGCCTTATTGGAAGAGGTGTGACCTTGTTAGAGGAAGTGTGTCACTGTGGAGGTAGGGCTCGCAGGTCTGAAATGCTCTAGCCACACTCAGTGTGTCTCTTCCTGGCTGCCTTCGCATCAAGATGTAGAACTTTTAGCTACTCTTTCAGCAACATGTCTACTTGGACGCTGCCATGCATCATGGAATGATGGTAAGGGACTAAACCTCTGAAATTGAGCCAGCCAGGAATTAAATGCTCTGTTATAAGAGTTGCCATGGTCATGGTGTCTCTTCACAGCACTAAAAGGCTAAGATAGTGCCTTTGCTTATAACACAATAAACATATTCTGTGCTCCTCACGATCCTCACACTGTCAGTTGATAAACTAAACATATATGCTGAACAATCAAATATTATATAACTCTGTCATACACTTTCCCACTCTAACAGGATGGAGACATGAGGACAGGACTTCACTAAACATTCTTACAAGTCTTTACCCTCCTAGATCTTTACTCAACATCCCAAAGTCAAACTTGACTTTAGTTCAGAACTGATTCTCTCTGTAACCCTAAATTTAATGTCCAGTATACACTAGATAAGCTATTAGAACAAAGCAGTACAGAACCGCTCTACCAAAAGGAGTCTGTGAGCCGGATAGTAGCCCCAGATGTCAGCTGAGCATGGGGCCCTATGCTTGTAATCCAGTATTTGGGATCCTTCTTTTTCTTTTTGTCCAGACAGGGATCTGTTAAGACCAGGCTAGCCTCAAACTCATAAAAATCCAACTACCTCCGCCTCTCAATGCATGAACAATTCAGTATGCAGGAATTTGGGACAGAGTTTTATAGGCAAATGAATGGAACTAGAAAATATCATCTTGAGTGAAGTAACACAGACCCTAAAGGACATGCATGGTATGTACTCACTAATAAGCAGATATTAGACAAAAAAAGTACAGAATACACAAGATAAAATCCACAGAGCTCAAGAAGGTTAGTAAGCCAAAGGGCACAAGTGAGGATGCTTCACTCCCACTTGGGAAGGAGAAGAAAGCCATCATCACGGGGCAGAGGGAGGGAGGTATGTGGGTGGGAGAGGGAACAGGGAGGGGAAAAGGAGAACATGATTACGTATTAAGTAAGGTGGGAGAAAGAGGAGTGAAGCCCTGAGGAGCAGCAGAAAGAATGGAAACAGGCAACCTCAGGGAATAGGAGGCAGGGAGACCCTTTAGAATGTACCAGAGGCCTGGGAGGTGAGAGATGCTCAGGATTCAAAGGGAGGGGCCTTAGATGAAATGCCCAACAGTGAGGAGATGGAACTTGTAGAATATATCCAGTAGAAGACAGGGCATCAAGCAGAGGGATGGGGTTGCCATCCCAGTCAACGACTCTGACCTAGAATTTTTCCTGTCTAAAAGAACTGCAGGGACAAAAATGGAGAAGAGACTGAGAGAGAGGAGGTTTGGTGACAGGCCCAAATTGTGATCTCCTTCAAAGGGAAGCTCCAAGGTCTGACAGTATTACTGATGCTATCGTGTGCTACTGAGCTACACCCCTGGGTTCCCAGGGCAGTTGGTCTTGGAAAAGAGATAAAAGGTGCTTCAAAAGCAGAAAATTATCCAAACCTGGAATTGCTCTCTTACATCTAAGGAAATAGTTCAAATTGCAAAGCATTTGCAGTGAAAATTTGAAAGAAAAATTCACTGCAGAGCTGGTTTCAAAGCAATGGGTTGTGGGGTAAGGATATGGATTGGTTCAACACATTACAACCATCCCACATTTTGAAAAACCTAATATTTACCTCCTGATAAATAAACTTTCTAATATTAAAGTAATGGCCAAATACATGCCAACTCTCATACATAGAAAGTAATATGTATGAATGATGATTCTAAAATGGCCACTACATTCACTAGCTGGAGTAAAGGAGGACCAGAAACCTTGTAGTAGTGTGTACATCCACGCGCATGTGTGTAGTTAGGCACTGCAAGCTAATATCCCAAACAAAAAGTGATTATATTGTACGGTAAGAATATTCGTGACTCCCTCAACCTCACTTTCTGAACACTGCTCTTAACTGATTATTTCGATTTGTTATTTATTTGTTAGGAAAAATAAAGCTGAGCCAGGCAGTGGTGGCGCATGCCTGTAATCCCAGCACTTGGGAGGCAGAAGCAGGCGGATTTCTGAGTTTGAGGCCAGCCTGGACTACAGAGTGAGTTCCAGGACAGCAAGGGCTACACAGAGAAACCTTGTCTCAAAAAAACAAAAAAAAAGAAAAATAAAGAAAAATAAAGCTGTCAACCCCACAACCCAGAGAGCATGTATGTTAGCAATCCCTGATATTATTTATATACCTGCCTCTCTGTCCATCCTCAAAGCACTATGAATATAGATATTAACACTTAAAAAATGATTTACAAACACAGGAAAGGAAGATTAGAAGCCGCATACCCAAAGGTGATAAGCTCAAGTCTTATTTGGAAAGCAATGCAATTGGGTAAACAGACAATCAAAATAAGCCTTTTCACCCTCAGCTAATGGCATCATAAGAAGTAGGTCCTGTGACCTGTAAAGACATGGTACTCTCACTGCTCTGACCAAAAGGCTCTGCATGCCAGAACATGAATTTTATAAGCAACTCCAACTATGAACTATGAACTACAACTACAACTTACACTCTTATAAAGCAAGCTACAATCACTATCTTCACCACAAAGAACGTTACACTAGTATCAGTCTCTTCCCCTCCTGGGCAGCACAATCCATAAATGCTTCTCTAGTCCCTGGAGATAATACTGACAAGTTAGTTCAGTCTCTATGTCTACAAACTGCCCCCACAATGCTATTTACACTGCACGCCAAATCTCACCAGTGGTGCCGGCCTGTTTTCAGGAAAGAGCAACCTTTGGCGTATTTCCCACTTTGTGGCTTCACATTGTAACCCCTGGTATTAACATGTTCAGGAATCAGTAAGGTTATCAAAAATCCTAACACACTGGAGTAGGCTGCTGCTTAAAATACACTTAATGTCAGTAAAGTAACTGACATATTGGACAAGTCTAAATTAAAAGGATGTAGAACTGATTTTCTTATTATATTCCAGGAATGAACTACAGCCTAGCACATACTGCACCCCCAGGCAATAGCACTGCCAGTTGGGTTATCTTCACACAGAGGTAACCAGTGGTGTCTAATTGGGATCTCCAGAGCAACTCCCTTAACTCCAGGGCTCCAGTTCCTAGGTGCTCCTAGAGTTGTGGGTTCACTCAAGAGTCACTGTTATATCTACTACCTCCATCCAATACCACTCAGCTGCACAGCACCAGTTGCTTAGCTCCAGCCTGGCCCTGTGACAGCTCTCTAAATTTCAAACCAATTCCTCCTGGAAATGGACTCGAAGGTTAAAATAACTAGCCTAAGGTCAGAACAACCTGGTAGCACATTCAGAAGTCTCTCCAAAACCTTGTTATAGCATACGAGCAGCCTTCTTTACAGTTCCATGAAACAAGACCAAGACAAGAGCACAAACCCAGGGCCCACAATCGCGTTTGTTTTCTGTGTAATCTCAGGTACTGTTTATTCAGTACTGCCCCCGACTCCCGTGGCAATATAAATGTACCTTCTTAAAACCTTTAATAAAACAAAACCAAGAACACCAAAGGAGAGAAAGCTTTGGTGGGACAGCCCACAGTTACTGCAGATAATACAGTTATGTTCCCTCTCCCTGTCACTTGGCAGCCTCTACACTTGACAAACGTGAGCCTTTCCAAGTGGGCTCAGCAATCTCTTTCAGTGCTCATCCTTACCCTCAGCCTCTCTGAAAACAAGGAGGGGTTCAGAGAAGGGAAGAAAGAAAAAGAAGTGCCCAAGGCTGCCTGGATGGAGACAGCAACGCTAATTGCTCCCATTCTCTGGCTCTGGAGGCAGGATGCAGAAAGCTCTGCCATCTCTTCCCTTCAGGAGCTCTCAGCAGAGCAGCTCAAGGACCCTTAATTGTTTATATTCTTAATGCAGAGCCTCTTGAATGCATTCATTTTTAATAGCAGGCTTGAGTGTGGGGCTCATCAAAGAATGACAAAGCAACTCTATTCACTGGGTCTCCTTCCTGCAATGATGGGCTTTTGATTTATTTGCAAATGACAAGCTTGTCAGGCCCCACTTGAGGGTGAGGGCTGCCCTCATTTTCCCCCCAAAGAATTCAGTTGCACTTTCTAAGATGAGGTCTGAGCGTGTGATGTATTTGTGTAAGTTGCACTCCCCCAACCTCCCACCCCCATTCAGCTCCTTCTAATTAATGATTTAAATGTTTTGACCCAACTGTTGCCAAGCAGAACATTTGGGCTTTAATTTGTCACATTGGTAAAGCTGCATCTTTGACAAAAGCATCACAGCTGTTCAGGCTTGTAACTGGCTCGTTTCTATTACTCAGAAACCCTTGTTACAGAGTTCATAGAGGGCCTGTTCACATGAAATCATATTGACTTGTTACAGAATGGAAATGCAGACAGTTTCTGGTGCCCTTAAAGCAAAATACCTACAGCAAGATTAACAGGAAGAAAAGCCAATAATGACGACACCATCGACATCAACGACAACATCACCATCATCATCCCCAGAAGATTAGAATCGAAACTGCAAAACCAAAACACGACCTGCCAACTAAGATTCCACACAAGGACACGAAGTCAAACACTGGCTGAAAGGCAGAAGTATCTCTCTGACAAGGTGGAGTACACTGCAATGATTCAAACAACATTCCCTTTACTTCAGCAATCACTGAGGCCCAGATCACTTATATTTGGTTGGTGCTCATTAACCTCCAGACAGCTGTGACCTCTGTGTTTTACTGTCCATTGTAACACAGCAAAGGCTCTTTACCATATGGTTTTCATCTTGGCCATCAATGGGAAAACAGTTTTGTACATGTGCTTCCTTAACACACTGAAATCTTGGATGGTGGATGCAACCGTGGGCCAGTGGTTTCCTAACTTTATAAACATGCCATATATAACTAAATTACCTGTTCACACAAGGTAGCAGTTGCTCTTCCCAAGAGGCATCTCAGGAAAAGCTACTACTCCAACTCCAAGACCCAGACCAAGGACAGCCATGGCCTAGCAGAGTGTTTATGCCTGTGACATGTATATGTGTTACTCAATTTTAGTTGGAGAAACCCAGCCCCTGAACTATCTTTCCTTTTCCCAGGCTGAGCTATCAGACAGGAACAGTCATATCAGAAAACAGGCCAGGCAAGCTCCAGAGTATCCAGAAGACAGACGTGCAGGGAGCAAGCAGGGGAGTTCCTCCCATGCTAGTATCAGGGTCTGACGACTAGTAGCAGCTGCACCCAGCCCGTACAAGGGCTGCAAGGTAGGAACCACTCTGAAGAGACACCTGGCCAAGAAAAACATTTCCCAAAGCATTTTAAAACAAATTTTAAAAACTAAAAATTTCCAAAGCATAACCCCCAGAAAACTTCACTATTTAGAAGAAAGGCTGCACAGTGACTTGGGTATATACAGATCTACTGGCTACTGATGCAACTTCTCTTAAGGGAAGGAATCAAGAATTATACTTTAGTTTTTGGGTTTTTTTTTTGTTTTGTTTTGTTTTTGTTTTTCCGAGAGAGGGCTTTTCTATATAGCCCTGGCTGTCCTGGAACTCACTCTGTAGACCAGGCTGGCCTCGAACTCAGAAATCTGCCTGCCTCTGCCTCCCAGAGTGCTGGGTTTACAGGTGTGCGCCACCACCGCCCAGCTGAGAATTATACTTTAACTACAAATTAAATCAGTGCTTTATGTGAGCAGGAGTCACAACACTGAAATATAAACTATACAGTAATCCAATCTTAAAAAAAAATTAGTCTTCCCAGGTAACAACACCCCACCTGCCTTCTGAAAAAAAATTAGATGTTGCATAGAAGAGATGGGATATTTGGCTAAACGATTAACCAAAATATACATAAGAATAATTATGCCTAAGAAAACAGACAGTCCCCAAATGCATGGTCATGCCCATTTGTAATTATGAAACACGGTTTTACATTGTCATCCTAGGGGAAGTGCAATAGAAATAACAGCAACCCAGATGACAGAAATGAGAGAAATGTACATCAAGGCCAGACCCAAGTCACAAGTTACTTTAAAAGCAGACAAATCAATGCATGTGGGTGTTTTCAGAAAACATCCCAGATATTCTCTCACTAACCGTGTGGGTTCCAGGCCATGCCAGCTCTCATTTCCCAGAGCATCAGAAAGCAAATTTAACCCAGTATTCTGTTACACTGGTCTGCACTTGTGTGGTTCCCACAGGGCCAGGCTGACTCAATAACGCTGCACTCCTCCTGCAGGACTGAATAGACTTCCTGTCATTTGGACTGTGAAACACAGTAATCCACGGGGAATAAAGGTCAATATTGCACTTTGGTCATTACTGAATCATTTGAGATGATCTGTGGTTAGGATGAGAGGAAAATCGAAGGCTGTGAGAATGTGGCAAATGGCTCAACCTCAGACCAGTTTTCATCTCCATCTACCTAACAGGCATGTGGGTAAAAGGTCCGCCCGCCACTGTGCCTCTGGGCATTTCGCTGGTTACAAATCCAGGGCACAAACCAGAACCAGTTAAACGCTGTAGTAATAAGGGGAATAACTTCTAGACCTCCAGCCAGTGCTTACTTGGGTTTTAGATCATCAGCTCCAGTTTGGAACAGTTCTCCAGTCTGCAAGTGACACCACAAAGTAGAAAACTTAGCAAATACAAACATGCACCTTCAGCACAGTATACGCCAAAGTCTCAATTGTGCACATAGACATAGGCATACTCACGCCTCCACCCCCACTAAGAGGCAACCCCAGAATTTCTACTACATTTACAAGCACACAGGAGCAGAGCAGTCCTGAAACTCATGTGGCTGCTAAATCAATCTTTTCTTAAAATGTCTGATTAAAGCCACTTTATCTTTAAGGCATTTAAATCCTTAAATATAAAATATCTTAGGAACCTAAGGCCAATTATCCTTTAAGCCACAGAATAAATGTTCATGCCCCTTGATTTTATATCAATATTTTCCTTCACTGGTTTAGCTGGCTATTTTTTAAAGATAATGTATCATAAATACATTTATATATATGTATGTATGTTTAGGCCCCCACAGTATATCAATGTCAAACAACATCGTGTCAAGCTAAGATTCAATTGAGGTAAGTGCTACTGCCAAATTTTCTTGTTCCCAGACGGGCTTTAAGATTATTTTATTGCTTAAAATTTAATTTGTTCCAACTCATGTCTCCATGACAACGTTGGCTAACCCTGCAAATCATTTGAGTAATTGGATATCTTATCTTTCTATTGCTCTCAAATCGAATGATTCTGCTAGAATTGTAACAGCCAATCAAATTTACAGTCCTCCTGAGTAATAGACTTGGAAAAGGAGCCACATTCATCTCCCCTGTGCAGCCATATTAACTAGTAGGGGACAAACAGCAGAATCTGGTCTTCCAACTATACTCCAGATTATAAACAGTGTCAATACTAATATTCTCGCAATGCAAAGTCTACTCAAAAAGCTCTTCACTGACTCTGCCTGAGTCTAAGAAGCAATAATGGCACTCACTCCATAAAAACCAATGAGCAATGTCAATCTCAGCAGTGAGGAAAACTAACAAGGACAAGAGTAATCCCAGAAGCTGATGAGAAAAACTTATTTTAAATCACTTTTTATATATTGAACCCGTGCTACATATGGCCAAAGCAATAGCTAAAGGTCTTGTTTAAAAAACACTGCCGGGGAACTCTGGGCTTTTAAGGGAACTGAGTCAAGTTCTTTGTAAATCAATCAAGAAATAGAAATGAATACAAATATAACAACTAGCAGGAAAACTCTAGGTTCCCTTAGAGATAGCAATAGTCAAAATATCCTTCATTTACTTCAACAGTACCTCAACACCCAAGGTTGTCTGTCAATAAGAAATAGGTTTCTTACTAGGTTCAAAAGTCAGCAGTTCCCCTCTTGAATTTAGCAGTATGATTTTGGCCTTTGGTCAGCTAAAAAGTATGGGCGGTCGATAAACTTCAGAAGGCCAATTCCAGTCTTCTCTACAGTTGTGTAGACACTGGCGCCAAGGAAGCTCATGGCCCAAAAACATGAGAGAGTAATAAGCCTGTTTACAAACGGGAAGGCTCTGAAACCCCAGCCAGCTGGCAAGTCAAAGCACCTGTTAACAACCAGTGCTTCCTCTACAGACAGCTGGGCTACTCACTCCTCAGCCCCTGAGAACAGGCCTACTGGGCTATGCCCTTCTTCATCCTAAGTACTTATCAAACCTAAAATCCTCAACTTTCAGCATGTCAGCTAGAAGCAGTGGTCCATGTCTGTAGCTACTAGGTAAACTGAGGCAGGGGGCTCATGGACCTTGGGAATTCATGACTAACTTGGGTAATTAGCAGAGCAAGACCCCATCTCAAAATAATGACAATAAATATCTGCAGCCACTCTCAAAGGTAATACTTTTCTCTGCCCTTGGATCTTTGCTGTTCTTGTTTTTGGTTCTCCCAATATTAACATTTAGGCAACAGTTGTCAAGTCAACCAACATCTCAAGACCTGTGATAGATAAAGAAAAGTAATTATACCAGTCTTCTACACAGCACTTTACAGATTACATATCAAAAACAAAACCACATGCAGACAGTACCAGCTACACAAACACACACATGCACACATAATACACACACATTCCTGTTTCAACGTTTAAAACTTTCTCTAGCCATACCACTTACCCTAGTAACTATGCAAACAAACCTTTTTATCTTCAGGAGACAATTTCTTCTCAATTTCATAGTTAGTTTTGTTACATTAAAACACACTTACACACCTCTTCTACCATTTGTCCTGTTGAATCTCACTTCTATAAAATGAACCAAGTCTTATTTATTGTTCATCCATCTTTATAAATGGAAAGCAAAACAAAAACTCAACCCACTTTTAAATACTTGAGAGCTATACTGCTGGCTGGTGTATGTTTGTCATTTTTAATGATTTTATAATTTTTAAAGAGTGGAGGCAGCCAACAAGAGATGCATTTTGGTTTTTAATGCTTATGATCAAAGGAGGAAGTCAATAAAATAAGACTTTACAATTACAATGAGAAAAATGAAGTGAATTCAGACAGAGAAAAGAATGCCAGGATTGAAAGACAGACACAAGATGGAAATAGAAGGCCAAGAGTGTGTACGGAGTATATAAGAGCCGCTACCAGACTTGATAACAGCCCTCCCCCTGCGAATGACTATCTGTGGGGAGCTGCTTTGGTCACCACCAATTTTACTTGTCCGGTATTCTTACATACGGAATATTGGAAGTAATGCAATTAATATCCACCACAAAGAAGAGGGAACTGATAGAAAGTTCTTGCAGAGTAATTTCCAAGAAGCTACATGGCTAAAGGACTCAGCAGTTACCCTAACGCCAATAAAGCCTACACACAGTAATGAAACAAGAACCTTTGGCAACCAAAATATTAAGATCTGAACTGGGCATGGTAGCTTACTACAGTAACATAGGCTTGGGGAGGACGAAGTGATCTTGAGTTAGTTCAGCTATAATGGTACAGCTCATCTCAGAAAAATCATGATTGATAGGGAGGGAGGGAGGGAGGGAGGGAGGGAGGGAGGGAGGGAGGGAGGGAGGGAGGGAGGAAAAAATAGGTGTAAAAGATGCCACATGCCTATAATCCCAATCCTTTTAAGGTGGAAACCGGTATTCAAGAGTTCAACTCCAGCCTTCATAGTGAATTGGGGGCTATTAGGGCTCCATGTACCAAACAACAGAAACAACCACAACCACAACAATCTCTGAGTGGAGCAAGCACTTTAACTGTAGGCTGTATGTGGGCAGGATGTCTTTCCTCCATCCCTTTCCATTCTGGACACCCTTTCCTACCCCTAAGTTAACCGTTTTGTTTTCACTCATGAATCTATAGAAGCTTTTCACATGGCATAAAGGCAGCTTGCATTCTGTTCTCCAAATCAATTTCCTCCCCAGACATCACGTAGATGTTCCTGCACAGAGAAAGAACAGCCCTTCCCTTCTAATTCAAAAATCCATACTGCCATTGCCCTTGCAAACTGCGAAACAAGCAGTATCGGCAAGTCACTTGCGTGCTGTAATATATTTACGGTTTACCTCCCTGATGCAGTTTCTTCTCTATCCGAGCCTGTCAATACGCCACTGGACACCACAATTCTATGTAGCTCCGACTCACTATTTGCTCACGGCATAAGAGGGTGCAGGGAATAAACAAAAGCTTGGCTCTTAGAGCCAACCTGCTGTCTGGGAACCTAGCCTCAGGGAGACCACTGTGCTCCCCCATCCAGGGAGCCTCCTTAGCACTTCATACTCCTTTCACCCTCTAGAACTGAAATCTTCAAGTAGGGCACTTTTCACATACACACAAATTTCAAAATTAGCTTCATTTTGCAAAAGAATGACAGAACATACCTTTACTGACTATTAGTAATAAAACAATGTTTCCCCAGCAAACACTGTAGGCTTAAAGGTTCCTTAAAGATCCATTAAGGGGGCCAAAAGCAAGGTGGCTGGAGGTCTGGTATGGCACACAGTCTGGCATTTCCTTTGCATGGGGCCTTGGAGATGGGGAGTGAGGAAGGTGGCCACGTGCATGTGGACTGAGGGGACCGGGTGGATAGTGAGTGTTTCCATCAGTCATTTTTCATCCTTTTTTCTTAGGTAATGTCTTGCACTGAACCTATAACTTACTGACTGGGCTAAAGAAAAAAGCTCAGTCCCCAGTTCTCCACCTTGCACACTGCTAATTGCCTCCAACTCGCTCCCCCCCACCCCCTCCACACACACACACAGGTTAACACTACAGGGGCACAGCACAGAACAGTGGTTACTGCTGGAGATCCAAAGCCAGGTTACATAGAAAGTACTTCACTGGGCCATCTTCCCAAATGAGCCTTCCTATTTAAGTACCAATCTATGTTCTGGGGAAGAAAAGCGCCTTAACACTATATAAGTCAGTAATTTGAACATGCTGAAGCACAAGGATAAGTTTACTTGAAAAAAAGGACCCATTAAGATAGAGCTCCTAACATACACACGAAGACCCCTTCTTCACATCAAATCCCACTAACGCCAGCTGAAAGAGTAAGGCCCTGTCATCTACCAAGCCCACAACTTAACTCTCCAGATCCACTCTTTCTTCAAACGGATAATGCAAGCTCTTAGGAGATGAAGCAAGTGGATCAGGAGTTAGCAAAATAGTTAGCTTTAAGGCCAGCCTTGGCTAGGTTAAGACCATTCCACCCCTAACCCCCTTATACACACCAAAACCAACAACAAGCAAGTAGCACAAAATGTTCTAACTTATAGACTTCAGGCACCATACAAGTGAGTGTTAATGAGTTTTCACTGTGTTTCTCGCTCGTTTCTCTGCATGGTTGTGAACCTGTCCTTTAACTGCTAAGCCATCTCTCCAAGCACTCTCTCCCTTTCTAAATATTTAATTTTAGATAATAAAATGTTTAAGAATGTAAAAACTTAGAAGTTAAAAATATAAAGCAGTGGCTATAATCAAAGATTGGTGACCTTAATCACCAATTCTACTACCAGCTTGCCTGTCTATTAGTGACAAGCAACGGTCCACTCAGTTCGCTCTAAATTCCAGGCTTCAACAACAGCAAAGTATTTTGTCCTTTTTAAAATCCAAATCTAAATATATTAGCATGATGAGCCTCCACATGAACAAAGCCCAGTGGAAAACCAGGAATGATAACCAGCACCTATAAATAACTGCAGCAATCAAGGCGGAGGCAGGCACGTGGTGAGTTTGCCTCCAGCCTAGGATACATGAGACCCTGACTAAAGACCACAGCATAGGGGCTCGGGGTGGAGAGATACTCAGCAGTGTAAGTTCTTGAACGAACCTGAGTCCGTTGAACCTGAGTTCAACAATACACACCTAAATACAAATAAAAGTAAAACAATTTTTTTAAAAAAAGGCTTCATGTACTAGTTCAGACAGCTATGCGCTCCTTAAGCCTGGAAGTCTTGGGGATTTTTGAGCTATGATTACTTGTGAGAAGAAATTGACCCAGGCATAAAAAACATGTCTTTACTTAAGAAGCAGAGTCAGGAGGCTCTGAGTTTAAAGCCAGCCTGGTCTGCACTGCAAGCTGTAGGCTAAACTGAGCTACATAGTAAGACCTTGTCTCAAACGAGCTTTAAAAAAACAAGCATGAGCAATGCTAAGTGCTCAACTGAACAGATTTCATTTTAAATTTTAGCATGAGGATGATTGTTGCTATTCCTGATTCAGGATTTTAAACTGGGTTCCATGAACGTACTCATAGATCTGAATTGTTTCATAGGGCTACTTTAAAAATGGGCACAACTGCTTGGCTTTCTTCTGTTGTTTTTGGTAAAGGACTTCTCACCAAAGAATGGGGATCCAAAATGGTTGCAACCATCACGGGATATAGGAGTATACTAACCACATCAAGTTTGGGATGTATAACTTAACCCCTGAGAACGTAAGATTAATGAGCGACCTACCAGCACACTGTAGATTGGAATAATAAACATAGCTGGAATAATAAACAAGGCGTAAGACAAAAACCTAGATTTGAAACGTGTGGGGTGCCAACCTGCTGTGGGATAACTCTCAGAAAGCCCTGGGGTAAAAATGAACCTGATGGAAGCTGAGGGAGCCAAGTGAATGAAGCTTGAGGAAAAGTCCAAAACGATTAACATAAAGAGACCCATTTGTCTGGATTAAGAGAGCTGCAGGACAGAAAATAAAGGCAGTACAGAAAGGAACAATAATGGGGAAAATACTCAAAGGCAGACATAGAAGGCAGACTGACAGGCAGAATGGCAATTAAAACTTAAAGGAGATCACCGTCCCTAAGCCCCAAGTCCTGAAGCATTCATTCACTATGTGAAAGTGCCTACATTTCCAAGGGTACTAACAGGCCGGAAGAGCAGTTCTCTGACAGTCCTAGGGTGTGTTTAATCAGCCACACTGGGAAAGCCAAAAGGATAGACTGATACATTAGCACAGAGAGTTTCATCCCTACATGTAAAATGTCCAGTCCACTCAAAATGCATACATGAACTCAGCAGTATATGCATGGACTGCAAGGAGGTTAAAAAAAAAAAATGAATCCAGTGATTTGTGCTCAAACTTCCTAGTGAGCAGGATGCACAAGGCATCACAGTGGAAATACCCGGATTGGATCAGTATGCTGCTACAGCAAATCCAGTCAAACATTGCATGCACTCCAGAGGGTTAACAGAACAACATGACTGTGTCCCACATTAGCACAAGCTCATCTTACCTCCTGTAAAGGATAATCGAAATATAGCATCATCTGTTAAGTTATATTGTTCCCGGGTGAGACTGCTTCCACAGTTTTTAAGTTTCATTGATAAAAAATTCAGAATTTTTCCTCTTTATTTTTTTCCCTGTACCAAAAAATGATCAGTACCCCATCTTTGTCAAGAAAAAAGACAAAGTACCATCGACCCTAACCTTAAGAAAAAACATTATGAAAATTTGAATGGTAAAGAAGTCAATGCTATATTCTTCTAATGATTCTGTGGTTGCTTCAAAGTAGGCCAAATAAAACAATTCCTATTTTAAATGTTAAAACTTGAAATAACTGTGCAAAAAAACAGGTTCCTAGATAAACTGTAGTTATCATTTTAAAAAGACATCATAAATGTCTAAGCTGAGAAATTATGAAACTATAACTATAGTTTTATATGGTATTACATACGGAGTACAAGGAAAAGTTCCGTAAACAATATATGAATATCCTATCAAACCATGCCCCAGAAAAAAATAGAAAATCTTTCTCCTACTTATGTGTCCACCTACCCTTAGCCTCCTAACACATATATCCTAGCACTCGTTAAAAGTTCAGATGGGTATGTAAAATACTTGCCTATGAATGTGTAGGCCTTGGGTTCTATCCCAAGCACTACAAAGTTTCAAGGCATGGATGTGGGGTGGAGTGTACAGTTTTTCACATTAAGTATTGTATTATACACTTGTAGAGAATTCTTCAACAAAATTATAAGGGCTACTCTAAAGGTATAAACATTCAGTTTTGTCACAGTTCAAGGACAGCTGGAGTACCCTTTCAAACTATCAGTAAGCAATGGAGATGGACGGGTTGACTGAGGCAAAGTCTCCTGGACTGCTTCCTGTTGCTTCTTTATTTAATCTACTTCTAGAAGCCACAGTAGGAAAACAACAAAGACTCAACTGTACAGAAATGTATAATGGTCGGTAAACCAGTAACTAAATCTACCTTTCAATACCACTCGAGGTGATTTGTTTACTGAAGAAAGGTTTTTCTGTTTGTGGTTCTTAAACTCTATTTAGTAGACCATCTTAAGTGCTCCAGTACAAAGCTCCCCTCAGTCTTTACACAGAGTGCCGAATCTGTAAACATGTGCTAGTGTGGCTCGTGCACTGGGTAACAGGCTTGAATTCCTTCTCATCTTTACTTTATAAAGGCACAAGCTGAGGGCCTGGGAACTTGTTCATGAGATGCCCAGTCCCAAGTATCAGAAGCAGATGACAGACCTCAGGGTCGGCCTGAGGCAGTACAGTCAGGTGGGAGAGGTGCTGAGAGCTTCCCAGGTCCAATTCTTTGTCTGAGGCCAGCTTGGATATACAGAGGTCCCGTCTAAAAAGCAGCAGTAGCTCTTGCAGAAGACGCTTCCCAGTTCCCAGCACCCACACAGGATGGACCACAAACACATGCAACGCCAGCTCCAGGGGATCCAACTCCTTTTTCTGACATCCTCATGAACCTGTTGCAACATACTTGCTGTACTGTAGAAACCCCCAACATAGATATAACTGAATAGAAATCTTTCTTTTTTAAAAGCTAGCAATTATGATAACTAGTTTTCTGATGCCTCCTTAATTTTCTAGCCAGATTCTGCACATCCCTTCCCCGAATACAAGCCATAGACAAAAACTAGACAAGGGCTGGGGGAAAAACTGTTATGCAATAAGAAATCAAGCCTGTTTGCTTTTGTTTAAAAAAAAAAAAAATCCGCAAGCTAATCTTGTCCTCCAGACTCCAGGCATTAAACACACCAGCTTTATCTCTTTGAACTTATGATTGTAAAGGACAAGCCAGGCTCATGAAAACCAAGTTAAGAGACACTCCAATCTTGATGACAGCTACTCTCTTTGTACTGCAAAGTGATTTAAACCTAGTAAAGCTTAAATCTAAGTGCTGCCCTCTGACTAGTCATCCTGGGCCTGTTGTTGGGGGGAGGGGAGTCTCTCAGGGTTGGAGGGTTTTAACAGCTCAATAGTAGAACAGATATCTGACATGTGTAGTGGTCTTGGGTTCCATCCTTGAAAAGATCTTGGAGCCAATTAAGATGCAAATGCTTATGGCATGCATACACACCCAGGCACACCCAATGTACACATATACAGGCAGGCAAAATAAATAAAATGTGATATCTTAAAATTCTCAAAACAAGAAACTGCAAACAACCAACACACACAGCTAAAATAGTAGAACCTGGGGGCATTGGGCAGCAGAGGATCAGGAGGAATCAAAGTCATTCCTCAGCAACAGAATGGAAAAAGAACAAAGGTAAATTTTATAGGAAAACTAGAAATGCCTCACCTAAGGAATGAATCTCTACCAGTTATTCACAAGCATGCAGGCATCAAATAAAAACCTGTTTTCTAGGAAAAGTTAAAAGCGAGTATCTAAGTTGTGAATGATACCTTCACTCCAAAATTCATTCAATATAAGATACTGTGTTTGTGCTGAAATACCATGTGACTTCACCTAAAGTCAAACCTGAAAAAAATCACCATCTTTCCTTCCACTGTCAAGCTGAAGTCCCAGAGCGCATCCTGCCTGCTCTAACAGACAGCAGTTATAAACTGTGACTGCTTGGCTGCCAGTCTTCAACGAGATTCCTGCAATGTTTATTTTGCTCTTGAATACAATTTAGGATGACAACAGTACTCCTCAATAGGATACAGTTTTCTACCTTCCAGTGGCTGGATCCCCACAAACACCAAATAACTGAAAACCAGCACTGGTCACTTTCCTAACTTGCAAACAGTCATCTGGCCACCTGCTTTTCATTATAAATTTTAACGTTGATCAACACAGAGCAAGTGACCTGGAAAGACACACAGCAGGAGATATAGGTCAGGACAAAGATCCAAAAGTGATTGTACAACTGGCTTCATACTCCCAGGGCAGCCTGAAGAAGGCAGGAAGCAGCTCTGAAAACTCTTGAATCAAGCAATCAGGGCTAAAGTTTCCCTGATGCTGAGCACTGATCTCCAGGTGCTGTCAAGGCAGAAGGAGGTACCTACCACCCAGTGCCTTCTCAATGTGTCAGATAGGAGGCAGACTACCACAGAAAATGATACAGTCAAAGATGAGACCACCACTTAGAGCCGCATCCGTCTGTTCTTTGAGGGGTGGTCTCAACCCTGGCTGACAGCAGATTCAAAATTGCACCCCCACCCCCATCCCCCCACCTCTCCACCCCCCAACCCCCCCACCCCCGCTTTACTGCCAAGCTGGTAGAGGTATCTGCCACCACATTAGGCTTATATCTCTATCATCATACAGAAAAGATATAGAGGTGATACAATACATCTTGTTTCCCAGACTATTAAGGGACACAAGGACACAACAAAAAATTATAGTTCATACACTGGGGATCAGCTCTTGAACCCAGACTCACACCAGCTTGTTATTTTCAATGTAATTTTCAACACGTCTGTGTTCTCGGAATTGCCTTGCTTTCTCACGAATTGGTCCCACCTCTCTGCTGATCGGAAATAAAATTTACCACCCACACGGGAAAGAGAAAGGCATCAGCAACCTATTAAAATCACTAAGGGAAAAAAACTGTCTCAATAAGCTGCCTTTTGTGTAAGCAGCCACAGAATGGAGGAGAAATGGTCCTGGGAAGATTATATCAGCAAGTGTTGACACAACATAAACATGGACATTGGGCACCACACCAAGTAAGGAAACCACAATTATACTGCTCTTGATTTGGATGTACTTCCACTTTAAAACTCCCAGACAGAGAAGTCAGTGGTGAGATCTTGACAAAGCTGTTGAAAGCTAGGAAGGAAAAGCAGGAGCTGTACTAGAGACAAATCTTAGCAGCATTCAAGTGCTCTCCCTGCAAAATTCCCCCATTGCTACCCTTTCTTCAGTAACAAAGATGTTGTCAGAAATGACAATTTTTTGTGTCCCCTGATGATGCCTTGCTAGCATTTGGTTATAAGCCATAAAGCAGGAATAATTTCAGCCTGTCAGGAGTCTTGCTAATGCCCAGTTTCCCCCTAGAGAGAATTCCTGTCAAATCTAATGAGAGCTGCAAAGGCCCTCTCTACAATATAATGAGCACTTAGACCATGCTGGTGATCAGGCGGCAAAAAGCATCAATTTGAGCCTGGCTACACCCTGGGGGCCAGGCGTCACTAGTTTTAATAAGAATTATGATCACCAACAGCACCAAATGCCTTCTCAAAACTTACTATTAACATGTGACATTCAGAAGGATGTTTTTCAAATGTAAGATCACTTTAAACTAAATTACAGCACTACTTTGCAAACCATACTAGTAAATGAAGGGTCTGTCAGCATTTACAATAAAATGTAAATTTCAGGGGGCTTAATACTCTTACTATGAAGAATATGGTGTATCTTAGCTTCCTACTTCAAATGACTGGCCAAATTACACACAGGGTATTATTAACATATAGGGTCATACAAAAAGACAGTATATACCCCACATATGCACAACACAGAACAGTACAGAACCCAAGAGAAAACTTTGTTCACCCCAGGGTCCAAACTACCCTCCTGGCTCCTTCCTCCTTTTCTCTACATTGTAAATAAAAATCCACCAGAACCCAGAGCTACACACCTTTCTGCTACCCAATAAGGCCAATGTTTATCACAGGACCCAGAGGTGCTTGCTGTTCGATTGCACAGGAGTCACTAAATCCTTCTAGTTTATGTGCTTAAGAAAAAAACTAAGGGCTCAGATTTCATACCAAAAAAGAGTGTCCTACAGAATAACTTAAATAATGCAAATTAAACACCTACACCAACTTTATTTACACACTTAATTTAAATACCCATAGACCAAAGATATTCTAGCTATCATTGACTTAAAACCTCAACTTAGCACTAGCCATAGAAACACCCAAAAAACAACCCCACATAAAGAATTTGCAAGTCAGTAAAACAAACACTTCATGAAAGGTTCATTGCATTACTAAGGAAAGGCTCTGAACTTTGTGCTCTGAGAACATGTATCTGAGAACAGATCTAATATACGAGATTATGAAATCTACGATGAATTAAAAATCAAAGAGTACAGAGTTACAAAAGCAGAATCCAACTCTGAAACAAACTTACTTAATGAAAATCTTTGAATATAAGGAAGATCTGAAGGCTGAACTAATCAATTTCTCCACCATGCCCTGGCCGGTCAGCCATGCTCTTTAATTTAATGAAACAAGGGTCTGAGATGAAACAGCACATATACATCAAGTAAGAAATGTATTGTTGCACTTTGAAACGTGTCCAACTGTGCAACTTCATCTGATGATAATTTTTTAAGAGTCAATCGATTTCTAAAAGACTTATTGTACCAGCATTTTGATAAAGTGAATGTCAGCATATCTCCAGAACACTTGCCCCCTGCCATTAATGCTTTCTTTGGCAGACAATGAGTACTCAATTGAGGGTCCTTTGGGCTGAGCAATCATTTAGCTTTTCTTCTCTTATGAGGTCCTTAGTGTCTTGTTCCAGCTCAATACTCTTTTTATACACCATTATAGTAGCCATAAGTGTGAATTTTATGGGAACTTGCAAAAGCAAGTCACTGCTAAAGCTTTCCAGTCACTAATCTTCCCTGCTTTTAAAACCACTAAGGCTGAGGCACCTTCCAACACGCTCATTGGCCGTAAAAGGACAGGTTTTTTTTTTTTCACCTCCAAATCTGCATCAACTGAGAAGTTTTTCAAAAACATGTTTGCTAATAAGCCACTAATGCTGAGTGTCACTTTATGGAGCCCCAAAGCATAAGAGCACTCTAAAGTCATGCACTTTATCACATCCAATTAAAGAAACGCCCAAGTACCCCTCACGCCCCGCATTTTATACACAAACATATGAAAATATTAACTGATCTAAACGCCAGGAAGCACAAGATATCTGAGATCTTTAAAGGAGGAATCCATCCATGTGGAAAGGTAAGCTGAGTTCCTGTCTACCCTAAGCATTTCCGAAGCATCTCACCTACCTAGCCTTATAACCATGAACAAACAAACAATCCTTATTGCAGAGTGCTAACACCAACTCAAAGAGGGGCAGAAAAATAGCCCACTAACACCCACCCCTTAACATGCAGTGACCGAGGACAAAGCCAGTACAGTAAAATCCTATAAACTGATTTCACAGCTTAAGATTTAGCTAAAGCTTACCTGTTTATGCATTTCAATGTTTAATCCATATGACATTTCATAATACTGTAAAGAAAAGAACCAAGCATGTCGTTACCTCCTGTTTGCAGCAAGGACACACACAGTATCACATAAAGAGGAAAGGTGCCCCTGGCTCTGATACCTACCATCACGTAGTGCCTCTGCATTTCTGTCTTTTCACTTGCCAATTTCTCACACTCCAATTTCAGACTACAAAAACAAAACAGGAAGCTTAAGGTAAACATTATGTCACTTGTTTTAACATCTGTCTCACATATTTGCACTTCAAGCAAAAACAGAGTGGAAAAGTTGTAGGCTGGGACAACGTCCTAAAAGCTGTCTTTGTATTCAATGCTGGGAAAGAAGGTGGGCAATGGAGACTACCCCCAACTACTGTTCTTGTTGTTCGTGGGGACGCTCGGCTGGTAGAAAGGCCAAGAACTGAAAATCCTATCAAAGCAGATTCCTCAGCTGTCCTCCCTCTCTTACCGCACCTTTGCACAGCCTGCTTTCTCCAGCACAGGCAGTCTTCAGGTTTGAAAACTTAACTGGTAAAGTCACTCCGTACAGTGACTAGCGCCTTTCAGAACCTTCTGAGCCCCTGCCAAGGTATGACAAGCAGCTACAGCAATGAAACCAAGTGGGTTGAAGTTCTTCTGCCCCTGTCCAGTAAACTGTGTGTGCAAGTATGCCTCACGTTCTGGAGAGCTGATATAAAAGGAGATAAGAGGTCAAAAAATCAGAAAGCCCCTGACAAATTTAAGAAAACTCACACCCAAGCCACCAAGCTTTTCCTCCCGTTCTTTTCTTCGGCATGACAAAAGTAAAAATCTCCTTCAAAGTTATTGCTTAGCTCCAATGAGTCAAAACTCATAGTAAAAAACTAAGTAGCTTTTCTGGAATATTCACTATAGATGGTGGCTTTAGCTAGAATTTCCACTAACCAATCCATAGAAGGTATCTTTACGTAACGAACTCAGAACAGAGGTGAATGTGACTCTTGTCTCCTGGTCTACCCAAACACCCCAGAGTGTGGGCCACACACATTATCTACACCTTACCACCTAATCACCCTTGATGGGCACTGATAAACGCATCTAGCCTTCCCTAATGGACTTTGTCTCAGACAATCCAATTTTCTCGTATGGCAAACAGCGATTGCAACATGGCTTTGCTTTCCTGAACACACACTCCAGGACTGAGCCATTGATTGAACCCATGTTTCAGTTCAGCCTGTTGCAAAATAAATAAACGAAGCGCAAATATTGACGTTTCTCATGCAACTCCAAAACACACGAAAAGGGACTCCCTGGAAGAGCCACAAATGCGCAAAGGGGGAAACAATGGGAGGAGGAGGAGACAACAGAAGGGACGGCCCAGGAAGAGCTACGAAAGGGGGGTGACATGAATGACAGGGCTCAACTGTGACTCCACACGCCACCGCCTGGACACAAGCCCTAAGTACAGCAGCCCTAGCAGCCTGGCTGTGTGTGAGAAGGGGGCAACCCCCCCGCCCCCAGGTGACCACTACCCGGAGCCGGTCGACACGCACCTGTGATACTGCGCCTGCAGGAACTGGAATTCCTCTTTAATCCGGTCCAGAGACTCCGGGATAGTGAACTTAAAGGGCTGGCCTGCAGCTTGGTGCGGCGTCTGCAGGTGACCAGCAAGGGGGACCAAGGGAGGAGATATGAGGATGAGGGCAGAAAGCAGAAAAGTAAAAGGGAGAAGCGGATGGGACATAAACAAAAACAAAAAAATAAATAAATAAAGTTAGAAGTGGTGGAAAACAGAGGCCCAAACTCGAGCCCTCGGTTCACTTTAGAAAGGGAGAAAGCGTATCTTCCTTGGGCCCTAATTTCTCAAAAGGCTCAGAAATAAGTCTGCCTCCAGTGCGGACAGTGCGTGCCCAGTGCTCTGGGGTGACCCGGCCCGGAGGGGGCTGAGAAGGCCCAAATCAGAGCTTCGATGTCCAGGCCGCCCCTCCCCAACCGGTGCGAGAAAGACCCGGGACCTGGAGATGAAATGCCAACTCCCTCTCCGGCCCCCAGTCCCGGAGTGACCGGGCCGCACTGACTACTGTAAACAGGCGAGGCGAGGGCAAAGCAGGGCTCACTTCGGCCTCGGGATAAGCAGGCTGTGACTGCGCGACGCCCGTCCGCCCGTCTAGACATCCAGTGGGAGGGGGGCCGGGCAAGGGGAAATTGGGCTTCGTGGGCTCCCCGCGCGGGGCAAGGTCCCACCCGCGCCGGCGACTCACTGGGTGCCGGCTCTGCGGGAACATCGCTCTGGCGGCAGCCGCGGCTCTGTTCCGGGATAGCTCTATCCTCCGCGCCACTTCCAACTTGAATTCCGCCGAGGAACGCGAAGCGGCGCAGCAGCAGGCCGGCGCGCGGGGCACTCGGGATGCAAGGCCAGGGCGCGACGGGTGCGGCCCCCGCCCTCAGGGCCACATCGCCGGCGGCTCGGCCCCGCGCTCGCGAGTCTGCGCAGCGGGGGCGCCCGAACCTAGGGTGGCCCTCCACCCGGTGCCCCCCGCGCGCTCCCTTCCGCCGGCTCACGAATGCAGGAGAGCTGTGTGTCTCCTCCCTGCGTCGGCGGCCGCGCAGGTGGCGCCTTGGCTAAAACCCACGTAGACAGCCAGCCGCGAGCGAGCGCCGCGTCTCGGGTCGGGAGGTCACCCGCCCCCACGACGGTGTGCTCCCGGGTCACCGGTGGCTTGTCCACCGGCGTTGCAGAGTCTCCGGCGGGGCGTGCGGGGTCCTGGCAGAGTCACGCCAGTTTGCGCCCTCCCTCCAGTCCGTGGCTAGTGCTCCCGGTGCAGCTCTTTGGCCGCCCGCCGCGCCTCTACCCCGGGCATCAGGCCGCCGTGCGCTCTCCGCGGCTCCAGCGCTCCCTGCGCCTGCCTTCCCCTCCTCGGCTCTTAGCAAAGGGCTGACCAGCTCCTGCCACCGCAAAGTTCTCTCACGACCCGGAGGCAAACGTCCACGCGACGGAGAGCGCGCTGCCGCTCGGTCTCCCTCCGCGGCGGGCCACGTCGAAGACGAGTCCCGGCTCCTGCCCCGGGACGCGGGGTCCCCGCCGCTGCTCCTGCCGCCGCCCGCGCCTCTTGCGCCGCTTACATTAACACGCGGTTTCACACTCGCTAGCAAACCAGCACCCCGCCCGAGCCGTGCGGCGGGGGCTGCAAGCACCCAGGCGGCCACAGACGTGGGCGGAGCCACAGCCGCTCAGCCAACCGCGTGTGCCGCACCAACGTGGGGTACTGACGTAGGCCGGCCGCAGCCTGTGTTGGCCTTCGCTCCGCCCACCTGGAGGGGCCTCTGTGCCTTGTCTCCCCGCCCACCCGCCTGTGCCCCTCCTTCGCCAGCGCGTCCTGTGCGCTCTGAGTGCCGCGGTGCCCGAGGAGCTGCGGGGCGCCCAGGCCAGCCAATGGGGAGCGGCTAGACGGCGAGATTGGCAAGCGGCTTCGGAAGGTCGGTGGGAAGGAGAGCGGCGGACCGAGCTGTCAATCAAAGTAACGTGGGGCGAGTTAGGGAGCGCGCGGGTGCGCGCGAGCCCGAGCGACCTGCGCGCGGCAGGCAAGAAAAAAGCAGGGGGTTGAAGTTTGCAGAAGCCTGCGGCTCGCTCCGCTTTTCCTTGCAGGAAATCTCAGTGAAAGTACCAGAGATTAACCGCGGGGTTTCTTGTTGGGGGAGGGATGCGTCTTGGAACAGAATGCAGTTTTTCGGTATTGGTTCCCTTTGTGCTACTCTGAAGATATGATTCCATTCACAACTTTATTGGAGGCTTATTTCTCCGCGAGCTGCCGTTCCACGGACGCACGTGAAGTTAACTGTGCCTTTGATGGGAAGTGCGTGAGTATCGCAGCAGCTAGCATGCGCGCACATCGTGGGAAGACTGGACCGCTGCACCGGCTTCGAAGGATTTTGCACCACTTCTTGAAAGGTCGACCTGTCTCCATTTAGCAGGAAAGATCCCTGAAGTTCCGGCAGTATTTGACACACGAGTCTCACGCACGGAGGAGATGCGCCCCGCGAGAAATCGGAGTTCTGGTTTTGGAATGCTTCCACTGTTTGGATAGGAGGGAAATGGCCGAGCGTTTTTGGAGATTGCTTGGAAAGCACAAGTCAGTTTCAAATGTCTGGAAATGAAAGGCAATGGGATAAATCAGCGTTGAGACCTGAAACCTGCCCCTCCCCCTCCCAAGTTGCTTTGGTTGTACTGGCAGAGTCCTGTGAACCACTGAGAATTGGTAAATGAAGCAGCTTGAGGGTCTTGTTTAATGAGGATTGACTTAAGAGGAATTTCGAAGTTTTAAATAAAGGAGACATACTACTGGAGCTAATGCTGAGTCTCCGGTTTTGTTTGTTTCTGTTTATCCTATTTCTCTAGCGGAAAATCTCTAGTATCGTGACACGTGTGCCTTCTTTAAAAAGCAGTTTGTGGAGATATTTTTAATTTGAACCCGAGTGAATGATGCTGTTTTAGCTTCTTGGTGGTAACTTTTCTGGTAAGAAAGGCACTGCTTGGGCAAGCATTTATCTTTTGTTGAAACTTAGTTAACAAGTTTGGGGCGTCAATATAACCATCCCTATTATTTTACTTTATAAAGACTTACTGAAAGGAGCTTACCGAAATAGATATGAATTTGCAATTAACAGATCTTTTTCTTTGAAATACTGAAAAAAATGGACTAAATTACGGTGTTTGAAATGATCTCTTTAAACATGTGTACTACTGATATGTCTGTAAGTGTATCACTTATAAATGAAAAACAGAAGAAAAGCACCAGCCAATCTGTAGACCTCAGTGAATGATTAAACTGATTCAGTGTAATTTGAGGTGGTTCTTTCATAGAATTGGGAAGAGGTTTATGTTACTAGTTTTCATAGAATATGAAATGAAAAAGAAGAAAACCAAGTCTCTCTTTGCTTGGTTAGATTTGGTGGTGTGTGGGTTGGCCAAAGGAACACTTCAACACTTTTTGAACTCCTGTAATCCTGATGTTCTTGAGAAATCATCCTCTCTCTAGTGATTTGATCATTTTCCGCAGTCAGTGGCCATTCCATTTGATCAGCTCCCAGACTGGGTTGGAAACACTTGGGATGCCAGGAGTCTATATGCTTGTGCCTAGGGTGAAGTTTTCTCCCCAGGGTCCCATCCAAAAGTTTTGCCTATCAGGTGTACCTTCACTTCCTGGAACACACTGATAATTAAGTTTAAAAACACTAGGTTTAGAGTCAGAAGCAAATTGTTGCTACTTGCTGACTCCCCCAAATCAGTTCCAACTTGCCATTTTTACTCTCCACTAACTGTTCACAGAAATCACTGGAGTTCCCAATTTGTTGTGAGTAAAAACTAAAATTTCTCGATTAATTAATCCTTTTTTAGGAACAGCCTTTTAAAACCAGCCCTTTGGACTTTTTTTAATGCAGTATTTTAAAATTGGAAGTCCTCTGATTGCACATATAAAGATGTCTAGATTTTGAATGCATCTTGCTATTCAGGTTATCTTCCTTAGATTAGATTAGAAGAGGGCTGTGTCCTTTTTCATTTTCAAGATCATATTTGTTATGATTGGCATGCTGTAATAATTATACTGCAAAACTCATCAAACTGTTACAGAGGATGGTATTTAGGACAATCAAGTTGCTTTAACTGTATGCTTGAAAGGAGTATTGTATGTGCAGTTACCTCCTGCTTGTTTAAAAGAACATAGTCTTGTTCATAGATCTATAATTTTGATATTTCACATTTTTGTATATATTTTTGTGTTTTTGACACAACAGTCTCGTTCTGTACCGCAGCTTACTTAGAACTCATTGTGTAGACTACATTGGCCTCAAACTGGAATATGTAGCTGTCCTCTACCCACTGCCTGCCAAGTGCTGAGATCTCTGTGGTACCACCACATCTGCCTTTAGTCCTTTGTTTTGAAATCTGTCAATAATGTTAAATATACCACCTCCATAGGTGTCTTGAAAAAAGTAATACCCATTTCATCCTCTGTGGAGAAGCTTATTAATGTGTTCATTTTATCGTAATACGCATATGGACGTATTTTCATTCATTACTTGCTAATTACAGTTTTTCAACACAATATAAATAATCATTTGAAATAAATGATCACAGCTATTTTGTCTTCTTTTGTTTTGAGACCAGATTCCATGTAGTCCAGCCTGGTCTCAAACAGGTTCTCCTGCTTCTAGGATTATGAGAGAGCCACCACCACCCAGGGTTTGTGCAGGCAAGGAAAGGATTCCACCAGCTTAGCTTCATCCCCAGCCTTTGTCTTGCAATGTATTCATTTGAGACAGGGTCTTGCTTATAAACTTAGCTAGCCTGGAGCTGACTATGTTAAACCCAGCTAGCCTTGAATTTATAACAGTACTCCTGCCTCTGCCTCTAAACTAATGGAATTATAAGCAGGAGTCGACATGCTCAGGCTGGGTTGATTTCGGTTTGGTTTGTTTTGAAATGTTTTCTTAAACCTAGGAGTAGAGTACACAAGAAATTTTTCTCAGTGGCACTTGTAACATTTCATTCAAACCCCATTCCCAAAGAGAGGAGGTTGAGAGGAGTAGGCAGAGAAGGAAAAAAAAAAAAAAAAAGTAGCAGATCCATGCAGCAGTAAAACCACAAATAAAAACACATCCAAAGAATCTCTTGTGGTTTCACACAATATGGTAAAATTAGAGATTGCAGGAAACCAACCAAATTAAACTGGGAGCATTTGAAGAGAAACCAGCAGAAGTTATGAAAATTACACATTGACTGACCAGTATGCTTTTTATCAACAATTTCTTTGTTAAGATGAAGATCAAAGGGACCTGCATATGTTTTCATTTTGTTCTAACTAGAAAATTACATCCAGATGTTTAATAGTCATTTGGTTGGTTTTCAGCATTGATTAGATACGTTGGCTCTGTTTGCTTACAAGTGTGGCCGGATCATTAGCTAATGCAAAGAAATGTTTGCTGTGAGTTGCTAATTAGGGCTTTTGGAAACTCTCCATGCTCAAGAACAATTTGTACAGTGGCCAGAAGAACTTGAGGGACTTGGGGAAGTTGTTTTTCCTCATTGGGCAGGGTGGGCAAAGGCAGACAGCCCCACTCCCTAATCTCCCTGCCTAGGGGGATTGTGGCGGATCCCCTAGGACAGGAGAACAAATAAATTAGGAAGAGACCACACAGGCACTCCTAAATACACAGACGAATGTGCTGCTTCTGTAGCCACCACCAAGTTGTAAGGAGGAGGGAAATGGCAACGACATCTGAAAATGCTAAACATTAACATGTGGAAGATGCTTGGCGCTAATGTTATCAAATACACAGCATTTCTAAGTATGCTTTAGAGACAGATGGGAAAGCCCTTTATGATAAATGAGTGTACTTGAATTCATTACTGTAGTACTTATAATTAAAAAGGTCTCTTTTGCAATTTCAATACTTTCACAGGATAGGAAACCAAACTTGGGAAAACAGGCTAGTGAAAGGAGAGAAAGGGAATTCTGGAAACCGGGAGGAGGGTGGGAGGAAATGCAGTGATTACTTTTGCAGTCCAGCCTTTGTTTACCTCAGTAAAGTCCCCAAACTTAGAAGAGATTAGCTATTCACATAGTGCTCATGTAAACTGTTTGAGAACTCCTCAAAGTGCTACACTATGAAGCTGGAAGCCAGTCAATCAGGCCATTAGAGTCTTGTGTCTGTGACCCTAGAACATCACAGTCAACCGGAGACAAATGTGTTTATTTAAGCCTGTATTCCAACAGAAGTATCAACCCCAAAGGACATGTGTTTATAAGCAGTCATTATAGGGCTAAGATACAAATACCATTGTACTACATGTTCTTTCACATATTGCTTCTTTCTAATCCTGTTTACTTCTAATGCACTGGGATGGCCCATTCTTTCTAGTTCATGTAGTCCGATTAGTTTCAGCAAGGGGGACACACAGCTCAGTTAGTAAGACACTTGGCTAGTTTGCAAGAGGCCCTGTGTTAAATGCCTAGTACTACATCAACCTGGCATGGGGACATATACCTATAAACCTAGGACTTGGGAGACAAGAGGATCAGACAGTTCAAGGTCCTCTAGCCCAGGCTAGCCTAAGTCTCATGTCTGGGAGGAAAAAAGGTGAAGGCTTTTCACAAAAACAAACAAACAAACAAACAAACAAAACATTCAAGATTGGATTCTTTGAAGGAGCTCTGGAAGAGGTTCCTGTTAGAGCTTTTCCCTGTATAACTAGCAAAGTACTTTGGAAAAAGGAGAGCTAGTATTTGGGAATCTGATTAAATGTGCCTGAAATTCCAGTCAAAGTAAAAGATCTCAGTAAACTCAACTTTACTGTTATTTTAATCCATGGTAAAGTTGATCAAAGTTCAGTATTGCCTCGTAGCTGAAGGACTTTTGGTAGTAAAGAGACAGAAATGGTTTGAGGAAGCATTTTGATGCTGCTTCCTAAAAATTTGCATGGGGAATGTGATGTGACCCTTTAAAAGACTATAAACCAAGGAATTGCCAGGAAATCAACAGATTGTAACAGACACGGTCCAGATATTGGAAGTGTTTGTTCTGACAATATTATTTGAATAAAGTTTCTTTCTGAAATTAACCAGGTCTGTAATCCCAGCACTCTGGGAGGCAGACGCAGGCAGATTTCTAAGTTCGAGGCCAGCCTGGTCTACAGAGTGAGCTCCAGGACAGCCAGGGCTATACAGAGAAACCCTGTCTGGGGGAGCAGGGGGGGGGGAGAGAATACAAAGGCAATGTCTCTAGCTACAAATAAATAATGTGTCCAGAGAGAAAAGAAAACAAATTTGACCACAGGCTTACCTGTTTATGGGGTGAGTCTATAGCGATTCTTGTCATTAGACATTTATCCTTTCTATGTCTACATTCATGATGAAAAGCTTATAAAGAAGCTTTTTAGATGATCTAGCAAGTAAAGGCACTTGGAGCCAAGCCTACCACCTGATTGCAATCCTAGGCATTCTCCTGAGGAGAGAGCACACCTCCTGCAGTATCTTTTCTGACCTCTAAAAGAGCACAGGCCACACACACACACACACACACACACACAAACAATTTCAATACATTTTTTAAAAATTATTTTTATAAGTCTAAGATACCAAGTTCATCATCACTCAGGCCTATTTTTTCTTTCTTTTAAAAAAGAATTTTTTTTTATTTTTGTTTTATGTGTGTAGGTGTTTCCCCCTGCAAGTATTTGTGTGAAGCAAGCATATCCAATGTCCCAAGGGGCCAGAAAGGGTTTCAGATCCTTTGGAGTTACAGGTGGTTGTGAGCCACCCTGTAGATGGTGGGAATTGAGCCCGGATCCTTAGGAAAGCCTGCAGGGACTCTCAACAGCTAAGCAGAGTTTCCATCCCCCTATCTCTAATTTTCTTATGGGGAGGGCCATTTGCTTCAGTTTAAAAATTGATGCAATGTCTCTAGAAAAAGAGTATAAGTTTTATATTTGTTCTGATCATGGAAAAACTACCATGAGTAATAAATTATTGCCCAGTGGTTTTGCTCTGTATCCTCAGATGTTTTAAGTTTGTTACTACATTTAGATTTTTTTGCTTTTTCTGAAATCTCTACTAGTTATTAACTAGTATAAAATGGATATTTTTAGTATCATTGCCTTCATAATTCTCTAAAGTATCTTTTGTGACCTTTAACATATATAATCACTTAGAAAAATTGATAAGATGAAGAACAAAACTATTTCTGTTAAAGACCCAATTGCATTTTACCTTTGAGGGACAAAGACACAGACAGATGCTCAGTAGACAGACAGACAGACAGACAATGAAAACAAGCTCTAGGAAGAGTCATGTTCCTCTCCAAGATTAAGACTCTTCCTATACATCCTTCCATGGGATATTCAAATCTCCTACTTGTAGAGTTCTGTGATGAGAAAGGTCTCTCTATAGTCTAGAATATCTAGTCCCCTGAAATAGTCACCTATACCAGCCAACTCTCAAGGGCAAAGAGGAATTCATCAGAACTTAAAAAAAAGCCTATACTGTTGGAGGGGTCTGTGTGTGTGTGTGTGTGTGTGTGTGTGTGTGGGCATGCATGGGACTGTTTCTGCTTCTAATAAATTATGGCTGACTGATGATACTTTGCTTTCCCTCTATTTTACTCTTTAAGACAGTCTAGAAAAAGCATCCTGATGTCAACTGCTTCCATGAATAGTTGATCTGTTAGCCTTTTATCACTTGAGCCCAGCTATAAAGCCATGAAACTTAAGTATTTTTAGGTAGAATTTTAGATATTCCTTTACAAGTTTTTTAAAGTTCCCCCTCCCTCTCTCCTTACCCCCTCTCTGGTTGTGTGTGTGTGTGTGTGTGTGTGTGTGTGTGTGTGTGTGGCACATGTCTACTGCTGCCCTCAAAAGCCAGAAGAAGTCATTTGTGAAGGAGCTAGAGTCACAGATGGTTGTGAGCCTCCTGACATAGGTTCTAGAAACTAAAAAGGAACCCGGTAGTAGCAGCAAGCTCTCTTAATTGCTGGGCTATCTCTCCAGCCCCTCAGTTTTCTTTTCCTTTTCCTTCCTTCCTTTCTTTTTTCTTTCTTTCATCGTGCATTTTTATTTGTATGTCTGTATGTGTTTCTGTGTGTGTGTCAGTATGTGTTTATTATATAGATGCATGGAGGCCAAAGGTTGATGTATCATGTATCTCTCTCTATTTCTCTCCTTCTTTATTGTTTTAATTAATTAATTAATTTTATGTTATGTACATTGGTGTTCTGCCTTCACATATGTATGTGTGAGGGGGTCAAATCCCCTGAAACTAGCATTATACACAGTTGTGAGCAGCTTTGTGGGTGCTGGGAATTGAACTGGGGTCCTTTGGAAGAACAGCCAGGGCACTCAACTTCTGAGCCATCTCTCCAATCCCCTCCATCTTTATTTTTATTAAATATATCATGAATTTATTTTTAATTTTAGTTTGTTTTTCTAGGCATGTTCTCTCTGTGTAGTTCTGGCTGTCCTAGAATTCATTCTATAAACTAGGTTGGCCTTGAACTCAGAGATCCACCTCCCTCTGTCTCTCCCCAGTGCTGGGAATAAAGACACAAGTTTGTTCCATCACTTAAGGCAGAAGCAGGCAGATGTACAAAATGAGTCTGAGGCCAGTTTAATCTACAAAATGAGTTTATTAAACATTTAATTTGCATTTATTTAGTATATGTGTGTGTGAGCATACAAGCATGCCACATCATATGAGCTATCTGCAGCACAATTTTCTCTGTTTTGAAGTCTCATGCTGATGCCCATTATTGTACTATATACCCACCATTCGATACTAATATGAAATGAAATATTGCACTAAATCTAAAAGTTGGCATTATCCTCATGCAGAATCACAGAGTCCCACTGTCTCTTTTTACTACCTGAGAGGATTGGTTTTAGGCCTCCATGAAGATCTGTGGATGTTCAGGTCCTTTAGATATGTGCACATCCTCGTGTATACTTAAGTAATCTCTAGATTATTTAAATCATCTAATGAGATATGAATGTTGTGAAGTCATTCTGTGTCATCATTTAATAGATAATGACAAGGCAGAGTCTGGAATGTTCTGTACACATGCAGTTTTCCCCTTTACTGTTTTCACTTAGCAATGTTTGAATGAATCTGCTATAGCAGATAGGATTCCAAATAGGAATGAAGAACCCACTGTGTTTATAACATATTAATAAAGTTTTCCAGAATTGTCTTGAAAAGTAACAGGATGTACCTGAGAGGAGCCAGCTAGTATGCCCTGTGCATCTGTTTCTTTCTTTATGGTAGGAATATGACTCTGTTGAAAGAGTTTTACCTGGCATGTAAAGTCATGGGTCTGACTTCTGGCATTGAACAAACCAATCTGTGTGGTACACAGAATTTCAGCACTGAAGGTAGAGACTTGGGATTATTCAAAGTATAGCTGAATTCATTCTTGGCTACATAAGATTCTGCCTCAAAAGAAAATAGTTTTTTCCTTTAGTTTTGCCTTTTCTATCTGCATTATATTTATTAAAGGGAAAACTTTATTAGACATTAACAGATTATGGTTTATGTGTAAATAGATTCATCCTTCATTTTCTGTTTGCTTGTTTGTTTGTGGGTATTTGAGTGTTTTGCCCATGTTTGTCTGTATCCACAGAGGTGTGGTGGGGGGAAATCTCCTAACACAATTTACAGAAAGTTGTGACCCAACACATGGGTCCTACAAATTCTGCCAAGGTCTTCTGGAAGAACAGCAAGTGCCCTTAACCATTCAGCCATTTCTTCAGCCAATCAATCTGTAGTTTATAATAAATCTCAATTGCCTTAAAGGACAATAAATATGAAAATACAGGGAAACCACCACTTTCTATACACAATGACAAATCAGTTCATCCAGTGTTTCTAACTACCATCTGTATACTAATGACTACATAAAAAGAGACCTGAGGATCAAAGCTGTTTTACTATAACAGTACCAACCCCAAGGGACTGCTTTTCCATTCTGACTTCCTCCTTTTTCAGCCTCCACACTTGAGGAGAACTGGCAAGCTACAATTGGCACTTGAAAATGTGTTATAAAACACTGACAAGTATTAGAGAAATGTTGGTTAATGTAAACAGGCTGTCTCAAGGAGTAATGCCTGTCTTAAGCAAAGTGCCTTCCAATTAGCAATTCCAGGAAGACACTATCTTCAAATGTCAGGGAGTGTTTCACTAAGTTATTTACCTCTGCTGGAGAAAAGGGGAGTATCCTCTTATTTATATTTTGAATTCCTGAAAATTTTTAGAAACGAATTTGTTAAAAGTTAAAGATGGGGATAGCGATTCATGTGAGCAGTCTCTGCACTTCCAAGGTGAAGGGGGTAATTCCAAGTGGATCTTTGTAAGTTCAAGACCAGCCTCCTGGACTACAGAATGTGGCCATGTCTCAAAAAAAGAAAGAGAAAAATTTAGGTTAAAAAAAAAAAAGAAACAAAGAAAAGGAAAGAAATTATGACAGGTATATCATGTGGTTCAACCATGAGATTGTTGAACTATTAATAGAAATTATGTGTAACACCATAGTTGCTATTTTACTATGGGATTAAGGCTTACCATTTCAGATTCATAAAAGAATTTAAGAATAGAACAATGGTCCTAGAGAAATCACTCAGAAGTTAAGCATGTGCTAATATTCCAGAAGACCCAGGTTCAGTGCCCAATACTAACATGTCAGGCATCTAACAATCAATTATAATTCCATTTCCAAGAAATTCTGGCTTCTGAAGGCAACTCATGAATCAGGTGCACAGGCATACAGTTGTGGCAGAAGAAATACTTGCTACATAAGTGCCTGTCCAAAGCAAAGAAGGAGACACCTTCCATGAAGAAGCCAATAGTGATGAAGACCCAACTTTGAGACATGATTATCCTGCCTGAAATGGTGCACAACATGGTGGACATGTGTAACAGTAATACTTTACAAGGTCTTACTGTTTAACAGTAAGAGATGGTGGACATGTGTAACAGTAAGACTTTACAAGGTCTTACAAGGTAGAAATCAAACGGGAGGTAACTAACCACTATCTGGTCAAGTTCTCCATCATCTACAAGTCCATGATGAATGAGAATTACTCAATCCTCTTACTTCACTCCCCCTATCCCCAAGTAGTCATAGCTAAGAAAGACTCATGTCTAATCTTTGGTTAATTGATTAATTAACTGAAACCCCCAGAGCAAGCATTTTGTAAATCGTGGCAGCTGCCCAGAAGAGTAAGATGGAGAAGAGAGAAAGCCAGGCCATTTTAGTTAGGCCAGAATGGAGGAGAGTCACATGGCAGAGAAGAACCCACATGACAGGGAAGCTTTGGAGAAGAGTGAAGCCCCAAATGTTAGGGAAAGAAGAGAGAAAAAGAAGGAAAGTGAAATTATAGCTTCTGAATAATTTAGAAAAGCAAGCAGACTTATATAGCTATATGACTGAAGCTCTGTAAGCAATTGCACTAGTTGGAGCAGGAATTCTGGGAAGAAAAGGTACACTTCTTATTAAAGGGATAGCTATTTCTTTAATCTCTTTAGCATGGCTTAGGGTAGACCTGCCTTTCTGAGCAGTGGTCTCTTGACTCTTTGATCTGCCTTTTTAAAAAAATTCTTTCAAAGTGTTATACAGTATGTTTTGATTATATTCACACCCTCCCCAAACTCTTCTTAGATTCATCATTTCCAGTTCTCTACACATCCAATGTAAGAAAAAACTAAAACCAAACAAAAAACACCTTCAAAACCAATTTGTGCTGCTCAAATATTCTTGAATTGGATGTGTGGTCTTCTACTGAAGCATGATCTCGTTACAAGAGACTACATTCTTAGAGAAAACGGTTTCTTTCCTACCAGTTAACAATTGCCAGTAGCTCCAGGGCTAGTGGTGAGACTGTGTGCTCAGCTCTCCTCCCCAGGCTGGAATTAGGTCTGGCTTGTGCTTACCCAGGTCTTATGGATACTGCCACAATAGTGCTAAGTATGCATGTGAAGCTTCCCTACCATGTCCAAAATGTTTCCATATAGTGACTCACCATCTCTGGCTCTTACACTCTTTCATCCCCCTCTTCCATATGAGCCCCAAGCCTTTGAAGGTAGGGGGTATACTGGTATATATGTTCCATTATAAAGCAAAGATTGAGCATTCTGTGGTCTCTTAATGTACTAGTATGGGTCTCTGTGTTAATCATCTACCACAAATAGAAACTTCTTTTTATTTTTTATTGCTATACATTACAGTCCAGTTGTTATCCCCCTCCCAGTCTGCCCTCTGACTGCTTCTCATCCCATAGTTCCTCTGCTGTGAATAGAAACTTCTTGTGATGAGAGTTGAGAGGTGCATTAAACTGAGTATAATGTTGACAAGTCATTAGGAGTTGGATTAATGCTACATCCACTTGGCAGAATAATAGTAGTAGGTTCTTTCAAGAGCCTATGTCCTGACTAGCCAAACGATCTTTGCAACATAATGGCTTCAGATAAGGGTTTTATCTTGTGGATTGGCCTTTAACTCTAATGAAAAAAAATGTTTGGTTGCTCCCCTGATGTTTGTGCCACTATTGCACTATAGCATTTCTTAGAGGCAGCTAAAAGATGGATGCTGTTTTTCTGATCCTTCCTATTAATCTGTCTTTTTCAAAGACTTATTTATTTACTTTATATATTTGAGTAAACTGTAGCTGTCTCCAGGCACACCTCAAGAGGACATCAGAATCCATACGGATGGTTGTGAGCCACCATTTGGATGTTGGAAATTGAACTCAGGGCCTCTGGAAGAGCAGTAAGTGCTCTTAACCACTGAGCCATCTCTCCAGCCCTTATTCTCACTTTTTATTGAGAAACTAAGACCATGATTATTAAGAATTATTGAACAATGTATATTTCTGTCAGGTTGTTTTGTAGTATTTTTTCAGACTTCTTTTATTCATTTATATATTTATTCATTTACTTACTTATTTATTTACTTAATTACTGTTTGAGACATGGTCTCTCTATGTAGTCCTAGCTCTTTGCAGTCCTCCAACTCTGGAACTCACTGTGTAGACTAGGCTGGACTTTACTATGAGAAGTCTGTCACCACTTCCAGAGTGCTGTGATTAAAGATGTACAACATCATTTCTTCTTCAATTATGAATGATAGTTTTTCTGGATATATAATAGTCTGGCTTCTGTGATATTTTGTAACTTATAGAGCATTAGTCCACTCTCTTCTGGTTCTCATGGTCTTCTTTGCCATTATTGTTCTCATAGGCCTCCCTTTATATGTGAGTTGATATTTTTTCTCCTGTGGCTTTCAATATCCTTTATTTGTTGTATACATTTAGAGTTTTGACTATTATATAACATGAATTTCTTTACTAGTCTTGGATTTTGATAAGTATTTCTTTCTTTGGATTAAAGAAGTTTTATTTTATGATTTTGTTGAGAATATTTTCTGTACCTTTAACCTGGGCCTTTATTCCTTCTTCTATATCTATTATTGATAAGTTTAATCTTTTACAGTATCTCAAGAGTTCCTGTATATTCTATTCTTATAATTTTTTGGATTTGATATTTTCTTAGATTGAATGATCCAATTCTCTTACCTTAGTTTCAAGACCCAATATTCTCCCTGACACTTGGTTCAATCTGTAAGTATGGCTTTCCTCTGAATTCCATTTTCTTTATTCAAAGATTCTTTCTCTTTATTAAATTCTGTTTTCATCATTAAATTAATGAATCTTAAAATCCTTGTCTTTTATATTATCTAAATCATCCTTTTATGACATTTTATATCATCCTTTTATTGGAGGACATTGCTATGGGAGTATTAACATGGTGGAGACATTTTGTTTTTGCTCTTCATGTTTGTATATTTGTAATGGAACCTCTAGGCACCCGGAGTTAGATCGTGGTGTTGTTTCTTGTTATGGAAATTTTGTCTCTGATTCCTTCAATGGATGTTTGATGTTCTGTTTTCTAATACCCTTATTGTCCAGTTGTTGCACAAATGTACAAAACTTAAGGTTCAGTCTTTGGACAATTCAGGGTTGATGTTCAAATGGCATTTCAGAAGTAGTCTTGGCTCCACTTGAGCTAAATGAGTTTCTAAACCCAGAAACAGAACTTTTATAGATAGTGGGTTCTTACAATCAATTTTCAGGAGTCTAGGGGGAGTTTCTCAGGACCTTTATTCAGGTAGCAGGTGCTAGTAGAATTGGCAATGAGAGTCTGGGATCCCTGCAGGAAGGGGAAGGGCAGAATTAACATATGGTCCTTAGTTAAACACATGGTCCTTAGGCCAGCCACAAAGGTAGGAAGAGTAGTGTGGGTCAAGTATACCTCCCTACAGAGGAGAAGTTCTCAGGATGGTTGGGGTTGGCAACAAAAGTCTAGTGTCTGCTTATAGAAGGGCCTAAGTATGCAAACAGAGATAGGTGGAGTGGGCAGAATAAGTGGAGTTGGTGGCTTTCTGTATAGGGATAGCAAGTAAGAGAGATCATTGAGACTGGAAATAGTAATATGAGCTGGGCCTTATTACTTGAGAATGTATGAGGAAAGCAGTACAAAAATCTAAGAACTAGATGTATGTTTCCTAGGCAAGTTGCAGGGTAAGATAGAGTTTGAATGGTGTGTGTGTTATGATTAGAATAAAATGGCCCATAGGCTTAAATATTTGAGTATTTGATCCCCAGTTTGTAGAAGAGTTTGCAAAGAATTAGGAGGTACAGGGTTGTTTAATGAGGTGTATCCCTGGGACACAGGCTTTGAGGTTTTAAAAGCCCATGTGATCCCAATTCGCTATCTCTCTGCCTTGTGGCTTTTGTCTCAGTATGTGAGCTCTCAGCAACTGCTACAGCACCATGCCTACCTGTGGACTGCCATGCTGTAGCAGTTTGGTCACATCGATGGTCAGATGTTCAAGAACAGCTTTGGCTACACATGACGTTTGAAGCTAGTCTAATCTACAGGATATTCTATCTCAAAAGAAGAGGAGGGGAGAAGATGGGTATCAGGGAAAAGAGAGAGAAAATAAAGGGGAGGAGTGGTTGGGATGTAGGTTACATGAATTTTATCACTTAATTTTTTTAGCTGCTGGGGATTGAACCTAAGGCCTTATGTATGCTAGGCAAGCATGCTACCACTGAGTTACACTCCTAGCTCACCACCAATAGTCTAAGTGTTTCATGTCTGTATCCTCTTCTTTCCTCGTTATATAGGATTACATTAAATACTATTGAAATGCTGGTTAGGGTAAGCAGGCTTCTTTAGTGCTACACAGGCTTTCTAATCTCTTGTGAGTTTAACTCAGGAGTTAGGGTGATAGAAGCTCCTGGTCATGCAAAATTTCTAATGACTCAGCTGTTTTACATTCTTGTTTCATGAATTGGAAGAGAAGATTTTGTGGGCCACAAAAATGGTCAGGTTTTAGGAAGAACATTATTATAGGCTCATAGTAGGAAGCTAAAAAGCAAGCAAGCAAGCAAGCAGAGTACCTATGTGGGTCCTAGGGATGGAGTGCCATTCAGCTGCTCATTTAGGGATGTTTTATAGAATATATAGCAGAAGGTATCTGTGCCTCTCCTCCGGTGTATATTGGAGTTTCATTCACACCCCCTCACAAAAGGCTTCCAGGCAGCCATGTAAAAGGAGAAGCAAAATCAGACAGGAAATCAGAACCCCTAAACACTTAGGACAAAACCAAGAGCAATTCTAGTTCTGGGTTATAGATAAGAACTTTGATCCTTTTCCCTCAAACTGCCTGACTGGTTTCTATCTCCTGTTTTATTTCTATTGTTCTTATTCTACTGGCAAGGAGTCTGAATCTCAGAGTCCCCTGTGGATGAGCTGTGTTGCTAATCCTAGTATTCCAACAGAGCTCATGGGTCATGGCTAGTACAATAGTTGCTCTTCGGTTGATTTCCTCCATAGATCTACTGATAGGGAAATGTGTGCACACAATGCATGCATAGGCACATGTGTTCACATGGAATTTTGCCCACATGCTTGGCAAAATTTCACTTGATATTTTCTTTTCATTTTTTTTTTTACCATTTTTATATTTTATATAAGGCTCATATTTGTCTGGTAATGGGGATTATACACATATAGATATATTGACTCTAATTTTAACCTTTATCAGTTATGACTTATAAGAATATTAATTTATCTATTTTCAATTAGTAGATTTTTGAAATGGTCTATAAATGGGCTTTTGTGGAGTAGTTTAGAAATCTAATCATCACTGTCTGTGGCTCCCACAGATAAATTGAAGTTCAAATAAAAAATAAAAGCATTTAGAAAATATTCTTTTTAAAATCAAGAGGCCAGGAAAGCAGGCAGTTATAGCATCTCTAAGACTAAAATCATTTGTACCTAATTCAAAATAAAAGGAATATTCCGACTATACATTTGTATATCTAAAACTGTAAAAGTTACAATAATATAGTGTAAACAAACTTAAAGTAATACAAAATTACAAAAGAATAACAATGCAGTATATACACATAGCATGCAGCCTCCTGATCTGGAAATTCCACTCTTTATTAACCATAATTTTCTGCTTTTGCATCTCTTAATTCAAAAGGAAAGCCTAATCTTCTCAACTCCCTGGTCAGAGCCTAGAATAGTAAAGTTTGGTATCTATCACTTAATCTGCATCTTTTCTTTCCTAGTTTTGTTTTTTTTATTGGATGTTTTCTTTATTTACATTTCAAAAGTTATCCTCTTTCCTTGTCCCCACCCCCACCCTACCTCCCGGAAACCCCCTATCCCATTCTTCCTCCCCCTGCTTCTATGAGGGTGTTTCTCTACCCACCCCACTCCTACCTCCCTACCCTCAATTCCCCTACTCTGAAGCATCTATCAAACCTTCATAGGACCAAGGACCTCTCCTTCCATTGATGCATGACAAGGCAATCCTCTGCTACATATGCAGCTGGAGCCATGTGTACTCCTTGGTTGGTGGCTTAGTCCCTGGGAGCTCTGGGGGGGGGGGGGGGGTTTGTTTGGCTGATACTGTTCTTCCTATGAGGTTGCAAATCCCTTCAGCTCCTTCAGTACTTTCTCTAACTCCTGCATTGGGGACCCCACACTCAGTCCAATGGTTGGCTGCAAGAATCTGCCTCTGTATTTGCAAGACACTGGCAGGGCCTCTCAGGAGACAGCCATATCAGGATCCTTTCAATAAGCATTTCTTGGCATCCACAATAGCGTCAGGGTCTATGGGATATTTTCTAGGTGAAAGTGACACTTGAAGAATTAAGTTTCTTGAAAACAGAGCCAGCAGATATCTTTGGACTCTGAAGTTATGACTTTTAATGGAAAAATATTGCCACCATCAGTTGTGTGCTTTCTGATGGCACCCAGTTCATATCTTAAATGGTAGTTCAATCAATGTTAGAAAATATGTGGAGATGATGAATTCAAGAGACTTCAAGATAGAATATTAATAGCAGCAGCAACAACAAAACAGTGAAGCAATTATCCTGAGATTTACAACTTTATGAGTATTTCAGTTAGAGGGAATGTAGACAAAATTGTCTGGGAAAAGATTACCATAAAATATGAAAAACTATATTAAACATTACTTTGAAACTGAGTGTATGGCACACATCCTTAGGTGGCAGAGGTAGGTGGATCTCTCAGAGTTCAAGGCCAGCCTGGTCTACACAGTAGGCCCCAGGACAGACAGCTACATAGTGAGACCCAGTGTAAAATAAAATTGTAAGACTCGTAGCCATAACTACCTAAACATGAGCTTGAAAAGGACAACTTAGACGTACTAACAAGGACAAGGCACACATCCTGGAGCTTACAGTTTTAAAATCTGTTTGTCCAGAAAAACAGGTGATGGGTCTGGTACAACCATTTCCCCTTTCCCTACTCTCCACAATAAAAACTGATCTCTGACTCTGCATGGCATGTTCTACTGTGTCTACCAGTAGCTCTTCCAATTGGTCTCAGGAGTTAACAACTCTTAGCCCAATCAAAGTTAGGTCTCAATAACAACTACAACAACACCAAAGGTATATGAAGGAAAACTCATGAGGTCTCAACTCTACAAAAACAATAACAGACAACTAAGGAATGCTGAGAGCAGGAGAAATAGTGTTCCCAGGGGAAAGCACACCAATTGTTTATCCAATACCCAGGGAATTATGCTTGCTGTGCCCATAATCTACCATTGAGTTCTACATATCCCTCTTGGAATTGTACTCTGTTGGCCATTCTGCTGTAAAATCATAAAACAGGAAATGTTTTAATAAATGTAAAAAAAACATTTTACATGTATTGGATTATTACATTATACCACAATGGTATGTACAATTTCTATATTTACACTTAGAAAACATAAAATAGATAGGTGTTGGTAGCACATACAGACAATCCCAATACTTGAGTAGTTTTTGTCAATTTGCCACAAACCTAGATACACATGGGAATAAGAAATACAAATTAAGGAATTGCCAACATCAGATTGGCCTGATATGGGTATTCTCAGGGACATTGTCTTAATAAGTGACTGATGTGGGAGGGCTAAGCCCTCTGTAGGTAATGCCACTTCCGAGCAGATGGGAATGGGATTAGTATAAGAAAAGTAGCTGAACAAGCCTGGGGAAGTGAGCCAGCACTTTTATGGTCTCTGCTTCAGTTCCCACCTAGACTTCTCTTCACAATGGACTGTAAATTGTACGACGAGATGTACTCTTCCTTCCCCAGAATGTTTTTGATAAGTGTTTATCATATCATCAGGAAAGCGAACTGGACAGGAGGCTAAGATAGACAGATCAAAAGTTCAATGCCATTGTTACTTGTGTAATTGTGTGACTTCCTGAGGATACATGAAAAACATCTTCACTCAGATTAGATCACCAATGATAAACTAAAGAAGTGAAATCAGGGGATGGCAAGATCGTTCGGTGGGTAAAGGCACTAGTCATCAAACCTGATGAGTTTGTTTCCATGGCCCACAAGGTAGCTGATGAAACAACCTAATTTCTGCATGTTATCCTCTTATATGCATAGGCATACATACATGGATAAATGTATTAAAAAATATAAAGTTGAGACTCTCTTACTCTCTTACCCTCTTACTCTCTTACCCTCTCTGCTCCTTTCTTCCCATTCCCCTCCCCACCTCTGCCTTTCTTTCTCTACACCCTCCTAAATTCCTCTTTCCATGAGTGTGGAAATTGAGTTAAGAAATAATTCTAATACCTAAGTTAAATCAGGATCAGATAAACCATCTAAACAGTCCCATAACCCCTAAAGAAATAGAAGCTGTCATTAAAAGTCTCCCAACCAAAAAGAGCCCAGGACCAGATGGGTTTAGTACAGAATTCTATTAAACCTGCAAAGAAGAACTAATACTAATACTCTTCAAACTGTTCCACACAATAGAAACAGAAGGAACTCTATCCAATGTATGCTGTGAAGCCACAGTTACACTGTGTATTCTCCCTTGGAGATGGAATGGTTTCTTTCTAATCAGGAGCCTGTCACAATTTCCTTTCATAGAGGACTTCATAAGAGATTTTTCTCTACTTCTATCATGTTTAATGTTCCAAATAGATTTTAAAAACTGGTTGAGTGCATATTGCTTTTAGCTTCAGAAGACATCATGTATATTTAGGAGAGTTTTAACTATTATAAATTATTTTGATGTCTTAAAAAATGTCAATACTGACATGTGTATATATATATATATATATATATATATATTTTAAACATGTATTTATTTATTACATGCAAATACACTGTTGATGTCTTCACACACCCCAGAAGAGGACATCAGATCTAATTGCAGATGGTTGTGAGCCACCATGTGGTTGCTGGGATTTGAACACAGGACCAGTCAGTGCTCATAACCACTGAGCCATCTCTCCAGACCCCTGAGTTGTATATTTTAAAATAAAATTTATTCCATTATGTAAATGAATCACATTTTCTGTATCCATTCTTCTGTCGTGGGACATCTGGATTGTTTCCAGCTTCTGGCTGTCACATGAACATATGAACATATTGGAACATGTGCACCTGTGCCATGGTGGGGCATCTTTTCGATATATTCTCAAGAGTGGTATACATGGGTCTTCAGATAGATCTATTTCCAATTTTCTGAGGGACCTCCAGATTGATTTCCAGAGTGGTTGTGCCAGTTTGCAATCCCACCAGCAATGGAAGATCCTCTTTCTCCACAACCTCTCCAACATGTGTTGTCATCTGAGGTTTTGATCGTTGCCATTCTGATTGGTGTAAGGTGGAATCTCAGGATTGTTTTGATTATCATTTCCTTGATCACTAAGGACTTCGAACATTTCTTCTCAGCCATTCGAGATCTCAGTTGTGAAATCTCGTTTTAGTTCTATGTCCCATTTTTTTGATTGGGCTGTTTGGCTTTTTTGGTCTTTGCTTCTTTAGTTCTTTATGTGTTTTGGATATTAGCCCTCATAACAAGGACTTTCTGAATTTTGCAGGTAAATGGACAGAACTAGAAAAATATCACCCAGAGCGAGGTAACTCAGACCCAAAAGAACATGCATGGTATGAACTCACTAGTAAGTGGATATTAGCCAAAAATAAAACAAAAAACAAAAAGCCCAAACAAACAAAAAACGTATAGAATACCTAAGATACAGTCCACAGATCTCAAAAAGGTCAACAAGCTGAAGTGCCCAAGTGAGGATGCCTCAGTCTCACTTGGAGAGAGAAGAAAGCAATCACAAGTGGGGAGGGAAGAACCTGGGAGGGAAAGTGGATGGAGGTGGTGAGGGGAGAGGGGAACCTGATCTGGTATTGGGTTAGGGAAAATGACTGAAGCTCTGAGGAACAGCAGAAAGAATGGAAACAGGCAACCTTCGAGATAGGAGGATGGGGGGACCCTCTAGAATGCACCAGAGACCTGGGAGATGAGAGACTCTCAGGACTCAAAGGGAGGGTCCTTAGATGAAATGACTGACAGTAGGGAGAGGGAATTTATAGAGGCCACCTCCAGCAGGAATGCAGGGGATCAAATGAGGGAGAGGGGGGCATTCTACAGTCACAACTCTGACCCATAATTGTTGCTGTATGAAAGAATTACAGAGATGGAAATGGAAAGGAGCCTGAGAAAAAGAAGGTTTAGCAACAGGCTCAAAGTGGGATCCAGCTCTGGGGGAGGTCCCAAGACCTGACACCATTACTGAGGCTATGGAGCACTCACAGAAAAGGGACCTAGCATGACTACACTCTGGAAGATCCTAGAAGTGGCTAAAAGAGTCAGGTGCAGATATTTGGCCCCAACCAATGGACAGCAGCAACTGACTCCTGTTGTTGAATTGGGGAAGGCTGAAAGAAGCTCAAGAGAAGGGTGGCCCAGTAGGAGGAGCAGTAGTCTCAATTAATCAGGACCCCAAGATCTCTTAAACACTGGACCACCAAACAGACAGCATACACCAGCTGGTATGAAGCCACCAACACACATACAGTAGAGGACTGCTGGATCTCCGTTCATTCAGAGATGATGCACCTAACCCTCAAGAGACTGGAGACCCCAGAGAGTTTAGAGGTCAGGTAGGGTGGGGGTTGGGGGCATCCACAGGGAGACAGGGATGTGGGGTGTGGGATGTGAAACAGTCAGAGGGTGGATGGGGGGAATAAAACATGAGTGTAAATAAATAAATAAATTTTAAAAATAAATTTTATTAGTTTAATAGAAAAATGAAATAATTCTATCCAGGTCTGGCTTAGTGAGCATACCAAGCATTCAATGGAGTATGCATGACCAATTACTTACTGGAACATAGACAACTCAAAGAGAACTGCAACAGCCACAGGTCCTTCTGGCACGAGTGCTGTTCCTAGGAGCTCCCTGCAGGACTTTCTGTCAAATCCCAGTTGGCTTAATAGTTTCTCAATTAGGGGTGAGGATTCAGGAGCCCCTTTCCATACCATATTGACTGGCTTGATTTTGTGCTAGTCTCATGCAAGGGGCCACAAGTGCTGAGAGTTCATGAGTCCAGTGGTCTAGTCACGTCTAGAAGACACTTTTTATCTTGACAATCATTCCATCCTTTTGTCCCACGTTGTCCCCAAGCCTTGGGAAAAGGAGATACGATACAGCTATACCATTTGTTGTTTAAAACTCCAAAGACACTTATTCTCTGAATTTTGACCAGTTGTGAATTTTAGTGCTAACCATTGTTCATTGCATACAAAAACTAACCTGATAAGGTATGAAAGCTTTACTAGCCCCAAATCTATAGAGATATGAATCTAGACGGCAGTTTGAAATTTTGTTCACTTAACAAAAATAATACCAGTACATTCAGCTGTGGAACCTATGAGTTCCCCAGTCATGGATTCTTGACTAGATCTGTAGTACCAAAGATGTATTTCCTCCTGTGGACTGGTTGTTAAGTTCAATCAGAAGGCAGTTAGTTAACCTCATAACATTTGTGCCACAATTGCATCTATGGACATATCTTGATAAGTAATTATTCCAGCTCAAAGGATCTGCTGTTGAGTAGACTGTTGATGACCCCATGCCACAGCAGCCTACATAGCACCTGAATGGCTGGTATAAAAGATAGATGGCTGGGGGAAGCTTCCCAGTCAGTACTAACTTGACTTCTCCATGTCCTGTGGCTAGAGTGTGTGGTGTGTCTTTAGCAATAAGGTCTCTCACTATCTCGTTCTGGTGAGCAGCCAGTAGAAGTGGCCATAGCATATATCGATACCTCCGACCAGCCACTCAAGGAGAGCCAGCACACATCTGGTGCTGTATTTTTTATTTGGTAACATATAGTACTACCTTCTGTGTAGGTTAAAATTCCAGCTAAACTTCTTTAAATAAATATACATATATGAGCAGATATGTTCATAGGTACATATAAAGCTTATGAAATAGTATACTTCCATACTGATTTTTCCAACAACCTTTGTGTTGTTCCTCTTCTGAGCTCATTTCCCACAGTACCTTCCCAGCCTGCTCTCTGCTTAACCTCTCTCCTCATTATTCTCTTTTCCTTCTTCATGACAACTGTGTTTTATTATGTCTCATCAGTTAATAACTTTCTTCCTCCTTCCCAACAAAGGCTTCTTTCTACTTTACTGGAGTTTGGATGTACTTCCAAGATAAACTCACAAGACTGATGGGTAAACACTAAAACCCACATATTAGTGAAAACATGTAACATTTTATTTCTGGGTCTATGCTACCTCACTTAGTATGTTTTCTAGTTCTATTCATTGGCCCAGAACTTATTTTTCTTTATCTATATGAGAATGCATTTATATTGGGTATAGATTTCACAGTATATAGATCATCATCTAAAAGGCATCTAGAATTTTCTATACACTCCATATCATGAATAGAGTAGGTACAAACATGGACAAACCATGGATAAACATGGGTGAGCCTGTGTCTCTGTAGCTGAAAACAGTTCTTTGGATGTATGTTCAGGAAATATAAAGCTGTAATATGGTAGGTTATTTCTAGCTTTTTTTTTGATTTGATATTTTATTTACATTTCTAATGCTTTCCCCTTTCCAGGTCTCCCCTTCAGAACCCCTCTAACCTTTCCCTCCCCCCTTCCCCACCTCTATGATGGTGCTCCCACACACCCCCACTCCTGTCCTCCTGCCCTGGAATTCCCCTACAATGGGGCATTGAACACCCTCAGGCCCAAGGGCCTCATCTTCCACTGATGTCCAGCAAGGCCTTCCTCTACCACATATGCGGTCAGCACATGAGTGGCTCCATGTGTATTCTTTGGTTGGTGGTCCTGTCCCTGGGAGCTCTGGAGGGTCTGGCCTGTAAGGAATCACCACACTGGTTTCCATGGTACCTGGAGGAGCTTTCAGTCCTGCCAACTGTGTGTTCCCCTCTGTTCCCCTCATCCTCACCCACATTTGTTGTTTTCCTTTCTTAATTTTACTCATTCTCAATGAGCTAACATAAAACTCAAAGTAGTTTTTAACTTGCACTTCCCTGATGGCTAAGGATGGTGAACACTTTTAAATATACTTCTTATCCATTTTTATTTCTTCTTTTGAGAGCTCTCTATTCTGTTCACAGCTAGCTTTCTAATTGGGTTGCTTTCTTTCTTAGTCTTTACTATCTTTAGTTCTTTGTATATTCAAGGCATCCATCCTCTGTCAAACGTATAGCTACCAACGTTTTTTCTTTCTCATTCTGTATGTTGCCTTTTCAGTTGAATGAGAGATTCCTTCACTGTACATCATGAACTCCTACTACTTCTTTTTAAAGTTTATTTACTTTACATCCCAATTATAGCTTCCCTTCCCTACTCTCCTCCCTTTCCTTTTCTTTCCCTAACACCTTCGCCATTTTTACTCAGAAAAGGGAAGTCTTCCTTGTAGATATCAACTTACCCTGGCATATCAAGTTGCAGTAGAGTTAGGTGCTTCTATTGAGCCTAGGGATTTAAAGGCAGGAAACAGAGTCAGAGACAGCCTGTGTTCCCATTGTTAGGAGCTCCTACTCGAAAACAAGTAGGAGCTTGTTTTCGAGTAGGAGCTTGCACATCTGTTTCATATGTGAAGGGGGTCTGGGTCTGTCCCACGCATGTTTGATTGGTGAGATTGTCTCTCTGAGCCCCTGTGGGACCAGGTCAGTTAATTCTGTAGGTTTTCTTGTGGTGTCTTTATCCTGAAATCTTTCATAAGATTCCCTGGATTCTGCCATATTTTTGGCTGTGGGCCTCTGTATCTGTTTCCATCAGGTGCTGAGTGAAGCCTCTCAGAGAACAGTTATGCAGAGACGGTGCTCTCTCTCAGTGGTTGGGTCTGAAGTTGGGTCAGTCATTTGTTGGCCGTTCCTACAATTTCTGCTCCATTTTTATTCTTGCACATTTGTAGGACAAACTGTGGGGTAAAGGTTTTGTGGCTGGGTTGGTATGCCCATTTCTTCAGTAAAAGTTTTTCATGGTTACTGGAGGTGGTAGGTTCAGATTCTATATCCTGTATTGCTAGTAGTCTTAGCTAGGGCCACCCTCATAGGTTTCTGGGAGTTTCCCTTGTCCTAGGTTTCTAGTTTGTCCCAAAGATGCTCCCCTCAGACAAATCTCAGTTTTTTCACCCTTTGTCCTTCCTGCACTTGATTCCTCCTGTTCCCCTCCACACTCCCTATCCCACTCAGTTACCTAAATACATTCAACCCTGATATCTATTTTATTTCCCTTTGCCAGTGAGATTCAGGCATCCTCCTATAGATCCTCCTTGTTATTTAGGTTATTTGGTCTGTGCCTTGTAGCATGGTTATCCTGTACTTTATGACTAATATCCACTTATATGTGAGTACATACCATGTGTGTCTTTCTGGGTCTGGGTTACCTCACTCAGGATATTTTCTAGTTCTATTCACTTGCCAGCAAATTTCATGATGTCCTTGTTTTTAATAGCTGCACAATACTCCATTGTATAATTGTAGCACATTTTCTGTATCCATTCCTCAGTTGAGGTACATCTAAGATGTTTCTAGTTTCTGGCTATTATAAATAAAGATATATGAACAAAGTTGAACAAATGTCCTGTGGTATAGTAGAACATCTTTTGAGTATGCACTAAGAAGTGCCATAGCTGGGTCTTGAGGTAGCACTAGTCCAAATTTTCTTAGAAACTATCAAATTGATTTCCAAAGTGGTTGTACAGGTTTGCACTCCACCAACAATGGAGTAGTGTTCCGCTTGCTACACATCAGTGCCAGCATGAGCTGTCCATTGATTTTTTTTTCATCTTAGCTATTCTGACCGATGAGAGATGGAATCTCAGATTTGTTTTGGTTTGTACTTCCCTGATGACTAAAGATGTTGAACATTTTTTAAGTACTTCTTGGCCCTTAGAGATTCCTCTGTTGAGAATTCTCTGTTTATCTCTGTACCCTATTTTAAAATTTTGGTTATTTGGTTTATTGGTATATAATTTATTAAGCTTTTAAATGTATTTTGGATATCAGGCCCCTGTCAGATAAAGGGTTGGTGAAGATTGTTTCCTACTCTGTAGGTTGCTATTTTGTCCTACTGGTGGTGTTCTTTACCTTACAGAAACTTTTCTGTTTCATGATGTCACATTTATTAATTATTGATCATAGTGCCTGAGCCATTGGTGTTCTGTTCAGGGAGCTGTCTCCGGTGCTGGTGTGTTCAAGGCTATTCCCTACTTTCTTTTCTATCAGATTTAGTGTATCTGGTTTTATGTTGAGGTCTTTGATCCACTTGGGTTTAAATTTTATACATGGTGATAAGTATGGATCTATTTGGATTCTTTGACGTGCAGACATCCAGTTATTCCAGAACCATTTGTTGAAGACTCATTCTTTTCTTGTATTGTATGGTTTTTGCTTCTTTGTCAAAAATTAAATGCCTGTAGGTATATGGGTTTCCTTCTGGGTCTTTGATTCAATTCGTTTGATCAACCCGTTTTTAGGCAAATACCATATGGGTTTTTATTCTTATAGCTATGTAGTACAGCTTGAGATCAGGGATGGTGATACTTCCAGAAGTTCTCTTATTATACAGGATAGCATTAGCTATCCTGTGGGTTTTTTGTTTGTTTGTTTCATTTTTTGTTTTTGTTTTTCTGGGTTTTGTTGTTGTTATTGTTTTTCCACATGAAGGTAAGTTTTGTTTCAAGATCTATAAAAACTTGTGTTGGAATATTAATGGAAATTGCATTCAATCTGATTGCCTTTGGTAAAATGGTCAGTTTTACATGCTAATTCTATCAATCCTACCAGAGCTTGGGAGATTTTTCCACCTTTTGATGACTTCTTCAATTTCTTTTTTCAAAACTTGAAATTCTTTTCATACAGGTCTTTTACTTGCTTGGTTAGAGTTACAGAAAGATACTTGATATTACTTGTGGCTATTGTAAAGGGTGTTGTTTTTCTTATTTCTTTCTCAGCCCATTTATCATTTGTATAAAGAATGACTATGGATTTCTTTGAGTTAATTTTTTATCTAGCTACTATGCTTAAGGGGTTTATCAGCTGTAGGAGTGCTCTGATAGAATTTTTGGGGTCTATTGTGTATATTATCTTATCATCTGCAAAGAGCAATACTTTGACATCTTTGTTTTCAATTTGAATCCCCATGATCTCCTTTAGTTGTTCATTTGCTCTAGCTAGAACTTCAAATACTACATTAAAGAGATAGGGAAAGAGCAGACAGCCTTATCTTGTTCCTGGCATTAGTGGAATTGCTTTAAGTTTCTCTCCATTTAATTTGATGTTGGCTATTGGCTTGTTGTGTACTACCTTTATTACATTTACGTATGAGCTTTGTACCCTGATCTCACCAAGACTCTCATTGTAAAGAGCTGTTGGATTTTGCCAAAGACATTTCCAACATATTGAAATGATCATGTGGGTTTTTTTTTTCCTTTCAGTTGTTGTGGTGGTGGATTGCATTAACAACTTGTTGCAGTATTGAACTATCTGGGCATCTCTGGGGTGAAGCTTGCTTGCTTGTGGTTCATGATGTCTTTGATATGTTCTTGGATTCAGTTTGCAAGTATTTTATTGAGTATTTTTTGCATCAATGTTCATAAAATTGGTCTGAAATTGTCTTTCTTTCTTGAGCTTTTCTGGGATTTAGGTATCAGGGTGACTGTGGCTTCATATAACGAGTTTGGCAATGTTCCTTCACTTTCTATTTTGTGGAATCATTTGAAGAGTATTGGTGTTATCTTACCTTTGAACATCAGGTAGAATGTTCTGCACTGAAGTCATCTGGCCCTGGGGATTTTTTGTTTGGGAGAGTTTAGTGACTGTGTCTCTTACTTTAGGGATTATAGGTTATTTTAAATTATTTACTTCATGCTGATTTAACTTTGGTAAGTAGTATCTATCAAGAAAATTATCCATTTTGTTTAGATTTTCCAATTTTGTGGAGTACAGGTTTTTGAAGTACGACCTAATGATTCTTTGGATTTCCTCAGTATCCATTGGTATGTATCCCTTTACATTTCTGATTTTAATTTGGTTATTCTCTCTGCCTTTTAGTTAGTTTGGCTAAGGGCTAGTTGATTTTCTGAAAGAACTAGTTTTTGGTTTTGTTATTCTTTGTATTATCCTTTTCATTTTTTATTTATTGATTTTGCCCTTGAGTTTGATTATTCCCTGCCATCTACTCCTCTTGAGTGTTTTCATCTTTTTATTCTAGAACTTTCAGGTGTGCCGTGGAGTTGCTTATATGAGATCTCTCCAATTTCTTTGTTTTCTTTTTTTTTTAATTGAGTATCTTCTTCATTTATATTGTCAATGGTAAAACCTTTCCCAATTTTCCCACTCCCAAAAGCCCCCTCCCCAAAGATTCCCTACTCCTCCTCCACTGCCTTAGTTATCAGGGAAACTGATATCCCTGATTCCCCTGCCTCCATGTATATGCCCCTCTACCCGACACACTCCTAACTTCCCCCCACTCCCCACCTCCAACCCTCATTGCTTTCCCTTCATTGGGGCCTCTATTGAGCCTTTACCTGAACAAAGACCACTCCTCCCACTGATGCCCAACAAGGCATTCCTTTGCCACATTTTTGGCTGGAACCATGTGTACCCCTTGGTTGATGGTTTAGTCCCTGGGAGTCTTGGGGTGTCTGTCCAAAGTCATTGTTCTTCCCATGGGGCTATAAACCCCTTCAGCTCTTCCAGACCACCCTCCAGATCCTCCAATGGGGACCCCAAGTCCAGTCCAATAGCTGGTTGCTAGTTTCTGCCTCTGTATTTGTAAGGCTCTGTCAGGGGCGCTCTGGAGACAGCCATGGCATGCTCCTTTTGGTACACGCTTCTTGTCATAGTGTCAGGGTTTGGTGACTGTTTATAGGATGAATCCCCAGGTAGAGCACTCGCTGAGTGGCCTTTACTTCAGACTCTGCTCCACACATTGCCTTCCTTATTGCTCCCGTGAGTATTATGTTCCCTTTATCAGAGGAACCATAACACCCTCACTTAAGTCCTCCTTCTTCTTGAGCTTCCTGTGGTCTATGAATTATAACTTGTTTATTTTGAGCTTTTGGGCTAAGCTTAGCAGTGAGTACATACCATGTGTGTTCTTTTGTGATTGGGTTACCTTGCTCAGGATGACACTTTCTAGTTCCACCCAATTGCCTAAGAATTGCATGAATTCATTGTTTTTAATAGCTGAATAGTACTCCATTGTGTATATATACAACAGTTTCTGTATCCATTACTCTGTTGAGGGACATCTGACATCTTTTCAGCTTCTAGCTTTTATAAATAAGGCAGATATGAACATAGTGGAGCATGTGTCCTTATTACATGTAGGAGCACCTTCTAGGTATATGCCCAGAAGTGGCATAGCTGGGTCCACAGGTAGTACTATGTCTAATCGCCAAACTGATTTCCAGAGTGGTTTTACCAGCTTGCAATCCCACCAACAATGGAGAAGTGTTCCTCTTTCCCCACATCCTCTCCAGCATCTGCTCTTCCCTCAGTTTTTCATCTTAGCCATTCTGACTGGTGTAAGGTGGAATCTCAGTGTTGTTTTGATTTTCATTTTCCTGATAACTAAGGATGCTGAGCAATTCTTTAGGTGCTTTAGAGCCATTTGAGTTTCCTCAGTTGAGAATTACCTGTTTGGCTCTGTACCCCATTTTTTAAAAGGGTTATCTGATTCTCTGGAGACTAATTTCTTGAGTTCTTTGTATACATTGGATATTAGCCCTCTATCAGATGTAGGGTTAGTAAAGATCTTTTCCCAATTTGTTGGTTGCCATTTTGTCCTACTGATTATGTCCTTTGCCTTACAGAAGCTTTGCAGTTTTATGACGTCTCATTTGTCGATTCTTGTTCTTAGAGCATAAGCCATTGGTGTTCTGTTCAGAAACTTTTCCCCTGTGCCCATGTGTTCAAGGTTTGTCCCCACTTTCTCCTCTATAAGCTTCAGTGTGTCTGATTTTTTCTGTAGATCTTTGATCCACTTGGACATGAGCTTTGTACAAGGAGATAAGAATGGGTAAATTTGCATTTTTCTGCATGCATCTCCAGTTGATCTAGCACCATTTGTTAAAAATGCTGTCTTTTTTCCACTGGATGTTTTTAGCTCCTTTATCAAATATCAAGTGACTGTTTGGGTGTGGGTTCTTTTCTGGTTCTTCAATTCTATTCCATTGATCTTCCTGCCTGTCTGCATACCAATACCAAACAGTTTTTATCACTATTGCTCTGTAGTAGAGCTTGAGGTCAGGGATGGTGATTCCCTCAGAAAATCTTTTGTTGTGGAGAATAGTTTTTGCTATCCTGGGTTTTTTCTTATTCCAGATGAATTTAAGAATTGCTCTTTCTAGATCTATGAAAAATTTATGTGGAATTTTGATGGGGATTGCATTGAATCTGTAGATTGCTTTTGGCAAGATGGCCATTTTTACTATATTGATCCTGCCAATCCATGAACATGGGAGATTGTTCCATCTTCTGAGACTTTCTTCGATTTCTTTCTTCAGAGGCTTAAAGTTTTTGTCATATAGACCCTTCACTTGCTTCATCAGGGTCACACCTAGGTATGAAATATTATTTGGGACTGTTGTGAAGGGTGTCACTTCTCTAATTTCTTTCTCATCTTGTTTATCCTTTGAGTAAAGGAAGGCTACTGACTTGCTTGAGTTAATTTTATATCCAGCTACTTTACTGAAGTTGTTTATCAGCTTTAGGAGTTCTCTGGTGGAAGTCTTGGAGTCGCTTAAGTATACTATCATATCATTTGTAAATAGTGATAGTTTGACTTCTTCCTTTTCAATTTGTATACCTTTGACCTCTTTTTGCTGCCTAGCTCTGGCTAGGACTTCAAGTACTATATTGAATAGCTAGGGAGAAAGTGGTCAGCCTTGTCTGGTCCCTGATTTTAGTGGGATTGCCTCAAGTTTCTCTCCATTTAGTTTGATGTTGGCTACTGGTTCGCAGTATATTGCTTTCACTATGTTTAGGTATGGGCCTTGGATTCCCGATCTCTCCAAGACTTTTATCATGAAGGGATGCTAGATTTTGTCAAAAGCCTTCTCAGCATCTAATGAAGTGACCATGTGTTTTTTTTCCTTTAGTTTGTTTATGTAGTGAATTACATTGGTGGATTTCTGTGTATTGAGCCATCCTGCATCTCTGGGATGAAGCCTACCTGATCGTGATGAATTGTAGTTCTGATGCATTCTTGGATTTGGTTGGCCAGGATTTTGTTCAGTATTTTTGCATTAATGTTCATGAGGGAGATTGGTTTGAAGTTCTCCTTCCTTGTTTGGTCTTTGTTTGATTTAGTTATAAGCATGATTGTGGCTTCATAGAATGAGTTGGGTAGTGTTCCTTGACTTTCTATTTTGTAGAAAAGTTTGGAGATCATCGGTATTAACTCTTCTTTGAAGATTTGATAGAATTCCCCGCTAAAACCATCTGGTCCTGCACTTTATATGATGGCACTTCCTGTTATGAAGTTTCCTCTTAGCACTGCTTTAATTGTGTCTCATAAATTTGGATATGTTGTGCCTTCATTTTAAATGAATTCTAGAAAGTCTTTAATTTCTTTCTTTATTTTTTTGCTGACCCAGTAGTCATTAAGTAGTGAGCTGTTCAGTTTTCATGAGTTTGTAGGCTTTTTTTGTTTTTGTTGTTGATGATGTTCATGCTAGTCTGATAAGCTGTAAGCGGTTATTTCAAGTTTCAGTTTTCTAGTGTCTGTTGAGGCTTGCTTTTTTTTACTCAGTATATGATAAGATTTAGAGAAGGTTCTATGAGATACTAAGAAGAAGATATATTCTTTGGTGTTTGGGTAAAATATTCTATAAATATCAGTTAGCTCCATTTGAATCAAAACCTCTGTGTATTTCAAGTGGTATGTGAAATTTCTTTTCTGGTCCAATCTACTGTTCTGTAAGCTTCTTGTACATTTATAGCCATCTCTTTCTTTAACTTGGGGAAATTTTCTTCTGTGATTTTGGTGAGAATATTTTTTTGGCCTCGGAGCTGGGATCTCTTCATTTTTCTATTCCTATTACTTTTAGGTTTGGTCTTTTCATAGTGTCCTAGGTCTTCTGGATGTTTTGTGTCAAGAACTTTTTAGATGTAATGTTTTCTTTGACCAATGTATTGACTTCTTCTAGTTTATCTTCTATGCCTAAGAGTCTCTCTTCCATCTCTTGTAGTCTGTTGTTGTTTGTGTCTGTAGACACTGCTCTCTTCCCTAGGTTTTCCATCTTCACGATTCCCTCAGTTTAAGTTTTCTTTATTGCTTATTTTTCCATCTTCGTGTCTTGAACAGTTTTATTTATTTTCTTCATTTGCTTGATTGTATTTTCTTGTATTTCTTTAAGTAATTTATTCATTTCTTATTTAAGATTTTTATAAGATTGGATTTAAGGTCATTTTCTTGTGCTTCAGCCTTGTTAGGCTCTTCAGGGCTTGTTGTAGTAGGATGGCTGGGCTCTGGTGGTGCCATATTGCCCTGGCCCTTGTTGATTGTGTCTTATGCTGGCCTTTAGCTATCTTATTGTCTGGTACCCCAGAGGACACTAGGAGGGAGACAGGATTGTGGGCCAGAAAGTGAAGCACAGAAGAGGTAGGTGGAGTTTCTTGCTGTTGGGTGTGCTTTAGGGGTATATGGCAAGCAGAGGATTGGGCAGGAGGGGTTTTACTGGGCACAGGCAGGCATCTGGAAATGCAGGCAGCTTTGTGGGCCAAAAATGAAGTGCAAGGGTATGCCTAAGGGGACTTGGCAGGCAAGGGACGTGGGAGAGAGTTCTACCTGGTTGTCTCAGATGTTGGCAACTCTGGTTGTCCCTTATGCAGCCATGCCTCCAGGGATGAAGGCAGAGCTAGATGTCCTTGTTGTCAGTGGACCTCTGGAAAAACAGGAAAAGCCATGGACTGAAACTAACTTCTACTTCTTGATTGTTGGTTCTATTTCCTGAATGCTGGAGTCCTAGCCAGAAATTCCTTATCTAAGCCTATATAATGAAGTGTAATACTACCTATTCATTCTTCTACAAGTCTCAAAGTTCCAAAATTGCTTTCTTTGATTTATTTGGAATTAATTATGTTCAGGGTAAGAGGGAATATAGAATATTTATTAAAAACAGTGTATTGGTTTCCAATGTGTATTTTGTAATCTTTATAAAAAATCAGGTGCCTGTAGACACATAAATCTATATCTGTATTCTTAATTCTATTCCATTGATTTAAGTGTCATTTTGTATCTGTTACTATGCTGCTACGACCATTATACCAATGTACTATAACAGAAAATCAGGAATGATTATACCTACAGAAGTTGTTCTCTCTTTTAAAAAGTATTTTGTACATTTATCTATGCATATGTGTTTTGCATGTGAGTGCCCAATGTGAATTCAGTGCCCACAAAGGACAAGGGAGAGCATGAGGATCCCTAGAACTGGAATTAAATATGGTTGGGAGTAGCAATGGTTTCTTAGGAACCAAACTCAAGGGCCCTATGAGAGTAGCAAATATTCAAAAACTGAACCATCTTTCCAGCCCCTGAAGCAGTGATTGTATTGGTTAGGATTGCTTTGGGTATCCAGGGTTTTTGTGCTTCCATGCAAAGTTTTTCCTTTTTTCTTTCTTCCTTTTTTTTTCAGTTTCTGTGAAAAATGATTTTCATAAGATGGCCATTTTCACAATAATAAAACTACAATTTCATGTTCATGGGAGGTCTCTATCTTCTGACACCTTCTTCAGTTTTTTCTTTAATGTTTTAAAGTCTTTATGACATGAATCTTTTCACATTTTTTTTTGGTCATTTTACCTGAATTTACATTTTTTCCTGGAGATACTATGTATTAGATTGTTTCCCTAATTTTGTTTTCAGTATGTCTTTGGTATATAAGAAGGCTATTGATTTTTAAAGTGTGTTAACTTTTGACATGCCTTTTCTATTTGTAACACTTTGATGTTCTTCTCTTTTCTTATTGCTCTGGCTAGGCCTCCGAATACTATTTTGAACAGGGACCATGTCTTAGGGTTGTAGTACTGTGAACAGACACCATGACCAAGGCAACTCTTATAATGACAACATTTAATTGGGACTGTCTAACAGGTTCAGAGGTTCAGGACATTATCATCAAGGTTGGAACATGACAGCATCCAAGCAGGCCTGGTATGGGAGGAGCTGAGAGTTTTACGTCTTTATCTGAAGGTTGCTAACAGAATACTGACTTCCAGGCAGCTAGGACTAGGTATTTAAGCCCACACCTACAGTGACACACATACTCCATCAGGGCCACATCTTCTAATCATGACACTCCCTGAGCTGAGCATATATACAAACCATCACAGATAGTAAAAGTAGGAACACTGTTTTATTCACAATATTTGTGGGATGCTTGGCATTTTTCTCCATTTAATATAATTGTGGCTACCAGCTTGCTTTATATATTCTTTATCACGTTGATTTATGTCCCCTTCATCTCTCCCTTTTCTAGGATTTTTAGCATGAAAGGATGTTGGCTTTTGTCAAATGCTTTTTCTGCATCAATGGAAATGATTATATGAGTTTCATCCTTGAATCTATCTATGTGATGAATTATTTTTCCTAATTTACATATGTCAAGTAATCCCCAAAAAACAACTTTATCAAATTAGGTTTGTGCTCATCAGGGAGATTGGCCTAAAATTCTCTCTCTCTCTCTCTCTCTCTCTCTCTCTCTCTCTTCCCCCCTCTCTCTGATTGTCGTTCTTGGATCTTCGTTTGGTTTTAGTTTCAGGGTAATACTGGTTTTGTTAAAAGGGTTTAGAAAGTTTCCCCTTGCTTTTTACCGAATAATTTCATGAGTGCTGATGTTATTTCTTTGAAGGTCTGTTAGAATTCTGTGCTGAATCATCTGTTGCTGAGCTTTCTGTTAGTTAGGAGATTTTTTTTCCTAATATTTTGAGTTGTGTGCATGTGTGTGGAAGAAGGGGTCGTTCTCATGAGGACAAGCACCTATTGAGGACAGAAACACTGGATCTTTCGAAAGCTGGAGTTACAGGTGATTGTGAGCAGTATGACTTGTTGCTAGGACCCAAACCATAGTCCACTGCTCACTGCTAATCCATCTCTGCTGCCCAGATAGGAAAAATTTTATTCTTTCTAACTCATTGTTTGTTATAGATTTGCTTAAATTATCTACTTCATTTTTCTACTTTGATAGGTTATTGGCATGTAGAAATCCACATTTTCTATGTAAATTTTCCAATTTAATGGAAATATGTAAAGAAATATGTTATATAGATTAGACTGGTCTGGAACTCACAAAGATCTCCCTGCCTTTGTCTCTCTAGTGCTGGGAATAAAGGGATTCATTACCATGCATAGCAAAAGATACATTTTAAAGTACGTTGTCTTGATTCTCTGAATTTCCTCACTGTCTGTTGTTATATTCCTCTATTCATTTTTAACCTTATTAATTTGGATTTTCCTTCTTTCAGTTAATTTATTTTAAGGGTTCACTTTTTATTTTTTTCAATATTTATTTTATTTTAATTGCTATGTGTGTATATGCCTGAGTGTATATATATATATGTTCTATGTGTATGCAAAGGTCACAAAGGTCAAAAGAGGTTTTTTGAAAGTGAGTCCTAGAAATTGAACCCTGTTTTTCTTTTGTTTTAATTTAATTTTATCTTTTTACGCATTCACTTTACATCCCACTCACTATTCCTGCTACAGTTTGAACCCCATTTTCTACAGTAGCAGTAAGCACTATAAATGAATGAGCCATCCCTCAAGCCTTTGTGTCTTAGTTTGGGTTACTGTGGGTATGATGATGCTCCAGGACCAAGAGCAAATTGGGAAGAAAAGGATTTATTTGGTGTATGCTATGCGCTTGAATGATGACTAGTTCAGTAGACAGATGTAAAGGCTGTCCTTGAGTAAGTGGTGGTTGGAATGGTTTGGAGTTTGCCAATGAGTAAAATACAGATGCAGCTGTAAAAGTGGAGCTATGTTTCTACACAGATTAGATGCTGATACAACATGTATGGATAATAGGGTCAAATCAATTTTGCCAAATGTTTTCAGGTACTTTCTAGATCCTATCATAAGAACACAACAGCTACATTTTTCAAAGATAGTCCTAACATTCAATTACTCTGAGCAGCCATATTAACATAACCATTAATTACTAAAGCTAATCTGGTTGATATCTCCTTCATGTACCAACCCCTCCTCCAGTGCCCAGGCTTAGACTTGATACCCCTCTCTGCATCAACCATAATCTCTAGGATTCTGATAAGATGCTACATGCATGCCTAGAGATTTGCACCAAATTGTGGGGCATCCAATTTCATAAAAAGTGTACAAATAGAATTAAAGAAACAGGTTAACTTCAAACCATTACAAAAGCTAAACAGAGAAACATCAGAATTAAAAATCATCATAAATTAAAAAGGCTTAACATATATCTACAGATTATTTTACCCAAAGACTCAGCAGCACATGGAAGCATCACTAAAATAAACCACAATCTGAGAAACAAAGAATATCTCAACAAATTCAGGAAGATTGGACAACTCTCTATATCTTATATGACAACAATACAATAAAACTTAAAACTGATGGCAAATGAATCTGTAGCAAGTACATAAACTCATGGAGAGTAAACCACACATTACTAAATGATAAATGGGTCAAATAAGAAACCAAGGGAAAAAACCCTCCTGGAAATGAAAATACAAATCCTTTTCAGTACATGATAAGCAGTCCTACTGAGGGAAATTCATAACAATAAGTGTCTACATTAAACGATCACAAAGAGCGGAAATAAATGAATAGCTTAGTGACACACTCAAATATTTGGAAAAACTAAACCAAAACCTAATTGACATGAAGAAATACTAAAACTCAGAACAGAAATCCATGAAATGCAAACAAAGGGGAAAACTACGAAGAATCAATGAATCTAAGAGCTGCTTCTATGGGAAGATAAACAAAATTGACACATGACGTTCGATTAACCAATGAAAGAGAGGGAGGACCCAAATTAACAGAATCAGAAATAAACACAGAAACACTAGAACAGGCACCAAAGAAATTCAGAATATTTAAAGGAACTACTTAAAACCAAAACAAAACAGTATTCCATTATGTCAGGAATAAACATTGAAACATTACAAAACACACCAAAGAAATTCAGAATATTAAAAGAGAATACTTTAAAACATCCAAAACAGTATTCCATTAGGTTGGAAAACCTAAAAGAAATGGAACAATTTTTAGATTCAGTCAAATCATCAGCATTAAACCATGAAGAGATCAACAAATCCATTGCAAATGAGACTGAAACATTAGTAAACCTAACTAACAATAAATAGTCCGAGCCCCCATGGATTCACAAGAGAATTGTTTCATAGACGATCTACAGCCCATGTATAGGGGTAAAGGGAGGCAGAAAGGACATTCTCAGCTCCTTCTATATCATGTTCAAAGTACTAGCTGGATCAATAAAACAAAAAAGAGAAATTGTAGAGAGATAAGTAGAAAAAAAGTACAAACCAAACTATTCCTATTTTCAAATGGCATGATATTATACATAAGGGATCCCAAAAATTCACCCAGGAACCAATATAAATGGTCAATAATTCTTAGCAATGCTGCAGGATACAAACTCAACTTGAAAAAAAAATCCACAGCTTTTCTATATACCAACAACTAACTTACAGAGAAAGAGATCATGGAAACACCCCCACTCACAATAAAATGAAAGAAAAGCAAATTAGAAATAAACCTAACTAAAGAGATGAAAGACTTCTACATTGAAAACTTTAAATTGCTGTAGAAAGAAATAAAGATACTAGAAATTCGAAAGGTATTGCATACTCATAAGTTGGTAGTATTAATATTTGTAACTCTTTATATGTCATGTTCAAAGCACTAGCTGGATCAATAAAACACAAAAGAGAAATTGTAGAGAGATAAGTAGGAAAAAAGTACAAATCAAACTATTCCTATTTTCAGATGGCATGATATTATACATCATACTACGAAAGAAAGGCCATTACAGATTCGATACAATCCCAATGAAAATTCCAATCTCAACCTTCACTAAACTATAAACAACAACAACAGCAACAACAAAACTATCCTAAACTTCATATGGAAGCAGAAAAAACTCTGCATAGCCAAAAGAATCCTGAGCAAAAAGAGCAACATTGGAAGAAGATCATCCCAGATCCCAGATATAACGTCATAGTAATAAAAACAAAATGATATTGGGACAAAAATAGACATATAGACCTATGGAACAAAGTCAAATACCAAAGTGTTTCTACATATGTTTATATTCATCTAGTATTTGAAAAAGATGCTTAAAAACATAAGCTTGAAGAAGGAAGGCATCTTCAACAAATGGTTCTAGGATACTGGATATTCATATGTAGAAAGAAGCATGAAAGTAGACACCTATTTATCACCTTGCATTAAAACTAATTAGAAATGGATCAGTGAGACAAACATGAAAGCTTAAAGACTGAAACTGCTGGAAGAAAAAAGCTAGTGCCCTAGTGGAAGGACTTCCTGAAGGGAAATTCGTTTGCTTAGGAATGAGGCCTAAAAGTGACAAGTTGGACCTCAGCAAACTAAAGAGCTTATGCCCAGCTCCAGAAACAATCAATTTAATGATAAGGAAGTCCATAGAGAGGGAGAGAACCTGCCAGTTCATCATATACTACATCTGATTAATGCCCAGAAAAAAAAATAGAGAACTCAAAAACAAAGAATCAAAAAACCAATCACTGATCCAAAAAAGTAGACCTGAGCAGAGGGTTTTCAAAAGAATAAGTAAACATGACTAAGAAATATTACCAAAAAAAAATGTTCATCATATCCAGGAATTTTAGGGAAATGTAAACCAAAACAACTTTGAAATTCCATCTTTCCTCAATCAGCATCTTCTTTCCTCAATCTTTCCAAACCAACAAAACAACTGGCAAGGAATGCTGGAGAAGACCTGAGGGAAGGGGAACTCTCATTCACGGTTGATGAGATTACAAACTATTCTAGACACTCTGGAAATCAGTGTGGAGATACCTCAAAAGGTTAAACGTATGTACACTGCATGACTCAGCTTGTTCCACTACTTAGCATATTCCTAAAAGACTCAACAACTGAGTCTACAAATACTCGCTCAGCCACGATGTCTTGCTCTATTCATAATAGCTAGGAAATGGAAACAGCTTAGATGTCCCTCAACTGATGAATATATAATGAAAATCTGCTACATAAACATTATGTAATACTATTCAGCCATAAAGAGAAATAAAAACGCAAATTTTGACAGTAAATGGATGCAACTAGAAATGATCATATTAAATGAAGTAATTCAGGACCAGAAATACAAAAATTACCTGTTTTTTCTCATCCGAGTTTGTGAGATCCAAATCTTCAGATTTAAGTATGTAACCTGGAATAACTGCAGATTACCTGGAAAATAAAAAGGGACTGTTGCCTGGGATGGAGGATGATGGGGAGAGGAGAAATAAGGAGCAGATAGCAAGGTGTACAAGATCTTAAGAGGGAAAACAGGGACTCTAAAGAGGGAGAGAGAAAGAGAAATAAATACAGAAGGAAGGAGGAGGTTAAAGTAACAATAGTAACAATCTGTAAAAAATCATGAGGAACCATACTATTATCTATCTTCCTAAAATTATATATAGTACATGTACATAGACAATTCTAAAGAAGTGCAATCCCAAAAGTATATGGTGAACATGTAAGAAATATTTATTAAGATGAGACCAATTTTAACTTTGAAATCTGCCAATGTTTTTCTACCAAAATGTATATTGCTGTAGAGCTAGTGGAGTGAGCACATTACCCCTGGCAAAAACATTTTAGTTCAAATTCTCTGAGCACTGTTCCTTTTTGGAAGCCATTCTGCTCCGTGGATTTTAATTTTTTTAACCTTTGGTGCTGGGACTATCAACCCATGGGCTTCGCATGTGCTTAGACATGCACTCCAGGACACCATCGTGTTTTCACTCTTAAAATATTTGTCAGCAACGTTTGCTTATCACTACTGCCATGGAGCTCTGGAAGTATTGAGTCAGTGAGCTTCCTCATTTTTAACTTTAGAATAAAATTGTTTCATCATTATAAATGTATCTAAACCACAAACAACTGTGTCAGCTTATGACATTGATTTCCAGCTCCAGCAATGCTATTGTTGAAATAGTTCCCATCTATCAGCTTCATCTCAGTTGCTGGAAGTTCCTTGTAAAGAGAATATGTTACTGTTCATACAGGCCTACCAGCAGTCATCCAATGTTAAGTCTACCATTTCTCCATTGGTAGACTAAACATAGCTTAATAACCATCAGTGACTGAGCACTACTTTGAGAGTTAGGGGAACAAATCTTAGGATGCAAACACAACTACAGAAATACATTCACAGATTCATGGGCAGAAAGCAGGCTGAAATCTGAGTTCACATGCTCATAAGAGGATAGATGAGAAAACAACGTATAAGATTATGCATCAGAGATTTGCACATAGGATTTTTTTTTGTAATGAAGTGTGGGGTTATTACCATTATTCCTATTATTATCAGACAGGGTCTAACTGTTTAGTCCTGTCTGGCCTGGAATTTGCAATATCGATCAGTCTGCCCTTGAGCTCGGAGAGATTAGCTTACCTCCTTCTCCAGAATGCTGGTCTTTAAAGCAAGTGCCTGTCACAATCCAAAGGGGGGGGGGTCAGGGAAGAGAGGGTGGGAATTACATTCTTTTCAAAAATGTGCATACAGCCCAGTGTACATGACTTTAAACTCAACACTCAAGAGGTGGATCTCTGTGAGTCTGAGGCCAGATTGGTCTACAGATCAAGTGAATCCCAAGGCTACAGAGAGAAACTCTGTCTCAAAAACAAAACAAAACAAAACAAAACCAAAACCAAAACCAAAACCAAAAACAAAACCTAAAAACACAAAATAAAATAAAATATTTATACAAGTAACAGATTCCATTATGGAATTTTCATATATATTTAGTTATTCTTGATCCATACCTCCCTATTTGATTGTACCCTGTTTCCACTGTAACCTTCCTCCCACAGAATTCCTCTTCCATTGACATACCATATGCATTCTCTTTCTCTTCCCTTAAGGCCCCCTTTTCTCCTTTCATTGACCCATTTCTAGCTTCCTGGCTTTTATGTGCACCTATTTTTTCATAAATATGCATATATAACAATTAGAATCTGGGTTCCACATATGAGAGAAAATAGGGCTACTATTTGTCGTAGCTAAAACTTTATCACAGCCTACACTTGGTAGTCAGAGAAAAACTTAAAGGACTCAGTTTTTTCCTTCTATCTGTGCCTCACGGAATTGAACTCATATGTTAGGCTTAATGACAAGTGCCTTTACTTGCTGAGACATCTCAGTGACCTCTTTTTTTTTTTAAACAGTTTTTTTTCTTGATGATAGCCACTCTGACTGAGGTAAGATGGTATCTTAAAGTAGTTTTAATTTGCCTTTTCCTGATGGTGAAGGACGTTGAACAGAAAAGTTATATCTTAATGAGGGCTTGCAGTTGGCTCAGGCAACAGCAGACAGCTAGCTAGTCTTTCTGTATAGCACTCCAGATAGAAGGGCCCATTGTTTTCAGCATCTGGAGTCAACACTCCTCCCTTTATCCTTTCTTCTAGGCCTTTTAGTGTTTGCTTAATCAGAATATTTTAATCTCTAATGTGGTGACTAGATGTAATTTATCACATTAAGCCTCTCCTATTTTCTTCTGCTTACATGACTAACGTTATTGTGTTTTTATAGCGCTTAGACAAACAAGCCTTTCCTTTGTCCCATTGTTTCAGCAATAGGTCAAAAATCAACAAGTCGAGTTTTATCTTTCCAATCCTGGACTCACCCACTTGTCATTCAGTTTGTGTAGGCTGCATGAAGAGCAGGTTTCTTTGAAAACAACAAAAGGATTGATTTCTCTGGCCTAAAACCAAACAGTTGCCTCTCTGGAAAAGGTCTTGGCTACTCCTTTGTTAGAGGTGACTGGCAAAGACTCATCTCAGAAAGGAAAAAAGTATCTTCTTCCTTGTAGACTGAAAGCTTGACTGGGTGCCTGGTACCGAAACTATACTTCTTTCAAAGCACGTGACATATTTTGGAGGCAGAGACTCTGAGTACTGTAGGGTCAGCTTCCAAACCCTGACATCTTGCGTGACCACAGTCATGGCAGACAGCAACCAACCAGTTAATATAACAGAATGGTTTTTGAAGTCTCACCTATTATACCTTATCCTGTCAGAAAAGTCCCTTTCTAAAAATACATCATAACATATGCTTTACTCTTCATTCTATTACCATTTCCTCGCCTTTTCCTTTCAGCCTTATTTATTTATTTATTTATTTATTTATTTATTTATTTATTTTATTTATTTCATGAGTATACTGTTGCTATCTTCAGACTCACCAGAAGTGGGCATCAGATCTCATTATGCATGGTTGTGAGCCACCATGTGGTTGCTGGGATTTGAACTAGGTCCTCTGGAAGAACAGTCAGTGCTCTTAACCGCTGAGCCAACTCTCCTGCCCTAAGTGTTTGTTTGTTTGTTTATTTATTTATGTTCAGTGCTACATGCTAGCTAAGAACTGGACCACTGAGCTGTAGACTTTGCAGAAGAGGCCTGTCAGCTCTAGTATGGAACATGGTTTGACTTTGCACAGTAATGTGTGTCTCTACAGACCCATAATCTAACAATAATGCCATTTGTAGGGCAGGCCTTATCAATTTGGAAGCTCTTTTTGGCCATCTTGTTGCATGATTATGGGGCACTTTCTATGTGACAGGAACTGTTTAGGGGATTCTCTTACATGTTTGGGTTTAATGGAACTATTTGGGATACAGAAACAAGGGTGGTAAAGACAGAGTTAAACAATTTCCCTAATAGACCAACAGAAGGAGTCACAACTAGGTAATAAAATTGGCAAACTTCCAGGAGTATTCCCATCTTTTTTACTGTCCTGATCTAAGGCCTAAGCTTGGCATTGTAAAGCAAAGCCCACAAAAAACGCAAAACAGAGAGTCTGCTTTGTGTTGGCTGATTCCTTTTTTTTTTTTTTTTTTTTTTGGCATTTTTGTTTTTTTTGTTGTTTGTTTTGATTTTCATTTTGTTTCTTTACACACAAATAGAGAGGCAGGGGTGAAATTGGGTGGGAAAGGAGTTGGGTAGGATCTGAGAGAAGTTGGGGCAGGTGGAGAGAGAGAAAGAAAAAACAAACCAGGGTCCTAGAGGTGAGTCCACCACCAGTAAGAGCTCCTGCTGAAGATCTGACCCGAGAGGTTCAATGTTCATAAAGACATGTTTACAGAAGGATTGTGGGCTGATCAGCCACTAACCTTAAATTAGGGTAGGAAGACTTTAAAAGACTTGAAAAACAAGCTCTGGAGGGCGGATTGAATTTTCAGGCTCTAAGAGTCCCCCCACTGCTTTGTAGAAGCTCTTCTGTGTAGGTTCTCTCTCTCTCTCTCTCTCTCTCTCTCTCTCTCTCTCTCTCTCTGTGTGTGTGTGTGTGTGTGTGTAAGCATACACCTCATATTTTCTCAAAGCCTTTTTTTACCAGCTGATTCTATCTATCTTTTGAGCTGAGAATTTCTCTGCTGCTACTTGTAGTACTCCAGATTTTTCTGTCCTTTAATTCTTCACTGGCAGAGAAAACGAACCTGATAAGATCTTTAGATGGAAACATTAAGATCTGTTGTGCTTTCGGTAACTATGAAAATTTTTACTAGTTTCTTCCCCCATGGCAGCTGACCAGTCTTTTATACACTTAGGATGATTTGTAAGACAGTAATGGGACCAAAATCAATCTCTGCTTCAGGAACTCCTGAAGAGAAAATTCTGGTCACTTGTGTTTTGTATTTATCTTTGAACTCAGTGTGCACCTATGAACATGATTGGCTGAGTGTTTGTGTGTATGAGCATCTTCAGGTCTTCAGGGTCATTTTTGACTACATAACAATAGTTGTTTCTGTGTTTGTTTTTCTAAACCTAAAATCCAAGGGTTCCAGAAATTTAAATTTAGCAATTTAAAAATTGGTTCTTTGGCTTTACCTCTGTCAGGTTTATCTAAAAGTAAATAAAATGTGAATTTTAAATGTACCTCTTAAAATGATTAGAGTGTGTTGCTTTCAAATGCTAATTATTAAGGAAACTCCAGGTAGAAGGAAAATCAGATTACAAAATTTAGTCAAGATAACCTAAAGATAGCTAAACCCACCTTTTTATTAAGTGCAAAAAAAAAAAAAAAAATCTGCACTACTTTGGAAGACAAAATGTCAAATGATATTAGTTTTAGGATTTATTTACCTGTATAAAGAGAAATTTTGAAGTGTTTCACCTAACACATACGTGCTTTGAGGATATTGAGACAGACTAGACCTTGTTTGAAGTCGTTAACTAAAAGATATTATACTTTGATAAGATCAATATATTTTAGTATCAAATTAAAATATAAAATATTTCATTAATGTTCTTTTTCCCTTGTTTTTAGTCTCCTTGATGTGGGAATTTTAAAACAGGTCTCAGTAGGAATCTTAAGTACTATCTAATATGAAAAGGTGTGTGTGTGTGTGTGTGTGTGTGTGTGTGTGTGTAATCAAAACCAGCTTGTTACTGGTACCTATAGGTCCTACTACAGGTGGCCTCTATTAAATCAAAACAAATTGGAAGAGAATAATTTCTAGAGGAGATGATTTTATTTGAGTCTCAGTGTGGGAAAATGAAACAGACACCAGATGCATTTTCCAAGTATGAAGTGATCTCAGGATTTTTTATTGGAAAAATAGATGGGAAAAAAAATCCCACAAGCAAATGAGTTCTTTGTTCTTCAGAAAAAGTTGTTTTGAAGAGTAGAGATTTGCTCTGACTTTTCTGCATTTCTCCCCTTGCTCCTCTCCAGAAATAGCAAAGAAAGGATGTCTGGAAAAGTTTGAGCAGCAGGTGAAGTACTTTTAGATTTTAAGTCGCTAATGGACAGAGAATGGTGAAGAAGCCAATGGGCCGGCCTGGCAGGGGCAGTGCCTGGCTAAGGACGCTACTTCCTGCTGGCTAACACATCGTTATAAATTTTAGTTAGCTCTGTTCCAATAAAAACAATACTATACAAGAGGCTAATGCTAGATCTACTCTATGATCCCTAGATTATTGAAAACTTGATTTTTATTCGTTCCCTTTTTGAAAAAAAAAAAGACATCAGATTTCTTCTCCTTTGCCTGAGCATTCCATCAGCTTTTCTGTTTAAGAGTTATTTTTTTGGACTGGGCAGTGGTGGCACATGCCTTTAATCCCAGCACTTGGGGGGCAGAGGCAGGCATATTTCTGAGTTAGAGGCCAGCCTGGTCTGCAAAGTGAGTTCCAGGACAACCAGGACTACACAGAGAAACCCTGTCTCGAAAAACCAACCCCCCCCCCAAAAAAAAGTTATTTTTTTTGAGTACTGAGAGTTTCCTTAATTTTATAATAGACTATGCTTAATGCTAAGTATATTTTGTCTTTGAAATTTTAATGCTATCTTCTTCCTTCTGCAGTGACTCTGTACTTGCTACAAGTAAACTATTACTTATAAAAGTTTAGTTAATTGTATTCATCATATAAAATGTGGCCCCATTCCTTAAGGTTTCAGAAAGCTACATGTAAATAAATATATAAAAATAAAAACTCACAGGTAAGCACTCAGTGCCATTATTATTATTATTATTATTATTATTATTATGAGGGAGAAAGGGAAGTAGGGAGAGTTCAAATCTGACGAAATGTTAACTATGGAATCAGATATTACAAACCTTCTATTAAAGTCTTGTCATTTAGACATAAAAGGCACCTCATAATTTATCTCAAATTCATGTAGCTAGAATAATGTTTTTAAGTTAAAAGAAATCTTTCTCATAAATTCCAGCTTCTCCGAATGCTTTCTCTGTGTTTCATACTATCTAGTTTTGATGACTCTTTCCTGAGATTAGCTAACACCTCAGTATTGTGAGCTGCTCATTAGTTTTAAAATGTGATAGCTCTGTGTCTTGCTCTCACTCAGTGTGTGTTGATGTATTAGGAGACCCACTTTTCAATCAATTTTGTAAGTTTTTATTTTCCAATCTATCTAAACTCATCTAGCTATTCTTACTAAAAGAGCAGGTGCTTTAATTTCAGTTGCTTACCTCTTTATGTATGGTGGATGGATCTGGAATGTTCTTTTAAAAGTAATGTGTGCGCTTTGCCTGATATTTGTCTGTTGAGGACTATACATATTCATGTTCCATAAATGACTGCCTGCCATCTTCTAAAAGAAACTGATTTGTGATAAGCTTAAAACAAGATTTTAGTTTAATTTTTAGGTGTTTCATGTATTCTGTTGTTTTTTATTTCAGCCTTTATATATTTAGGAAATTGTCTTAAGAAGATACGGTTCATTTAAGGGTCAGTTTGTGTCACAATCCTCGAATGACAGCTTTGTAAGCATCTATTTTGAATTGATGTTAATCCCTGTAATGCCCTATGTACCTAATTAAAAAATATATATGGATTCTTTTCTGGGTATTCAATTCTATTCCATTGATCTTCCTGCCTGTCTCCATACCAGTACCATACAGTTTTTATCACTACTGCTCTGTAGTAGAGCTTGAGGTCAGGGATAGTGATTGCCCTAGGAGATCTTTTGTTATGGAGAATATTTTTTGCTATCCTGTTTTTTTTTTTTGTTTGTTTTTTTGTTTTTTTTGTTTTTTTTTTTTTTTGTTATTCCAGATGAATTTGAGAATTGCTCTTTCTAGATCTATGAAGAGTTGATTTGGGATTTTGATGGAGATTGCATTGAATTTGTAGATTGCTTTCGGCAAGATGACCATTTTTACTATATTGATCCTGCCAATCCATGAGCATGGGAGATCTTTCCATCTTCTGAAATCTTCAATTTCCTTCTTCAGAGACTTGAAGTTCTTGTCATACAGATCTTTCACTTGCTTTGTTAGGGACTCACCAAGGTCTGGGCATGGGGTCCCCAATGGAGGAATTGAAGGGTGGTTCAGAGGAGCTGAAGGGGTTTACAGCCCCATGGGAAGAACAACAATGTATAGTTTTTCTTTCCATACTAAAGAAATTGAAGAACAGCAATTTTTATTTTTGTTATGGGATTCATTTTAGGCTCAAGCCAAAGCACAAGGTTAGGAGGCATTGATGTGAGCCCTGGTTCCCCTTATTCAGCTGTGAAATTTCTAAAAGGTTGTCTCTGTGTTTAAATAGTCTAGGTCTATGCTATCTCTTTGTATGAGAGAGATAATGTTTCTCTATGTTGCCCTTTCTGACTTGCAACTCCTTACACTTGAACTCCTAGAAATCCACCAGTCTCTTCCTCCTTAGTGCTGAGATTAAAAACATGTATCACACCTGGATTTGAAAGTGGCTTTTCACTTTGTTTCCTGAGCATGGCTGGGCATTAACGTCTCTTCATAATGCTTCCTTTAATGGCTTATTTACAGGAATTTATTTCATCATTCTCAAATTCTTCCGTGATTATTTGGTTCCATATGCAGTTTCCCACCTGCAAATGATATGGAGGTGTGGAGGTGTCTTTTCTTTGTGCATCTGATAACTGTCTTAGAAGGGATGCATTGAAGTAGGACTCCTGGAAAAGCTGAGTCCTTCTAGTAGCTCACATTATCTTTGCTGTTAAGTCAACTTCAAAGTGTTTCATGTTGGTTTTTATAACAAAGAGTTCAGTAACTAAAGGTCATTATACCCTATCTTCATGGTGACATGATAGCATGAACATGGGGAAAATATAATGAGGTTACATTATATTAGGACCTGGAGATACTCCAAGGTGACAGTAATGACAGTATAATAACAATAGTTAACATTGAGTGAGTGATTGTTGTTTCTAGTGTTTAATAATTGTTAGTTCATTATTGCTGTTTTCATCATCTTGCAGAAGGGAACTTTGATGTACAGAGAATTTAAACTACTTATCCATAGTAAATGGTACAGGTGTATTATTCAAACTCAAGTTCTTTGGCTACGAGCATCTACTTTTAATCAGAAAGAGCCTGTTTCTGCTAGGAAATCTCCTACTGGGTAAAAATCTTTCTCCCTATACATAGCAGGTTCATTGCCTGTTGATACTTAGGGGGAGCAGAGTTGGTCCCTCTGCAGCGCACTATGTTTTCCTGCCATTGTTTTACCACCTTTCTTCCTTCTTCACCAGTTGCTTATGTGCCATGGAAGGAATGGGACAGAACACGAGATTCTGTGTGTGAAAGGAAAATATGAATCACTGTGTTCTCAGAAAGCTCTTTATTGAGGAAGGGAGGGAGGACAGAAATGAAAGGAAACAAATGTTTCAGAGCACTGGATTTTGTTTTTGACAATTCTTTGAACACTAGGTTTGTTTCATTTAGAGGTGATCTTTCCCTTGCAGTTCCCACAGATTCTATTTCAAGAGGTTCTTTGCTCATCTGCACAATGCCAGGCATGGGCTCTAAATAAGAGTTCCTAGAGATGACTATGGCTGCTTAATTCTGTAGGATGCAACTACATTCGGATACTTTCCACTGTAGCTTGTCTTGGTTACAAATGACCTAACAACTGTTCAACTTGGATGGTTAGAGAGGCTCCTCCTCATACCCAGTGGGTCACATACAGCCTAAATTTTGATATTATTTTGTTGTGCCTCCTTATATTTGCTTAGTAGGTACTGGTGTAACAAGAAACCAGACAGGGTATTTAGGTCTAATCTACTGGTGCCATTGTAAGACCCATCATTAGTGCAACAGAGAAGTTGATGCAGCAGCAAGCCCTTCCTGCTTCACCTTTTACCTGGCCAGGTTCTGATAAGAATTTGTGTAGAGGAGTTTCTTCCATTCTCTCTCTGGGTCAAGATCAAAATCTGGAAAGGTCTTAGTCCATAGGGAGAACAGGACCACAAGATGTGCCAGAGAATGTCACCACCAGCTAGAGCAGACTCTGCCTCTGGGACAGCTAGAAGTAAGCATTGAACATCTGCTGTTACTTGGCTTAGATTTAAGCTTTGTCCCTGAAGTGTTAAGGGGGCAGGTAGCATGTCACATTGAAATAGACCAGAAAGTGAAAGGCAGAAGCAGCATGATACTCTTTTATTTTGAAATAGTCTAATACCAGTAACAATAATGACAGTAATTACATTTTTGCATTTATTTATTTTATTATCAGTGTGTGTGTTGCCTGCATGTATGTACATGCACCATGAATGTGCCTCGTACTCATTGCGGCCAGAAAAAGGCATTGGGTATGCTGGAAGTGGATTTATAAGTGATTGTGGACTGCTGTGTGGCTTCTGGTGGAAACTGGACCCAGGTCCTGGGCAGGAGAAGCAAGTTTTCTTGACCACAAAGCAATTGTTCCAGTTCCTAATTTCTTTTTTTTAAAAATTTATTTGTATTACTTTGAATTTTGTATACATACATTATCTCTGTGTTGGTGTGTGTACATGAGTACAGGTGATCATGGGCAGCATCAGATTCCTTAGAGCTGTAGTTATCGGTGTCTGTGATCAAACCAGCGTAGGTGCTTAGGATCAAACACGAGTCCTCCACGAGAGCAGTATGCACTTAACTACTGAGCCATTCCATCCTGGTCCCCTGCTCTGATTTCTCTTTTATTTTTTTAGATTTATTTTTATTTATTTGTGTGTGTGTGTGTGTGTATCTATGGGTTTATGTAACTGCATGTCAAATGTCTGTGAGTACCTAATAAAGTAAGAGAAAGACAAAATATATCTCTTTTAGCTGGAATTACAGGAAGTTTTGCACCATATGCCATGGATGCTGGGAACTTAACTTGGGTGCTCTGGACTAGAACTAGTGTATTTAACTACTGACCCATCTCTTGAGCCCTTATTTCAAAAGTTATTGAGTATAGAGCTTATGAGCTGTTGTGACACCTTGGAAAGTAATGCAGAGATTGAGGCCTGGTTGTAAAGTTTGAAAGTGATGTTTGAGAGACACTTAAAGACTCTATCAATGCAGCTCATGTGAAATTTTGAATCAATAATCTGTGTTGTCTGGAAATCTGGAGCTAAAGAATCCACTGAAGCACCCCTAAAGTGAAATTGATATTGGTAGAATCGATGCTGGACAGCTGACCTTGAGATGAATAGTGATCAAGAGTCCAGGATCACTGAGATAAAAATTTCTCAGAGTGTTTCTTCAGGTTCAGAACACAGAGGCTTGGCCTCAAGGAGCCAACACTAAATTTTATTCTGGCATCTGAACTTGGTAATGTGCAAGAGTCTCCAATGAGGTAGGTATTGATTTTGAAGGCATAAAGGGTTTCTGAAACTTAATAATAAAAAGAAATTGATATAAAAACAAAAAGGGGGGGTCATGAAGAACAGCTAAAATTTGGCATAGTGAGAAGTGAAGAGACATTATTCAAAAAAGTACAGCCTTAGTTTCAGTGGAGATTTCTATATTGAAGGGGTCATGGGGAAAAGTTGAGGTTTGGCACCTTGTGGAAATTCCTGAAGAGAGCTTAGGAGGGTTTTGGTGAAGGTGCAGCCTATGGAGATGCCGGTGTATTGTATATTCTAGGACTGTTGGATGACCCATAGGAAAGAAAAGTTATGGACTGGAGCTGGCCCAAACCTACAGAGGAGTGCCTGTGCTGTGGGTTAGATATGGAGAAGGGGAGCTACCTAGACTCTTTGAAGCCTAGAGGATCATAAGTCCCAGAGATCTGATGCTGAGCTTTATAGTGTTAGAATTTGATTTTGTTTTGATTTGATTGTGACTGTGCCCTGGCTCTTCTTTCTTCAAATAAAAAGTATGTAATTTGATTTTTATTTTGCAGGAATCCTATTACAGTTAATAGGCTTTGGATTTTTAAAGGCCATTTGGATTTTTTGGAAGACAGATATTTGCTCCATTATGTTCATAGAAGCCTTATTTATAATAGCCAGAAGCTGTAAAGAACCCAGATGTCCTTCAACAGAGGAATGGATACAGAAATTGTGGTATATATACACAATGGAGTACTATTCAGCTATTAAAAACAATGAATTCATGAAATTCTTAGGCAAATGGATGGAACTAGAAAGTGTCATCCTGAGTGAGGTAACCTGATCACAAAAGAACATACATAGTATGCACTCACTGATAAGTGGATGTTAGCTCAAAAGCTCAAAATAAACAAATTACAATTCACAGACCACAGGAAGCTCAAGAAGAAGGAGGACTTTGGTTCCTCTGAGAAAGGGAAAAATACTTACAGGAGCAATTATGGAGACAATGTGTAGAGCAGAGACTGAAGGAAAAGACACCCAGAGATTGCATTACATGGGGATTCATCCTAGAACCAGTCACCAAACCCCAACACTATTATGGATGACAAGACATACATACCGAAAGGAGCCTGTTATGGTTGTCTCTGGAGGGGCCCTGCCAGAGCCTAACACATACAGAGGCAGATGCTAGCAGCCAGCCATCAGACTGAGCATGGAGTCCACAATGGATGAGTTAGAGGGTGGACTGGAGGAGCTTAAGGGGCTTACAGCCCCATGGGAAGAACAATGATGTTGGCCACCCAGATATACCAGGACTTTCAGGGACAAAACCATCAACCAAGGGGTATTCATGGTTCCAACCAAAAATGTGGCAGAGGAATGCCTTGTTGGGCATCAATAGGAGGAGAGGTTCTTGGTCCTGTGAAGGCCCAATAGATGATCCAACAAAGGGAATTCAAGGGCAGGGAGGTGGGAGTGGGTCAGGTGGAGGGGCATATACTTGGAGGCTAGGGGTGGGAGGAGGGGTTGGGGTTTTGGGGGAAGGGAAAACCGGGAAAGGTTTTTGCATCTTAAATGTAAATAAAGAATATATTCAAGAAAAAAAACCCCAGATATTTTAAAGAGACTGAACTTTTAAAGATTGTGGAACTTTAAATTTTTACTGTTTTATTGTGATATTGATATTAATATGAGTTACAGAGGATAAAATGAAAGTACAAGTTATTGTTGAATATTAATGTATTTATATTTTAGGTTGGAAAGGGGTCAATTTGTCATGGTTGATTTTTCAACTTGATACAAGCTAAGATTATCTAAGAAGAGGGGAATGAACTGAGAAAATGCCTCCATCAGATGCAAGTCTATAGGGCACTTCCTGGATTAATGATTGATTAAGAAAGCCCCAGCCAACTATGATTCGTGCCACTCCTGCACAGGCTGTATAAGAAAGTAAGCAGAGAAAGCTATGTACACCAAGTCAGTAAGCAGCTTTCCTCCATGGTCTCTGCTTCAGTTCCTACTTCAGGTTTCTGCTGTACAGAGCCATATTGGGGCAGTCTTGCACTTGGTCAGAGTTTGACTTTGGTCAAGGTTAACTTCTCCCAGTTAGCCAGGATCCTTCTCCACCCAGGGTGGAGCGCTCGAAGTAAAGGTTAAGTTCATTGTTCCTTCAGGTCTAGGAATTCCTGAATTAAGCAGGTGACCCACCCAGCTGCCGGAGCAGTCAAGACGAGGACCTCCAAGAGAAGCTAGACAACTTCCACCGGAACTCAGCCTGGAGTCTGGGGGGAAGGGTTTGCCCAAACTGTTAAAAGGTCTGGCGCCATTAAAGTTTCCAGCTTTGATCAGTGAACATTGTCTTAGCCGCACTTCTTTTCGCCCCTCTTCCCTATTTATTCCTCAGCTTCTGTTCCAGAAACCCGCTTCGTAATAGCTGCAGGCAGCTATGGAACCCTACATAATTGGCGCCAGAACGTGGGGCAACCTGGTACGGGAGAATTTCCTGAGGTAACCCTATCCAGCGAAGCTTCGCAGAAAAGGTGAAAACGAATGGTATCCACACGGTAAGCAACATAGAGGTCAAAACTAGCGCTAGTGAATATCGTGTCTATCGTTGTGAGTGCAGAAGGGATACGGTTTTTCAAGCAAACTGTGTAGGCCCGGCACAGTGGCTGCTTGGGTTGAAAAGATAGGGAAATATGGGGAAGGAATTTGGTAGGCATTTGCCCAAAGCTCGTAAGAGCTGATTTCGGCGAAAAGAAAGGGGTTTTTAAAAAATAGGCATATGTCCACAGCCTCTAAGAGCTGTTTGAAGAGAAAAATGGATGTAATTGCTTAACAAGTGCGCTTAACTTTCTGTGTATCTTTCCGTGTTTGTCCTGGTGCACCGACTGTTTGTCTATGTGTATGTTTATGTCCTCTCTGTGTCTTTGTGTGAATGACTGTTTCATGTTAAAAAGAAAAATTGGTAAAGATTTCATCTGCTGGTAACCTCTTGAGCCAGCCACAGTTTGTGTGGGGATTGATTCAAAGCCACGCCACGACAGCGCATCTCACTCAAGAGGCAAGCATGGCTGGGGAAAAAGCCGCTCTTAAAAGCCCAGAAACCTCAAGATTTGGGAAGACTTTGGTTTGGCTTGTGAAATTCATGTAGTCGCTTTATACTTGTTTCTAATTGGTTTTAATGGTATAAGGCTTTACATTTCTTGACTAAAGAGTTATAAATTAATTGGTTATTATTTAAAAGGTATAGTGTTATTAACAAAAGTTAGGTTAAAGCTGGTAGTTTAGGGTAGTCGCCATTTTTAAACAACACGTGGCATGACGGTTAAAGCTGGTAGTTTAGGGTAGTCGCCATTTTTAAACAACACGTGGCATGACGCAATCCAGGAAATACAGGCCTTTAAGATGCTCCTAAATTGGCATGGTGTTTCATGTGAATCTTGGCCTGGAGATTGGACTTAATGAAGATTAAGATTTAAAATAATGTCTCTTTAATAAGTTACACTGTCATACACTTGAACATAAGAACTGGCAGACAAACCTTGTGCTGTAAATATGTGTTTGCCATTGATTTTAAAGAAAATAGATTGTTTTAAAATTGGGATTTGCTTCCAAAATTACAATTGTGCTCTAATATTACAAGAAAACATTGAGTTACAATAAAAATCAGTGTGTCATTGGCTGCAGATTTCAGTTTACAGGCTCATAATTCTTAACATTTTGTAATTAAGATAATTTTGAGAGTGATACAGCTATGGGTTTTAGAGGCCCATTGCCACTTTTCCACAAGTTTATAGGCTACAATGGTAGGAGCAAAATTTAACCCTCCAAGGATATCTCTGTGGAAATGTATTTGATATCAAGTAGGTTCCTTTGACCATGGAATTACAGGTTTCTTTTGTTTAATCCTCAAAACACAGGTTTGGGTCTGGTCTTAGATAAAAGGCTCAGATCTAGTCCTTGCCAAGGACTAAAGGTGGATCCTAGGGCAGATAAAAAAAAATGTTTTGTCTCTGTTTCAATACTAGAAGTTAAGATCTTAAAATTTTCAGTGTATAATGTTCATAGAATGTTTGTTACAGGCCCTTGCTCCTATGGACTTTTAGAATTTTTAGGTAAATGGCTTTCAAAGGTTGTTAGGATATATTAATTGGCTTTATCTTATTTACCTCATTTTAAGCTTGCCACAGAAGGTCTTAAACCTCTGTTTTCAAGGTAGGAAGCGTTTGTTCCTTGCTTCAAGCAGCAATCAAATTTATTACTAATGGTTGATCTATTACATGACAAACATTTTTTAGGCAAAATTAATAATTGTTATCCAAAAGATAATTTGTACTATCAGATCACATGTTTATTCCTTTGTTTCTCCCTGCTTCAACACAGATACCTGAATTGGGTGCTATAGCAGCTATTTTTAAGATGTTAAAAGTCAAGCTTTTAATAATAGTAGATATATACATAGCTCATGGTTTATAATTGCTTAAAATTGGTCCATTTTTAATACTGCTAATTCTTAATTTCTACAGTTTATGCAAATGTGATTCAAATTTCTAAGAACAAAGGATATGTTCTCTAAATGACTGTCCTTTAGGTATTTGAAATAATTTTATATTTTGTGCACATCAAATTGTAAAGATTTGTTCTTGATGTCCTCAATTTCTACCTCTACCACGTAATGGTGTTAATCCTAGAGGACTTAGTTATTACAGATAAATGATATTCATATTTCTAAATTAGAAGATTAAAAAATATGTGCATGTGACTAATGATTCATTTTTAGGCTGTCTAGTTACAACTGCTCTAACAGAAAAAACAACTAAAAATGCTATGTTTATTTTATATAATTACATAGTTATTGCCTATGTTATGGTGTATACTTTGTGTTCCAACTTAAATTAATAAAACAATATCTTCTTGGAAGAGAGAAGAGAGGGGAAATCGTGTCCCTGTACATATCATTTATATTATGCTTGCATGTTTTTAAGAAAGTTTTAAAATTTGGATGCCAAGAAACTCCTTGCTAAATGTATATGACATCTTGTAATTAGGCATATTGATGTCTAGGTGAAATGAAGGAATTCACTTATTAACATATGCCATGATCCTGATTTAATATTGGGGGAGAAGGCATGTCCTCTGTTTTTTCCACAGAATGCTGCAGAAGATATGCTGACTGTGCTTGCTGAATGCCCAGACCATGGTAACATAAGAGCTATATTGGGTATATGTTCTTGACTTACCTTAATTGTCTACCCAGGTTAGATAAATTGCCTAGCTTCAAGCTTTTAGACTTTGTGGGACAGAACATGGAGACTGTTAAGCTAGCTTAGGAAAAATTAATCTAAAGAAGAGTTAAAAATGACTCTTCTCCTTACTGTGTTCAGCTGACTCAACCATTGACTGGTCTAGAAATAATTCCATTATTGAAGATTCCAATTTTGAGGATGGCTAACAATCTTCAGCCAGCTGTGTTAATTTGACATATAGTCTCCACTTTTCCTGAGAAGTAACAGCATATCTCTTGATACACAAGGCTACCTCTCCCACCTCAGAGGCCAAGCTTTGGGTCCTTAAAGTTGTTAATTTGCAACTGAATTGGATACTTCAGGGACAAGTTAATCCTATTCCACCTTTAACTCTTGACCTTGTCTGTTAAGCAGACTGGCTGTCTACACCCAGGCTCACCTGGATGGAGAGATTGCATGTCTGTTAAAGACACTTGCAGACCACCCTGGCTTCAAAACTTACACAAGTGGATCTCCAAAGAGGGAGCCACATAGAACTCAGATCTATGTGTGTTTGTTTATGAACAAACATGGGTACCAGTGAGACGTGCGAGGCAAAGCACTGCATGGGGAGGTGAATTTCTGCTTCTGAGTCCCCAGGAAGTACACCTAATTGCATAGGGGTTAACGTCGAGAGGCTGTCCTTAAAATAATAAGGGAGCCTATTACCCCTCCTCTGAAAAAGACGTTATACAATATTTAAGAGGAATTACGGTCAATGCTTCCCCTCCTGGTTAAGGCCCGCCTTCTTATGAAGGATATTTATCCACTTGTTTTCTACCTCCTCATTTTCAAATTAATAAAAAAAAAAGGAGGACATGTACAGAGCCATATTGGGGCAGTCTTGCACTTGGTCAGAGTTTGACTTTGGTCAAGGTTAACTTCTCCCAGTTAGCCAGGATCCTTCTCCACCCAGGGTGGAGCGCTCGAAGTAAAGGTTAAGTTCATTGTTCCTCCAGGTCTAGGAATTCCTGAATTAAGCAGGTGACCCACCCAGCTGCCGGAGCAGTCAAGACGAGGACCTCCAAGAGAAGCTAGACAACTTCCACCGGAACTCAGCCTGGAGTCTGGGGGGAAGGGTTTGCCCAAACTGTTAAAAGGTCTGGCGCCATTAAAGTTTCCGGCTTTGATCAGTGAACATTGTCTTAGCCGCACTTCTTTTCGCCCCTCTTCCCTATTTATTCCTCAGCTTCTATTCCAGAAACCCGCTTCGTAATAGCTGCAGGCAGCTATGGAACCCTACATTCTGCCTTTAGTTTCTTTCTTTTTTCTTTTTCTTTTTAAAGATTTATTTATTATATGTAAGTACACTGTAGCTGTCTTCAGACACACCAGAAGAGGGCATCAGATCTTATTACAGATGGCTATAAGCCTCATGTGGTTGCTGGGATTTGAACTCAGGACCTTCGGAAGAGAAGTCAGTGCTCTTTCCAACCCTTTAGTTTCTTTTCTAATTTTCTATCTAACTCCCATCAGTGATGAATTGTGATTGGAACATCTAAGCCAAATAAACACTTCCCCCCACAAGTTATGTTTGGTCATAGTGGTCTTTTGCACAAAGTCAAAGCAAAGTAGAATATGGATTATTCCCTGAATCAGTATAAAAGGTCGTATTACTTCTGATGAGCTTTGCCTTGAAATCTGTTTTGTTAGGTGTTAGAACAGCCATCCTTATTAAACTTAAGGGCAGATATGAGACTGCAAAGGGAAGAACGAAGGAAGGAACGAAAGAAGGGAGGAGGGAGAGAGGGAGGGAGGAAGAGAAGAAAATATGTTAATAGACAGATGAGGTCCACGAGTAAAAGGAAAAGAAGACATTTAAGCTGAGTGATGACTGGGATTCTGCTAGTTTCCTGACTTATGCCTGTTCAACCTCTTAGGATTTCCTCTGGTTCTTGGCCCCCATAAACTAGATGCCCTTAAACCTTAGCATTCTATCTTTCGTTTCTACTTTGATAATGTTAATTTAACGAGCTTCTCTTATTCTCTATATGCTATGTAACAAATCAACCAAAATTGTGTGGCTTAAAGCAAGAATGGCAGTTACCAATGTTGAGGATCTATAATCACCATGAACAGCTGGTGTCTACTTTGATTTGGTTTCTTAGGCAACAGCTTGAAGAAAGGATATGGAGTATTGAAACAATCTGTAACCATGCTTACACATGTCTGCTTCTTAGGTGTATTAGTTAGGGTTTCTATTGCTGTGATAAAACACCATGACCAAAAGCAAACTAGGAAGAGAAAGGTTGATTTGGCTTGTACTTCTGTACCACAGTCAATTATCCAAAAAATTCAAGGCAGAAAGTTAAGAAACTTGGAGTAATTCATGAAATTCTTAGACAAATGGATGGAACTAGAGAACATCATCCTAAGTGAGGTAACCCAGTCTCAAAAGAACACTCATGGTATGCACTCACTAATAAATGGATATTAGCCTAGAAGCTTGGAATACCCAAGACACAATGCACATATCAAATGGTGCCCAAGAAGAAGGAAGAAGTGGCCCCTGGTCCTGGAAAAGCTCAGTGCAGCAGTGTCGGGGAATACCAGGACAGGGAAGTCAGAAGGGGTGTATTGGGGAACAGGGGGAGGGAAGAGAGCTTATGGGACTTTCGGGGAGGGGGGATCCAGGAAAGGGAAACTCACTTGAAATGTAAATAAAGAATATATCGAATAAAAAAATAAAATAAAATAAAAAGAAACTTGGAGTCAGAAACTGAAGAGGAGAACATGAAGCAGTATTTCTTTCTGACTTGTTCTTTGTGAGTATGTCACTTTCTTTTCGTAAAAAGTGCTCAAAAGTAACACTGCCTCCAGTGCGCTGGACCCTCTCACATCATCAGTAATCACAAAAATACACTTTGAGCAAAATTAATCACAAAAATACTCCACAGGGCAATGGAGTAATTTTTCTCAATTAAGAATACCATTTCTCAGACTTGCCATGAGAGGCTCCTCGGTGGTAGTACACCATGTGTGTCCTCAAAAGCCTAGAATAGTCCATGTCTGCCCAGAGCCATCTAGGAGAAGCTAAAAACTAGCAGAGTTGGCAGCGGCAGCAGCAACAGCAGCTGGTCCAGTGGAAAGGCCATCAGCAGTGGAACCAAGGTGACAGGGTCCAGGCAGGCCTTGCACCCACTACCACTGACCATCGCTGGCCAGCTGGGCTGCAAGCGGTGGCAGATTTACAGCGCCTTTCACCCCACAGAAGCCAGGTCAGAACTCTGCCTCCCACCAGTCAGTTACGAGAGACTCGCCTCCATCTTGATTCTCGGACGCCAGAGAGAACCAACAGCCTGAGGTATGCAGACATAGCTCGAGGCCAACATCGAGGGGTCTAAGCCCAACAGGCGTTGGCCTGCACCTAGGCCCTGGACTATTCAGGGGGCCATCAGTGCGCCAACCCACACACCACCATTTTGACTACGGGACGCCAGAGAGTTCTAGCAGGCAAAGCTGGCTAACAGTCATAGCCTGGGTGAGGGGTCTAAGCCCGCCAGGCATTGGATTGTACCCAGGCCCTGGGCTGCTCGGTGGGCCATCTGTGTGCCAACCTGGCCAGGAAGTTGTAAGCCAGGCAGACTCTCCTGGCACTTTCAGGGAGCACGCCCACACCACCAATCTGGCCACCTGACAGAACCAGTTAATAGTCATAGCCCGAGGTGAAGCAGAAAAAGCACCCCCCCCCCCCCACCGCATACACCATCAGTACAATCTGGGGCAAGGCACACTAGGGCTCCAAGGGCACCCAAGTGGAGGGCAGCACACCAGCAATCTGTGACAGGGGAAACCCAGCCATCCAGTGTTGTAGAAATAGCCCTACAGCCTCACAGGAGTCTCAAACATCAGCCAGAGACAAGACCAACTAACTTCAGAGATAATAAGATGGCAAAGGGCAAACATAGGAACGCTACTAACAGAAATCTAGGCAATATGGCAGCATCTGAACCAAACTCTCCAACATCAGCAAGTCCTGGATACCCCAACACTCCAGAAAAACAAGATTTGGATTTAAAATCACTGGTCATGATGCTGCTAGAAGAACACGAAAAGGACATAAATGAATCTCTTAAAGAAATACAGGGGAACATGAATAAGCTAGAAACCCATATAATGGAAACACAAAAATCACTTAAAGAAATGCAGGAGAATAAGGCTCAAGAGATAGAAGCCAATAAAGAAAAAATGCAAAAAAGACTTAAAGAAATGCAGGAGAAAGTGAGGCAAATGGCAGAAGTTATGCAAGAGGAAACATAAAACAATCTCTTAAAGGATTAAAGGAAAACACAAACAAACAACTGAAGGAACTGAGCAAAACCATCCTGGATCTAAAAACAGAAGTAGAAACAACTAAGAAATCAAAAAGGGAGACAACTTTGGAAATAGAAAACCTTGGTAAGAAATCAAGGGCCCTAGATGCAAATATCAACAACAAAATACAAGAGATGGAAGAAAGAATCTTAGATGCTGAAGATACCATAGAAACCATTGACTCAACAGTCAAAGAAAATGCAAAATGCAAAAAGCTTATATCCCAGAACATCCAGGAAATCCAGGACACAAGGAGAAGACCAAACCTAAGGATTATAGGTATAGATGAGAATGAAGATTTACAGCTGAAAGGGCCAGCAAATATCTTCAACAAAATTATGGAAGAAAACTTCCCTAACTTAAAGAGAGAGATACCCATGAATATACAAGAAGCCTACAGAACTCCAAACAGACTAGACCTGAGCAGAAATACCTCCCGTCACATAATAATCAAAACCCCTAATGTACTAAACAAAGAAAGAATATTAAAGGCAGTAAGAGAAAAAGGCCAAGTAACATATAAAGGAAGACCTATCAGAATCACACCAGACTTCTCACCAGAGACCATGAAAGCTAGAAGTACCTGGGCAGATTTCATGCAGACTTTAAGAGAACACAAATGTCAGCCAAGACTACTATACCCAGCAAAACTTTCAATCACTGTAGATGGAGAAAGCAAGATATTCAGTGACAAAACCAAATTTACACAATATCTTTCCACAAACCCAGCACTACAAAGAATAATAGGAGGAAAACTCCAATATAAAGAGGGAAACTACACCATGGAAAAAGCAAGATAAGTAACCTTCTTTCATCAAACCCAAAAGAAGATACCACTCAAATATAAAAATATCATCAAAAATGAGAGGAAGTAATAATCACTATTCCTTAATATCTCTTAACATCAATGGATTCAATTCCCCAATAAAAAGACATAGACTAACAGACTGGATAAGGAAACAGGATCCTACATTTTGCTGCATACAGTAAACACACCTCAGTGACAAAGACAAAAACTACCTTAGAGTAAAAGGCTGGAAGACAATTTTACAAGCCAGTGGTCTCAGGGAATGAGCCAGAGTAGCCATTCTAATATCAGATAAAATTGACTTTCAACCTAAAGTCATCAAAAGAGACATGGAAGGACACTTCTTGCTGTCAAAGGAAAAAATCCACCAAGAAGAACCTTCAATTCTGAACATCTATGCCCCGAATGCAAGGGCACCCTCATTTGTAAAAGGAACTTTACTAAAGCTCAAAGCACACATTGCACCTAACACAATAATTGTGGGTAACTTCAACACTCCACTATCCCCAATAGACCGATCAGGAAAACAGAAACTAGCAGGGACACAGTAAAACTAATTGAAGCTTTGGACCAATTAGATTTGACTGATATTTATAGAACATTTCACCCTAAAGCAAAATAATATACCTTTTTCTCAGCACGTCATGGTACCTTCTCCAAAATCGACCTTATAATTGGTCACAAGACAGACCTCAACAAATATAAGAAGATCGGACTAATCCCATGCCTCCTATGGGATCACTATGGAATAAGAGTGGTCTTCAATAGCAACAAAAAGAACAGAAAGCCCACATACACGTGGAGGCTGAACAATACTCTACTCAATGACACCTTGGCCAAAGATGAAATAAAGAAAGAAATCAGAGACTTTTTAGAATTTAATGAAAATGAAGGCATAACATACCCAAATCTTTGGGACACAATGAAAGCAGTGCTAAAAGGAAATCTAATAGCCCTGAATGCCTCCAAAAAGAAACAGGAGAGAACATACACTAGCAGCTTAATGGCACATGTGAAAGCTCTGGAACAAAAAGAAGCTACTTCATCCAGGAGGAGAAGAAGACAGGAAATCATCAAACTCAGGGCTGAAATCAATCAAGTGGAAACAAAGAGAACCATACAAAGAATCAACAAATCCAGGAGCTGGTTCTTTGAGAAAATCAATAAGATAGATAAACCCTTAGCCAGACTGGCCAAAGGGCACAGAGAAAGTATTCAAATTAACAAAATTAGAAATGAAAAGGAGGATATAACAACAGATACCGAGGAAATTCAAAAAATCATCAGATCCTACTACAAAAGCCTATACTCAACACATCTGGAGAATCTGGAGGAAATGGACAATTTCCTAGACAGATACCAAATACCAAAATTAAATCAGGACCAAATAGATCATCTAAACAGTCCCATAACCCCTAAAGAAATAGAAGGGGTCATAGAAAGAACAGGAATTCAAGGCCCATATCTAAACATAGTAAAAGCAATATACAGCAAACTAGTAGCCAACATCAAACTAAATTGAGAGAAACTTGAAGCAATCCCACTAAAATCAGGGACTAGACAGGGCTGCCCCCTTCCTCCTTATCTTTTCAATATTGTACTTTAGGTACTAGCTCGGGCAATTATACAACATAAGGAGGTAAAAGGGATACAAACTGGAAAGGAAGAAGTCAAACTATCATTATTTGCAGATGATATGATAGTCTACCTAAGTGACCCAAAAAACTCTATTAGAGGACTCTGAAGAAGGAAATGGAAGAATTCAGAAAATGGAAAAATCTCCCATACTCATGGATCGGCAGGATTAATATAGTTAAAATGGCCATTTTGCCAAAGGCAATATACAGATTCAACACAATATCCATCAAAATCTCAACTCAGTTCTTCATAGAGCTAGAAAGAGCAACTCTCAAATTCATCTGGATTAACAAAAAACCCAGGATAGCTAAAACTATTCTCAACAACAAAAGAAATTCTGGGGGAATTTGGGAATTCTAAATTGGGCAAAAATCAGTATCCCTGACCTCAAGCAATAGTGTTAAAAACTGCATAGTATTGGTACAGTGACAGGCAGGTGGATCGATGGAACAGGATTGAAGATCCAGAAATAAACCCACATGCCTATGGCCACTTGATCCTTGACAAAGGAGCTGAAAACATAGCCTTTTCAACAAATGGTGCTGGTTCAAGTGGTGGTCAGCATGCAGAAGAATGCAAATTGATCCATTCTTGTCTCCTTGTACTAAGCTCAACTCCAAATGGATCAAGGACCTCCACATAAAGCCAGACACTCTGAAGCTAACAGAAAAGAAACTGGGAAAGACCCATGAGGACATCGGTACAGGGGGAAAGTTTCTGAACAGAACACCAATAGCTTATGCTCTAAGATCAAGAATTGACAAATGGGACCTCATTAAATACAAAGTTTCTGTAATGAAAAGAAAACCATCAAAAGGACAAATTGGCAACCAACAAATTGGAAAAAGATCTTCACCAACCCTACATCAGATAGAGGGCTAATATCCAATATATACAAAGAACTCAAGAAGTTAGACCCCAGAAAACCAAATAAACTTATTAAAAAATGTGGTACAGAGCTAAACAAAGAATTTTAACTTGAAGAACTTTGGATGGCTGAGAAGCATCTTAAAAAATGCTCAACTTCATTAGGGAAATGCAAATCAAAACAACCCTGAGATTTCACCTTACACCAGTCAGAATGGCTAAGATTAAAAATTCAGGAGACAGCAGGTATTGGCGAGGCTGTGGAGAAAGGAACACTCCTCCACTGCTAGTGGGGTTGTAAACTAGTACAACCACTCTGGAAATCAGTCTGGCGGTTCCTCAGAAAACTGGGCACATCACTTCCGGAGGATCCTGCTATACCACTCCTGGGCATATACCCAGAGAATTCTCTAGCATGTAGTAAGGATACGTGTTCCACTATGTTCATAGCAGCCCTATTTATAATATCCAGAAGCTGGAAAGAATCCAGATATCCCTCAACGGAAGAATGGATGCAAAAAATGTGGTATATATACACAATGGAGTAGTATTCAGCCATTAGAAATAATGAATTCATGAAATTTTTAGGCAAATGGATGGAGTTGGAGAACATCATACTAAGTGAGATAACCCAGTCTCAAAAGATCAATCATGGTATGCACTCACTAATAAGTGGATATTAGCCTAGAAAATTGGAATACCCAAAACATAATCCACACATCAAGTGAGGTACAAGTAGAACGGAGGAGTAGCCCCTGGTTCTGGAAATACTCAGTGTAGCAGTATTGGGCAAAACCAGAACAGGGAAGTGGGAAGGGGTGGATGGGAGAACAGGGGGAGGGAAGGGGGTTTATGTGACTTTCAGGGAGTGGGGGGGCCTAAAAAGGGGAAATAATTTGAAATGTAAATAAAAAATATATCAAATAAAAAAAAGAATACAATTTCTCAGATATGTTTAGATCTGTGTTAGGTGAAAAAGCCAACCAATATACTAGCCTCGGATGGCTGGAAGAATAAGAACTTCACAACTCTAGGTGCTGGAATGCAGAGGAATTGCTGCATGAGAATTTCTTGAGCAATCTTTGTCCTCTGCTTTATTTTGGCTCCAGGGTAAAGGAACCATTAAAGAGTCATAGAATTCCAAAGTTTCAGGTCCCACAGAAATGTGCAAGGCAGATGCCTCATTGCCCTTGGGGTCCTAGTCTTGTGTCTAACTTTCATTTGCATTTTATACTATTAATGGAATTTTATGAATTATGGAATTGTCCTAGGTTCAAGGAGACCCTATTTCTCTGTGATAAGTGTCAACATTGCATTTTAAGACTATGTGGCTAGAATGGATATTAGGTGATCATATTTAGAAGCTATAATTGCTCATACTTATAAACAAAAAAACCTTAATCAGCATGTGATTATTTCCTAACAATAGAACCCATTTGAGTTTCTAGAAAATTATTAATGATGTCATACAAAATATATCTCTGATCTGATATTTATGCTATAGGTTATGCACTAGAGAAGACTGCTCATTAATGGGTTTAAGACAATAGAAAGTCTTTATTAGCTGGCCAGCAAGTATTCAGGATCCCAATGTAGTTCAGAGCCTTTCTTAGGGTGAGATTTTAAGTACAAAAAACATGTTTTGAGTTTACATACTTCATTGAACAAGGACAGTTATTCAGAAGCAGAATCACAGAAGCCAAAAAAAAAAAAAACCCACAAAAAAAAACAAAACAAAAGCAAAATACAAGGTTAATACATTTAGAGCTATTCCCAGAACCATAAATTTTGATTGACTAGGTACTTTACCATGTTGTCTACATGCTGAGGTTTACAGGCTGAATAGCATTTCTATCATAGAGTCAGTTGTGCTAAGGTCTGAGCTCCTACCACAGTTTATTTTCTGTTATTGTTCTGAACAGAACAACAGACCAACACATATTTGTAGATAATCTCATTGAGTTCAAATTAACAAGCAGATTATGTATGTATGTATGTATGTATATGTATGTATGTATGTATGTATATTTGTATGTCTGTGTACTATATGCATGCCTGCTACCCTTTGAGGCTAGAAGAGATCATTGGTCTTCTGGAACTGGAGTGATAGACAGTTTTGAACCACCATCTGGGTGCTGAGGATCAAATCCTATTCCTCTGGGAGAGTAGATGGTGATATTAACTGTCGAGCCAGCTATCCAGCAGCTTAGAAAGCAAGATTTTTAAGGTGACTGGTTACCTTGGCTGAGAAATAGTACTGTCCTTTTTTAACCCAACAATTTGGTATGAACCAAATTCAATTCCATACTGCTAGTACTAAAGCTTTCCAGACAACTTATGTTCAAATATCACGTGTAAGCATGTCCTTTCTTGCCTGGTAAATGAGATTTTCCATTCTACTAGACTGTTCTCATTCTCATAATAAATAATCTAGATTTTTTTCAGGGCCACAAATATTCCAAAGCTGTGAAGCAGGCACAGCTGAGAGATTGATTGACTCCTTCTACCCTAAGGTGCTGTTTAAACTGTTATTGCTTGAGTCACTAAGAGAAGTTTAACATTATTGATGACTTTTCTTTTGGTTGTGTGGAGACAGTGGAAAGAAGGAGAGGAAGAGCTGATGAGTTAGGCGGACAAAAGGTGGAGTGACTATTTCTGCAAGACTTAAAAAGGACATTTTTTTTTTTCAATTGAATGGTGACTTCTAAACTTATATTACAATTAAATCTAGAAACCATTGTCAGCAGCTGCACTAGCCTTTCTCTCATTGCTTCGAGCTAAAGCTAAGTATGTGTTCCTAGAGCCGTTCCTCACATTCAACATTTCTGGATTCACTCTCTCACTCCCTCTCCTTTCTTCCTCTCCTTCCCATCCCCTCTTCCACCCTCATCTCTTTCTTTCCCCTTTCCTTTCCTTTTCTTTCCTTTTCTTTCATTTTCATTTCTTTCCTTTCCTTTTCCTTTTCTTTTCTTTCCTTTCCTTTCTTAGCAGGATGGACCATCATGGGAACTCACAAGGACATGAGAAGGGAACAGAACACTGTTCACTGACCTGTCTGCTTCCCAGACAAGAGGAAGTCATCATAGTACAATTAACAAAATCTGCTATGAAGGTTGATAATATAGAGACAATATTTTATTATTTGTTTGTTTGTTTGTTTGTTTGTTTTTGACACGTGTCTCACTATGTAGTCCTTGCTAGCCTGGAAGTTAATCTGCAGATCAGGGTGGCTTTGAACTCATAAACATCTACCCAGCTCTTGTGAATGCTAGGATTAAAAGCATGTACACACTGGGCAGTCGTGGCACATGCCTTTAAAACCAGCAGAGGCAGAGGCAGAGGCAGAGGCAGAGGCAGAGGCAGAGGCAGAGGCAGAGGCAGAGGCAGAGGCAGAGGCAGAGGCAGAGGCAGAGGCAGAGGCAGAGGCAGAGGCAGAGGCAGAGGCAGAGGCAGAGGCAGAGGCAGAGGCAGGTGGATTTCGAAGCCAGCCTGGTCTACAGAGTGAGTTCCAGGACAGCCAATGCTATATAGAGAAACTCTGTCTAAAAAACAAAACAAAACAAAACAAAGCAAAGCAAAACAAAACAAACAAATAAAAAGCATGTATACTATACCTAGCAAGATGCTATATATATTTCCATAAAAAAGTTAAAATGGCAATGAATGATGTTTAATTCCTTAGCATATATGGCCTTATTCTTCTCCAAACTGTAAACTGATGGCATAATTTTATAAACCCAAGGGACCTCAGGATATAGCTAATGGTAAAGCACCTTGCCTAGCATTTGAGAGGACCTAGGTTCAGTTCCAATCACCACAAAAACCCAAAATTAAAAACCGAATCACAAACAAAACCTCTGAAGCCCTTAAAAATGGGATTAAATTCCAGAATAAATCAACTGCTAAATTAACATTATTACCTACAGTAACTACTGTAGTTATGGAGTTATTATTAGTATTGAGAGGAAACAGATTCTGTACTTTACAGTCATCTTTTTATGACTATTACTAGAAATGTAAACCTCACATCTGACTATTGAAATATATCTGTTTTAATTATCTTGAGAACTATACGTTTTCATTTTTAAAATGTTTGAGGCAGTCCCACTCTGTAGCTTAGGCTGCTTTTGAACTTGTGTAAATCTTCCTGACTCAAGTTTCCAAGTGCTGAGATCACAGGTGTGAGGCACCACATTTTGCCAAATTTTCTCTCCACCCGCCCCCCCTTTTATTGTTGAGACAAGGTCCCACTCTTAGTAGACTGACCTGGACCTATGTAGTCTAGGCCGGCTCCCCAATCAGTATCATCCTCCTTTCTCAGTCTCCTACAAGTTGAAATATGCTACCATGTCTAGTTCAAATTACCATTATTAAATGACTAATAAAGTGTTACTCAAGTTTTGCTCATGACTCTAATTCATGTGTTTTGTCTTTGCTCCTAAATGCAGGGTAGAATAATATGATACCCAGAGGAAGATTTTCAAATTTGCATGTAGTTTGTACAAGTTGTACAAATTACTAGTAATAAGACAGAAATATAGAGCAATGCATCAGGGATAATGTCTACCCTACATTATCCTGCAAATATGTCTGCATTAAACAATAAAAACAAAGCATTCTTTGCCTTAGTTTTCACTTGCTTTTATAAGATGTATTATCAAAGGCAAGTTAGAGGAGAAAGATCTTATTTTCACTAAGAGATCTGCATTGGTGCATCATTATGGGATTCAAATGGGAGCAAGTTGAAGAAGCTAGTGATGTTCACGGTCAGGCATAGGAAGAGTTGGTTTTGATTGCATGATCAATAAGATATATTTTTTTCACTATAAACTTTTAGAAAGAATCCTTTGCTTACCATATTACACCCATATATATAATTGGGTTGGCATATGGATGAAATCAAATACATTATGGGAAAGGTTGTGCAAAGTAGAAATGAGGTCATGTTACAATCTGACAATCAGAATATGGACAGATGACTCGGGGCAAGGGCAAGCCTAACATATTGAGTTAAATACCCAAAACCTACATGGAAAGAACCTACTGACTCCTGAAAATTATTCTGTGACCACCACAAATATGTTGGGGTATGGATGTATACACATACCCATCCATGTAAACATTGCACGTGCGCACGTGTGCATGCACGTGCGCACACACACACACACACACACACACACACATGCACACACACATAAATAAATAAGTGAATATTTTCCCATATAGATCTAATAAAAATAAACCCTAGGCTATAACCTGGGGCCATTGAGTGTACCCATTCATATGAGCTACTGTCACTCTTGACAGTGAATCTGCCCTGTTGTATTGCTTTGCTTTCAATAAGGTATTCTTGGTATTTTCTCTCCAGTATATATTTTTATTTTATTCTTGTGTAAGACACTAAGAAGCTGGAACGCAGCCCAGCCCAAGAACACCAGTAACAGGAACAGCTTTAAAATAGCACATATAGCTTGGAGTGTGTTCAGTTAGTGGTATTGTGGTAAATGTTTAGCAGTTGGATCTCCAGTGGAAGAAAATCCCAATTTGCTGCAGCATAAATATTTCTACAGTGGCCAATTTCAAACACCAATATGGTGTCAAAGAATGAAGAATTGGGAGATTTGTGTAGCTGGCTTGTGGAATTTGTGAATCAGGGCTGCACATCACTATTTAGAAATTTTATAAAACAAGTTGTATGATACTTATATAAATCTTTATGTAATACTAGAGGAAGTAAGGAATTTCATTGCTAAGGCATAAATTCATAGTGTATCTGCTCTGCTGTGAACTTATGACAAGGGAATTTAGGTCTGTCTGGGATTGCATACGGGAGATTAAATGTTTCCAACTCTGCTTCACCCCATTGACCAAATGGAGATTAAAATTGAAATATATAATGGTGGCACCTGTACCCATGTGATTCCATAAACACCTATGAGGAGACTAATACTGATTTATCCATATTATATTCATATTGTAGTTCATGCAGATTTTGTTAATAAAATATAAATATTTTGATCTATTTTCTGTTGCTATAACAAAATGTTAGAAGATGGGCACTTTGTAAAACGAATAGGGGATTATAATTCTGAGGCTCAAGGCAAGATGTCAACATGTGCACAGTTCTGATGAGGAACTCAGGTAGATAGCAGGATATGGTTGATGACATGAAGAGGGCAAGATGTTCATATGGGAAAGGCAATGCAGGGAGGTGCCAGGTGATTTGGTAACAATCTCTAGGAAGCTAACTGGAGATCTTTGTGAATTATATAAACCTCTTCTGAAGCAGCTCTTCAAATTACTTAATTTCCTTGTTCAATGTTCCCAGCCTACAGGGTAAGACTCCTCTCAGTCAATACCACCACATCTGGGACCAAGACAAACATGCAAGCCTTTGGGAAGATGTGCTCATATCACATGCAAGCCATAACACTATTCAAAAAAAGTAGCTTAAAGCAATTCATTGTTATTTTCACAAATCCATGATTGTCTGGGTTCATGTGAAATATTCTGCTGCTCTCAGGGTCTTTCACATTATTGTAATCAGACTACGGTTCTGCTTGTTGTCCTGAGAAAGCTTGACTGAGATTGGACAAAACATGGCTTATTATTCATATCTAGCCTCTATAGGGGCCCAGCTTTTCCATGTAGAGTTTCATTTTCTAGCCATCTCCACATGGCTTCTGTTTGTAGCAGGCTGGTCAGACTTTTATACTATGAGTAGCTTACAATACAATATGAGAAATGATCAGAATTCTCTAAGTCTCAGACTGGCAAAAAACACATTGTCACTCTGGCCACATTAGTGAACATAAGCCACAGGGATAATGCAGAGGCAGAGTTAGAAGTACCAGGAGGTTTGTACTGTTTTTCATCCCTTTTAGATTGAGCTTAAGCCACTTGGATTTAAGAGTTAATGTGTTCCCATGGAAAAAAACCCTAGTGTAATCTGACCAATGCAGAAATGTATGTATTCATCTAGATAAGCTACATATTTCTTTTTTTTTTGTTTTTTTTTATTTGGTTTTTTTGAGTCAGGGTTTCTCTATATAGCCCTGGCTGTCCTAGAACTCACTCTGTAGACCAGGCTGGCCTCCAACTCAGAAATCCGCCTGCTTCTGCCTTCCAGAGTGCTGGGATTACAGGCGTGTGCCACCACCGCCCCGCTTAGCTACATATTTCCAAAACAAAGACACAAACAATGAAGCTAGAAAACCAGCCTCTTGCGGTCTGGTGCCTCTCCAGACATGCTGCTTTCTAAAGAAATCTTTAAAGATCCAGGCTGCTTCTTGTTGGAAAACCATCTTGGATTTGTGACTTCTTGCTTATAGATGATGCCAAAGGAGAGAGAAGAGTAAATTCATAGCTCTTAGCAGCATTTTATTCAGGGTTACTCATACTCCCCTGTCATAGAGCTAAGCAAACTGGGAAATTTAGGGGACCCTACAGATATCCAGTGTTCACTAAATATTTTTCCTCTAAAGTTATGTGCAATTCTTGACTGCTGCTATGATTTGGATCTGACAGGTCTTCTAAGGACAAGTGTATTAGAAATTTGTTCCCCTGATATCAGACTTGCTGATATGTAGTAGAGTATGTAAAGTAGGGCCTAATGTCAGGAAATTATATCACTGAGGGCATACCCTTGAAAAGGATATTAGGATCCTAGTCCTACCCTTGCCAGAGGCTGGGAGTTGACCATCTTTGAACTTCCAAGAACTCTCATGCTACCTCACTCAGGCAAAAAATATGGAGATGAACTAACAAATCTGAAATTGTGAGTGAAAATACATTTACCAGCTATTTTCTCACAACAGTGCAATATTGACCATCCTGGAGTCTCTGTTGCACCTTAAGTTTCTCCCTCGTCTCTGCACCCATGTTGAGGGGATCAGTTAGATCTCCTCTAATCATTCTCCTTACTCATCCAACCCATCCCTCAACTTCAGCAGTCATATTCAGAGAACTGATCAGCCAAGCCTGACAGAGAAGCAGGAAGGCCAGCTAAGAAGGTAGATGAGCCTCAGATCTTCATTCTCCCTCCTATCATTCAAATCCAATCTTTAGTTTTATACCCAGTTCCATAGCAGGCTACCTACTGCATTCTCTGTCCTCCGTCCCAGAGGACTTATCAGAACCTGTTGGAATATCCTGCTTTCCTTTATCTTATGATTCCCCCTAAACACCCAACCTTTTGAGGCTGGCCCAATTCCTAAGTCTCTGCTCCCAATATCCAATACTTAAAAACACATTTAACATAGAAGCCCCAGTAACCATACCTAGAAGGATCCTAGAAAAATTTCCTACCAAGCAACACAGAGTCACTACATTTTCCTGAGAACCAGAGAGGGAATCAGAAACCAAGGGGAAAAAAAACACCCACGCAAAACAGGGGAGACCAGAGATCAGTACTGAGAATTAGAATAATCATGAACTCAGATGCCTCAATACCAGAATAAAAACACAATCAATAATAGCTAAAATAATATGGCTGCATTACAGCTCAATAACCTTACTACAATAAACTCTGAATATTGGAGCATAGCTGAAATATAAGATATAGACCTTAAAATAGCATTTAAGAGTATGATAGAGCTCTTTGAAGAGTAAATGAATAAATCCCTTTAAAAAATATATGAAAACACACAGTGGAAGTTTGTAAAAATAGTAAAATAGGAAATGAGTAAATAATGAGAGTGGAAATAGAATCAATAAAGAAAACCCAAATGGAAGGAAATCTGGGGAAAAATGGAACTTAATCAAGAACCTCAGAGATAAGTAACTTGGTCAAAGAAAAAATATATATGATATAGAGATAGAGATAGAGATAGAGATAGAGATAGAGATAGAGATAAGAGATAGAGATAGAGATATAGATTTTCCTGGCACAAAGTAGCAAGGAAATCTGTGAAACTATGAAAAGGTTAAATCTACAAATAATAAAAATAAGAGAAAATATTTTCAACAAAACTGTAGGAGAAAATTTTCCTAACAAAAAGAAGTTTATCAACTATTGGACTGGGCATGGGGTCCCCAATGGAGGTGCTGGAGGATGGTCCAGAGGAGCTGAAGGGGTTTACAGCCCCATGGGAAGAACAATGATTTTGGCCACCTAGATGCCCCAAGACTCCCAGGGACTGAACCATCAACCAAGGGGCACACATGGTTCCAGCCAAAAATGTGGCAGAGGAAGGCCTTGTTGGGCATCAGTGGGCGGAATGGTCCTTGGTCAGGTAAAGGTTCAACAGAGGCCCCAATAAAGGGAAACCAAGCGGGGGGTGGGGGAGGTGGGAGTGTGTTGGGTGGAGGGGCATATATGTGGAGGCAGGGGGAAGGAGGGGGGTGAGGGGTTGGTGGTCTTAGGGGAAGGGGATATCAGGAAAGGTTTTACCATTGGCAATGCAAATGAAGATGATATTCAATAAAAAAATATTACTTTCCATAAAAAAAGGTTATGGCTATCAAAGTAAAAGAAGTATACAGAACAACAAATAGAATGGACCAGAAAGGAAATTTCTCCTATCACATAATAATCAAAACACTAAATGTACAGAACAAAGAAAAAAATTAAAAGCAGCAATAGCATATAAAGGTGGACATATCAGAATATATTACTTCTCAATAAGGGCTTGGACAGATGTTCTACAAGTCTAAAACTATAGATGCCAGCCTGGACTACTATACTGAGCAAAACGTTGACTCATAGTAGATGAAAAAAATGATATTCTATGATAAAACCAAATTGATGCAACACGTATCTTGAAATCCAGCCCTTCAGAAGGCACTGGAAAGAACATTTCACAAAAATCCCTTAAAGAATTACCAGAAAACACAGACAAGTAAAGAAAATGAACCAAACCATCCAGTACCTAAAAATGGAACTAGAAATGATAAAGAAATCACAAAGTGAGACTATCCTGGAGCTAGAAAACCTAGGAAAGAGATCATGAGTCACAGATGCAAGCATCACCAATGTCTAAAAGAGATAGAAGAGAGAATCTCAGGTGCAGAAGATACCATAGAAAACATTGACACAACAGTCAAAGAAAACATAAAAAACAAAAAGCTCCTAACCCAAAACATCCAGGAAATCCAGGACACAATGAGAAGACCAAACCTAAGGATAACATATGTAGAAGAGAGTGAAGATTCCCAACTTAAAGGGCCAGTAATATCTTCAACAAAATTATAGAAGAAAACTTCCCTAACCTAAAGAGAGATGCCTATGAACATACAAGAAGCCTACAGAATTCCAATTAGACAGAATTCCAGAAAAGAAATTCCTCTTGCCACATAATAATCAAAATACCAAATGCACTAAATGAAGAAATAATATTAAAAGCAGTAAGGGAAAAAGGTCAAGTAACATATAAAAGCAGGCCGATCAGAATTACACCAGACTTGTCCCCAGAGACTAGGAGAGCTAGAAGATCCTGGGCACATGTTTTAAAGACCCTAAGAAAACACAAATGGTAGCCCAGGCTACTATACCCAGCAAAACTCCCAATTACCATAAATTGACAAAACAAGATATTCCATGACAAACCTAAATTTACACAATATCTTTCCACAAAACAGTCCTACAAAGGATAAGAGATGGAAAACACCAACACAAGGAGGGAAACTATACCCTAGAGAAAGCAAGAAAGTAATCTTTCAACAAGCCCACACAAACATAATTCCACCTCTAACAACAAAAATAACAGGAAGTAACAATCACTTTCCCTTATTGTTTTTTAATATGAAAATTAATATTATCAGCATATCCTAATCATTAAAATTAAAAAAATATGAGGAATTAGAAATTAGTTGTCACCAAGCGGTCTCTCTAATTTGCTAATTGGAGAAATATGTCTAATATTGTACAATCTGTTTGTCCATGACAGTGTCTTGCTGTGTACCACATAATGATCTTGAAATCATGCTTCTCCTATCTCAGCCTATTAGTAGGATTATTTATTTGATGATTTTACACTATACTGTGGTTTTCATAACAGCTTACATATTTCAAAATTATTTATAAAGCCAAAAGAAATGTAGAAAATTAATTTGGGAGGTGGCTTGTAAGAGAACAACAAAGAGTGAGACTGAATGTTTTTCTTGATATTTATAATTATTGTATCAATTTTGAAGACGATTACCCTATGTTACTCTTTTTCTGAGATGAATGCTTTTCAAAATCATCACAGTCAATGAACCAGAAGCTAACCATCACCTAATGCCTGTGCTACCCTCCAAGCAGAACCATTGTTCATTGAAATAGTTGATGAATGACTTCATGGATAGACCATCTTAATATACACACCATTTCTTAAATGAATGTAACCTGCTCCCTGTGGGCTGAGAATGATGACAATCACTCAAGTCAAAAAGCTTTGACTCAAGCAGGAAATCTGTTTCCAAATAATTGTGCCTACAATTCATGCATCCTTGGTGCAGCAGATCTGTCAACTCTTAGCTTAGCTACTATGGAGGTAAAAATCCTTTGGTGATGTGAGGGACATTGAAGTACAGCCTTATCACAATGAACTCGAATGTCTAAAAATCGTTCTTATTTTGGGTTTGTACCCCACCAAAAGCCAATGTTTTAAGCTATACTAAAAACAAACAAACAAAAAAGACCTTATCGTTTTATGATCATTTAATAACATATCCATCATTTTTATGATCAGTATAAAATCTATACTGTGTTGAACATAATAAAAAATAAAAAATTATACAATATAAGAAATGGATAATTTTTGATACATAATACTTACCAAAGTTAAATAAAGATGAAATAAGCAATTTAAAGAGATCTCTAACTCTTGATGAAATAGAAGCAGTTGTTAAAGTGACTCCAACCAAAAGAAGCCCAGGGTCAGATAGATTCAGTGTAGAATTCCACCACATTTTCAAAGAAGAGTTAATTACAATAATCCTTAATTATTTCCATAAAATAGAACGTGACCCAATTTGTTTTATAATGCCACACTTACCCTGACATTCATACTACATAATGATCCTACAAAGAAACAGAGGTACGACCCATTGCCCTTATGAACATAAATGCAAAAATTATCACTAAAATAGTTGCAAACAGAATCTAAGATTATATCAGAAAGATCATTCAAAATGATCATATAAGCTTCATCCTGCAGATGCAGGGATGGTTTACTATATGAAAATAAATGTAATCTACTATATAAATAAATGAAAGAAAAACAAAACCTAAATGATTATCTCATTATATTCAGAGAAGCTCTTTGACAAAATCCAACACCCCTTCATGATAAAAGATTTGGAAAGATTAGCTATATAAGGGACATACCTCAAAATAATAAAGACAACTTTAAGCAAGCCTATAGGCAACATCAACTGAAACGGAGACACAAAACAATTCCACTTAAGTCAGGAAGAACACAAAGTTGTCCAATATTCTCATAACTTCAAATATAGTATTTGAAGTCTTGGCAAGAATAGTATGACAAATGAAGAAGATCAATAGGCTACAAATTTGAAGGGAAACAATGGAGTTAACTTTTTGTCAATTTGATGTAAGCTAGACTCATCTGGAAAGAGGTACCTCAGTTGAGAAAGTCATACATCAGATTGTTTCTAGATAAGTCTGCTGGGACATTCCTTGATATGAGAGACCCAAACTCACTGAGAGATGGCACTACCATTTGTCTGGTGGTCCAGGAAGGTATCAGAAAGGTAGTGGAACATAAATGATATACATACATACAACATAGATTGAAAGTCAGGAAATAGCATTCCTCCATGGCTTCTGCTTCAATTCCTGATTCTAGGTTCCCGCCTGAATTTTGCCCTGACTTCCCTTTTTGAAGGATGAGAAGTTTTAAACTGATATAAACCAATTCCTCACAAAGGTTTTTTTTTTTTTTATCATGGTGCTTATCAAAGCAATAGCAGCCTAAGACAAGGAGTATCTTGGTTTTGGCCCTATAAAAGGGTCAACCCTTAGAGGTGAAAGCTAACCTTCAGAATAGAAAAGGACAGCTGAATGAAGCAAGAAAAAAAAAACAGAGAAGTATTTCTGCAACTTAAGATATTGACCCAGCTTTGAAGGAGATATTGAGATGTGACATACTATAAAAGTTTCAGGGGCATGCTCTACACAAGTAAAGATAATGATGTAAGTACCCAACATAGGAAAGAATGAAGAGATAAAAGAGGATATCTTAAATCAGCCCATTTCTTTCCTAGAGAATATTACATAACCAAGGAATTACAAAGAGCAATGTTTTTTTTCTAACCAGATCATATATTCAAACCATGCATAATTCATAGCTGTTCAGCAGTATTGTATAACCTCTGAACACAGGTGTAGACCATATCTGCAGCTTAGGGACATATTATGGGACTGACAATTTTGCAGACACTGAAATTTTCTTTCCTGCTTTTCTTGCTTACTCATAAAGATATAAAGTTACATTCCATTTAATACACTTTAAAAATTTCTGGGCTGTATATAACATTTTGGAAAATAGTATCTAAAATTAATACTAGTGAAAACAGATATGTGGTGTTTCATAGATAGATTTTATATTACTAACAACTTTTTCAAAATATTCTCATCGTTACTTTTGCTTGTGTTGAATGGCAGCTTAATTGCCCATCTTATGAAGTCATCTATTTATTGAGACAGGAATAATAATAAAATTAAGTGAGATATCAGATTTATGATAAAATACTTTTGGAATTGCATATATATATATATATATATATTAAGTGGTGTGGAGAAGTTTGTTTCCTTACTGCCCTAGTCCCATGTTTTATGAAGGATTAAGTATTTTTTTAGTTCATTCTTTTGTTGTAAACAAGATTTCTGTCTTCAAAAGTTATAAATGGTTTCTCTGCTGTCGATGATTGTACAATTTCAACTATGCCTGGTAGCATAGAATTTTAACTACAATTATTCTGAATGCATATTCACTTAACAACAATAATTTTAAAACTTGTTATTCTAAAAATTAAAATCACAATGTAAAATTCATTTGAGTCACTGCTAGGTTTAAATTAAACTAATATTTAAATAACTTCATGATTCACAAGGCACTGTTAATAATAGCAAGTAAAACCCTGCTATAATTCCCAAAGTGACTCCCCAAACTATAATCCATAGAATGTGGAGCTGACAGCACAAAGCTAATTAAATTACTAAGGTGGTCTTACCAGGACAGAAGGAAGTTGGTTACCAAATTCTCAAAGCCAAGGCAGACTCATGATTGTGACTTCCCACCAAAGTGGTATGTCCTGTAACAGCACCAATGGAACCCAGAGTCTTGAGTTTATGTCAACAAGTATTCTTCCACTAAAAACTATCTCCAGCATCCTGCAGAGTATATTTTGAGGTAAATTCTTATTATGCTGTCTAGGCTGACCTTAAATTTACCATCCTGAAATAAAAAAACCAAAACCAAAACAAACCCAGAATAGCTAAACCAGTCCTGAATAAAAAAGACTGGCAGGTATCACCATTCCAGATTTCATTGGGGCAAGTACAGCTGTGTCACCAGACAAAAACTGTGAAGGTTCAGTGGATTTAGAAATCCTGCCAATTCTTGTATCTGAGAATGGTAGGTGTTTCATCTACTCCCTGTCCTGGAGCATGTGACCATGACACCCCACATAAGGAAGGTGACTACTAGTCCTGTAGCATAGAGCCCAGAGATCTACATGCTAATGAAGTGTCTAGATTAGGCTGGCTCTGAGGCTTTAGCAAATAAGTTTCCCTTCCCAGACATTCCTTCCTGCAAGGGATATTTAAGCTTTGGCCTACCCGGAGTAAGTTGTGTACATCTATTCATCTATTCTTCACTAGGAATAAACAGTCTGGATAATCAAGAAATGTCCCTCTCATCAAGAATCCAAGAATTGCTGTGGGGGAAAGCGTTCATCATAGAGAGACTTACTGCCTAAGTCTCCAGCAGAAGGCCCCTCCATAGTCTGGACAGGACACTCACCCCTGACCTAAGAAGCCAGATTCTCCCTCACATGGTCCTAGGTTCTGGCCCCCTCATTCTCAACTCTTCCCAGTTCCCAGTGACCTCTGGGTGTCTGGGAATTTAGGAACCTCCTACCTGGGCTCATTGCCAGCTCATGAGCCCCCTCTTTCTGAACTCCTCCTAATTCCCAGCAGGCTGGAGCCAACATCTTAGGCTATGTTTGTATCCTAGTGCCTATGTGTTTAGTTTGCCCAAGCAGCTTTCATATAACCCAATGGCAAGGCAGACCGTGGAGCCACAGCTTTCAAGTTTTTTTTTTATTTATTTTTATTTTTTTATTTTATTTTATTTTATTTATTTATTTATTTATTTATTTATTTATTTATTTTTGTTTTTTTCGAAACAGGGTTTCTCTGTATAGCCCTGGCTGTCCTGGAACTCACTCTGTAGACCAGGCTGGCCTCGAACTCAGAAATCCGCCTGCCTCTGCCTCCCAGAGTGCTGGGATTACAGGCGTGCGCCACCACTGCCCGGCTGCTTTCAAGTTTTATTACAGAGCTATAATAATAAAATCATCAAGGTACTAGCATAAAAACAGACACACTGAACATTATAATTGAATTGAAGGCCTAGACACAAGTATTATGGACATTTGATCTTTAACAAAGAAGCTAAAAATGCATGGTGGAAAGAAGACAGCTTCTTCAACAAATGGCACTATTTAAACTACATGGCTGCATTTAGGAGAATTCAAATGTATCCATATGTTTCACTCTGCATGAAATTTAACTCATAATGGATCACAGACCTCACATAAGAACAGATACTCTGAATCTGATAAAAGAAAGTAGGGAATAGGTTTCAAGTTATTGGCACAGTAATGGGATCTCTAAGCAGGACACCAAAAGCACAGGCTCTTAGATCAACGATTAGCAAGTGGAATCTCACATGGCTGGGATATTCTATAGAGCAAAACCACCATCTTTCTTGCAAATCCACAGCCTACAGAGAGGTAAAGTATGTTTACTATTTATATATCTAATAAAGGGTTAGTATCTAAAACAATATCAATTTGTTTGAATATCAAAAACAAAAACAAAAAATGGAAGTTATGCTGCACACTTTCAGAAGAGAAAATTATTAACCCAGTTACAACCTTGTCTGAAATTTATTCTGGTGAAATAGTGATACAAGCCCTGTAGAAGTAACCAATCTGATTAGATTTATGGTCCACTCCTTGAAATAGAACCTATAACTGACACTTTCCATTGGCCATAGTCCTAAGACTAGATAAATCATGGTTCTAGGGGAAACTCAAATACTCTTGTAACTTCAATTTTTCTAACCTTTTTAATGATGGTTATTAAACACTTCAACCTCCCTTTAGCCCTGTTTAGACCTGTTTAGAAAGTTTCTTTGGAGCAACTCCTGTCTGTATTGTCTGAAAACTGGCAGTTCAGTTCATAGGTTAGCAGTGGCAGCTTGATCCACTCCCAAACAGTTCACAGATGCGCTAACAGTCCAATTGAGTAGAGTTGGACAGCAAACAGGAATCAGCAGCAGTGGTGACACTGCCTAGCTGAGACGGCCAGGCCTCAGCCTTGGCACAAGTCAGCAGGAGAGACCAGCACGAACACCAGGAGAAGTTCTAAGTTGTGCCCCTCTCAGGGAAGTGAAGATCAGCGAAGACAGGAGATTCACAAGTGTTGCATGGCTAGCTGTACGAGCAAGCCAAACTCTCTCTCCATCACTCTGGGGAGTTGTATTTATATCCTCAGAACATCACATGTCCTTCATGTGACTTGCCTCATCTTGGGTCTTGCCTTGGCACATACATTTAATCAGCTCAAGTCCGAGGAAGTGGCAAGAAACCGCAGCACACCACCAGAACGGTTTTTTGTTTTTTGTTTTTGTTTGTTTTTTGTTTTTTTTTGGTGTGTTTCTCTCTATGGAGTCCCAACAAATGCAGTTTAACTACGCAATGTAAGGCGACCCAATACATGTATGTTGTTAGCAAGAAACATACCTCTTCAGGTATGTATGAACATGTAAAGGACATAAGGTAATAAAATGAATCCTGGAGACATTCTACTATACCCATAGATCAATGTGTCAGATCATCAGAGAAGCTTCCTCTTGAAAGTAACACAAAGACTCATAACTGGAAAATGTATAGATTGTGAGAGATCTTGGGAAATTCAGTCCTAAATGAGATGTCTTCATCAAGCCCCTCCCCTCAGGGATTGGCAATCTATGTGAAAGAGGAGGCAGAAAGATTGTATGAGCCAGAGGGGATGGAGGACTCCAAAGTCACATCATCTTCAGAATACAACAGGATGGATGCAGAGGAACTCATAGAAACTGTTGTTGCATACATATGGCCTGCATATCTTCGAGTCAAATGTATGGGGAAGGGGAAGTAAACAAGGCTCCCACCTCTTACCAAGCAGCTGTGAAAGGAAAAACTAGTTTTCTCTAATGGAGTGTCATTGAGTATATTAGCCTATTTCAGGACAGGCACCATGCCTAGGAGTAGTTGACCATTAACAAACAAACTCAGCTATTTTTTTCTTGAGTTACTAAAAAGCTAAAAAGATAAGAATATGCTCCCTCTTTCCTTCATATCTAAGAGAGATACAATTGTTTTCAAAGAGCACTTAAACTTTGTCACCTATTCAGTGTTTAATAGCAAAGGAAATTTTAGGTTGTAAAATTCATGATAGTGACTGACATCATTGCTATGTTGGGGAAACATTTCAGATAGTCTTTCGATCTAATTTTGCCCAGCGATTCCTTTTCTCATTCCTGTGTCTGTAAGAGTATTGACATCAGCATTACTCTGTCCATTGATGAAATATTATATCAATAACAGGTCTACCCCTGGGGGGGGGCTTTATCTTTTTCTTCAGTGTTTGCATTTGTAAGTCAGCACCTGCGTGAACTATATCCTAAATATGCTTTAGTCTCCTGTAATCACATTGGTTATGACCATTTGAAGAGACTGTTATAATACACACTCAAAGACTAAAAAGAAGCAGGACTCTGTTCTTTCCAGTCCAATATAGTGCTTCATGGGGTGAAAATTCCTTTTCATGTAAAAATGTATGCAATTACCTTCTACATTCTTTCTACATTCTTTCATTATTCATATTTTATTGCCTTTATCATTCCTTCTGTGTATGGATTTAGTAATCCAGATTCAAATTTTATTTAATTTTTTCATTTGACCTAATTATATTTCAGTAATTTTCCCAAAGCAGGGATCTGTTTTTGCATAATTGTATTGAGTGTGTCCACTCTGGTGGCAGGCATGTACAGGTCAAAGAACAATTTTGTGGAGCTGGTTTTTTCTAGCCTCCTATATACTGTGAGGAAATCAAACTTAGGTAGTCAGGCATATTTGACAGGCTTTTTACCCAATGAGTCACACCGCTAGCCCTCCAGTTTCTTAATGTGTTTATGACAGTATCAAACCATGTACCCCTGGCCAAACTTAAACTCAAAAGACTCCTGCCTCAGTCTTGCAGTTATGGAAATAAGGCATTCAATTGCAGATCTGACTATGAAAATGAAAATTTTTAAGTGAAATCTTTTCTGTCTATTTAATTGAGAGGCAGGTTTCTCTGTGTGATCTAAGCTAACTTCCTAGGTGGTAGGATTACAGGCATGACCCATCATGTGTTGTTTTAAAACTTCGCATTGGTGCTAATAGGTTCAGTAGTTCATCCTCGATTCCCTTTTATAGAGATGAGGAATAGGAGCTTCAGGAATAGTCTTGTCTCTGCTTCAGTTCCCACAACTGTTGATTGTTCTCTGTAAGATTTTATTAGAGGCCATAGATTATCTCACATACATTTCAGTTTAAAATGTAGAAATAAGAAGAAAGTAGCTAATTCTCATGAGTTTCCTCTTTTCACACTTCCCAACTCACTTCTGCTATGGGCTCCATGCTTTGAAAGCTATGTCCAGAACATATGTTTATAAGGATTTGAAAATATGACATTTTATGACTTCCCAAATTTACTTAGCCAAATTATTGTTGTTGGATGTCCAAGTTGAATTGTTTTTCAGTTTCTTAATATTCCAAGCAATAATGGAAAGAGTAAGGAGCAGCTCTGCCAGTATGGACTCTACCATAGGAGCCACAATCACGAGCAAGCTCCTTTATTTATAAGTTGCTTTGGTCATGGTGTTTTATCACAGCAACAAAAAGTACCCAACACAGAGGCTGATATCAGTTAGTCACTATTGCTGTGAAGCACTGTACTGCACTATTTTTTGAGAGGTATTGAAAATGCTGGATTTCCTGGGAGAAAATGCTGTATGCTTAAGAGATTGTTCTAATAGGAGCTTGAAAGAGAGTAGTGTTTAGATCAGTGCAAACAGTGAACGGCCCATTCATGAGGTTTCAAAGGTAGTACTCTATCAGCAGCTGGGTAGAAGCCATTCCTGTGATAGTTTGACAAAGAATCTGATTGCCTTCTGTGCCTGTCCTAAGAAATAACATGTAAAATTTAAATGCAATGGGCTACATTGACCTGAAATCTTTCCTGTTGCCCAAGGGGCGCTCACGCCTAAGCGCACCTGTAAGGTGTCAACAGATCTTTTTCTTTTCTTTTTTTCTTTTTTTTCTTTTTTTATTCAATATTTTTTATTTACATTTCAAATGATTTCCCCTTTTCTAGCCCCCCACTCCCCGAAAGTCCCGTAAGCCCCCTTCTCTCCCCCTGTCCTCAACTTCATAAGTCATTAGGGAAATGCAAATCAAAACAACCCTGAGATTTCACCTTATACCAGTCAGAATGGCTAAGATTAAAAATTCAGGAGACAGCAGGTGTTGGAGAGGGTGTGGAGAAAGAGGAACACTCCTCCACTGCTGGTGGGGTTGCAAATTGGTACAACCACTCTGGAAATCAGTCTGGCGGTTCCTCAGAAAACTGGGCATCTCACTTCCAGAAGATCCTGCTATACCACTCCTGGGCATATACCCAGAGGATTCCCCACCATGTAATAAGGATACATGCTCTACTATGTTCATAGCAGCCCTATTTATAATTGCCAGATGCTGGAAAGAACCCAGGTATCCCTCAACAGAAGAGTGGATGCAAAAAATGTGGTATATCTACACAATAGAGGAAATATTTAAGGATAGGTATGGCGTGTCTGAGCCTCCCATAGGCAGAGGGAGAGACATTGAAGCCCTCCTACGAAAGAAAGACATTTACAAATCTCTTGGACAGAGGGTATGAATTTGAGGATCATCACAATGCATAAACCATTCTGATGTCCCTTTCCGATGAGGAGTTGAATGTGAGACACAGTTAATTGGAATATTTTGTCATGACATGCAGGAGAGTCAATCATATCCCTGAACCACAAAGGAGAGGATGTGAGACCAGAGAAGCAACATGGAGACAGCAAGAAAAAAAATGCAATGGGCTAATTTATTTGGTCGAGAAAACATCAAAGCAGCCCAAAATTTTGTCTTTGGCATAGTTACTACTGATAAATCTGGCAGAAAGGAACACAAACTGTTCAGTTTGGAGAGAAAATAAGTACTAAGAAGATTAATGTTAAGGTCAAAGTATGTACTGAGAAGTTGAAATTGTTACGATTATTGGTGCCATTAGGGATAGGCCTTCTGCCCTGCTTTGGAAGAGTAAGGAAAGCACCTCTAGGCAAAGATTCCAGCTAGCTAGGCTTCCAGCTTGTGAAATGTGAAAGCCGAAGGGGTTGCTTGTGCCAGAAGACAGTTGTTTCAACATTCAAAAGCTACCTCAAATAGGGCCAAAATGGGTAAGCAACTAAACCCAATTGCAGTGTTGTCCATGTTATAGTAGCTTTGGAATTATGGCAGATGTAAGAGGAGGAAAATCATGGCTTCTTCCTTTATGATTTTAGACTGCCACTGAGGCCATGTACTGTTTGGCAGTCTTGGAACTTCTCCTGGAAGACAGTTCATAATGTAAAAATATATCTTTCATTGAAGACCTCAAGATATTGGTGATGCCATAGCCATAAGCCACCTTATAAGGAGAGCTAAATACACTGGGTGGAATGAGAGAGAAAGAGAGAGAGAGAGAGAGAGAGAGAGAGAGAGAGAGAGAGAGAGAGACAGAGAGACAGAGAGAGAGAGACAGAGAGAGACAGAGAGAGAGAGAGAGAGAGAGAGAGAGACCCCAAACAGAAAATCTAGACTAGCAAAGCTATCCAGGCACTGAAACTCTGTTTTCATGAATTCATCTACCCAATTTTCTTTTTTTTAATTAGATATTTTCTTTATTTACATTTCAAATGTTATCCCCTTTCCTGGTTTCCACTCCAACCACCCCCCATCCCATCCCCCTTCTCCCTGCTCACCAACTCCCACTTCCCTGTCCTGGCATTCCCCTATATTGGGATACCTAGCCTTCTCAGGGCCAAGGACCCCTCCTGCCTTTCTTTTTTTAAAGATTTATTTATTTATTATATGTAAGTACACTGTAGCTGTCTTCAGACACTCTAGGAGAGGGAGTCTGATCTCATTACAGATGGTTGTGAGCCACCATGTGGTTGCTGGGATTTGAACTCAGGACCTTCAGAAGAGCAGTCAGTGCTCTTATCCGCTAAGCCATCTCTCCAGCTCTCCCCTCCTGCCTTTGATGTCCAGCTAGGCCATCCTCTGCTACATATGCACTTGGAGCCATGGGTCACTCCATGTGTGCTCTTTGGTTGGTGGTTTAGTCCCTGAGAGCTCTGAGGGCGCTGGTTGGTTCATATTATGGTTCCCTCTATGGGGCTACAAACCCCTTCAGCTCCTTGAGTCCTTTCTCTAGCTCCTACATTGGGGACCTTGTGCTCACTTGAATGGTTGGCTGAGAGCATCCACCTCTGTATTTGTCAGATACTGGAAAAACCTCTCAGGAGACAGCTATATCAGGCTCCTGTTAGCAAGAACCTGTTCGCATCCACAATAACATCTGGGTTTGGTGACATTTCAGTTGGGTTAGGATGTATCCCAGGATGGGGGGAGGAGAGGAGAGGGAGGGCAGTCTCTAAATGGTCTTTCCTTTAGTCCTCTGCTTCACACTTTGCCTCTGTATTTCTTCCCATGGGTATTTTGTTCCCCCTTCAAAGAAGGACCAAAGTTTGTAACAATGATTTTATTTTGTTTACCATTGTCTTCCTTTCCTCTTCCTGTTCCTCATTCTCTTCCTCTCTCTTCTCCTCTTCTAAATATAGTCATATGGATTCACAGGCCTTATCTTTCTGAACTTTAAATACTTCATTCATTCCAAGTCCTTCTCAGTTTCACTTTTCTGTTGAGAAATTTGTCTGGATTACCATGGAGAACCATGTGAAGGGAGAGAGCTGAATACGGATATAGAGAATTATTGCAGCTCGACTGCTTGCTGATATGAACAAGTAGTTGTGTTTTCAGTTTCTCTAGAACAATGAGTTCCCCTTTCTCAAACAACTGATTTGTGGCCAATTTCAGTTTGTTGGATGCCCCAACTCATCCATGAAATGCAACTTTACAAAATCAATCAAGTTTAATTTTAGACGCACAAAGGAAAAGAAAACCTCATCTTATTGCCTGTAGCCAGGCAAAAATGCCTTTAGCCACACATCTGCCTCACACTGTGAGTCTTCTTTCTCCTTTACCCATCTCTGATGTCTGTAGGGAAAAAGCCCTCTGCACATCTTTATGTTGTCTTCCTTGAAACATTCCCTTCCTTCCCCTGTACTCGGGAGCCTCATACAGAAAACTAAACAATTCTCTATATCAAACAATTAAAGAGAACATCAAACCAATTTCCCTTATGATAGTCTACATAAGTGACCAAAAAAACTCCACTAGAGAACTCCTACAGCTGATAAACAACTTCAGCAAAGTGGCAGGTTATAAAATCAACTCAAGCAAATCTTCTTCCTATACTGATTCCCCCAGCTTTTCTTTTGTGCTGAGAATAGTTTTAGCTATCCTGGGTTTTTTGTTGTTCCAGATGAATTTGATAATTGCTCTTTCTAACTCTGTGAAGAATTGAGTTGGGATTTTGATGGGTATTGCATTGAATCTGTATAGTGCTTTAGGCAAAATGGCCATTTTAACTATATTGATTGTACCGATCCATGAGCATGGGAGGTTTTTCCATTTTTTGAGGTCTTCCTCCATTTCCTTCTTCAGAGTCTTGAAGTTCTTGTCATACAGATCTTTCACATGTTTGGTAAGAGTCACCCCAAGATACTTTATACTGTTTGTGGCTATTGTGAAGGGGGTCATTTCCCTAATTTCTTTCTCAGCCTGCTTATCCTTTGAGTATAGGAAGGCCACTGATTTGCTTGAGTCGATTTTATAACCTGCCATTTTGCTGAAGTTGTTTATCAGCTGTAGGAGCTCTCTAGTGGAGTTCTTTGGGTCACTTAGGTAGACGATCATGTCATCTGCAAATAATGATAGTTTGACTTCTTCCTTTCCAATTTGTATCCCTTTGACCTCCTTATGTCGTCGAATTGCCCGAGCTAGTACCTCAAGTACAATATTGAAAAGATAAGGAGAAAGGGGGCAGCCTTGTCTGGTCCCTGATTTCAGTGGGATTGCTTCAAGTTTCTCTCCATTTAGTTTGATGCTGGCTACCGGTTTGCTGTATATTGCTTTTACTATGTTTAGGTATGGGCGTTGAATTCCTGTTCTCTCCAAGACTTTAAGCATGAAAGGGTGCTGAATTTTGTCAAATGCTTTTTCAGCATCCAATGAAATGACCATGTGGTTTTGTTCTTTGAGTTTGTTTATGTAGTGGATTGTATTGATGGATTTCCGTATATTGAACCAACCCTGCATTCCTGGGATAAAGCCTACTTGATCATGGTGGATGATCATTTTGATGTGTTCTTGGATTCGGTTGGCAAGAATTTTATTGAGTAGTTTTGCATCGATGTTCATAAGGGAAATTGGTCTGAAGTTCTCTTTCTTTGTTGGATCTTTTTGTGGCTTTGGTATCAGCGTAATTGTGGCTTCGTAGAAGGAATTGGGTAGTATTCCTTCTGTTTCTATTTTATGGAATAGTTTGAAGAGTATTGGTGTTAACTCTTCTTTGAAGGTCTGGTAGAATTCTGCACTGAAGCCATCTGGTCCTGTGCTTTTTTTGGTTGGAAGACTTTCTATGACTCCTTCTATTTCTTTAGGCATTATGGGACTGTTTAGATGGTCTAGTTGGTCCTGATTTAATTTTGGTATTTGGTATCTGTCAAGGAAATTGTCCATTTCCTCCAGATTCTCCAGTTGTGTTGAGTACAGGCTCTTGTAGTAGGATCTGATGATTTTTTGGATTTCCTCAGTTTCCGTTGTTATATCTCCCTTTTCATTTCTAAGTTTGTTAATTTGGATACTTTCTCTGTGCCCTTTGGTCAGTCTGGCTAAGGTTTTATCTATCTTGTTGATTTTCTCAAAGAACCAGCTCCTGGTTTTGTTGATTTTTTGTATGGTTCTCTTTGTTTCTACTTGATTGTTTTCGTCCCTGAGTTTGATGATTTCCTGCCTTCTACTCCTCCTGGGCAAAATAGCTTCTTTTTGTTCTAGGGCTTTCAGGTGTGTCATTGCTAAAACTATTCTTAACAACAAAAGAAATTCTGGGGGAATCAGTATCCCTGACCTCAAGCAATACTACAGAGCAATAGTGTTGAAAACTGCATGCTATTGGTACAGTGACAGGCAGGCGGATCAATGGAACAGGATTGAAGATCCAGAAATGAACCCACACACTTATGGCCACTTGATCCTCAACTAAGGGGCTGAAAACATACAATGGAAAAAAGATAGCCTTTTCAACAAATAGTGCTGGTTCAACTGGAGGTCAGCATGCAGAAGAATGCAAATTGATCCATCCTTGTCTCCTTGTACTAAGCTCAACTCCAAATGAATCAAGGACCTCCACATAAAGCCAGACACTCTGAAGCCAATAGAAAAGAAACTGGGCAAGACCCTTGAGGACATCGGTACAGGGGGAAAGTTTCTGAACAGATCACCAATAGTGTATGCTCTAAGATCGAGAATTGACAAATGGGGCCTCATAAAATTACAAAGTAATTACAAAGTAATTACAAAATAAGGCAAAGTACACCATCAAAAGGATAAATCGGCAACCAACAAATTGGGAAAAGTTCGTCACCAAACCTACATCAGATAGAGGGTTAATATCTAATATATATAAAGAACTCAAGAAGTTAGACTCCATAAAACCAAATAACCCTATTAAAAAATGGGTACAGAGTTAAACAACGAATTTTCACCTGAAGAACTTCGGGTGACAGAGAAGCATCTTAAAAAATGTTCAACTTCATTAGTTATTAGGGAAATGCAAATCAAAACAACACTAAGATTTCACCTTACACCAGTCAGAATGGCTAAGATTAAAAATTCAGGAGACAGCAGGTGTTGGGGAGGATGTGGAGCAAGAGAAACACTCCTCCACTGCTGGTGGGGTTGCAAATTGGTACAACCACTCTGGAAATCAGTCTGGCGGTTCCTCCGAAAACTGGCACCTCACTTCCAGAAGATCCTGCTATACCACTCCTGGACATATACCCAGAGGATTCCCCACCATGTAATAAGGATACATGCTCCACTATGTTCATAGCAGCCCTATTTATAATTGCCAGATGCTGGAAAGAACCCAGGTATCCCTCAACAGAAGAGTGGATGCAAAAAATGTGGTCTATATACACAATGGAGTACTATTCAGCCATTAGAAACAATGAATTCATGAAATTCTTAGGCAAATGGATGGAGCTGGAGCACATTATACTAAGTGAGGTAACCCAGACTCAAAAGATGAATCATGGTATGCCCTCACTAATAAGTGGATATTAACCTAGAAAAGGGGAATACCTAAAACATAATCCACACATCAAATGAGGTACAAGAAGAACGGAGGAGTGGCCTCTTGTTCTGGAAAGACTCAGTGTGGCAGTATAGGGCAAAACCAGAACAGGGAAGTGGGAAGAGATGGGTGTGAGAACAGGGGGAGGAAAGGAGGCTTATGGGACTTTCAGGGAGTGGGGAGCTAGAAAAGGGGAAATCATTTGAAATGTAAATAAAAATATATTGAATTAAAAAAAAAGAAATAAAGTTGGAAAAAAAAAGAAAGACTCACCACTAAAAAAAAAAAAGAAAAAAAAAAAAAGAAATGGAGGCACTGCTGGGAGATCTCTCTGTCCTGGTGGGCTGTGCACAGAAGGCTGTGGAGATGCCTGGCTCCTTGGTGCAAATGGTGGCTGGAAGACCTCACACAATCTTTTTAAATTTAAATCTTATTTTACTTTATTTACTTGTGACAGAGTCTGACTGTCTCACCCTGACTCTCTTGGAATTGGTATGTAATGGGGATGGCCTGGAACTCACAGAGATCTGACTAACTTTTTTTTTTTCCCTGAGTACTCTGATTAAAGATGTGCATCATTTGCTTTCCCCTTAACTTGCCCCTTGCCACCTGTGACTGGAGGGAAGATGGCCACTGAGGTTACAAGAACAAGAGAACTGGCTTCACCCCTTATGGCTTCAGCATTCAGGAAAGCAGGTTCTGCACCTCACCAGAGCAGCACAGTAGAGCTGGACTTGGTGGCATGAGTGTGGATGGGCTGGCCTCATGGGTGAGGGATAGGGAGAACTGGCTGTGGCATTGGGTGAGCTAACTGGGGAAAAGCTGGAGAGCTTGCCCTGGTCATATGGGCTTGGGAGAGCTGGCAGGCTGACCAACTCAGCTACCATCCATGCCTAGAACCAGGGTTTTGACTTGGCCCATCTCAATGTTTACTCCATCTATGAAGTGATAGAGCTCATGAAATAGCCGGTCCTGGAGATCCAAAGCTTCAGGATCTTCACGACACAGGACAACAACAGCGATCTGAGAGCAGTCCAAGTGAGTATCCAGCAGACATAGTGTAGCAGAATCCAGAGGCTTTGAAACAGACCAATGACTCATTACAAAGGACATTGCAAGAAAAGATGTGTAGACAAAAGGGTAGACTATGTGACATACTGTGACACACTACAACTTCTATCTTCTAACTTCTTATGGGAAGAGGATATATACAAAGGGATGGGGAAATTAGTGGAATTTGGGTGAAAGTTGTGACATTTACGAAAAATCAATAAAATGTTAAAAAGAAAGATAAAAAAGAAAATTAAACAATTCTCTATATCAAACAATTAAAAGCTATCCCTTCTATTAAGTAGAATCTTGCTGTGTGCTATTTGACATGCATATAATTGTGTATCTGTCATTATGTCAGGTGGCCACTATTAAATATATCCATGGTGGCAGTTTTTACATAAGTGTCTTCAAAAAAGTTTCATTTTATATCATGAGGAAAATAATTAAATGAAATCTGTGAGTTCTTCATTTATAAATCTTTTAAATTTTATCAAGCACTATTTGGGATAAAGTATATGACTATATTTCTGTATGAATATTTTAAGATTTTTTTGACTCAAAACTTTTTGTGAAATTATTTCTTGACTGCTAAAAAGTTGCTTATCTTTTTCAAGCTAGGATATGATACATACAATTCTAAAACTTGCAAACTAAGTGAAAAAAATGGCCCTTTAAAAATTACTTGCCTAACTTAAATACGTATAAAGACATCTTGGGGTTTACACTTGATGTGTTTCATTATGTCATAAGTACAATTTCTCTTTTTAGTTTATTTTAGATGATAACTTAAACCTGTATCTTTAGGCTTAGCATATTTTTGTCCTCAAATAAAGGGCAATTGAAAATGGAAATAAGTAGATAAAGAGAAAACATTAAAGTGTATCTTGATGTGTTTCATTATGTCATAAGTATAATTGCTCTTTTTAAATATATTTTAGATGATAACTTAAACCTGTGTCATCAGGCTTAGCATATTTTGTCCCAAATAAAGGGTATTTGAAAATGGAAATAAGTAGATAAAGAGAAAACTTTAAAGTGTATTGGAAAAAAAGTTATAAGGGCTAAAACTTATAGTTTTAAGTCCCAGTAATGCAGTGCTGTTTTGGGTTCACTATTTTACCAAGGGGGGACAGATCCAATAGTGTCCATTGACATTTCTAAGTGTAATAGCCCTCGCTCTTAGGTCAGGGCAACAATATAGAGAGTCTGTCAACTTTGTGATGTTCTAATTATGCATTCTACAACTCCACAACAGCTAAAGGACAAGCTTGGGGACCAAAAGGACCTATTGTGTGTTGGATTTTGGCTAAAACTCTATCACTTGACCAGTACAAAACAAGCCAGTTTAATTCCCTAGGATCAATATCAGTTCAGAGCTAGGATATAGTAAGTCTTGAAAGGTCATGTTATTTCCTTGCCTTTCATGTTAATCTGGGCAAAGGGCATGCATTTTTTTAGGAGAGAGAAAGATTAATAGAAAAACTTTTCAGCAGTGTTTCAAGATCCTTCCTAAAGGGGACCTGGCTCTCTTTTATTCAAAGGATCTGAGGCTATGTCTCTTTTAAGTGAAGAAAATGGTTGAGGGGTCACGATCCTCTGTTGCTATGATTCAAGGTAATTTTTTTCCAATTGCTCAAGTACTACTTGTTTATTCAAGATGACCATGAGTTTAGTAGAATTCCTAACTCATTAATTTCTGGATACACCATGTTTAATTAGTCAGCACCACAGGTCTACACATCAGACTCTGAAGATCATTTCTTTGTTTCTGCACACCATAATAGTAAATGCATTCACTTTTCTTGTAGTGATTCAATGCAGCCAATTGATCCTCACAACTCATAGATCAAATTAGACCTGTTGTATTTCAGTTATTCAATTAACGAACTGTAGCTCCCTTGTTAAAGTCTAGTGGATAATGAAAATAAAATCCAGAACTCTTCAGGTATGTTGTTCCTGCTCCTCTCACAAATCCATTTTCTATAGTATTCATGGACATTCCCATAGTGGAAGAATAGGTTTTGCATGAAAGATCTATTTCAGCACTGCACTTATCCTGATAGTCTTTTCATCAGTATTAATCAAAGACTATCACACATTTCCAGCTCTTCCTCAGGAGACCTAACTTTTGACCTATATTTAGCCAACAAACTGAATAAATTGTTAGCACATTTTTAAATTGTGTGAGCTGAAACATTCAGTCCAGAATCATATTGACAAATTTACTCTGACTTAATTTTATGCTCTGCCTACCATACCCTTAAATTCTCACATGCCCTTAAATTTTATTCTCTACATATTCCCTATGCCAGTATCATGATCATGACTTGTCAGAAACACAGATACACATATTCATGTCTTTTCACATTGTCAGAATTTGTGAATAACAGTTGATTCATAAAGTACAGCAATATTATTGGTAATATTTTAAGTGCTCTAGGTTTTTGTAATTACAAGTTAAGGCAAATTTATAACATTTAATATTAACTCTTAGACTACATATTGCATTACATAGTATATTTATCAAGCAATCAATTTATCAGTCTATTTGTTATCTATCTAATATGTGTGTGTGTGTGTATATATATATATATATATATATATATATATATATATATATATATATATAGACTAGAAGGAATTTGAAAAAGGCCATAGCAGAATTCCAGAAATTTCTAAGAATCCTGTGTTGATTACATGCCTATTGATCAAAACAAGAAAATATATATCTTTCAGGTTAAGGGTTCTGTTTGTAGTTAAAACAGTTAAGAATAAGTTCCTGTTTGACCTTTGTTTGTTTGACTCATCTTCCTGTGATATCCTTAATCATATATGGCTGAGAGGTATGTCAGCAGGAAATATGTCAGGATGTACAGTTCCCCCTGATTGGTGGGAGGTGGGAGGGACATAGGTAGAAAACACATGAGGATGCATGCTTGCCCCTGATTGGACCTGATGGGAAAGTGGTGAATTATGAGTTTTGCTTTTTTAAGCCCCTGCAGATGTGACTCATGGCTCATGGCCTTTTTTTTTTTTTTTTGTAACTCAGAGATGGACCTGGCCAGAGCCCTTCTACCTGGCCAGTATTTAATTAAAGCTTGCTTCTAACTTGGCTTTAGATTATGGCAGTGGTCTTATTCTTGACCACAACCCCTAAGATTAATAGCATCTTAAAAATGAAAGTGCTTAACTAGGTATATGGTTTCAGAAGGCTGGAGGCCATGACAGTGGAGTGAAGGAACAACTGGGACCTCACATCTGAATCCACAACCACAAGGCAAAGAGAGAAAAGACAGGGAATTGTGTCAGTTTTTTGAAACCTCAAAATCCTTCTCCAGTCACAAACATCCTCCAACAAGGCCACACCTTATAAGTCTTTACTAGTGACTCCATTCCGCATATTAGCCCAGAAGTTCTGGATACCCAAGACACAATTCACATATTAAATGATTCCCAAGAAGAAGGAAGGAGAGGGCTCTGGTCCTGGAAAGGCTTGATGCAGCAATGTAGGGGATTACCAGGACAGAGAAGTGGGAGGGGGTTGATTGGGGAATGAGCAGAGGGAAAAGGGGTTATGGGACTTATGCAGAGGGAGGAACCGGGAAAAGAGAAATCATTTGGAATGCAAACAAAGAATATAGAAAAAAATAAGTCTTCACCAACAGTTCTTACAACTAGGGACTAAGTGTTCAAACAAATATATCTTCAGGATCTATTCTCATTCAAACCACCACATTCCATTCCCTGGCCTTTATAGGATATAGCTATTTTATAACCAACCTGAAAAGTCCCCATAATCTTTCACTAATAAAACAGTTCAAAAGTCCCAAGTCTTATGGGACTCAAGGCAATCTCTTAGTTGTAACCACTGGAAAATCAATAAGAAAATTACACACTTCTGACATACAATGGCATATGATAATACATTATTATTTCAAAAGGGAGGACTGTGGGCATAGGGAGGAAAATATTTACTAAAGCAAGAACACTCCACATCATTTAACTTTATGTGTGATATCAGAAGGCTATGCAGTCCTTCCCATCTCCCACTCTTTTAAGCTTTGCCATCTGCAACATGCTTTCTATTTCTTAGGCTGGTTCTACTATATATATATGCAGCTTTTCCTGGCAGATATCCCGTGGCTCTGGCATCTCCAGCATCTCTGTTCTCTATTTCAATCCAGGCTTGACTTTTACAGCTTTACTCAGTGTCCTATGTGCATCTCAGGGTAGGGACTCTCTTATCCTGGCACATGCCTGTCCCCAGAAGTTCTCCTTAACCATGGAAGAAATGTTCATAACACATTTACACATGTATCCGTCATGACTCTAAAGCCATAACTATGTAGAAAATACTGCTACATTTAAACTGCCCACTTGGGATGGAGGCTGGTCATCTTGAATCACAGAAACTTTCCTTTGTTATTGCTTTATAGGAACACAAAATTCCTTAGACCTTTCATTTCCACAGAATAGAAGTTTAGCTGGGTGAGGTCTTGCTCTGAAGCTACCACCCTCTTTGTTCCACTTTAGATCAAGGCTTTCTTTAATATTCTCATAGTTTGCTCTGTAGGTCTTTAACTTGGAGCTTAGTGAGACTTTGAGTCTCATTATAAATCTGGAGACAAAAACGATTGGTTCCTCATAAGCATCAGCATTGTCTTGTGTGGTACCTCTTTTATGAAATGTCATGTCTTTTACCACAGATGATTTAGGATTAGTTTCTTCAGGAGAGGGTTGAAAGAACACCATATCAGGGAACAGGGCTGGTGTTGCACCTGCCACAAAAACTAATACTACTGGATGGTTCTTTAATGTGCTTTTAGTCTCAATAATAAAAGAATTTACAAATAATTATAAAGACTTAGTGACTATTACGTTTCAAACTGTTTAGCACATTAAAGTGGACCTGGCCTCCAGGTTCGCCTAGCACCCCTTGATCCCTACCTATGACAGGATATGGCTGGCATACCTTACTCCCAACTCTAAATTTTTCAACCCAGGGGCTGGGCTACTCTTTCCCTAGATACTCTTTCCTATATAATCCAGGCATTTTGGTTACCCATCTCTCTTCTCTTTTGCTCCTTTTATACCTTTGACCTCTTGGCTGCTGTATCTGGGTCCCCTCTCTTCCTTTCCCTTCCTTTCTCCCCACATGGCTCAGGGTCATGGCCATTCTGGACTCTCCAAAATGTGTAGCCTGTAGCTATGTTCTCCCACATATCTATAATAAACTTTCTTCATCATACCTAGGAGCAGTCATGTTAAATTTTTCCTTTCTTTTTTCTTCTTGTCATTCAATGACCAACTTATTAGAGTTTGATTAAAAAAAAAACAATAGGGTAGGCAAACTGTAAATCTCATCAGCTGCTGGGAGGAGAAAAATAGAAAAGAGGAAGAGAGGAAAACTGTTTATAAGTTAAGGCACAAGAAAGCAGGCAGGCTCAGTAATAGAGGTTTCCAAATGCTTGGTGGAGCAGGAAGTCTTCAAAGGGTGAGTAGGCCAAACAATACCAGAGCAAACTAGCTTAGGATTTTGGCCAATATCAAAAGAAGAGATAGAAATGGGGAAGGAACAAAGTATGTCTTTAAAAACTAGAACTCATAAATGTGTACAAACTTTGTAGTGAAAATCCATAAACAGCTGCATGGAGAGAGGGGTTCTTGGGTAATCTAAGGAAATTATCCCATTAAGGGTATGATTATTCCTCCAATTTCCCTCTGGTTTGTCAGTGTTTCCGGAAACAGTAGTTTCCTGGTAAGGTGATTGATAGTCCCAGTGGGATTCTCTTAAGAGGCAATAGCACATGATGTTTTGGGTAGTTTAGAATGTCATGTCTCTACCCAAGATTAAAGGTAGAATTCAAATTTCTTTCTTTTGACTGGAAGAAGGTTTTTCTTTCCTCTGCTTCTCTGCTTCAGTGAAGTTCTGATACCTCCACTCTCCTTTTTCTCATATAGTATTTTAAATCTTAGGGCTGGAGAGACGGCTTAGTGGTTAAGAGCACTGACTGCTCTTCTGACGGTCCTGAGTTCAAATTCCAGCAACCACACGGTGGATCACAGCCACCCATAAGGAGATCTGATGCCCTCTTCTGGAGTGTCTGAAGACAGCTACAGTGTACTTACATATAATAAAAAAAAAATAAATCTTTGGGCCACAACAAACGGGGCCAGGGAGAAAAGAAAAAGTGGCTGAAGACAGCTACAGTGTACTAATATACACTGTATATTAATAATATACATATACAATATAATGTATAATAATACAATGTATTTAATAAATAAATAAATCTTTGGGCCAGAGAAAGTAGGTCCAGGGAGGGAAGAATAAGTGTCTGAGGACAGCTACACTGTACTGACATATAATATATAAATAAATAAATCTTTAAAAAATGACTTTAAAAACAAAGAAAGAAGAGGAAATTATTAACGTTCCTTTTCTAAATTTGATGTTTTACTAGATATATTTGAGTTGGACTCCAAATGCATCATAAGGGAGAGTCCCTCTCAAATGGCCTCCAAGTCTGCCACATATTTGTATCTACCAATAGTGAAGGGTGCCTCCTCAGAGAGAACACGTCCCTGGGAACCTTAAGAGTTCACAGTTCTCAGTCTTGTGAGGCTCTTTTCACATACCTATGGATCAAATTCCAGAGTTCCACTCCTCTCCACTCAGTGTTCCCCCTTTATCTGCAGACACACTTCATACCTGGAACCTAAGCTTATGTTATATACACGATGACAGCTTGTACTGGTTTCTGCAACTTCAGTCTTATGGCTGTAGGAGAAAATAATATCTCCCAGAACACACTTAGACTTTAGAGTGATTATACACATGTGGAGTTGGAAACCTGCATCTCAGAGACATCCATTTTCTTCATTATTTTATCCAGAAACACTGGAAGCAGTTGGCCAGCACTGTTATATTCTTCAGTTTTATGGAAATGCTCACAAACATTATATGCAATAAGTACTTTCCATGATAACTGAAGAGTCCTCAGCAGTGGTAGATTTAGTTAAGTTAGCCCAGCTCTACACATAACCAAGCTCATTAAAGCAATTCATTCAGTTTATCAAATCTTCACTTGTCCTGAAATGCTGGAATGACTCTTGATATCAAAATCTGTATTAGTTATTGTTAGCATTTCTTCTAGGCTTTGACCAGCAGTTATGTGTTAACAGCCAGGTACAAGGCTGGCTTGCTTTAAAAGGGCCATACTCTCTTCCTCTTTCTGGCCTTTCTTTCTCTGGACTTTCTCTCTCTCTCCCTCTCTGTTATTTCCCTTCTCCCCCTCTCTGTCTCGCCACATGTTCCCAGACTGCCTCTTCTCTTCTTTCTCTCCCCCTCTCTCTTTGTCCTTCTCAGTCTCTCTCTTTCTCTGCCTCTACTCCCTTCTCAATCCCCCATTCATGCCCCAAATTAAACTTCATTTTATACTATACCTGTTATATGGCTGGTACTTCAAGGGGATGGCATGGCGTGGACTTACTAAGGTACCCCCTCCTGCCACACCATACCTTGTTTTATAAAACATGCTAGTTATGCCTCTATAGAGCATTTTGTTTGTGTCTTAAAGGGTTTACTTAGATTGGTTTATATGATAGGGACTGGGCAGTCCAACAGAGGCTATCTGTATCCAAGGAGCTTTTCAGTCCACAAAGCTGCTTCATCCCAACCTATGCTTTTTTTCTTTTTTTCTTTTTTCTTTCTTTTTCTTTTCTTTACCTTTTTTTTTTTTTAATCAAAGGTGACTAGCCCATCAAGGGCCATCATTACACAGTCCTCCCCATGCCTGTGAAGCTTTTATGTAAATCTTTTTTATTTTATTTTACTTCCTTTGTTTCTTTTTGAGACAGGGTTTCTCTGTATAGCTCATGTAAATCTTTTAATTTTCCTGATGATCTAAAACTTTTGTTTATGCAAAGGCCATATTCATCTTGGAACTTGTTGATCGAGAGAGGCTCATTTCTTTCCTGCTGTTCCAAGTTAGCCAATCAGGAATAGAATGTGAGCTGGAGCCTCTGCTAGTGAGTGACAGCCAAGTTTCCCCTTGCATTAAAGATAAGAGACAGAGACCATTTTGGCCAAATGTGCTACTGTTTACTAGACTAGTTTCGGTTCTAAAATACCTTTTAAAGTTTTTATTTATTTATTTATTTATTTATTTATTTATTTATTTATTTATTTCCTTGTCTAGTTGCTTTTGCTTTCTTCTGCTGACCAAGAATATGCTTTTCTAACAGATACAGATTAGAAGACGAAGAAGCTTCAGGTTGATGTTAACCTGAAGTTAACACAATATTGTGATGTTAACCACAATAGTGACTTGAAACACTGGATCTAGAAGTAAAGGGCACAACTTGTTTCTCTTTTTCTTTTATCTTAGCCTTCTGATGGAAGGTGTAATACACTTCTTGGATAAATGTTTTTCCATTCATCAATCTCCTCTGGAAATGTCCTCTTAGAATGCCAGAGTTGTTTCCTAGGGGAAACCAAATCCTGGTGTGACATTCAAAATTAAGTCCTTCTCTCCTTCTCCATTGCGTCTTCTCTCTTTCTCTCTCTCTTTCATTCTTGAGATAGGTTATTACTTTGTAGTCTAAGGTGGACTTGAACTCTATTTTTTGTTAAAGATTAATTAAAATTATTTTTATTTTTAGATATATGTGTGTGCACATACATATCTATATGCACAGTGCTCTTAGGAAGTGGTCAGGTGTTCTGCTCTGTAACTCTCTTCTCGGTTCCCTTAAGATAGGATCTCTCACTTGACCTTAAAGCTATGCTGTCAGCCAGCAAGCTGCAGTAATCTTTCCATCTCCACACCTCTGAGACAGGAGTTACATAGGTGACTGTGAACACATGGCCTTTAAAACATGAGTTCAGCATATTTGAGCTCACATCTTCATTATTGTATTGCACATATCCTTCCCCACAGATTCATTTCCCTAGCCTGTGCCCATGAACTCTTGATCTTCCTGCTTTAGCTTCCCACAAATTAGGATTCAAGGGTGTGTGAGATCATGCTTGAATTAAGGAAGTCTCTTAATTCTATTGCAAGAGTTCCCAAATATAATCTGATTTCACTACTCACACTAAGTGGCCGGATATTATTGTCTCTAATAGAAATTGCTGTTAACATACATGAAAGCCTATTTGCAAAACAAGTCCATAAGATCCTGTGCACAAGTGCTGTGTGACTGCTGATCAAAGGGGGGGGGGGAAGGCAAGTAACAAACAGTATAACTGCACACAGCTCTAGAAATAAAATCCTTTCACAGGATTTCTTACTCAACAAAGTAATTAAATAGAACTATAAAAGTCCTCTCTTGATTAACCCAGTTATGTAATGAAACATAACCTAGCATATGTGACCTTAAATAAAGTTTCTTTCTTTTGTAATCCTTCTGGCTAAAACATGGAAGAACAAACACATTTATGAAAGGACTCATTTCTGGTCCTTTCCTTCTGCTATTGTTAATGAATATACTAGTTAAAGACCACATGGTTTCAAAAGAAAATCAAATCTACAGATTACATCTAGCTAACAACAGGTTCATCTTCCTGGTAGTGCTGATAGGTGAAAACAGACATGGGAATAATGACTTAATTGTCATGATTTTATACTTTGTCCATAGGGAAGCATTGAGAAGTCTACATATAGAAAATGTAAGTATGTATATTTATGATGATTTAAGACTTTCTTTAGAAAAAGAAGATTTATTTGTATTTGAACTGATGCATAGGAGTTTGAGTATGAGCATCTCTCTTTGTAGGGGGAGAAACGGGTGTTTACAGAGACCAGAAGAGGGAATCCCATCCTATGGAGCAGGTGACTGTGGGCCTTTCAGTGTTTTGTAAGGCCAGTATGTGCTCTTACTCACAGAGCCTCCAGTTTCTCCTTTAAATTAAGGATTTTCTACACATAAAACAGAACAAGGGGTAGAGGTTGTGTCCTTCCAAAGCCAGCTAGCTCTATACAACCCAGACCCATTCTGTGTTGTTTAAGAAGAGGGCCCAGACAGGGTGTTGCTCAGCTGATCAAGTCTCTATTTATTAGGCTGTCTGTCCAACCCCCACCCCCCCAGCCACATTTCTCCATCACTAACATGGTGGGAAATGTCATTTTATTCTTTATTTAAAAATTCAATATTCAATCAACTAACAAACTCTTTGTATATTCTAACTTTGTCACCCTTAAAGAGATTCCAGGAAATTCTTAGACAGGTAGTTGCTGATGTTTCTGTTGCCATGTAGAGGAAAGCTCAGCTGTGGGGGTAGGGCATACTGAAACAGAGAACAGATACGCAAAAGGGTCTTGGGTCACTGTATTTTCTTGCTATAGTGCTTTTAGTCATCCCAGTTTCTAGCTAGCTAGTCCCATAATGTCTCTGTACAGCAAAGGAAAGAAAAACCCTCTTGTAAAAATAACTCCTTTGATTTCTTCCAGCCTTGGGCTGTTTAGTCAGGGGCAGTCACCAGGAGTGAGTCATCTCCATGGAGTGAGGAAAAGACCACCCGTGGTCTTCCCAGCTGCATTGCCTGTGGAGCAAAAAAGTTCAGAAGCTAAGGGTTGACAAAGACAGAATAAAACACAAATGAAAGAAAGACGATGCCTTTGAAAATCCTCACTCTTTCTTTTCAACTATCTCCTGCAGCAATTCCTTTCATCACTGTAAAATCCCAACAATGTGGATATCAAGAAGTATTTTTTTTCTGCTTTGATACCAGACTAGAGCTTAAGGCTAAATTTGGGGTAAGCCACTAATCATCATTAGTGAAAATAGTTGTAATTGAGAATTACCACCTCATGTCAGATTTGTACTGCATTTTTATGATATTCTTTGAGAAAAGAGACAATAGCCATTCTAGTACTTTATTATTTAGGATCATTACATTTCACAAATTCCACATATTTTCAAATAAAAGAAGAATTTTAAAGGGGAATATTAGGATATTTTAACTAACATTAAGGTTGAAAGTCGATCCATGAGAAATTAAAATAACCAGAAATTTATCTATTTAAGCATCCACACTACAACTGAATTACCCTTACCAGTCCCAGTCAGAAATTTAATAATGAAATGAAATAAAAGCAGAACCAGGCTACGTTCCTTGCCCAGGGACTCTGCTGAACCTTGGTGTTTACCTTATCTCCTTCCCATGTACCCTCTCAGTGTTCCCTTCTAACACATCTGCATTCTTTTGTGTCAGTTGCCTGAAACACTTCCAATGTGGGAGCACAGTAACCACACCATGCTGGGATTTAGGCACCTTCAGGTATGTGAGTCACACTACCCTCCTCAACCGAATCCAAGAACACATAAAAATGATCATCCACCATGATCAAGTAGGCTTTATCCCAGGGATGCAGGGTTGGTTCAATATACAGAAATCCATCTATGCAATCCTCTACATAAACAAACTCAAAGAAAAAAACCACATGGTCATTTCATTGGATGCTGAAAAAGCATTTGACAAAATTCAGCATCCTTTCATACTTAAAGTCTTGGAAAGAACAGGAATTCAAGGCCCATACCTAAACATAGTAAAAGCAATATACAGCAAACCAGTAGCCAACATCAAACAAATGGAGAAAAACTTGAAGCAATCCCACTAAAATCAGGGACTAGACAGGGCTGCCCCTTCCTCCTTATCTTTTCAATGTTGTACTTGAGGTACTAGCTCGGGCAATTAAACAACATAAGGAGGTCAAAGGGATACAAATTGGAAAGGAAGAAGTCAAACTATCATTATTTGCAGATGATATGATAGTGACCCAAAAAATTCCACTAGAGAACTCCTACAGCTGATAAACAACTTCAGCAAAGTGGCAGGTTATAAAATGAAGTCAAACAAATAAGTAGCCTTCCTATACTAAAAGGATAAGCAGGCTGAGAAAGAAATTAGGGAAATGACAATAGCCACAAACAGTATAAAGTATCTTGGGGTGACTCTTACCAAACATGTGAAAGATCTGTATGACAAGAACTTCAAGACTCTGAAGAAGGAAATGGAAGAAGACCTCAAAAAAATGGAAAAACCTCCCATGCTCATGGATCAGCAGGATTAATAGAGTTAAAATGGCCATTTTGCCAAAAGCAATATACAGATTCAACGCAATACCCATCAAAATCCCAACTCAATTCTTCATATAGTTAGAAAGAGCAATTCTCAAATTCATCTGGAATAACAAAAAACCCAGGATAGCTAAAACTATTCTCAACAACAAAAGCTATTCTGGGGGAATCAGTATCCCTGACCTCAAGCAATACTACAGAGCAATAGTATTAAAAACTGCATGGTATTGGTACAGTGACAGGCAGGCAGATCAATGGAACAGGATTGAAGATCCAGAAATGAACCCACACCCCTATGGCCACTTGATCCTCGACAAAGGGGCTGAAAACATCCAATGGTTAAAAACATAGCCTTTTCAACAAATGGTGCTGGTTCAACTGGAGGTCAGCATGCAGAAGAATGCAAATTGATCCATCCTTGTCTCCTTGTACTAAGCTCAACTCCAAATGGATCAAGGACCTCCACATAAAGCCAGACATTCTGAAGCTAATAGAAAAGAAACTGGGGAAGACCCTTGAAGACATCAGTAAAGGGGAAAGTTTCTGAACAGATCACCAATAGCGTAGGCTCTAAGATCAAGAATTGACAAATAGAACCTCATAAAATTTCAAAGTTTCTAGCCCTCCATTAGAATCTCTAGATTCTCACTGTCAGCCCTGTAGTAACCTCTTCTCACTCCATTCACTGGAAGCTCACCCTCTTCATGCAGCTTCAGGTTTCCCCTAACCCTTGCATTCTTGTCTTTCTATACATATTCTGTCTGCCTTCAACACAGCAGGTCCTTCACCACAAAATCCCCAAGTCCCTGTGGATCCAGCCATTTGATGTGGATAAATGTCTCTCAGTACTTTCTGAAAGTTCCTTTCAGTCTTTTCTCCCAACCTCTGTAAAAGTACTCTCTACAAGGGAATCATTACTCATGACACTTTTCTAACATCTAGAGGGGCAACAAAATACAAAGAATAGAATACACAACTATATAAACATGACCAAATACCAACACCTAGAATCATCATAATCACTGTAACTCCAGATACGTGGATATCAGGGCAATACCACAATCATTAACAGTGAAGACAATATGTTTTCACCAGAACCTAGTAATCCTACTATAGTAGGTTTTGAAAAATATAATATACTTGAAGTAAAAGACAAGGACTTCAAAATATCAATTATGATTATGTTCAAGGACCTTAATGATATAAATAAATCCCTTTATGTAGTTTGTAAGAACACAAACACACAATGTAAATAATTAGTGAAAACTGTTCAAAACATGAAAGTAGAAATGGAATCACTTAAGAAAATTCAAACTGAGGTAAAACTGGAAATAAAAATTTAAAAGGTTCAGCAAAAACCTGACCAATAGAGATATAAAAGAGAGACTCATACACACTGAAGTCAAAGTAGAAGAAGTGGACACATAAATCAAAGAAATACTTAATCTAAAAAATTCTAGGCCCAAAACATACAAGAAACTTGAGACATTATGAGAAGGCCAAATATATAAATAACAACAATGGAGGAAATGGAAAAAAAAACATTGTTAATGTCACAGAAAATATTTTCAACAATATCATAGAGGACAATTTCCTTAACCTAAAGAAGTGCTTGCTTATCAAGAAGCATATGGAACACCAAATAGACAGGACCAGAAAAGAAACTCTCCATGATACATAAGAAACAAAACACTAAATGTACAGACTAAAGAAGAGGTATTAAAGGCTGTAAGGGGAAAGGATGAAATAGTATATAATAAAAGACTCATTAAAAATGATACCCAACTTCTCATAGGAGATTCTGAAATCCAGAGATCACAGATGCCAGTCCAGGCTTTCATACTCATGAAATCCATCAATCACAATGAATGGAGAAAAAAAATCCACAATAAAGCCAAAGTTAAGCTATCTATCTCCAATCTAGCTCTACAGAAGGCATTAGGAGAAAATAACTCTGGCTAAATGGGTTAACTACACTCAAGATGACACAAATAAAAAAAAATCATTCTAGATCAGCAATTCAAAAGACAGGGAATACCCCCCTTCAACGACAAAATAACAGGAATTAATAAACTTTGCTCAATGATAACAATTGATACTAATGCCCTTAATTACTCAATAAAAATGCAGACTTATAAACTTGAATAAAAAAGGATCATCTTTTTGTTTTTCTGCTGCATCCCACAAAAACATATCACCATCCAGAATATATATCACCTAAAAGTAAAAGGATGGGAAAAGTTATTCTAAGAAAACGGTTCAAAAAATCAAGCAAGTATAGCAATTACAGTATCTGACAAAATAGACTTCAAGGCAAACTAATCAGCAGAGATAGGAAAGAATACTACATAGTCTCTAAAGGAAATCTACAACAAAAGGATATTGAAATTCTAAACATTTATACACCAAAAATAAGCATTCTCAAGTTTCTAAAGCAAACTAGTAGGTAAAATCACTCATTGATCCTAACATAACTAGAGTTAGTGACTTTCATAACCACCTCTTACCAGTAGAATGGTCATTCAGATAAAAACCAAACAGAGAAATGCTGCAGTTAAATAACATCATAAGTCAAATGAACTCAGTAGGTATTACTAGAAGATTTCATCCAACAGAACACACTATCTTCTTAGCAGATCACGAAACTTTCTCTAAAAATGGCCAGTTTCAGACACAAGTTTTAGCAAGTATAGGAACACTGAAATAACTCATGCATCTTACTTGATCACTAGGATTAATGACAGATATCAACAACAGAATCAACAGACTCAAAACATATAAACTTATGCACACTGAACAACTCAATGCTGAATGAGAAAATGGTCTGACATCAATGGAAGGGGAGGCCCTTGGTGCTATGGAGGTTTGATGCTGCAGCATAATGGGATGCCAGAGCTGTGGGGCAGGAGTGGGTGGGTGGATGGAGGAGCATCCTAATAGAGGTAAAGGGGAGGGCTTGGGGGGGGGAGAGCAGATGTGGGAGAGTGTGGTTTGTGGAGGGGTAACCAGGAAGGAGGCTATCATTTGAGATGTAAATGAATGAAATGATTAATTTTAAAAAATGAGTTAAAGAACTAAACTGACTGCTCTCAAAAGATGTAAAAAAAATGACAGAGAAACACTTATAAAGAAATATTTTCTATCTTTAACCATTAGGAAAATTGAAATAAGCACTACTGTAAGATTTCATTTTATACCAGTCACAATGGCCAAAATCAATAAAATAAGTGACAGTTCATGCTAGTGAAAATGTGAGGAAAGGGCAACATGTCTACATTGCTGGTAGAAATGCAAATTTATACAGCCACTATGGAAAACTGAGTGGCAGTTCCTCACCGTGGTAGATGCGAATATATCTAGCTCATAATCTAGCTATAAGACTTGGGTATATACCCAAAGGACTCTGCACCCTACTACCTACTGAGAGGCTTGTTCATCCGTGTTTATTGTTGCTTTGTTTACAATAATAAGACGATGGAAACAGCCTAGATGCCCAGCAACTGATGAAGAGACAATGAAAATGTGGTACATTGGCACAATGGGGTGTTATCTAGCTGTTAAACAAGATGAAATTACAAGATTTGCAGGCAAATTGATAGAGTTTGAAAAATTATCCTGAGGAACCCATACCTCAAAAGGTAAATATTACATGTTTTCTTTTATATATGGATGCTAGCTTTTAATCCTTCAATAGGCGTTCTGTGATCAGAATGGTCACAGAGAGTGCTTATAGAGTCAGGGACAATGAAGGTGAAGAGAATCTCCTAAGGAAGAAGAAATACAATATATAGTAATGGGGAGAAAGGGGAGAGAGTGGATCAGGAGAACTGTGAGGGTAATGGAAGAGAGGGGTAAGAGAGGGAATACAGGGAGCAACAACTTACATTAAGGTAACGTGCTTAATGTAACCAAGGTGCATAAGTTATAAAAATACATAATCAATTAACTGTTATGCCTTAATTAACTACATACGGCTGACTTGTTCCTTTGTCTCCTAATCACTCTGACCTCTGGCCCTAATATGTAGGAGAATAAATTAAAGACCTTGAAGCAAGGTGTCCTGGACACAGCCCAGTCTCTAATGAGTACTCCCTTGCTTAACCCAGAGTCAAAATACAATCACATTGTAGCTTCCCCCAGTCCCCCCTCACTTTGTGTTCCCATCCATTAATAATGTACAATCTCCATTTGGGGATGCTGTTCAGATCCTGAACTGGCTGTCTTCCTGAGTGCACAGAAAATAAAGCTTCCAATTTAAAGTTTCTTAATTTGAAGTGAGTTTTCTCATCTTCCACCCCAAACACAGCATACCCATTAACCTACATGCTGATTAAGTTTTTGTCAATTTGACACAAGATAAGCTCATCTGGGAAGAGACATCTCCAAATGAGAAAATTTCTCCTTCAGATTGGCCTGTAGGAAAGTCTATAGGGGCATTTTCTTGATTAATGATTGATTGGGGAAGAATCAGTCCATCGTAGATGCTGCTACCTTTAGGCAAGTGGTCCTGGGTTGTATGAGAAAGCAGGATAAGCAAGCCACAGAGACCACACTATAAAGCACCATTCTTCTGTGGCCTCTGCTTCAGTTCCTGCCTCAACTCTAGGTTCAGGCTTTGAAAAATCTGCCCTCACTTTCCTTGGAGTGTAAGTTGAAAGAAACCCTTTCCTCCCCCAAGTTGATTTTGGTAATGGTATTCATTTTTTTATTCGATATATTCTTTATTTACATTTCAAATGATTTCCCCTTTCCTGGATGCCCCCTCACCAAAAGTCCCATAAGCCTTCTTTCCTCCCCTGTTCCCCAATCCACCCCTTCCTGCTCCCCTGTCCTGGTATTCCCCTACACTACTGCACTGAGCCTTTCCAGGACCAGGGGCCTCTCCTTCCTTCATCTTGGGCTTTACTGGATATGTGAATTGTGTCTTGGGTATTCCAAGTTTCTAGGGTAATATCCACTTATCAGTGAATGCACACCATGAGTGTTCTTTTGTGATTGGGTTACCTCACTTAGGATGATATTCTCCAGTTCAATCCATTTGTCTAAGGATTTCATGAATTCATTGTTTTTAATGGCTGAAGAGTACTCCATTGTATATATATACCACATTTTCTGTATCCATTCCTCCATTGATGGACATCTAGGTTCTTTCCATCTTGTGGCTATTATAAATAGGGCTACTGTGAACATAGTGGAACATGTATCCTTATTACATGCTGGGGAATCCTCTGGATATATGCCCATGAGTGGTATAGCAGGGTCCTCTGGTAGTTTCATGCCCAGTTTTCTGAAGACCCACCAGATGGATTTCCAGAGTGGTTGTACCAGCTTGCAACCCCACCAGCAGTGGAGGATGGTTCCTCTTTCTCCACATCCTTGCCAGCACCTGTTTTCTCCTGCGTTTTTGATATTAGCCATTTTGACTGGTATGAGGTGAAATGTCATGGTTGTTTTGATTTGCATTTCCCTGATGACTAAGGATATTGAACATTTCTTTAGGTGCTTCTCTACCATTCAATATTCCTCAGGGAAAAATTCTTTGTTTAGCTTTGTGCCCCATTTTTTTAATGGGGTTATTTGACTCTCTGGAGTCTACCTTCTTGAGTTCTTTGTATATCTTAGATATAAGCCCTCTGTTTGATGTAGTGTTGGTAAAGATCTTTTCCCAATTTGTTGGTTGCCTTTTTGTTCTTTTGACAATGTCCTTTGCTTTACAGAAACTCAGTAATTTTAGGAGGTCCCATTTGCCAATTCTTTATCTTAGAGCATAAGCTATTTGTGTTTTGTCCAGGAAATTTTCCCCTGTGCCCATGTCCTCAAGGGTCTTCCCCAGTTTCTTTTTCTATTATTTTCAGTGTATCTGGTTTTATGTGGAGGTCCTTGATCCACTTGGAGTTGAGCTTAGTACAAGGAGATAAGAATGGATCAATTCGCATTATTCCTCATGCTGACCTCCAGTTGAGCCAGCACCATTTGTTGAAAAGGCTATCTTTTTTTCCACTGGATGTTTTCAACTTCTTTGTCAAAGATCAAGTGACCATAGGTATGTGGGTTCATTTCCCGGTCTTCAATTCTATTCCATTGATCTACTTGCCTGTCACTGTACCAATACTATGCTACAATTCCTCTGTAGTACTGCTTGAGATCAGGGATAGTGAGTACCCTAGAAGTTCTTTTACTGCTGAGGATAGTTTTAGCTATCTTGGGTTTTTTGTTATTCCTGATGAATTTGAGAATTGCTCTTTTTACCTCTATGAAGAACTGAGTTGGGATTTTGATGGGGATTGCATTGAATCTGTATATTGCATTTGGCAAGTTGGCCATTTTTACTATATTAATCCTGCCAATCCAAGAGCATGGAAGATTTTTCCATCTTCTAAGGTCTTCTTCGATTTCTTTCTTCAAAGACTTGAAGTTGCTGTCATACAGATTTTTCACTTATTTGGTTAGAGTCATCCCAAGATACTTTATATTGTTTGTGGCTATTGTGAAGTGTGTTATTTCACTAATCTCTTTCTCAGCCAATTTATTCTTTGAATATAGGAAGGATACTGATTTGCTTGAGTTAATTTTATATCTGGCCACTTTGCTGAGGTTGTTTATCAGCTGAAGGAGTTCTCTGGTGGAATTTTTTGGGTCACTTAAGTATACTATCATATAATCTGCAGATAGTGATAATTTGACTTCTTCCTTTCCAATTTGTATCCCTTTGACCTCCTTTTGTTGTCTAATTGCTCTAGCTAGAACTTCAAGTACTATATTGAATAAATGTGGAGAGAGAGGGCAGCCTTTTGTAGTCCCCGATTTTAGTGAGATTGCTTCAAGTTTCTCTCCATTTAGTTTGATGTTGGCTACTGGTTTGCTGTACATTGCATTTATTATGTTTAGGTATGGGCATTGAATTCCTGTTCTTTCCAAGACCTTTAACATGAAAGGATGCTGAATTTTATCAAATTCTTTTTCAGCATCTAATGAAATGGCCATATGGTTTTTTTCTTTGAGTTTGTTTATGTAATGGATTACATTGATTGATTTCCATATATTGAACCATCCCTGCATCCCTGGGATGATGCCTACTTGGTTATGGTGAACGATTATTTGATGGGTTCTTGGATTTGGTTGGCAAGAATTTTATTGACTATATTTGCATTGATATTCATAAGGGAAATTGGTCTAAGGTTCTCTTTTTTGTTGAATATTTGTGTGGTTTTGATATCTGCCAAATTGTGGCTTCATAGAACGAGTTGGGTAGTGTTCCTTCTGTTTCTATTTTGTGGAATAGTTTAAAGAGTATTGGTATTAGGTCTCCTTTGAAGGTTTGATGGTCCTGTACTTTTTTTGGTTGGGAGACTGTCAATGACCACTTCTATTTCTTTAGGGGTTATGGGATCTTTTAGATGGTATATCTGATCCTGATTAAATTTTGGTAGTTGGTATCTGTCTAGGAAATTGTCCATTTCCTCCAGATTTTCCAGTTTTGTTGACTATAGGCTTTTGTAGTAAGATATGATAATATTTTGAATTTCTTCAGTTTCTGTTGCTATTTCTTCCTTTTCATTTCTTATTTTGTTAATTTGGATACTGCCTCTGTGCTCTCTGGTTAGTCTGGCTAAAGGTTTATCTATCTTGTTGATTTTCTCAAAGACCCAGCTCCTGGTTTTGTTGATTCTCGGTATAGTTCTTTTTGTTTCAACTTAGTTGATTTCAGCCCTGAGTTTGATGATTTCCTGCGTTCTACTCTTCTTGGGTGTATTAGCTTCTTTCTGTTCTAAAGATTTCAGGTCTTCTGTTAAGCTGCTAGTGTATGCTCTCTCCAGCTTCTTTTTGGAGGGATTCAGAGCTTTGAGTTTTCCTCTTAGGACTGCTTTCATTGTGTCCCATAAATTTGGAAATGTTGTGCCTTCATTTTCATTAAATTCTAAAAAGATTTTGATTTCTTTCCTTATTTCTTCCTTGACCACGGTATCATTGAGTAGAACATTGCTCATCTTCCATGTGTATGTGGGCTTTATGTTGTTTTTATTACTATTGAAGACCACCCTTACTCTATAGTGATCTGATAGAACACATAGAATTAGTTTGATCTTCTTATATCTGTTGAGGTCTGTTTTGTGACCAATTAAATGGTAGATTTTGGAGAAGGTACCATGAGGTGTTGAGAAGAAGGTATATTCTTTTGATTTAGGATGAAATGGTCTATAGATATCTATTAAATCAATTTGGTCCAAAACTTCTGTTAGTTTCACTGTGTCTCTGTTTAGTTTGTGTTTCTCTGATCTGTCCATTGATGAGAGTGGGGTGTTGAAGTCACCCACAATTATTGTGTGGGGTGTGATGTGTGCTTTAAGCTTTAGTAAAGTTTCCTTTATGAATGAGGGTGCCCTTGTATTTGGGCATAGATGTTCAAAATTGAGAGTTCTTCCTGGTAGATTTTCCTTTGAGGAATATAACGTGTCCTTCTGTGTCTTTTTTGATGACTTTTAGTTAAAAGTCTATTTTATTACATATTAGAATGGCTACTCCAGTTTGTTTCCTGGAACCAGTTGCTTGGAAAACTGTTTCCCAGCCTTTTACTCTAAGGTAGTATTGTCTTTGTTAATGAGATGCGTTTCCTGTATGTAGCAAAATGTTGGGTCTTGCTTATGAATCCAGTCTTTGTGTATTTATTGGGGAATTGTGTCCATTGATGTTAAGAGATATTAAGGAATAGTGATTGTTGCTTCCTGCTATTTTTGATGTAATTTTTATGTTTGCGTAGTTACCTTCTTTTGGGTTTGTTGAAAGAAGATTAATTTCTTGCTTTTTCTAATGTGTAGTTTCCCTCCTTTTGTTGGTGTTTTCCATTTATTATTCTTTGAAGGGCTGGATTTGTGGAAAGATACTGTGTAAATTTGTTTTTGTCATGAAATACCTTAGTTTCTCCATTTATGGTAATTGAGAGATTTGCTGGATATAATAGTCTGTGTTGGCATATGTGTTCCCTTAGGGTCTGCATGATATCAGCCCAGGTTCTTTTGGCTTTCATAGTCTCTGGTGAGAAGTTAGGTGTAATTCTGATAGGCCTACCTTTATATGCTACTTGATCTTTTTCTCTTACTGCTTTTAATATCCTTTCTTTGTTTAGTACACTTGGTGTTTTAATTATTATGTGATGGGATGAATTTCTTTTCTGGTCAAATCTATTTGGAGTTCTGCGGGCTTCTTATATGTTCATGGGCATCTCTTTCTTTAGGTTAGGGAAGTTTTCTTCTATACTTTTGTTGAAGACATTTACTGGCCCTTAAGTTGGAAATCTTCACTCTCTTCTATGCCTATAATCCTTAGGTTTGGTCTTCTCATTTTGTCCTGGATTTCCTGGATGTTTTGGGTAAGGAGCATTTTTCATTTTCTTTGACTATTGTATCAATGCTTTCTATGGTATCTTCTGCATCTGAGATTCTCTCTTGTATCTCTTGTATTCTGTTGATGCTTGCTTCCATGACTCCTGACTTCTTTCCTAGGTTTTCTATGTCTTGAGTTGTTTCCCTTTGTAATTTCATTATTATTTTTACCTCTATTTTTAGATCCTGGATGGCTTTGTTCAATTCCTTCACCTGTTTTGTTGTGTTTTCCCTTAGTTCTTCAAGTATTTCTCCCTGTATTCTACTGTATTTCTTTAAGGGAGTTATTTATGTCCTTCTTGAAGACCTCCATCAACATAATTAACTGTGATTTTAAATCCAAATCTTGTTTTCCTTGTGTTTTGGGAAATCCAGGACTTTCTGTTATGCAAGAATTGGGTTTGGATGGTGCCATATTGCCTTGATAACTGTTAGCAAAGTTCCTATGTTTGCCTTTTGCCATCTGGTTATCTCTGGTGTTGGTTGGTTCTCCTGTCACTGGCTGGTGCTTGCCCTCCTGTGTGCCTGCAGGCCTTCTCAGCAATCCTGGGTGACCTGCTTTCCCCAAATTGCTGTGGTGCCGCTGAGTTCCTAGGTGCAGGCGGAGTCCTGGTGGGGTGTGTCCCAAGCGATCCTCTACTCTGGTGATCCCTGCCTACCAATCTGTTACACAGTCACAGGACCAAAGATTGTGGCTGAGACCCACTCTCTTGTACTTGTATTTGGGTATGTAGTTCTGTGGCCCCCATCAACTCTGAATGCAGGCTGTGAAAGCTGTCTCCTCTGTGCAGCTTTGTGTATAGCTGGCTTCCTGAGGCACTTGGAGCTGGCACTCTGTGTCAGGGGATGATCCCGATCTGGAGGTGGAAACAGGAAGGCTCCTGCCAGAGGCCTCTAGACAGGATCCTCTTATCTGTAGGGCCAGTCTCACCTGTACAGGCTGCCTCCGATAATGGTATTCATAACAGAAATAGGAAGCAAACCAGCATAAGCTCCTTCCTCAGCTCTCTTGATATTATTGACTTTTCTAATTTCTGTGGGAAAATCCCTGTGCTGTAATATGGCTTTATCTCCATGAATAACATGACTGCCATCTTGGTAAAGACTACCTTGGTCAACAGCCATGGTGAACATCTGAAAGAACAATATAGAGGTAGCTAGGTCTATGGTAATGGTGATGGAGCCATTGATACTTCTTGGTAGAGGAGGAGGAGGAGGATGAGGAGGAGAAGAGAGAGAGAGAGAGAGAGAGAGAGAGAGAGAGAGAGAGAGAGAGAGAGAGTTAGGTCATAGGATCCTCATCTGGGATTGTAGTCATTAATAGCTCCATCTCCTCTTCCCCAGACACAAGTGATTTTGCCAGTTCTAGAGTGGAAGGCTGAGAGGGGATTCCCTCATGCATCTTGGAGTCATCCATAATAGGGCAGGAATTTTTGCTGGTCTAGGGTCTATAAGTAAGCTGAATAAAAATTTCTGGTTAGTTAAATTGGACTTTTCTGTAATTCTTGGTTTGTTCTTTCATATGAATGCTATCATGTGTATATAAACATTTGTCCATGTCTCCCCAAAACAAATTAATGTGAGAAGCTGACAAAAAAATTTCAGAATTATTTTCTGGCTCACTGTTTGAGGAATAGTTGATGGCAGAAGTGTGAGGTGGCTCATCACACTGTGTCCTCAGCCAGGACACAGGGAGAAATGAATCCTGGTATTCAGTCACTTTCTCCGGTTTCTTCAGTTCTGGACCCTTGCTGATACAAGTTATTTTACCCTCCTCTAAGTTACTCTCTGTTGTGTTCAAGAGTGGTTTGACAGATTGCCTTTTGCCCCTCGCCCCAAGAAATTTCAACCTCAATTTTGCAAGGAGTTTTTGACTGAGGATCAATGATGGAGGATGATGTAGCTCTAGGTTGAACAAGAGAATGGTGCCTCCTGTTCAGTATTCTCCCCCAAACACAGACTAATTGATTGTTACTGAGAATAAAAAGAATGCCACTCTCTAAATTTACTGTGGTAGAGTGAGACTGTCTAAGCTCATGGCACACTCCCTAAATGTGAGTCTGCATAGCATTCATGTGCCTGCTGGATGCAGTGGTGAGAAGAGGGCATTGGATCTCCTGGAACTGGAATTACAGGGGATTGGGAGCTACCATGTGCATGTAGGGATCCAATTTATGTCCTCTGAAAGAGCAAGAAATGTTCTTAACCTCTGAGTCATGTATGCAGCTCCCATATTAAAATTTTACTTGACAAACCAGCCCCAAGAATTTATTTGACACATGATATCAAAGAAAGTGTGTATTGGCCTCACCCGGACTCCATATAGAAGTAACTAAACACCACAATGGTCATGGTCCCTGCCAATCTACCATCTGATGAGTGGTGTGTACATCAAAGAGTACTAGCCAGAGAAAAGTCAACTTTCCCTAGGGCTTCATCCTGGATTTGTCCTGGCTGTTGATGTAGCCTCCTCAGCTGCTATCTGCTCTTGCTGACCCATATGGACTGGTTTTTAATTCATCATGTTTTTCCCATGTCAGGACCTGGTTATGCCCTTTTGCCTCCACAACTGGACTCCGCCCTGAAGCGTTGCTCTCAGACCTACTTCCCTATTCTTCCCTGAGGCTCAGTTTCTGATCCTTATCTCATCAGTATGGATACTCTCATGTCCTCAGTTCCCTAGCTTTGGTTCTCAGGCCTCTTAGAAACTTCTTGTCTCTTGAACCCTTTGCAGTGATTTTGTAAAAACACTCCACCCCCACACCGACACACAGAGTTGCTGTGTGATGTATAATGTGTTATCTGAAGTTGATTCTTAATTAAAATTAGAAGAAAAACAAAACCAACAATCTTGGTTTTCCTCAGGCAGGATTGTCAAAGAAAGCAAAAAAAAGATGAGAAAGTTTTCCACTGAACTTGTTGCACTAGAGAACACATTGGTATTCTGGGAATTCAGGTATCTGAAAAGACACAAACGTGTCTGTGTTTCTGACATAGCACATGCATGACAACTCCAGCCTACAGATTGGTGCCATCCACATTCTCAGTGGGTCCTTCCTCCACAGCCAAGCCATTCTGGGAACAACTTCAAAGACACCCCAGAGACGTGTCTCCATAGCGATTATAAATTTTTTAAATTGACAATGAAATTCACCATCACACATCATGAATCACAAAGATCATTTTCAAGAAGACAGTTTCTTCCGTGATAGGAAGAACAGGTTGTGGTCAAACAAAACAGTGATTATCACTGACAAACATATATGAACATAAATACTCACACGTACATATACATGATGTGTAATATGTGATGAGATCAAGTTTGCTCTTAATTAAAATTGAAATTATAAAGAACAGCCTTAGTTTGCTTCCGACAAGATTATATATGAGAAAGCAGAAATCCACAAATTTTTGCTACTGAATTTGTTTAAATCTAAAGAACACTTTGGCAGTTTTAGAATTAAGACATCTCGGATGACACAAATGTGTCTATTTACTGTACTCTATATGTCAGGGTGATTTGTGTTATGATCAGTACTCGTTGCTTCTCTGCAAAGGAATGGAGAGACAGAGAAAGTGGTATACTGACGGCTTTTCTGTATTGTTTGCACAGGGTTCACTGCATCTTCCTTCTTCTTTCTTCTTTCCTCCTACTCCTTTCTCTTCCCTTCTTCCTTCTCCTTCTTCTCTGTCTACTCCTCCTCCCCTCCAGATAGATGTGAGCAGAGATGTCCACTTCCTCCCCTCCAAGTATCGCCTCTGCTGATTTGCCTGGACAGCTGTGCTGCTTTTGGCCTTTGTCCTCAGGGACAGGCCATTCCTATTCTGCCTTGCATGTTAGATGATGGTGTGTGGAGTGTTCAAAATCCTCTAGGCACAAGGAACTTGCTGGGCCTGGAAGAACACTGTTCATTCACTCAGCACAGTGGCATTGTGTTATGTAAGAGCTCTCAACTCTAGCTGTTTGGGCAGAAGCCCAGTTTTTGCTGTTAATGCATGGCTAAAAATTTGTGGCTTGTAGTTTGTGGAACCCAATGCTTAAGTATAGACTATGAGACTGGAAGTGAGAAGTGAAAATTACAAAATGGCTGGGTAGGAATAAAAATTACAGGACACAAAGGCCAGCCTTTTATATTTCTCCCACAGTTATCTTTATAATTATTTCATGGACAAAGTAAGACTAGTCTTGACAGAAAACCAAGAGCAATTAGTGACATTACATGTTCCTTGTTTGGTTTTATTTTCTGAAGTTCTATATATCCAAAGTTGGCCTGGAATTTTTGATCTTCCTGAATACAGAAAATTTTCCAAGGTTCTCCCTAGTTCATTTCTAGATTTCTCAGCTGTATTATTTTCAGTCAGCTTGTTCTGGCTTTGGTTGTATGGGTTGGACACTCAGCTTTCTCTATTTGTAATGCATATTTGAGGTTCTAAAGTTTTGCATTTCAAATTAAGTGACTGGTGGCAGCAGAGATACTTTCATTCATACATGACCACAATCAGGAAATGAGGCTATATTAAAACAAACCCCAACTTAGTCTGCTTATAAACTTCTTGTTTATACAAATGAGGGCATAGTCTGGCCTTGATTTAAAAATAGAGCAATTATGTATTTTAAATTCAGAAGTGCACACTAGATTTTCAAGTTATATTAAAGTACACCTTAGTGCTTATACAGCCGGTGCTTGTCTGTCTATTCTTGCTGCCTGTAACAGAACTCTACACTCTTCACTTGGTGTCAGGATATAACTTCCCTCCTTATTTTCAGGATGCTCAGCAAAGTCATTTTCAAACTAGCTGTAAGGATAATCTCATAGGCAAAATCCCTGTGATTTTATTTATTCTTGGTAGTAGGGTTATGAGATAAAGATTATTGGCCCACTTACAATAAATGTTATAACTCTCTATCTTTCCCCCTACCCCCTCTCTTCTCCATCCCACTGCCTCTTTTCTTTCTCCTTTTGAGACAGTATCACATACATCCCAGGATGTTCTCCAACTTCCTGTGAAGCTGAGGATGACCTTGAACTTCTGATCCTCATGTTTTCCCATTCTGAATGCTGGTATTACAGGAGTGTGTCACTTTCCCCACTTTAAGGAGTAGGAGTTTTACTTGGCCTTTCTTCTTTTTTGCATTAAAGCGGCAACCTGTTTCTCTTCATTCATATTTTCTAAATTAGAGCCTAAAGATACTTGAAATTTGGCAGATATTCATAAGGGATTTGAATTCTCTTCAAGAACTTAATTACATGCTTTTATTTTGATGATAATAATTAATAGCAACATGTTTTGGTCCAGTAGATAGTCACTGCAACAGATAACTGTTGTAACATTTCAGCTATTGTATACTTGTCATTGTTTAAGATTTTTGTTGGTGCCATGGACAGAGAGAGTAAAAGAGACATAAAGACAGAGGGAGTAGAGACACCAACAGGGGAGAGGAGTGGATGGAGGGAAGAATGGGGAAGAGGAGGAGGTGAAAGAAGAGGAGAAGAAAGGAGAAGAAAGATAAAGATGAAGGTGAAAATGAAGAGGAATAAGAAGAAGAGGAAGAGGAAGAAGAAGAAAAGGAGAATGAGAACAAGGAAGAGAAGGAGTCCAAGGAGAAGGAGAAGGAGAAGAAGGAGAAGAAGAAGACCCATTGTAAGAGATCAGTTTCTGTGCCATGACTGATATGTGAGAGACAACTAAAATATAACATGGGGAAAACACGGGCAACAAACATACAAAGTTCAAATAACATTTGTGGGGTGTAGGTTTCAATTAATTACTTGGGAGAAGAGATGGCAGAAGAAGTTCAGGAACTGTTGGTGAACAGACTGGTGTAAAGAAAGCCGTGTTTCTATTGACAAGCTTTTTCAGCCAAATGTATGGATCATAAGGACCTGTGAGATTACTGTTCTCTCTCTGGTTAAATATTTCTGACTCATCCCATTCATTTTCCAGACATCTATGCCTGGGGAAATCTCAAAAACCATTCCAATTTGTAGGATTTTTCTGGAAGTTTGTGATTTAGGGGATGACTTGGTAACAAGACAAGTGTAGAAACAACTTTCCTTGTCCAGAAAGTTCCACTCACTAAAGAGGTAAACAAGGTAATACAAGTCAGCCCCAGCAGCTGCCTTCAATTAAATGGTAGAAAAGATGTTTAGGGAAGCAGAATCTGGTTTTGGTGTCAGCAGACCTCAGAGATCATTGGGGAACAATTGGTATTCTTCATGGAGGTGTTAGTGGATCTGAAATGTTTTAGACTTTGCACTGGCTGGTTTTGTGTGTCAACTTGACACAAGCTGGAATTATCACAGAGAAAAGAGCTTCAGTTGAGGAAATGCCTTTATGAAATCCAGCTATAAGGCATTTTCTCAATTAGTGATCAAGGGGGAGGGCCCATTGTGGGTGGTGCCATGTCTTGACTCTATAAGAAAGCAAGCTGAGCAAGCCAGGGAAAGCAAACCAGTAAGAAACATTCCTCCATGGTATCTGCATCAGCTACTGCTTCCTGACCTGCTTGAGTTCCAGTCCTGACTTTTTTTGGTGATGAACAACAATGTGGAAGTGTAACCTGAATAAACCCTTTCCTTCCCAACTTGCTCCTTGGTCATGATGTTTGTGCAAGAATAGAAACCCTGACTAAGACAAATTTTAATCACTTTTTTTTTTTAACAAATTAATTGAAAGGAGACCTTTACATCTTAGCAGATTAGTTGGGACATTAAGGTTAATCTAAGGAAAGAAGTTAATTGCAGGATATTTGTGGAAGTAAGAGTGAATGAGGTCTATGAATATGAACATCAGTAGCACAGTCAGAGGGTGCAACTCCATGGTATTTGTGCACATCCGATGGACTGAAGTTTATTGTCGAAGTTATTTTTTTCAAATAGTCATTTTCAAATTTTCTTTAAAACATATCAATTAATTGCAAAAAGACCCAAAAACCCTACATTAGTACCTCATTGTTTAAATGACTTTGGTGGCTGGAGTGTGGTGTCATATTCCTTTGCTCCTAGAACTGGAGGGGCAGAGGGAAGCAGATCTCTGAGTTTGAGGCTAGCTTGATCTATATAACTAGCTATTGGCCAGCTAGGAATACACAAAACAAAAACAAAACAAAAAACAAAACAAAACCCTGCACAAAAATACAAAAATACATCACAATCAAATGGCTGTGATGGTAGGTATAAGCACATAGGTCAATTAATGTGACTTGACACCGCTCAAGTGCTACAGTCTTCATATTGCAAATCCTATGAGCTTTGCATTCCAAACATTCTAGCATCCAGCAAATTCTGGCCCCCATTTTTGTTTCTTTTCTGGTTTAATCATCCTTTATCAACTGCCAGGATTACTGTTACCTCTCTTAGCCTGATAGTGTCTCATTCCATTTTTAATCCAGCATCAATAGAAAGACATCTAGCCCCCATCCATGCAGAGGAACTTTCAAAGCTTTACAGGGCCACAGGGATTGCACAAAGAGTCAACTGTCCTCTCCAGCATCTTCTCTTTTGCTTCGGTTATGTTTTGTGGCAGACACCCTGACTCTGTTTGCTACTTGGACATACCAGATCTGCTCCTGCCTCAGACCTTGGCCCTTGGGCTACTCCAAGTGCTCCCCCGAGTACTCGTGGGTCTGCTTGCATCCCTTGTCCACATCTTTTCTTAAATTTCACTTTCTTTTCTATTTTCTGACTACCATAAAATAAGTCAGCACCTTCCTTCACTTCTTCCATACAGCTTATCGTCAGACATACTACTTGAAGTATTATATATTTGAAGCAGTAAAATTAATAGGGTCTCACACTGTCCATTGAAAGGGGACTTTTCAAATATTGATAGTTCTTTTTTTATTAGATATAATTTTATTTTATGTACATGAGTGTTCTTGCTGCATGTATGCTTGTGTACCAGGTATGTTCCTCATTCCTGCAATGGTCAGAACAGGGTGTCATATCACCTACAATTGGAGGTACGGATGACTGTGAGCCAACCAACCTAACAGAAAAGCAAACAAGGAAACAAACAAAGCCTGATTGATCTTCTTATTTGTTGTTGTTATTGTTTCATGCCATATATTCTAGGAACAGTTTCAACTTCCTCTACTCTCCCCAGTTTCTACTGCCCCCATCCTCTTCCAACTTCCCATTTTCCCCAGATATACTTCTTTTTTTTTTTTTTTTGTTTCCCTTTCCGAAAAATGCAGGCCAATATAAGATACAATAAGGCAAGGCGAAAGCTCTCATATCAAGGCAGCATAAGGCAACACTATGGGGAGAAAAGAGTTCAAAGAGCAAGCAAAAAAAAAAAATCAGAGACACACCTAGTATCATTATTAGGAGTCCCACAAAACTACCAAGCTAACAGCCATAATATATATGCAGTGGGGCCGGTGCACTGATGCAGTCAGTGCATCAGTCGGTGCCCCCTTCAGTCTCTATAAGCCAATAGGAACCCTGCTTTCTTGATTCAGTGGGCCATGTTTTCCCTATTCCCTCTGACTCCCAATCTTTTTCTTGTTTCTTCTGTGGGATTCCCCATTCTGCAAGGGGAGAGACCCAATGGAGACCTCCAACTTAGACTCTTTCTCCATATAATGTCCAGTTGCAGGTCTCTGTACCTGCTCTCATCTGCTGTGGGAGGTAGCCTTTCTGATGCTGACTAGAAAGGCAGACATCTATGCTAGTGCAAAATAGACTAGAACATGAAGTAAAGGCTCTATGCAGGCACCACTCTCTCTTCTCTTCATTCAGTGAGTTATGTGGTGCTGTCCTTGGCAATGGGACACCATAGTTGGTTTTCAGAGATAACCTTATATCCAAGCTTCAGCCTGGGTTTTTTTTTTAGAGCTCTCCACAGGACCCTATTGGCCAACAACTCAGCAGAATGCAGCCCAGTTCTACCACTGGAAACTTTGACTGGCTACTAGAAGTGGTTGGTTCAGATACTACATCCTCCATTGCTAGAAGTCTTCACTAGGGTCACCTTTATAGATTCCTGGAAGCTTCTCCAGCATTAGGTTGCCACCCCACCCCCCAATTCCAGCTATCTTTCCCCTCACTCTCTCACTTCATCATTTCATGCCCCACCCCCTTCCCAACCTTTCCTACCCTACTTACAAGATTTATTCTATTTTCCCTTCCTAGGGAGGTCCAGGGGGGCCCATAAACCCCTTCTTTTAACATATCTTCTCTGGGTCTATGGATTTTAGGATGGTTATCATTTATTTAGCATCTAATATCCACTTATAAGTGAATATATATCATATTTGTCTTTCTGAGTATTGGTTACCTCACTTAGGATATTTTATTTCCTAGTTGTATCCATCTCTTTGCAGATTTCATGATATCTTTTTTTTTTTTAACAGCTGAGTAACACTCCTTTGTGTAAATGTACCACATGGTTTTATCCATTCTTCAGTTGAGGGACATGTAGATTATTTCCAGCATCTGGCTATTATGAATGAAAGCACAATGAATATAGATGAACAAGTATTCTTCTGGTTGGATGAACATCCTTGTGTATACGCTCAAGAGCGGTATAGGTGAATCTTGAAGTAGATTGATTCCCAGTTTCCTGGGGAAGCACCATATTGATTTCCACAGTGGTTGTACACATTTATATTGCCACCAGCAATGGAGGAGTGGTCCCCTTACTTCATATCCTCCCCAGGATGTGCTGTCACTTGTGCTATTGATCTTAGCCATTCTGACAGAATAAGATGGAATCTCCAAGTAGCTTTGATTTACATTCCCCTGATGGCTAAGGATGTTGAACATTTTTTAAAGTGTTTCTCAGTCCTTTGAGATACCACTGTTGAGAATTCTCTGTTTAGATCTGAACCCCATCTTTCTAAATTTTTTAATTTTTTTAAACTTTGTATTAGTCTTCATTCACCTTATGCACCCCAATTCTGCTCATTCTCCCATCCCTCGATATCCACCCTCTGTCCGTGCAATCTCTCCAAAGAAAACAAAAATAAATAATAATGATAATAATGATGATGATAATGACGATGATGGTAATAATATAAATAAATAAGTAAGTAAATAAATAAATACCCTAACTGTGAAAGCTGCCATATGTCATGGTGTGTCCCACAGAGTATACTTTTGCCCAAACAACATTTTTTGCAAATATTCATTGCCGTAAGTCATTAGTTTGCTTTGAGGCCTCTGGCTTTTGTCACACTATCAATAGTAGATATTCACCAGGACTCCTCTCAGATATCCTGTTGTTGTCCTGTGTCATGGAGATACTGCAGCTTAGGCTCTACAAGATGGACCTCTTTATGTACTCCAGCAGTTCATAGTTGGGGTAGATGTTGGGGTGGTCAAACTCAAAGTTCTTGATCTGGGCCTAGGTGGTAACTGAATTGACCAGCCTACTAGCTCTCCCAAGCTCACATCCTTGGTGCCCTGGGTCACTCATGCCACCCCTCTCCCCACCAGTGCAAGCTATACTGTGCCCAGCTCAGTTCTCAGGGCCAGCTCTCCCACACTGCCCAGGCAAAGTGTAGGGCCAGTTCTTCTCCCTCCATATAACCACAGGGATAGCAAGAGGTATGCTAAGCTCTTGGATGATCACATCTCAGGTCTGGCTTAGATCCTAGTGACCAACCATCTCTACTGTGGGGCCTAGGCAAGGTACAGGGTCCACTTGCCCAACTGCTGGTGTGATGTGGGCCCAGTTCTCCTGAGTGCAGCATCACAGTATGGTGGGCAGAGGTCTGGTAACCCATTTTTTTAAACTAGATTTTTTTGTGTGTGTTATTGATATCTAATTTCTTGAGATATTTATATATTTTGGACCTTAAATCTCTATCATATGTGGAGTTAGTAAAGATTATTTTCCATTCTGTAAGCTGCCTCTGTTTCTGATGTTGTTCTTTGGCTTACAAAAGCTTTTTAGTTTCATGAGGTCTCAGTTATTAATTATTGATCTTAATGTCGAAACTATTAATGTCTGTTCAGAAGGTTGTCTCCTGTGCCAATGCATTCAAGGTTGTTTTTCACTTTCATTCCTAGTAGGTTCAGTTGTGGTCTTCTTTGATACCCTTAGTCTTGAGATTTTTGCAGTGATAAATATGGATTAATTTGCATTCTTCTACATGGAGCTATGCAGTTTGACCAGCATCATTTGTAAAAGGCTCTTTCTTTTTCATGTGTATTTTTTTAACTTTTTTAATAAAGGCATCCATAAATATATGAATTTATGTTTGGGTCTTCAATTCTATGCCATTCTTTTTTTTTTTTCTTTCAAATTTTTTTTTATTCGATATAATTTATTTACATTTCAAATGATTTCCCCTTTTCTAGCCCCCCCCCCACTCCCCGAAAGTCCCGTAAGCCCCCTTCTCTTCCCCTGTCCTCCCTCCCACCCCTTCCCAGTTCCCCGTTCTGGTTTTGCCAAATACTGTTTCACTGAGTCTTTCCAGAACCAGGGACCACTCCTGCTTTCTTCTTGTATCTCATTTGATGTGTGGATTATGTTTTGGGTATTCCAGTTTTCTAGGTTAATAACCACTTATTAGTGAGTGCATACCATGATTCACCTTTTGAGTCTGGGTTACCTCACTTAGTATGATGTTCTCTAGCTCCATCCATTTGCCTAAGAATTTCATGAATTCATTGTTTCTAATGGCTGAATAGTACTCCATTGTGTAGATATACCACATTTTTTGTATCCACTCTTCTGTTGAGGGATACCTGGGTTCTTTCCAGCATCTGGCAATTATAAATAGGGCTGCTATGAACATAGTAGAGCATGTATCCTTATTACATGGTGGGGAATCCTCTGGGTATATGCCCAGGAGTGGTATAGCAGGATCTTCTGGAAGTGAGGTGCCCAGTTTTCGGAGGAACCGCCAGACTGCTTTCCAGAGTGGTTGTACCAATTTGCAACCCCACCAGCAGTGGAGGAGTGTTCCTCTTTCTCCGCACCCTCTCCAACACCTGCTGTCTCCTGAGTTTTTAATCTTAGCCATTCTGACTGGTGTAAGATGAAATCTTAGGGTTGTTTTGATTTGCATTTCCCTAATGACTAATGAAGTTGAGCATTTTTTAAGATGCTTCTCCGCCATCCGAAGTTCTTCAGGTGAGAATTCTTTGTTTAACTCTGTACCCCATTTTTTAATAGGGTTGTTCGGTTTTCTGGAGTCTAACTTCTTGAGTTCTTTATATATATTGGATATTAGCCCTCTATCTGATGTAGGATTGGTGAAGATCTTTTCCCAATTTGTTGGTTGCCGATCTGTCCTCTTGATGGTGTCCTTTGCCTTACAGAAACTCTGTAACCTTATGAGGTCCCATTTGTCAATTCTTGCTCTTAGAGCATACGCTATTGGTGTTCTGTTCAGAAACTTTCTCCCTGTACCGATGTCCTCAAGGGTCTTCCCCAGTTTCTTTTCTATTAGCTTCAGAGTGTCTGGCTTTATGTGGAGGTCCTTGATCCATTTGGATTTGAGCTTAGTACAAGGAGACAAGGATGGATCAATTCCCATTCTTCTGCATGCTGACCTCCAGTTGAACCAGCACCATTTGTTGAAAAGGCTATCTTTTTTCCATTGGATGTTTTCAGCCTCTTTGTCGAGGATCAAGTGGCCATAGGTGTGTGGGTTCATTTCTGGATCTTCAATCCTGTTCCATTGATCCTCCTGCCTGTCACTGTACCAATACCATGCAGTTTTTAACACTATTGCTCTGTAGTATTGCTTGAGGTCAGGGATACTGATTCCCCCAGATTTTCTTTTGTTGCTGAGAATAGTTTTAGCTATCCTGGGTTTTTTGTTGTTCCAGATGAATTTGATAATTGCTCTTTCTAACTCTGTGAAGAATTGAGTTGGGATTTTGATGGGTATTGCATTGAATCTGTATAGTGCTTTAGGCAAAATGGCCATTTTAACTATATTGATTCTACCGATCCATGAGCATGGGAGGTTTTCCCATTTTTTGAGGTCTTCTTCCATTTCCTTCTTCAGAGTCTTGAAGTTCTTGTCATACAGATCTTTCGCATGTTTGGTAAGAGTCACCCCAAGATACTTTATACTGTTTGTGGCTATTGTGAAGGGGGTCATTTCCCTAATTTCTTTCTCAGCCTGCTTATCCTTTGAGTATAGGAAGGCCACTGATTTGCTTGAGTTGATTTTGTAACCTGCCACTTTGCTGAAGTTGTTTATCAGCTGTAGGAGCTCTCTAGTGGAGTTCTTTGGGTCACTTAGGTAGACGATCATGTCGTCTGCAAATAATGATAGTTTGACTTCCTCCTTTCCAATTTGTATCCCTTTGACCTCTTTATGTTGTCGAATTGCCCGAGCTAGTACCTCAAGTACAATATTGAAAAGATAAGGAGAAAGGGGGCAGCCTTGTCTGGTCCCTGATTTCAGTGGGATTGCTTCAAGTTTCTCTCCGTTTAGTTTGATGCTGGCTACCGGTTTGCTGTATATTGCTTTTACTATGTTTAGGTATGGGCCTTGAATTCCTGTTCTCTCCAAGACTTTAAGCATGAAAGGGTGCTGAATTTTGTCAAATGCTTTTTCAGCATCCAATGAAATGACCATGTGGTTTTGTTCTTTGAGTTTGTTTATGTAGTGGATTGTATTGATGGATTTCCGTATATTGAACCAACCCTGCATTCCCGGGATAAAGCCTACTTGATCATGGTGGATGATCGTTTTGATGTGTTCTTGGATTCGGTTGGCAAGAATTTTATTGAGTATTTTTGCATCGATGTTCATAAGGGAAATTGGTCTGAAGTTCTCTTTCTTTGTTGGATCTTTGTGTGGCTTTGGTATCAGCGTAATTGTGGCTTCGTAGAAGGAATTGGGTAGTGTTCCTTCTGTTTCTATTTTGTGGAATAGTTTGAAGAGTATTGGTGTTAACTCTTCTTTGAAGGTCTGGTAGAATTCTGCACTGAAACCATCTGGTCCTGTGCTTTTTTTGGTTGGAAGACTTTCTATGACTCCTTCTATTTCTTTAGGCTTTATGGGACTGTTTAGATGGTCTAGTTGGTCCTGATTTAATTTTGGTATTTGGTATCTGTCAAGGAAATTGTCCATTTCCTCCAGATTCTCCAGTTGTGTTGAGTACAGGCTCTTGTAGTAGGATCTGATGATTTTTTGGATTTCCTCAGTTTCCGTTGTTATGTCTCCCTTTTCATTTCTAAGTTTGTTAATTTGGATACTTTGTCTGTGCCCTTTGGTCAGTCTGGCTAAGGGTTTATCTATCTTGTTGATTTTCTCAAAGAACCAGCTCCTGGTTTTGTTGATTTTTTGTATGGTTCTCTTTGTTTCTACTTGATTGATTTCGGCCCTGAGTTTGATGATTTCCTGCCTTCTACTCCTCCTGGGTGAAATAGCTTCTTTTTGTTCTAGGGCTTTCAGGTGTGTCATTAAGTTGGTAATGTATGCTCTCTCCATTTTCTTTTTGGAGGCACTCAGGGCTATGAGTTTTCCTCTTAGCACTGCTTTCATTGTGTCCCATAGATTTGGGTATGTTGTGTTTTCATTTTCATTGTGTTCTAAAAAGTCTTTAATTTCTTTCTTTATTTCTTCCTTGACCAAGGTGTCATTGAGTAGAGTATTGTTCAATTTCCACGTGTATGTGGGTTTTCTGTTGTTTCTGTTGCTATTGAAGACCACTTTTATTCCATAGTGATCAGATAGGAGGCATGGGATTAGTTCTATCTTCTTATATTTGTTGAGGTCTGTCTTGTGACCAATTATATGGTCGATTTTGGAGAAGGTACCATGAGGTGCTGAAAAAAAGGTATATTCTTTTGTTTTAGGATAGAATGTTCTATATATATCAGTTAAATCTAATTGGTCCAAAGCTTCAATTAGTTTCATTGTGTCCTTGTTTAGTTTCTGTTTTCCTGATCGGTCCATTGAGGAAAGTGCAGTGTTGAAATCACCCACAATTATTGTGTTAGGTGCAATGTGTGCTTTGAGTTTTAATAAAGTTTCTTTTATGAAAGAGGGTGCCCTTGCATTTGGAGCATAGATGTTCAGGATTGAGAGTTCTTCTTGTTGTATTTTTCCTTTGACCAGCAAGAAGTGTCCCTCAGAGTCTCTTTTGATGACTTTGGGTTGAAAGTCAATTTTATCTGATATTAAAATGGCTACTCCAGCTTGTTTCCTGGGACCATTTGCTTGTAAAATTGTCTTCCAGCCTTTTACTCTAAGGTAGTGTTTGTCTTTGACCCTGAGGTGTGTTTCCTGTAAGCAGCAAAATGTAGGGTCCTGTTTACGTATCCAGTCAGTTAGTCTGTGTCTTTTTATTGGGGCATTGAGTCCATTGATGTTAAGAGATATTAAGGAATAGTGATTGTTACTTCCTATCATTTTTGACGTTATTTTTTAAATTTGATTGCTTAACTTCTTTTGGGTTTGATGAAAGGTTACTATCTTGCTTTTTTCAGGGTGAAGTTTCCCTCCTTGTATTGGTGTTGTCCTCCTATTATCCTTTTTAGGGCTGGGTTTGTGGATAGATATTGGGTGAACTTGGTTTTGTCGTGAAATATCTTAGTTTCTCCATCTATGGTGATTGAGAGTTTTGCTGGATATAGTAGTTTTGGTTGGCATTTGTGTTCTCTTAGAGTCTGCATGAGATCTGCCCAGGACCTTCTAGCCTTCATAGTCTCAGGTGAAAAGTCTGCTGTGATTCTGATAGGTCTTCCTTTATATGTTACTTGGCCTTTTTCTCTTACTGCCTTTAATATTCTTTCTTTGTTTAGAACATTTGGTGTTTTGATTATTATGTGACGGGAAGTATTTCTGTTCTGGTCCAGTCTGTTTGGAGTTCTGTAGGCTTCTTGTATATTCATGGGCATCTCTCTCATTAGGTTAGGGAAGTTTTCTTCCATAATTTTATTGAAGATATTTGCTGGCCCTTTAAGTTGTAAATCTTCACTCTCATCTATGCCTATAATCCTTAGGTTTGGTCTTCTCATTGTGTCCTGGATTTCCTGGATATTTTGGGTTACAAGCTTTTTGCATTTTGCATTTTCTTTAACTGTTGAGTCCATGGTTTCTATGGAATCTTCAGCATCTGAGATTCTTTCTTCTATTTCTTGTATTCTGTTGTTGATATTTGCATCTCTGTCCCCTGATTTCTTCCCAAGGCTTTCTATCTCCAAAGTTGTCTCCTTTTGAGTTTTCTTAGTTGTTTCTACTTCTGTTTTTAGATCCTGGATGGTTTTGCTTAGCTCCTTCACTTGCTTGTTTGTGCTTTCCTGTAATTCTTTAAGAGATTTTTGTGTTTTTTCTTTCATGACCTCAGCCTGTTGACCAAAGTTCTCCTGTATTTCTTTAAGAGATTTTTGTGTTTCGGCTTTCATGACCTCAGCCTGTTGACCAAAGTTCTCCTGTATTTCTTTAAGTGTTTTTTGCATTTCCTCCTTGTTGGCTTTTGTATTCTCCTGGATTTCTTTCAATGATTTTTGTGTTTCCCTTGCAAGGGCTTCTAACTTTTGATCCATTTTCTCCTGAATGTCCTTCATGTGTTCCTGTACCAGCATCATGACCAGTGATTTTAAATCCAAATCTTGTTTTACTGGTGTGATGGGGTATCCAGGACTTGCTGGTAGAGGAGAATTTGGTTCAGATGTTGCCATATTGCCTTGATTTCTGTTAGTGACGTTCCTGCGTTTGCCTTTTGCCATCTAGCTCTCACTGGTGTTACTTGGTCTTGTCAGTGCTGGACTCACCAGTGCAAGCTGCCCCTTCCCCGTTGGCCTCTGGTGCACAGCTTACACCCTGCACGGCCTGTAGACAGGGTGCTGTTGTCCAGGCTGTTCAGATCCCGAAGCAGGCACCTGAAGGCTCCCGCTGGGGCCCGCAGGATTTATTGGAGCACACCGACTTCTCCCAGCTGGCCGCCCGGAAGCCCCCACTAGCCTCTTGAGGGACCTGGAGATGTGGCGGCCACCCAGGCTGATCTGAAGCGGAGAGAGTTGAGCTGGGGGCTTCTGCCTGAGGCCTTGCCCCAGATTGTGTCTGTGGACCAGGTGGAACCTGTGTGCACCCCCAGGGAGCTCCGAAGGTGAATGTTGCTGTGACCTCCCCTGTGCTCCGCTCACTCCGCTGGGCAGCCGATTTCCCCAACCGGGCTGGCGCACAATAGGTTAGCCTTGTCGCCCGGGCCCTGAGTCCAGGCAAACGCCTGGGAAACCGGGCTGGCGCACACTAGGTTAGCCTTGTCGCCCGGGCCCTGAGTCCAGGCAAACGCCTGGGAGGCCAAGGTCCGAGCAAAGTTCCCCTAGGGCTATGTCTGTTATTTGGGTCCGCCAGGTGACCCCGATGGCGGGCGTGCGCGTCCGCGCTCCCCGAAAGCACCGGGAGAGTCTGTTGTGCTAATAACCTCCTGGGCGGGTTGACACACAGATGGCCCACCAAGCCGCCCAGTTCTTGGGGTCAGTCCTGTGCCTTTTGGGGCCTAGACCCCCGTTTTGTTAGCCTCAGGCTACGCTTGTTAGCAGTCTCTGCCCTCCCGAGCACTCTGGCTCCTGTAGGCAAAATGGCGGCGCGTGCGCCGGCCGGGGCAAAAAAAAAAACTCCTGGCTGGGTTGGCGCCCCGATGGCCACTCGAACAGCCCAGGGCCTGGGTGCAGGCCAACGCCCGTCTGGCTCAGACCCCTGCGGTGTTGGGCCTAGGATTATGTTTGTGTACCTCAGTCTGACCGATCTCTGGAGCCCGGGTTCAAGATGGAGGTGAGTCTCTCCTGACTGGCGGGAAGCCGAGTTCTGAAGTGGCTTCCGTGCAGCGAAAGGCTCCGCAGAACCGCAGTTGCTTGCCGCCCGGCTGGTCAGCGAAGGTCAGTGGTCGTGGGCGCAGGGCCTAACTGGACCCTGTGTCGCCTTGGTTCCACCGCTGATGGCCCTTCAGCTGGAGCAGCCACTGCTACCGCCGCCGCCGCCGCTCAGATTCCTATGCCATTCTTGTTATTTCAAGTTTTTGGGTTTTTAAATTATTCTTACTTTTCCATATATGTGTATTGCATTTACATAAATCTTCCTTCCTCTCAACCCCTGGTCTCCCAACTTTATCTCAAATTCATGGTTTCATTTTTAAGAAAACATATTTCTATTACAAACACATATAAATGAATGTGTCCAGAAGATTATATTTTCTTGAAGTCATCTGTCATCATTGACCCTTACAATCTTTCTTTTTTTTCCCACAAACATTTCTGTGACTTGAACAGAGGGTTTTGATGAAGACATCCACTTAGAACTGTCCCAAAGTCTCTCACTCTTTGTACAATGTCCTGTTGTGGGCCAATGTGTTAATTTCCACCTACTGCAAGAAGAAGCTTATCTGATGACTGTTGAGTGGGGCACTGATCTATGGGTATAGCAATATATCATTAGGAGATATTGTATTGCTTTGTTCCTTCCAGCAGAATAGTAGTACTAGGTTTGCCAGTAGATTTATAACCTATCTAGTCACAGGTTTGTAGCCATGTTGATAATGTCAGTTATTGGTTCCATCTCATGGTGTGGTACATAAACCCATTCAAGTAGTGGTTTGTTAAGTTGTAAAAAATTATTTAATATTGAACCAGGGTTTCTGCCCCACCTTGACCATTTAGTTTCCAGATAAAAGACACACAAAACCTTTATACTTATAATCAGCTTCAAATTGGACAAGAGCTGGGCAGATATCTACCCTCTATGCTATTAGAATCTACTATCCTATAGACAACCCCAAGTTATTACTTACTATGTTTTTTTAATATTTTTATTTTCTATATTCTTTGTTTACATTCCAAATGATTTCCCCTTTCCCGGATCCCCCCTCCCCATATGTCCCATAAACCTCTTCTCTCCATCCATTCTCCAATCACCTCCCTCCTTTTTCTCTCTGTCCTTATATTCCCCTCCAATGCTAGATCAATCCTTTCCAGGATCAGGACCTTCTCCATACTTCTTCATGGGAGTCATTTGTTATGTGATATGTGCCTTGAGTATTCAGGGCTTCTGGGCTAATTAATATCCACTTATCAGAGTTTGCATTCCATGTGTATTCTTTTGTGACTGGGTTACCTCACTTAGGATGATATTTTCCAGATCAAACCATTTGCCTAAAAATTTTGTGAATTCATTGTTTCTAATTGCTGAGTAGTATTCTATTGTGTAAATATACCACATTTTCTGTATCCATTCCTCCTTTGAGGGGCATCTGGGTTCTTTCCAGCTTCTGGCTATTATAAATAAGGCTGCTATGAACATAATGGAGCATGTGTCTTTATTGCATGCTGGGGAATCCTTTGGGTATATGCCCAGGAGAGGTATAGCAGAGTCCTCCGGAAGTGTCATGTTCAGTTTTCTGAGGAACCACCAGACTGATTTCCAAAGTGGTTGTACCATTTTTCAGCCCCACCAGCAGTGGAGGAGTGTTCCTCTTTCTCCACATCCTCGCCAACACTTGCTGTCTCCTGAGTTCTTGACCTTAGCCATTCTGACTGGTGTAAGGTGAAATCTCAGGGTTGTTATGATTTGCATTTCCCTAATGACTAATCATGTTGAGTACTTCTTAAGGTGCTTCTCCACCATCCGAATTTCTTCAGGTGAAAATTCTTTGTTTAGATCTGTACCCCATTTTTTAATAGGGTTATTTGGTTTCCTGGGGTCTAACTTCTTGGGTTCTTTGTATATATTGGATATTAGCCCTCTATCAGATGTAGAGTTGGTTAATATCCTTTCCCAATTTGATGGTTGCCGTTTTTGTCCTTATAACAGTGTCCTTTGCCTTACAGAAACTTTGTAATTTTATGAGGTCCCATTTGTCAATTCCTGATCTTAGAGCATAAGCTATTGGAGATCTGTTCAGGAACTTTTCCCCCAGTGCCCATGTCCTCTAGGGTCTTCCCCAATTTCTTTTCTATTAGTTTCAGTGTGTCTGGTTTTACATGGAGGTCCTTGATCCACCTGGAGTGAAGTTTAGTACATAGAGATAAGAATGGATCAATTTGAATTCTTCTGCATGTTGACCTCCAATTGAACCAGCACCATTTGGTGAAAAGGCTATCTTTTTTCCACTGGAATTTTTTGGCTCCTTTGTCAAAGATCAAGTGACCATAGGTGTGTGGCTTCATTTCTGGATCTTCAATTCTATTCCATTGGTCTACTTGTCTGTCACTGTGCCAATACCATGCAGTTTTTAATACTATTGCTCTGTAGTATTGCTTGAAGTCAGGGATACTGATTTCCCCAGAATTTCTTTTGTTGTTGAGCATAGTTTTAGCTATCCTAGGTTTTTTGTTATTCCAGATGAATTTGAGAATTGCTTTTTCTAACTCTGTGAAGAACTGAGTTGGGATTTTGATGGGGATTGCACTAAATCTGTAGATTGCTTTTGGCAAGATGGCCATTTTAACTATATTAATCCTGCCGATCCAAGAACACGGCAGATTTTTCCATTTTCTGAGGTCAGGGATGCAGGGATGGTTCAATATTAGGAAATCCATCAATGCTATCCACTAAATAGACAAACTCAAAGAAAAAAAAGCATGTGATTATCTCATTAGATGCAGAAAAGGCATTTGACAAAATTCAGCATACTTTCATGCTGAAAGTCTTGGAAAGGACAGGAATCCAAGGCCCATATCTAAACATAGTAAAAGCAATATACAGCAAACCAGTAGCCAACATCTAACTAAATGGAGAGAAACTTGAAGCAATCCCACTAAAATCAGGGGACTAGACAAGACTGTCCTCTCTCTCCATATCTTTTCAATATAGTACTTGAAGTTCTAGCTAGAGCAATTAGACAACATAAGGAGGCCAAGGGGATCCAAATTGGAAAGGAAGAAGTCAAATTATCACTATTTGCAGATGACGTGATAGTCTACTTAAGTGACCTGAAAACCTCCACCAGAGAACTCCTACAGCTGATAAACAACTTCAGCAAAGTGGCTGGTTATAAAATCAACTCAAGCAAATCAGTTGCCTTCCTATACTCAAAGGATAAGCAGGCTGAGAAAGAAGTTAGGGAAATTACCCCCTTCACAATCGCCACAAAAAATATAAAGTATCTTGGTGTGACTCTAACCAAACAAGTGAAAGATCTATATGACAAGTACTTACTATATTATATCTAGGCTTCTCTTACCTGCTATTGGCCAGGCCTCAGGGCCATGTTTTCATGACTCACCTAACCCATGGTGGTTTCTCTTTCCTCCACCTTTTTCTCTCCTCATGTTCCTCCTCTTACCTCCAAACTCAGAGACTCTAAATCCTGCCTATGTCTCTTTTGTCCATCTGTTGGCTGTTGGCATCTTTATTTACCAATCAGAAATAATTTGGGATAAGATCACGTGTGGACCCCTTCTTCTGTGGGGCAACCAGTCTTGAGGAACCAATATTAGCATTAAAATACTAGCAGCATTAGGCCAACCCAATACATGTTACCTCTACCACATTTGTGGGAGTACTGTGTGAGTATATCTTGTAGGCATCTGCTGTAGGTCACAGGGTTTATAGCTGAGTGAAGGTAGTGATTGCTTTTCTCCTTGGGTAACATGCAAATACCTTACAGCACATGAATACTAGTCAAAAAGAGTGAAATTTTTAGTTGAGCATCAGGTTTGATTTATTCATGCTTAATGACATAAATAAATTGGGTCTTTAGCAAAAGGGATTTTCCTCAGATTGTGGAGAGCAAGGCTTGGCAATAACCTATGATGTCCAGGCAAGGGGCAGGGGTGGCTACTATGGATCCTCTTTGGCCAATGACTCAGCAAGTTGTAAACTATTCTTGGCACTGGCAGTATTTTATGGTCTCACAGGATGTCTGGTTGCATCATTATCTTTCCTGTCATACAATGGCTCTATCTAAATACCTTTCACACATGCACACACCACAGGAAGCTTCTATTCAAAACCCATTTAGTGTTTGTTATCTCTTCTTTATCTCACTCTCTCATAGCTCTTCCCATTTGATTCTCCTTTTCTAGTTTACACTTTATCTTTCTATAACACTATATTCTGTTTACCATTCCTTAGAGGATCTCCTCTTTTCCCATGGTCCCTTAGCTACCTAACATCTATGGTTTTTTGCTGCAAAACACAGATATCTACAGCTTAAAATCTAATATATACATGTAATAGAAAATATGCAATATTTGTCTGTTTTTAGGCCTGCCTATGTTAACTCACTCACAATATTTCTTTCTAGCTTCTTCCATTTACCTGAAAGTTTCATTATTTCCTTTAGCTTAATAACTAAATAATAACCCATTGTGTAAATGTACCACATTTTCTTGTCCATTCATCAGTCTATGGACATCCAGACTGTTTCCAACTTCTGGCCATTATGATAAAGCAGTAATTAGTATGGATGAACATGTATGTCAGTAGTAAAATTTTGGGGTATATTATGAGGTTAAATGGATGTATTGGTGTTAATTCACATTGATAAATTAAGAAATGTGTCATTCAAACAGCAAAATTTGAAAATTTTGAAATGCTTTTTATTTGCATTTAATCAGAGGGCTTTGATGAAGACATCCATTTAGGATTTAACACTTGTGACGATAAAAGGAAGCAAAATTAATTCTTGTTCCTTCTTAGAGCCCTATTATCATCTGTCAGAGGGGTCAGAGGTAGAAACAAAGTAATAAGATACTACACATTTTTTAACTTCTTATTTTACTTTCAGTAGTATGTGCTAAGTCATCAGTGGCTACACAGAGAAACAAAGGGTTGGCATAATGGATACTGGTATAGAATATAACTAAAAATTCATGACTATGTCTCTGAAAATGTTTACTTTGTGCCCTGGCATCCTTTCTCAGGCATTCTGCACTAACACTTTTTGTCATAGGAGTGATCGTAGTCCAATACAGATGCGGAGGCTCACAGGGACTGAGCACAGGGACCCCAATGGGGGAGTTAGGGGAAGGCCTGAAGGAGCTGAAGGGGCTTTAACTGGAATCAATGAAGGGGAGGCCTGTGGTCTTGTGAAGGCTTGATATTTTACTGTAGAGGAATACTAGGGCGGTGTGGTGGGAGTGGGTAGGTTGGTGGGGAAGCATCCTCATAGAAGCAGGGTAAGGAGGGATGGGAATAGGAGGTTTGCAGAGAGGACACATGGAAAAGGGATAACATTTGAAATGTAAATTAAAAAGAGTGGTCATAGTAATAACTAAGATCTCAACCATATATGAAAGGAAAGATTTGCTGGATATTTTATGTTCTGTACACAGACAAAGATAAATTGTACAAACAAATCTATTTAGTGATTGATAATATCCAAATGGAAACGACCCTGGAGAAGATAATGATTGGGATGAAAACTTCCAATTCTAAAATATAATTAAAGTACATAGATATATGCATTTATTTATGAATTTATTTAAACTGTTCACTTTCCATGAGTATGTGGACTTTCTATTATTTTTGTTGTTATTGATATCTAACTTTAGTTTGTGGTGATCTGATAGAATTCATGTGATTATTAAATCTTCTTTTATCTGTTAGACTTGTATTGTTAGACCATCAATTATATGGTAAATGTTAGAGAAGGTTCCATGGGATGTAGAGAAGAAGGTATTCTTTTGTTTGGGGTGACATAGTCTATTGAATCTGTTTGGTTCATAATTTCTGTTAGTTTCATTATTTTTCTGCTTAGTTTCTTTTACAATTTTTTGCATTTAATTTTTTTATTAGATATATTTTTATTTACATTTCAAATGATTTCCCCTTTTCTAGCCCCCTGACTCCCCGAAAGTCCCATAAGCCCCCTTCTCTTCTCCTGTCCTCCCACCCACCCCTTCCCACTTCCCCCTTCTGGTTTTGACGAATACTGCTTCACTGACTCTTTCCAGAACAAGGGGCCACTCCTCCTTTTCTTCTTGTACCTCATTTGATGTATGGATTATGTTTTGGGTATTCTAGTTTTCTAGGTTAATATCCACTTATTAGTGAGTGCATACCATGATTCACCTTTTGAGTCTGGGTTACCTGACTTAGTATGATGTTCTCTAGCTCCATCCATTTGCCTAAGAATTTCATGAATTCATTGTTTCTAATAGCTGAATAGTACTCCATTGTGTATATATACCACATTTTTTGCATCCACTCTTCTGTTGAAGGATACCTGGGTACTTTCCAGCTTCTGGCAATTATAAATAGGGCTGCTATGAACATAGTAAAGCATGTATCCTTATTATATGCTGGGGAATCCTCTGGGTATATGCCTAAGAGTGGTATAGCAGGATCTTCTGGAAGTGAGGTGCCCAGTTTTCTGAGGAACTGCCAGACTGATTTCCAGAGTGGTTGTACCAATTTGCAACCCCACCAGCAGTAGAGGAGTGTTCCTCTTTCTCCACATCCTTGCCAACACCTGCTGTCTCCTGAATTTTTAATCTTAGCCATTCTGACTGGTGTAAGGTGAAATCTCAGGGTTGTTTTGATTTGCATTTCCCTAATGACTAATGAAGTTGAGCATTTTTTAAGACGCTTCTCTGCCATCCGAAGTTCTTCAGGTGAGAATTCTTTGTTTAACTCTGTACCCCATTTTTTAATAGGGTTGTTTGGTTTTCTGGAGTCTAACTTCTTGAGTTCTTTATATATATATATTGAATATTAGCCCTGTATCGGATGTAGGGTTGGTGAAGATCTTTTCCCAATTTGTTGGTTGCCGATTTGTCCTTTTGATGGTGTCCTTTGCCTTACAGAAACTTTGTAATTTTATGAGGTCCCATTTGTCAATTCTTGATCCGAGCATACACTATTGGTGTTCTGTTCAGAAACTTTCTTCCTGTACCGATGCCCTCAAGGGTCTTCCCCAGTTTCTTTTCTATTAGCTTCAGAGTGTCTGGCTTTATGTGGAGGTCCTTGATCCATTTGGAGTTGAGCTTAGTACAAGGAGACAAGGATGGATCACTTCGCATTCTTCTGCATGCTGACTTCCAGTTGAACCAGCACCATTTGTTGAAAAGGCTGTCTTTTTTCCATTGGATGTTTTCAGCCCCTTTGTCGAGGATCAAGTGGCCATAGGTGTGTGGGTTCTTTTCTGGATCTTCAATCCTGTTCCATTGATCTGCCTGCCTGTCACTGTACCAATACCATGCAGTTTTTAACACTATTGCTCTGTAGTATTGCTGGAGGTCAGGGATACTGATTCCCCCAGATTTTCTTTTGTTGCTGAGAATAGTTTTAGCTATCCTGGGTTTTTTGTTATTCCAGATGAATTTGAGAATTGCTCTTTCTGATTCTGTGAAGAATTGAATTGGGATTTTGATGGGTATTGCATTGAATCTGTATCTTGCTTTTGGCAAAATGGCCATTTTAACTATCTTGATTCTGCCGATCCATGAGCATGGGCGTTTTTCCCATTTTTTAAGGTCTTCTTCCATTTCCTTCTTCAGAGTCTTGAAGTTCTTGTCATACAGATCTTTCCCATGTTTGGTAAGAGTCACCCCAAGGTACTTTATACTGTTTGTGGCTATTGTGAAGGCTGTCATTTCCCTAATTTCTTTCCCAGCCTGCTTATCCTTTGAGTATAGGAAGGCAACTGATTTACTTGAGTTGATTTTATAACCTGCCACTTTGCTGAAGTTGTTTATCAGCTGTAGGAGTTCTCTAGTGGAGTTTTTGAGTCACTTAGGTAGACTATCATGTCATCTGCAAATAATGATAGTTTGACTTCTTCCTTTCCAATTTGTATCCCTTTGACCTCCTTATGTTGTGTAATTGTATGAGCTAGTACCTCAAGTACAATATTGAAAAGATAAGGAGAAAGGGGGCAGCCCTGTCTAGTCCCTGATTTTAGTGGGATTGCTTCAAGTTTCTCTCCATTTAGTTTGATGCTGGCTACCGGTTTGCTGTATATTGCTTTTACTATGTTTAGGTATGGGCCTTGAATTCCTGTTCTTTCCAAGACTTTAAGCATGAAAGGATGCTGAATTTTGTCAAATGCTTTTTCAGCATCCAATGAAATGACCATGTGGTTTTTTTCTTTGAGTTTGTTTATGTAGTGGATTGCACTGATGGATTTCTGTATATTGAACCAACCCTGCATCCCTGGGATAAAGCCTACTTGATCATGGTGGATGATCGTTTTGATGTGTTCTTGGATTCGGTTGGCAAGAATTTTATTGAGTATTTTTGCATCAATGTTCATAAGGGAAATTGGTCTGAAGTTCTCTTTCTTTGTTGGATCTTTGTGTGGTTTTGGTATCAGCGTAATTGTGGCTTCGTAGAAGGAATTGGGTAGTGTTCCTTCTGTTTCTATTTTGTTGAATAGTTTGAAGAGTATTGGTGTTAAGTCTTCTTTGAAGGTCTGATAGAATTCTGCACTGAGACCATCTGGTCCTGTGCTTTTTTTGGTTGGAAGCCACCCTGATATTCCTCAACTGAAGAATGGATAAAGAAATTGTGGCTCAATTACACAATGGAATATAATTTAGCTACTAAAAATGAGGACATCCTGACTTTTTCAGGCAAATGGATCCAAGGAGAAAATGCCATCCTAAGTGAGGTAACCCAGACCCAAGAACATGCATGGTGTGTACTCACTGATAAGTGAATATTAGCTAAAAAATGCAGAATACCTATGATACACTCCACAGACCCAAAGAAGTTAAACAGAAAGGAAGGCCCAAGTGAGGATCCTCCAATCCCACTTAGAAGGGGGGAAATAATCATGGGACACAGTGAGGGAGGGAGTTGAGTAGGTGAGCAGAGGGAGAAAGGAGGCAGAATCAGGAAGGGTAGAGGGGAGACAGGAGAGAAGCCCAGAGGCCCAGGCGAATGAATGGAAATATGCAGCTGCTTGGGGTGGAGGGTGGGGGCATTTTGAGAAAACTCCTAAATCCCAGAGGCCTGGGATGTAAGAGAATCCCAGGACTCAATGTGGGTGACCTTAGTAGAGATGTCCAACAGTGGGAAGATAGAACCTGAAAAGAACACCTCCAATAGTTAGCCCCCCATGGAGGGATGGGGACATCAACCCAACTTCAAAGTTTTTAATCCAGAATTGTCCCTTCCCAAAAGAAATGCCAGGACAAAAATGGAGCAGAGACTGAAGAAATGATAGACCAGTGACCAGACTATCTTGGGATCCATCCCATGGAAAGCATCGAACCCTGACACTATTACTGATGGTATATTGTGTTTGCAGACAGTAGCCTAAAATGTCTGCCCTCTGAAGGACTCTACCAGCAGCTGACCGAGACAAATGCAGATACTTATAGCCAAGCATTGGACTGATGTTAGAGACCCCTATGGAAAAGTTAGGGGAAGGATTGAGGAAATGGAAGCAGATGGCAATCCCATGGGAGGAACAACAGTATCAACTTCCTTGGACCCCTCAGAGCTCCCAGACACTAAGCCACCAACTAAAGAGCATACACTGGGAGGTCTGAGAACCCTGGCAGAGAATGTCCTTCTCTGGTCTCAGTGGGAGAGGATGTGCTTAATCCTGTAAAGGCTTGATGCCCCAGAGAAGGGGGGTGCCCAGAGTGTAGGTGGGGAGAAGCACCCTCTCAGATGAGAAGGGATGAAGGATGGGGTGAAGAACTTTGCAGGGGAGGGAGTGGGATGGGAGGCAACATTTGGGATGTAAATAAATAAAAAAAATTAATTAAAAAAAGAGCTGTCATAGAAATAACTAGAATTTCAACCATATGTAAAAGGAAAGATTTTCTAGATATTTAATGCTTTTTATGTGGACAAAGAAAAATTGTATAAATAAATGCATCATTTCATTCAGTGACTGGTAAGATTCAAACGGAAAAGATTCAGGCAAAGATAATGATTTGGATGAAAGAATTGCAGTTCTAAGTTTTAATTAAAGTACACAAATATATGATCATGGCCATTAGAAGAAAATAGTCCTTAGCATGCCTCCTGTATATATATATACAATATATAGTATAATATATAATAATTATAATATATAATATAGCATGTATATATAATGCATGTTATATACATAATATATACATAGTACATACATATTATATATATGAATATGAGGTATTTTTCTGGATGAGACAGATCTGCTCTGTGGGTGAAGTTTGTAGCAGGTGAAAAACTATTTCTGAGCGTGTGTAGTTAGGAAGTAGAAGGTTAGTATAGATTACATCCGAGTGCTTTGGGAAAAAATATATACATACATATATATACACATTCATATATATACACATATATATACACAGACATACACACACACACACACACATATATATATATATATATATATATATATATATATATATATATATATATATGTATATATATATATACATATATATAAATCCGAAGTCAGGAGAGGAAATAGAAAGAATCAGTCAGTTGTCTTCAGGAGATAGCTGAAAAGAAGAGAGTAAGAAACACTCTCCCTTCAGTTACGTGCCTTTTGAGTTGTATAACTGATAAATATGTTACTTGTCCAACAATACATTAGTAAAAACCACAGGTGTTTGCTGTTGCTTTTCACAGCTGTCCTGGGTTTCTCTCTCTCTAGTCTTTGCTATGCGACTGGATAACCTTTAGCCCTAAGCACTACATTGAAATCACATTAATTAGTTTACAACTGTTCAACAAATTTTATGATGGAAATAGCAATGTGAAGAACTGTTTTCAATTATCTTGCAAGCTGCTTTCAATTGATTACATTAAATCCATCTTGAATAATTTTTTCTGTGCCAGGTGCTGGGTGAGATGTTGCTCTGGCTGAGACAGGCCTGCCCTGCGTGGAGTTTGCAACAGGTGAAAAACTATTTCTGAGTGTGTAGAGTTAAAAGGTAGGTGTGCGGGATGGATCACAGACAAGAGCACAGGGCTGCCCATAGTTCAGGACATAAAAACCTTAGGATAAAATAGTAGGTTTGGCGTTTTGAATAAAAATGTCCCCCCATAGATTGATATACTAGAATGTGTAGTCAGCAAAAAGTAGCTGGATTTGAAGGATTTTGAAGGATTAGGAGGTGTGACCTTGTTGGACTAAGTATATCACTGGGGTGAATTTGGGGGTCTTAAGAGCCCAGGCCAAGCTCTCCCCCCACCTATGCATCAGGATGTAGCCCTTGCTTCCTGCTCCAGTGTCCACCTGCATACTGTCATTGTCCCTGCCATGATGATAATGGACTAAACCACTGAAACCATAAACAAGCCTCCAACTAAATTCTTTCTCTTAAAATAGTTGCCTTGGTCATGGTGTCTCTTCACAACAATAAAAGAGTGACTTAGAAAGTAAGTATTGTTCTCTGATGTCAGGTGACTAGGAGATGGCGTTGATAGGAAGACAAGGCACCATGAGGAAAAAGCATGTGCTAAGCTCTTGCTCTGCTGAGAAGAGCTACTCTGCAGTCACTATATTTTCAATGTCAGATACAGGATTTCAAGGTTGCAGTAATGCTGCTAATTATATATTAAATTATATATTACCTGTATATATACATATACATATAATGTATATTAAATGATATATTAAAAGTGGAGTGAGACTTGGGTCTGTAATGTCTTTCAGTGGTCTATGTTGATTTAATCAGTGGCCTAAGGTAACTTGAGAGAAACAGCAGAACTTCTCGGAGGCTGAACCTAGTGGAAGAAGTTAAGTCAGTTGGGGAAGTTACCTCAAATGGGAGATTGGAATTCCTAGTGCTGCTTCTGCTTCCCTTTTTTCTTAAACTTAGAACCTTGCCCATGCTAACCAGTTGCACTACTCTAGATTTTCATGTCCTGCCTCTCTTTTCTGATCTCCAACACTTATTTTTTGTTAGGTATATTCTTTGTTGTCCCCTTTCCCGGTTCCCCCTTCCCCTGAAAATCCCATAAGCCATATACCCTTCCCCAATCAACCCTCCCCCACTTCCCTGTCCTGGTATTCCTTTATACTACGGTATCAAGTCTTTTCAGGACCAAGGGTCTCTCCCCCATTTGGTGTCCAATGAGATCATCCTCTGCTGCCAGTGTATATGGGGCCATGGGTAACTCCAAGTGTACTCTTTGGTTGAAGGTTTTGTCCCTGGGAGCTCTGGGAGTACTTGGTGACGCATATTGTTGTTCCTCCTATGGTGCTGCAAACCCCTTCAGCTCCTTTGGTCCATTTTCTCTCTCTTCCATTGGGGACCCTGTGCTCAGTTCAATGGCTGGCTAAGAGTTTCCCCCTCTGTATTTCTCATGCACTAGCAGAGCCTCTCAAGTAGCAGCTATATCTGACTCCTGTTAGCAAGCACTTGTGGGCATCCACTATAGTGTCTGGGTTTTGTAATTGTATATGGGATGGATTCCTAGGTGGGGTAGTATCTGGATGGTCTTTCCTTCAGACTCTGCTCCACACTTTGTATCTTCTGTGGGTATTTTGTTCCTCTTTTCATAGTTTGTTCTTCCTCCTTCATGGGCATCATTTGATATGTGAATTGTGTCTTGGGTATTCCAAGCTTCTAGGCTAATATCTACTTATCAGTGAGTGCAAAAGAGTGTTCTTTTGTGATTGGGTTACCTCACTCAGGGTGATATTCTCCAGTTCCATCCATTTGTCTAAGAATTTCATGAATTCATTGATTTAATGGCTGAATAGTACTCCATTGTGTATATATACCACATTTTCTGTATCCATTTCTCCATAAGGTGATATACCCTGTTACCATAAACTCAAAATGGAAAGAACATGGAAGGAGATGGGAATATCTGAACTTGTAAGTGGAAATAAACCTTTCATTTACTAAGTTGATTATGTAATCTATTTCCATAACACTGAAAATCTAGTTCAAATGGTTATTGAGTTAAATAATAAAATATATTATTAAAATTAGTGTCTGTGTGTGTGTGTGTGTGTGTGTGTGTCTGTATGTGTGTAACCTGGTATGCCTGTATCACAGTGCAGACATGGAAGTCAGAAGACAATTTTGGATGTTCACTCCTTCTACAATGAGTTCAGAGGATTAAACTCAGGTCATCCATCTTTCAAAACAACTGCTGTTACTTGTCAAACCACCTTGCTGGCCAAATGTTTTGTTCTTTTTTTTTAAATTAAGATACAATAATACCATATCCCTTTCTCTTTGCTCCCTTCAAACCCTACCATATTTCCCTCCTTTCTCTAATTCCAATCCATACTCTTTTTTCACTAAATATTGTTATACTGTGTGTGTGTGTGTGTTTTGTAAATGTATACATTGGGATTGGGTTCCACAACTCTGAATTTTGAAGGGTTGTGGTTTTCTGTAATGGTGTCTCTATTGCAAAGAGAAGTTCCCTTGATGCATGATAAGGGCTATAGTTATCTATTGGTGTAGAAACCAATATTTAGTTTAGTTAGGGATTAGTCAGGTTTAGTAAATTAGTGGTTGTTGGTTCCCTCCAACGTTCATGACTTCATCATTATCTGTGAGTTGTTGACTAGGTTTCCAGTACCAGGTATGCTTTCTCCCTTGTTAAATGAGTCTTAAGTTCCTTTAGAGGACCGTTGGTTACCATCAAGGTATGTTAGAGGCTATTGTACCTTTAGGATTATCACCATGCTAGTAATTATTAAGATTTGTAGGTGCCATAGCTCAGTAGGTTCCCTTTTTTACAATTTGCATGCTACCTTCTAAGTGCCATGCAAGATAGTCCTCAGGGAGGAGGCTTTCAGGTCATGTCTATCTCAGGGCCATCTGTGTCCTGAATTTGAAATGCATTGTGAATTTAGCAATAGGGACTTATTTTTAACTTCTGGGAGGCAACCAAGGGTAATAACAATAGCCTATATGTTTGGAGAGTCTTTTGGCCATTGACCAACTCAAAAGAGGATTTCTGATGTATAGAGAATATGTTGAGGATCTGAAGTGTGGCCCTTATGTTTTCCAGGCATGCATTTTACCCACTGGGCCATTTTCCTGGCCTTTTAAAGCTTCCTTCCAGTGTGTCACCTCTTCCAGAAGTCCTATCTGCCTCTAAAATGTCCTCCTACAATTATTTCCTTCTCTGAATTTGTCATTTTTAAAAAATGATTTTGGTATTCCCTTGTTTGTCTGTCATGTGTGTTTTGCAGTAGGCTATGAACTTCTTGACAATTAAGGTTTACTGGATATCCTTGTTGGGGTAATATTGCTGTGATGAAACACTATTTCCATTTTGGAAGAAATAGGCCCATTGAAGGAAGCCAAGGCTAGAACGCAAACTTGAAACCACAAACAATAAAAACAAACCAAAGCAAAACAACAACAACAACAACAACCAACTAGTATATTAAGTAGGATGATTATTGCTTTGGTGAAACACCATGACCAAATGATAGTTAGGAGGGAAGGGTTTATACTTCCACATCACTGTTTATCATTCAAGATGTGAAGATAGGATTTCAAACAGGGCAGGAACCTGGAGGCAGAAGCTGATACAAAGGCCTTGGAAGAAAATTGCCTACTGGCCTGCTCAGCCTGCTTAGAGAACACAGAACCACTTGGTGCTTATAGGCTTGGCAGTCTAAAGCCTGATCTTATGGAGGCATTTTCTCTGTTAAGACCCTCTCCTCTCAAACAACATACACATGTTTATTTTACATAAGTCATTACTTTAGCCTAATTTGCTTTTTTTTGTTCTCATGAAAATTGTTGCCTTGAAGAGGGAAAGCATCTAGAAGATTACTGTTAAATAAACACAGGCCAGGGTCAGTACTAGAGCTCCCAATATTTGGGAGGAGTTTAGCTGAGGGAGCTAGGAGACATAAAGAGCCAAGGGAAACCATGTAAGAGAGTATCTCCCCGAAATACTGTCAGTGATGGAACCTACTGCCTAGAAGAGAAGTTTTTAGAGAAACCATTGGCAATGCTGACTAGGCAGCACCCAGCAGCCTTTGAGGAAGATTGTTTAGAAAGTAGGGTGGAAACCCAACCAAAGTGGGCAGAGCATGGAAGCATGAGGAAGAGATGCTGAAGTAAAGTCTATACATGTTAACAACTCAACTTGGCAAAAGAGAAATATCCATGGAAAATCCAACAATACAGCTAGCACTTGATGTGGGTTTTATGAAGGAAAGTTTTTAAATTAAGAGAGAGGATGGAAATGGAAAGGAGAGATGGAGGATAAAAGATACCACAGAGTGCACTGAGAGGCAGAGGAGGGAAGGTCAGAGGACAGAGGCAATGGGTTTGAGGTAGTGGCAGAATGGCACTTCTGCAATAGGATGAAAAGAAAGTGCTTACTACGTACATAGTCTTGGCAAGCAGCAAGGGGCATGCCCCTGTCTGCAGGGGGTTGTGGTACACTTGGCATGCAGGAGACTGTAAAAAAAGAGATTAATAACTGCTCAGGGTAAGCAATAGCCAGTGGGTGCTACAGTATTTCAGACAAAAGAAAGATTAACTCCTGGTGGTGTGGTCACGGCAATTTTGTGAAAAGTGACATTTGATTTGACTTGAAAGTAGAGTAAGATTTTACTAAACAAGGGATATAAATGCTAAAAGAAACTAAGTCTAACCTATTATCCGGTGGAGTGGCAGCAGGAACAAGGGGCTGACACACTTGTATTTCAGTTTATCTATCAGCTAAGAAGCAGCAGGGTTTTTTCCCTCTTAAAGTATATATTCTGACAGAGTAGAACAATTTGGAGGAATACCAAGAGCTGAGAGATGGATTCAGCAATTGTCCTGCTGTTTCTAGCTACACAAAATGAACTACTGACAAATGGAAATGAGTAACGAAGAATGACTATTTAAAGTCATGAAGATAGTGAGTAACCAAACTGGGATGCAGCTCACAAAAGTTGCTTCTGTGATAACATTAATGTGCGTGTTGTTAAAAGGCATGTCTCACTTGGCTTTGCTGAGTGTAACAGACTGCTAGCTTTGGAGAGGAGCGGAGGATGCTACAGAATTGTGAACAGTAAATGGTGTGCAGTAGCAGCTGCTCTGCGAGATGTGCTGCAGAGAGATTTCAGTTGAACCTGCAAGGAGAATGCTTACTCTCACCACGCTAATCACTCCCACAATTCACCAGACTTACCTCTGTCTCCTGTGTCTTGGCCGAATTAAATCACCATTGATTAACATGAATTTGAAAAAGAAAAACTCTAAGGGAAATGCAAATCAAAACAACCCTGAGATTTCACCTCACACCAGTCAGAATGGCTAAGGTTAAAAACTCAGGAGACAGCAGGTGTTGGCAAGGATGTGGAAAAAGAGGAACATTTCTCCACATCTGGGGGGGGGTGATTGCAAGATGGTACAACCACTTTGGAAATCAGTCTGGCAGTTCCTCTGACACTTACGGAGGACCCTGCTATACCTCTCCTGGGCATATACCCAGAGGATTCCCTGGCATGCAATATGGACACATGCTCCACTATGTTCATAGCAGCCTTATTTCTAATAGCCAGAAGCTGGAAAGAACCCAGATGTCCCTCAGTGGAGGAATGGATACAGAAAATGTGGTATAGTTACACAATGGAGTACTACTCAGCAATTCAAAGCAATGAATTCATTCTTAGGCAAATGGTTGGAATTGGAAAATATCATCCTAAGTGAGGAAACCCAATAACAAAAGAATACACATGGAATGCAACCACTGACAAATGGATATTAATTAGCCCAGAATCTCTGAATTCTCAAGACACAGTTCGCATATCAAATGATACCCAAGAAGAGGGAAAGAGAGGGCCCTGGTTCTGAAAAGAGTTGATCCAGCATTGTAGGGGAGTACCAGGACAGGAAAATGGGAGGGGGTGATTGGGAAATGGGAGGAGGGAAGAGGGCTTATGAGACCGATGGGGAGGGAGGAATTGGGAAAGGGGAAAGCATTCGGAATGTAAACAAAGAATATAGAAAATTTTTAAAAAGGAAGCAAATTAACAACAAATTTACTGATTTCCCATCACTAAAAAAAGGAATTAAGATACCATGGATATAAGCAGCATGGGTTTTATTCCTTTTTTAATTAGGTATTTTCTTTATTTATATTTCAAATGCTAGCCCCTTTCCTGGTTTCCCCTCTAAATACACCCTATCCCATCCCCCTCCCCCTTGCTCACCAACCCTCCCACTTCTGCTTCCCTGTCCTGGCATTCTCCTATACTGGGGCATTAAGTTGTCTCAGGACCAAGGGCCTCTCCTCCCTTTGATGTCCAACAAGGCATGGGTCCCTCCATGTGTGCTCTTTGGTTGGTGGTTTAGTCCCTGGGAGCTCTGGGGGGTACTGGTTGGTTCATATTGTTGTGCCTCCTATGGGGATGTAAGTTCCTTCAGCTCCTTCAGTCTTTTCTGTAGCTCCTCCATTGGGGACCCTGTGCTCAGTTCAATGGTAGACTGAGAGCATCCACCTCTGTATTGGTCAGAGTCTCTCAGGAGATAGCTATAGCAGGCTCCTGTCAGCAAGAGCTTGTTGGCATCAACAATAGTGTCTGTGTTTGGTGACTGTATATGGGATGGATCCCCAGGTGGGCACTCGCTTTTTTTTTTATTCGATATATTTTTTATTTACATTTCAAATGATTTCCCCTTTTCTAGCCCCCCACTCCCCGAAAGTCCCATAAGCTCCCTTCTCTCCCCCTGTCCTCCCACCCACCCCTTCCCACTTCCCCGTTCTGGTTTTGCCCTATACTGCTTCACTGAGTCTTTCCAGAACAAGGGGCCACTTCTCCTTTCTTCTTGTACCTCATTTGATGTATGGATTATGTTTGGGGTATTCCAGTTTTCTAGGTTAGTATCCACTTATTAGTGAGTGCATACCATGAATCAGTCACCTTTTGAGTCTGGGTTACCTCACTTAGTATGATGTTTTCTAGCTCCATCCATTTGCCTAAGAATTTCATGAATTCATTGTTTCTAATGGCTGAATAGTACTCCATTGTGTAGATATACCACATTTTTTGTATCCACGCTTCTGTTGAGGGATACCTGGGTTCTTTCCAGCATCTGACAATTATAAATAGGGCTGTTATGAACATAGTAGAGCATGTATCCTTATTACATGGTGGGGAATCCTCTGGGTATATGCCCAGGAGTGGTATAGCAGGATCTTCTGGAAGTGAGGTGCCCAGTTTTCGGAGCAACCACCAGACTGATTTCCAGAGTGGTTTTACCAATTTGCAACCCCATCAGCAGTGGAGGAGTGGTCCTTTTTCTCCATACCCTCTCCAACACCTGCTGTCTCCTGAATTTTTAATCTTAGCCATTCTGACTGGTGTAAGGTGAAATTTCAGGGTTGTTTTGATTTGCATTTCCCTAATGACTAATGAAGTTGAGCATTTTTTAAGATGCTTCTCCACCATCCGAAGTTCTTCAAGTGAGAATTCTTTGTTTAACTCTGTACCCCATTTTTTAATAGGGTTGTTTGGTTTTCTGGAGTCTAACTTTTTGAGTTCTTTATATATATTGGATATTAGCCCTCTATCTGATGTAGGATTGGTGAAGATCTTTTCCCAATTTGTTGGTTGCCGATTTGTCCTTTTTGATGGTGTCCTTTGCTGTACAGAAACTTTGTAATTTTATGAGGTCCCATTTGTCAATTCTTGATCTTAGAGCATATGCTATTGGTGTTCTGTTCAGAAATTTTCTCCCTGTACCAATGTCCTCAAGGATCTTCCCCAGTTTCTTTTCTATTAGCTTCAGAGTGTCTGACTTTATGTGGAGGTCCTTGATCCATTTGGATTTGAGCTTAGTACAAGGAGACAAGGATGGATCAATTCGCATTCTTCTGCATGCTGACCTCCAGTTGAACCAGCACCATTTGTTGAAAAGGCTATCTTTTTTCCATTGGATGTTTTCAACCCCTTTGTCGAGGATCAAGTGGCCATAGGTGCGTGGGTTCATTTCTGGATCTTCAATCCTGTTCCATTGATCCCCCTGCCTGTCACTGTACCAATACCATGCAGTTTTTAACACTATTGCTCTGTAGTATTGCTTGAGGTCAGGGATACTGATTCCCCCAGATTTTCTTTTGTTGCTGAGAATAGTTTTAGCTATCCTGGGTTTTTTGTTATTCCAGATGAATTTGTTATTTGCTCTTTCTAACTCTGTGAAGAATTGAGTTGGGATTTTGATGGGCATTACATTGAATCTGTATATTGCTTTTGGCAAAATGGCCATTTTAACTATATTGATTCTACCAATCCATGAGCATGGGAGGTTTTCCCATTTTTTGAGGTCTTCTTCCATTTCCTTCTTCAGAGTCTTGAAGTTCTTGTCATAAATATCTTTCACATGTTTGGTAAGAGTCACCCTAAGATACTTTATACTGTTTGTGGCTATTGTGAAGGGTGTCATTTCCCTAATTTCTTTCTCAGCCTGCTTATCCTTTGAGTATAGGAAGGCCACTGATTTGCTTGTGTTGATTTTATAACTTGCCACTTTGCTGAAGTTGTTTATCAGCTGTAGGAGTTCTCTAGTGGAGTTTTTTGGGTCACTTAGGTAGACTATCATGTCATCTGCAAATAATGATAGTTTGACTTCTTCCTTTCCAATTTGTATCCCTTTGACCTCCTTATGTTGTCGAATTGCCCGAGCTAGTACCTCAAGTACAATATTGAAAAGATAAGAGGAGAGGGGCAGCCCTGTCTAGTCCCTGATTTTAGTGGGATTGCTTCAAGTTTCTCTCCATTTAGTTTGATGCTGGCTACCGGTTTGCTGTATATTGCTTTTACTATGTTTAGGTATGGGCCTTGAATTCCTGTTCTTTCCAAGACTTTAAGCATGAAAGGATGCTGAATTTTGTCAAATGCTTTTTCAGCATCCAATGAAATGACCATGTGGTTTTTTTCTTTGAGTTTGTTTATGTAGTGGATTGCATTGATGGATTTCCGTATATTAAACCAACCCTGCATTCCCGGGATAAAGCCTACTTGATCATGGTGGATGATCGTTTTGATGTGTTCTTGGATTCGGTTGGCAAGAATTTTATTGAGTATTTTTGCATCAATGTTCATAAAGGAAATTGGTCTGAAGTTCTCTTTCTTTGTTGGATCTTTGTGTGGTTTTGTTATCAGCGTAATTGTGGCTTCGTAGAAGGAATTGGGTAGTGTTCCTTCTGTTTCTATTTTGTTGAATAGTTTGAAGAGTATTGGTGCTAACTCTTCTTTGAAGGTCTGATAGAATTCTGCACTGAAACCATCTGGTCCTGTGCTTTTTTTGATTGGAAGACTTTCTATGACTCCTTCTATTTCTTTAGGCATTATGGGACTGTTTAGATGATCTATTTGGTCCTGATTTAATTTTGGTATTTGGTATCTGTCAAGGAAATTGTCCATTTCCTCCAGATTCTCCAGTTGTGTTGAGTACAGGCTCTTGTAGTAGGATCTGATGATTTTTTGGATTTCCTCAGTTTCCGTTGTTAAATCTCCCTTTTCATTTCTAAGTTTGTTAATTTGGATACTTTCTCTGTGCCCTTTGGTCAGTCTGGCTAAGGGTTTATCTATCTTGTTGATTTTCTCAAAGAACCAGATCCTGGATTCGTTAATTCTTTGTACGGTTCGCTTTGTTTCCAATTGATTGATTTCAGCCCTGAGTTTGATGATTTCCTGTCTTCTACTCCTCCTGGGTGAATTGGCTTCTTTTTGTTCCAGGACTTTCAAGTGTGTTGTTAAGCTGCTAGTGTATGCTCTCTCCATTTTCTCTTTGGAGGCACCCAGGGCTATGAGTTTACCTCTTAGCACTGCTTTCATTGTGTCCCAAAGATTTGGGTATGTTGTGCCTTGATTTTTATTAAATTCTAAAAAGTCTCTGATTTCTTTCTTTATTTCTTCTTTGGTCAAGGTGTCATTGAGTAGAGTATTATTCAGCCTCCATGTGTATGTGGGCTTTCTGTTGTTTTTGCTTCTATTGAAAATCACTCTTACACCATAGTGATCTGATAGGAGGCATGGGATTAGTTCGATCATCTTATATTTGTTGAGGTCTGCCTTGTGTCCAATTATATGGTCGATTTTGGAGAAGGTACCATGAGGTGCTGAGAAAAAGGTATATTCTTTTGCTTTGGGGTGAAATGTTCTATAAATATCGGTCAAATCCAATTGGTCCAAAGCTTCAATTAGTTTTACTGTGTCCCTGTTTAGTTTCTGTTTTCCTGATCGGTCCATTGAGGAAAGTGGAGTGTTGAAGTCCCCCACAATTATTGTGTTAGGTGCAATGTGTGCTTTGAGCTTTAGTAAAGTTTCTTTTACGAATGTGGGTGCCCTTACATTTGGCGCATAGATGTTCAGAATTGAAAGTTCTTCTTGGTGGATTTTTCCTTTGACCAGCAAGAAGTGTCCTTCTGTGTCTCTTTTGATGACTTTAGGTTGAAAGTCAATTTTATCTGATATTAGAATGGCTACTCCTGCTCGTTTCCTGTGACCATTGGCTTGTAAGATTGTCTTCCAGCCTTTTACGCTAAGGTAGTTTTTATCTTTGACACTGAGGTGTGTCTCCTGTATACAGCAAATTGTAGGGTCCTGTTTCCTTATCCAGTCTGTTAGTCTATGTCTTTATATTGGGGAATTGAGACCATTGATGTTAAGAGATATTAGGGAATAGTGATTATTACTTCCTGTCATTTTTGATGTTCTTTTTATATTTGAGTGGTTATCTTCTTTTGGGTTTGATGAAGGAAGGTAACTATCTTGCTTTTTCGAGGGTGTAGTTTCCCTCCTTGTATTGGAGTTTTCCTCCTATTATTCTTTGCAGAGCTGGGTTTGTGGAAAGATATTGTGTAAATTTGGTTTTGTCATGGAATATCTTGGTTTCTCCATCTATGGTGAATGAGAGTTTTGCTGGGTATAGTAGTCTTGGCTGACATTTGTGTTCTCTTAGAGTCTGCATGAGATCTGCCCAGTATCTTTTAGCTTTCATGGTCTCTGGTGAGAAGTCTGGTGTGATTCTGATAGGTCTTCCTTTATATGTTACTTGGCCTTTCTCTCTTACTGCCTTTAATATTCTTTCTTTGTTTAGTGCATTTGGGGTTTTGATTATTATGTGACAGGAGGTATTTCTGCTCAGGTCCAGTCTGTTTGGAGTTCTGTAGGCTTCTTGTATATTCATAGGCATCTCTCTCTTTAAGTTAGGAAAGTTTTCTTCCACAATTTTGTTGAAGATATTTGCTGGCCCTTTCTGTTTTAAATCTTCACTCTCATCTATACCTATAATCCTTAGGTTTGGTCTTCTCATTGTATCCTGGATTTCCTGGATGTTCTGGCATACAAGCTTTTTGCATTTTGCATTTTCTTTGACAGTTGAGTCAATGGTTTCTATGGTATCTTCGGCATCTGAGATTCTTTCTTCCATCTCTTGTATTCTGTTGTTTATATTTGCATCTATGGCCCCAGATTTCTTCTCAAGGTTTTCTATCTCCAAAGTTGTCTTCCTTTGTGATTTCTTAGTTGTTTCTACTTCTGTTTTTAGGTCCAGGATGGTTTTGCTCAGTTCCATCATTTGTTTGTCTGTGTTTTCCTATAATTCTTTAAGAGATTTTTGTGTTTCCTCTTTCATGACTTCTGCCTGTTGACTCAAGTTCTCCTGCATTTCTTTAAGTTTTTTTTTTTTTTTTTTTTTTTTGCCTTTCTTCTTTATTGGCTTCTATCTCTTGGGCCTTATTCTCCTGCATTTCTTTAAGTGTTTTTTGTGATTCCATTATACGGGTTTCTAGCTTATTCATGTTCCCCTGTATTTCTTTAAGAGATTCATTCATGTCCTTTTTGTGTTCTTCTAACAGCATCATGAACAGTGATTTTAAATCCAAATCTTGTTTCTCTGGTGTGTTGGCATAACCAGGACTTGCTAGTGTTGGAGAGTTTGGTTCAGATGCTGCCATATTGCCTAGATTTCTGTTAGTAGCGTTCCTGCATTTGCCCCTGCCATCTTGTTCTCTGGAGCTAATTGGTCTTGTCTCCGGCTGGTGTTTCAGCCTCCTGAGAGGCTCTAGGGCTATTTCTGCAACACTGGAGGGCAGGGTTTCCCCTGTTGCAGATTGCTGATGTGCTTTCCTCCTCTTGGGTGCCCTTGCAGCCCTAGTGTTCTTTGCCCCAGATTGTGTCTGTGAGCCAGAAGGTGCCCGTTTGCTCCTTCAGGGAGTGCTGAGGTTGTATGCTGCAGGGACCTTTTCGGTGTGCTGATCTCTCTGCTGGGCAGCAGAACTCCCAACCAGGTTGGTGCACACAAGGCTAGCCTAGCTGCTCAGGCCCTGAGTCTAGGCAAAAGCCTGGCAGGCCAATGTCTGAGCAAAGTTACCCTCAGCTGTGAGTGTTAATTGGGTCTGTCAGGTGGCTAGGATGGTGGCGTGTGCGAGCTCCCTGAGAGTGTTGGGAGAGTCTGCTGGGCTAACAACCTCCTGGCCAGGTCAGCACACAGAGGTGGGGCACTCTCCTGTTGGTCTTTCCTTCAGTCTCTGCTCCACTCTTTGTCTCTGTGTCTCTTCCCATTGGGTATTTTGTTCCCCCTTCTAACAGATCTTACTCAGCTAAAGTACAGAACTCAGCAAACCAGTAGTCTCAGTCCCCTCCCTCATAAGTGCTCTGCTACTTAGCTCTTGTTAGTCTGAAACCCATTTTATAACCCAGGATAGCCTAGAATTCATTATGCTTCTGTCTCAATCTCCTAATTGCTGATAATACCTGGGTCTATGCTACCTACCCAGGTCCTTTCTTGAGGGTTCATAGGGGAAAATATGTTTCTTGCCTTTTCTAGCTTCTAAAGGCTGCTCACTTTCCTTAGCTTGTGGATACTCCTCTGATCTTTAAGACACCAATACTCTGGGTCTCTCAAAGACCTTGATTATTCTCTGGCTATGGATTAAAAAGGTTCTTGGGTTTTAGGGTTTGAGTGATTAGATGAGGCCCTTCTGGACAATCATGGACAGTTTCCTTTTGAAGCTCTTCCCTTTAACAACATCTATAAAATCCTTTTGCTGTATAAAGTAACAAATTTATAGTTTCCAAGATTAGAACACGGACACCTTTGGGGGCTTTTATTTTGCCCACAGAGAAGGAGAAAAGGGCATTTTGTGGATCATTAGAAATGTGATTTGTAGCTAACTAGAAATCAGACATGGAGAGACATAAATTCGATTTATTTCAACAGGTTTACTTTCCTTATTTAAAGAGTTACAAGTGAAATATATGTGGAGACAGCCAGAAACAGATTCATTGTTCTGTTTTTTCTCTTTGGCTATTTCTATGACAAGGTCAAGTGTTAGTTGTTCGTGCGGCAAGTGCTGTTCACAGCTCATTAAACAACTGATAGAAAGTGGGAATGGACATGAGCCTGGATGAAGGTTTCCTATGGAGGCCACGTTTCTCTAGTCACAGCATCCCTGGTGTGAGTGGGATGAGGACTCCTAGGTGAGATCTAGCAAGCCTGAAGGTGGCACACAGGAGGGCCAAATATCAGAGAAAATCTCAGTCAACTGAAAGTGAAGAGGAAAGCAGTGAGCTTCACAGTAGTGAACAATCTTGAAGTCCAAAGAGAAAGTTGGTGAGAGGTAGGACCAAGCTATTACTCTGGATAAGAAAAACATTGAGAGAATTTGCATTTGGACATGTGACACTAAGGACATCAGTTAATATTTCCTGAGCAGTCACTGTGTCACAAATGGCTTTACATATATCACAGTTTTTACCATTAAAAAAAAAATCCATAAATGGCCAGACATGGTGGTGTACCCTCTTTCATCCCGTCACTTGTGATGCAGAAGGAGATGGGATCTCTGTGATTTCAAGGCAAGCTTGGTCTACATAGTGAGGTCCAGGCTAGCCAGTGCTACATAGTGAGAGGTTGTCACAAAACAAAACAAAACATAAATAAATAAATGTCTACAATCAAATGATTTATTTCACACAAACTATGGTTCAGAGGCATGAAGCAACTAACTGGTTAAAAAGCCCAAAATCAGATCTCAGTACAAACCAGGGACTGACCTTCAGGACTGGACCCATTTAGTCGAAAATGGGCATCCAGCAGACAAGGAGTTGTAGCTGTGTTCTTTAAAGTGGGGTGTCACAGTTAGACACCTACTTTAAGAAGGTCTCTGAGAGAGCTGCCTTATATGTATAAGTTTCATTCCAAGAACCTGAGCAGACTGCGTTCTTATAGTACCTAGGAAACAAAAGCACAACACATAATTGGAAAACACCCCACAGGCTTTCCTGCCTACAGCTAGATCTTATATAGTTGACTATATCTTATGTCTAGTTAACATAAGACCATCAAGCACAACTGATTCCTTGTCAACTTGACACAAAACAGATCAATTAGAATCTTTCCTTTCTCATTTGTTCCAAAGATGACATGCAAGTAATTCTATCACATAAATAACTTTAAAAGTCCCACACTCTCTCAAAGATTGTGTAGTTCTAGGGGGACTGTGACTGAAGAGTCATCTGCGGTTAACAGGAGATCAGCACCCCTGATGTGAAACCTTTGTTTTATTTCAACAATTGATGGCTGTTAGCTGGAGCTGAGAAATTAGTGCTGATTAAACAGCAACAAGAATTTTTTTATATAAAATATTCTGGGAAGAATTTCTTCAGGATTAGCACACAGAAGCTGTATTTCAGAGGTGGTCAGTATTGTGCTTGTTGCTGGTAACAAAAGTTGGTCATGTATAAGAGTTGCATCCAGGTGCTCTCTCTCTCTCTCTCTCTCTCTCTCTCTCTCTCTCTCTCTCTCTCTCTCCTCTCCCTCTCCCTCTCTCTCTCTCTCTCTCTCTCTCTCTCTCTCTCTCTCTCTCTCTCTCTCTCTCTCTCTCTCTCTCTCTCTCTCTCCTTTCTACGTGTTAAGAGGTGACATTGTGAGAAGCCAGGAGAGTCCACTGGTGAAAGTCCAGCCTTAGAAGTAGTTGAAGGTCATAGATAGAAGCTTCAGTCTGACCCATGAGTTGAGCCCAGAAAAGGCTATAGACGAAATTGGAGCCCAAATGCAGTAGAATATCCCAGCATTTTCGAGACACCATTACTGTAGAATGATCACCAAGAATAGCAGCAGAGGTGTGAGCCAGCTGGAGCCTAGAAGACAAGTGTTGTGTGCTGCAAATGATGGAGTCAAAGAAGGGACTCCAGCCCTTTGAGGAGCCTTAGAAGATCATGAGTGAATCTCAGATAACAGGACATTGAGTTATTTACATTTTTGGAGTTTGGTTTTGCTTTGATCTGATTGTGACTGTGCCTTGGTTCTTATTACTTGAAGTAAGAAAACTTGTTTTTAATTTTTCAGGGGCTCACTATTGAGAGAATCTGAATGTTTAAGGTTATTTTGGATTTTAAACTGACTGGACATTTTACAAAGTGTGAACTTTTAAAGTACTTGAATTGTAAAGAGTCTGGGACTTTTATGTGATATTAATACTTGCATGTCATCTTTGGAACAAATGAAAAAGAAAAGATTCTAATTGAAGTGATCTGTTTTGTGTCAAGTTGACAAGGAGTCAGTTATGCTGGAAAATTTTATGATAACTAGACACAAGCTACAGTCAACTATATAAGACCTGGATATAGTCAGGAAAGCCTGTGGGGTGTTTTCTTAATAAGTGATTGATGGGAGTGGTGTCTAGCCAATTTTGTGTGGTGCTACTGTGATCCTAGGTACTATAAGAAAGCAGGCTGAGCAAGCCATGAAGAGCAAGCCATTAAGCAGCATGCCTCAATGGACCCTGTATAATTTCCTGGCTCCATATTCCTACCATGTTTTACTTCTTGTCCTGACATCTTCCATGATGAAGTGATGTGGAAGCATAAACAAATAAACCCTTTCCTTCCCAACTTACTTTTGGTTCGGCCATGGTGTTCAATCACAGCAATAGTAACCCTACCTAAGGAAGTTTAGTATTAGTGAACATAACAGTGATGATCTTAGATGACAGATGGCAGCCTCCTCACTGCCAACTCTCATTCTGCTGCACTCCTCATCACTCCTAATTTTCCTGTCACCAAGAGAACTCTTGACCTCTATTAGATCTTTTTCTGCTCTTGTTGCCTCCCTCCTACTTCTTTGTTTCTTATGTACACATATACATGTGCACTTTTTATTGGTATATGAGGGAAAGCATGCAATATTTTTCTTTCTGGGTCTGATTTATAGTTCCATCATTTTCATGGAAATGCTATAACTTTGCTATTCTTAATGAATATGCAAAATTCCACACTGTATATGCACACTTTTTTTTTGCTCATTCATTTGTTGATCTAGAGTGACTTCATATCATGACTTTTGTGAGTATTAAAAGTCTAAACACAGGTGTGCAAGTGTCTCTCTGGTGTGTTGATGTAAAGTGCTTTTGATATATGCTCTGGAGTGGTCATATGGTCACATGGTCATTCTAATTTTAGGTTTTTTTGAAGAGTGTTTACACTGACTTCCCTAATGGCTGCACCAGTTCAGATTCCTTTTACATTCCATATTCTGATTTTAAACCCCACAATCTGATCTTCCCAGTAGCACAAATGAAGTAGACCACTAAGCAGATCTTGCTTTTAATTTTACCATTCTATTATGGAAAGAACAAGTTTCACACATACACGAATTTGTTTTTATATGGATATGTGTATGAAGATGCACATGAACAAGTATATTTTGTATGCCAATGGTGAACCGCAGGTGTCTACTTCTTATCTAACATGTTTTTAAATACAAGACCTTTCAATGAACGGAATTTATTGATCTAGATAAGCTGGCTGGCAAATGAGTTCTGTGGATCTGACTGTCTTAGCACAAATTCTTATTCCCAGTAGTAAGGTTATAGAAGTGTGCCTTTTGTGGGTACTGGTGTTCTGTGACAAGATTTTTCTTGGGGAGATAAAACACATGACAGACAAAAGTATGGATAATATCAAGTCCAACTTGATTTCATTAATATTATTGGGGTTACTTATAGGAAAATGAATGCAGGCTCACTTACTGAAGCAGAAATGACTTAATGGAAGCTGCATCACTAAAATCCCACCCTATATAGCATGGGTGACAGCTCACAAAAACAAGCAACAGGGAACATACTTCACAGCCCAAGAGAAGCTCAACAGTTTGGAGCAGCTCAAAATTGTCCTTTTCAACTGACTCATATTGATTTAAGCATATTCCAGGCCAGCTTGGCTGATTTTTGTTTCCTGGAGGCAACTGACCTGGTCTTAGAGTCTTCTTTGCAGTTTGGATCATCTGAGTGTGATTCTCAGCAGTCTTTATTGATTACTCTTTGGAGAGATGTGCTTAGTGAATTTGCTCAGTTTCAGGGACTTGTAAGAATGCTGTGAAGTATGCTCCCTGTTCCCTGTTTTTGTGAGCTGTCACCTATGCTATATAGGGTGGGATGTTAGTGATGCCGCTGCCTTTAAGTCATTTCTGCTTCAGTAAGTAACCCCGTATCCATATTCCTATGAGCAACACCAATAATATTAATTAGATCAAGTTGGACTTTTGAGATATTTACTTTCTATCTTAAAGTGCTTCCTAACAGAAGAGAATTCGTGAATATTGGAGGAAACTGCTACCCCACTGGGGACATAATCTTGGGTTCTTTATGTTTGTGTAGTAGGCAGTTTGTCTACTGAGGCATCTCCCAGGCCAGAGGAAGATTCCTAACTGCAAAATACAGAGAAGGAAATTGGGAATTTTCTAAGTTTGAAACAATAACTTCAAAATGAAACTATTATTTTAATCTTGATTTAATGTTGTTTGGTGTTAGATAGACTCAAAGGTTTGAAAACAGTTGGAACTTCAGGGGAGAATGGAACCTTGAACAAGGATGAAGAATAGTAAGAGTAGAGTAGGAAAGTCTCCTGAACAGCCTCATTTGCATTGTCTTGGGTGTGAAATCATTATTATCTTAAAAGTTCAAAGCTAGAAGGACTTGCAAGTAAGAGACAATGTTGCTGATACTGAGATGTTAGCAAGCCTCAAAGATAAAAATTCTGAGAAATGGAATAGAAGAAAACATATTTAATCAAGTACAGCATAGAATTATAGTGCATTTGCTATTAGGTATGGGGCAGCATCTCTCATTTTCATTACTATAAACTTAACCAATCAAAAGGATTTCAGATGTCATTTTTCTTTTTTCTTCTTTTTTAATTTATTTTGTATATTCTTTATTTACATTCTAAAAGCCTTCCCCTTTCCCAGTCCCCCCCCCATATGTCCCATAAGTCCTCTTCTCTCCATCCATTCTCCTATCTTTCCCCCTCCCTTTTCTCTGTCCTGGTACTCCCCTACAATGTTGGATCAAGCCTTTCCAGGATTTGGGCCCTCTTCTTCCTTCTTCAAGGGAATCATTTGATATGCTAATTGTATCTTCAGTATTCAGAGCTTCAGGGCTAATTAATATCCACTTATCAATGATTGCATTCCATGTGTATTCTTTTGTGATTGTGTTACCTCGCTTAGGATAATATTTTCCAGTTCCATCCATTTGCCTAAAAAATTCATGAATTCATTGTTTTTAATTGCTGAATAGTACTCCATTGTGTATATATACCACATTTTCTGTGTCCGTTCCTCCATTGAAGGATATCTGGGTTCTTTCCAGCTTCTGGCTATTATAAATAAGGCTGCTATGAACATAGTGGAGCATGTGTCTTTATTGCATGCTGGGGAATCCTCTGGGTGTATGCCCAGGAGAGGTATAGCAGGGTCCTCTGAAAGTGTCATGCCCAGTTTTCTTAGGAACCACCAGACTGATTTCCAAAGTGGTTGTACCATCTTACAATCCCACCAGCAGTGAAGGAGTGTGAGGTGAAATATCAGGGTTGTTTTGATTTGCATTTCCCTAATGACTAATCATGTTGAGCACCTCTTAAGGTGTCTCTCGGCCATCCGAATTTCTTCAGGTGAAAATTCTTTGTTTAGCTCTGCACCCCATTTTTTAATAGGGTTATTTGGTTCCCTGGGGTCTAACTTCTTGAGTTCTTTGTATATATTGGATATTAGCCCTCTATTGGATGTAGGGTTGGTGAAGATCTTTTCCCAATTTGTTGGTTGCCATTTTGTCCTTTTGACAGTGTCCTTTGCCTTACAGAAACTTTGTAATTTTATGAGGTCCCATTTGTCAATTCTTGATCTTAGAGCATACGCTATTGGTGTTCTGTTCAGAAACTTTCTCCCTGTACCAATGTCCTCAAGGCTCTTCCCCAGTTTCTTTTCTATTAGTTTCAGTGTGTCTGGTTTTATGTGGAGGTCCTTGATCCATTTGGAGTTGAGCTTAGTACAAGGAAATAAGAATAGATCAATTCACATTCTCCTGCATGCTGACCTCCAATTGAACCAGCACCATTTGTTGAAAAGGCTATCTTTTTTCCACTGGATGTTTTCAGCTTCTTTATCAAAGATCAAGTGACCATAGGTGTGTGGATTCATTTCTGGGTCTTCAATTTCAGATGTCATTTTTCTTAAGACAATTTTCTTCATAATTTTAAGTAAAATTACTTATGTCATTTACTGAGTGTAGTATGACTCTAGGGATAGACCTGAATGGGGCTCCAAAGGAATGAGGACTGACAGATGGACACATACAAAAAAATCTGGGATAAGTGTACTGGTATTTCTGCTAAAGAAACTACAACACCCTGAACCTCAGCGTGTTTAGTATATACTGTTGAACAGGGAATTATGCTACTGAATACAGCTGAGCAGGGAGTGGAGTTATTACATACAGGTAAACAAGGTTGCGTTTGTTGATAGTATAGAGCTGGGACAGACTGAGGACATATCAGTTTAGCCAGTCTTAGTAGGAAGAGTTTGTATAGGGAGCAGCCTTCAGGCCAAACATATCTGGTTTGTGGGGGAAGCTATGGTGAAAATTTTCTATATACACTATCACCCCTCATGCATGAATCAGAAGGAAAGCTTTTGCCATTTCCTCTGTATCTGAGGCTATGGTTCTTGATATGGTCATATCTATGTTAATGATACACATTCATTCACCACCTTACAAACTCAGATATTGTCTGCTCACCATAGACATTTATTAGGTTATTAATTTTTTAGTGTACATTAGTTGAGACAGTGTATTTGGGTCATCATTTGTCACTGGTGTCATTTGTCAGTATGCCTGTATTTCGTCTATCTTGGGGACTTTAATAGTAATGGATTGAATTATACATGATCTCCAGCACCACACTCCTCATATGTTGAAACTCAAAAAGCCTCAGTTCAAATATTTTTGGAGTCTTTATGGAAGTGATTATGGTTGAATGAAATCATACAAGTGGGGATCCTAATCCCATAGAACTTGCGCCCTTATAGAAGGAAGATGCACAGGAATGACTTCCATGGCTCCTTCTCTCCATTCTCCCCCCCCCCTTCACATAAGGCTCCTAGAGAATGCAGTGGGGATAACCATGGTCATTCAGGAAGAGGAACTTACTCAAACTCACATCCGCATCTGCACATCCTTACATTTCTAGTGCCAGACCTGCAAGGAGGGGATGAAGACATTTAAGATAGGATTGAACTACATGGCCAAGGTAAGAAATTAGAAAGAAAACAACTCAAAATTAATTATAAGTGCATAAACAGTACCCAGCATGCTGAGTCAATGAGAATATGAGTTCACACCCTGCCTGGGCTACATAGTCATACTCTTCTCCCCAAACTAAAACAAATAACACTTCTTGTGTTGAAAACGGTATAATCAGGGCCAAGTGGAAGAACAGAAATAACAGAAATAAAGGCAATTCACTTTCTAATAGTCTCAACTCTATTAATACTGATATTAGGGCTGGAGAGATGGCTCAGTGGTTAAGAGCACTGATTGTTCTTCCAGAGGTCCTGAGTTTAAGTTTCGGCAACCACATGGTAGCTAACAACCATCTGTAATGGGATTCAATGGCCTCTTGTGCTGTGTCTGAAGACAGAGCTACAGTGTACTTATATACATAAAATAAATAAATCTTTAAAAATATATTGATATTAGTGTGTTTCGAGATTTTGCTCATGTGAGTTAAGCAATGGTTCTGAGATGCTGATTTAACTCAACTTCAGTGGGGAGTTTAAAGTGGGAGTCAGGTGTGTGCTGAAATGCCTGACTTTAGCAGATGCCCTATGTGTCTTCAGCCTAGTGAACCACTAATTTTCAGCAAAGCCAATCTTGCTGTTATGCTCTGTGCTTGTTCTTATATGCTGGGGAATACAAGGTGTGCAGACCTCATTCCAGGGAGGAAGCAAGGATGCAGTTATCAGTGATTGGTTCTAGCACTCTTCTTCTTGTGGCCATGATTCTTTTGGCCAGAAATCTTACCCAATAATTGCAGGGGCTAAGGGAAGTTGCCAACCTTTCTGTGGGAGTTGATCCCTGAGTCTGAGAAAATAAAATGGATGCTGATAGAGTTGGAAGAAAGACACACACACACACACACACACACACACACACACACACACACACAAATGCTCAAGCAGCTACATGGGGGTCACTTGAGGTGAGACTCAAAGAAGGCCAGATAGCTGATGCTTCAAAAGGAAGGGAAGTGGGACCAAAAGCACCTGGGGAAGGGGACAAAACATTTAAAAAAATAAAAGTTGAATTGACCTGAAAGCAGACAGCCTGGGACTGAATCTACCAGTCTCCTGGGTGTGTTCTCAGCTTCCTTCTTGCAAGTAGCTCTCTGGAATCATTGGGAGAACCCCATCCTGTGCTTTACAAAGAGATGAGGCAGGTTCGAGAGACCTTGTTGCAGCTTTTTACCTCACTCAGCTTCTTTAAATTTCTTTAATTCAAAGTGTTCTTTCTACAGTCCCAACAGTAACACTCCCTTGCTGTATTATCCTACTAACGCTGTTATAATAAAATAGCACAGATTGATAAGTAAGTTAAACAAGAGAACCGTATTTTCTCACAATTCTAGGGGACAGTTTGAGGTGAGGCAAGTTTGGTTTTTCCTGATGCTTCTCTTCTTGGATTCCCAAGAGTGCCCTTTGCCTAAGTCTTTACTTAGCACTTTGTCTATGCTCACATATTGTGCGTACATGTTTTCTAAGGACTCCAGTTACACCCAATTGCCTCCCAACTTTTGAAAATTTAACTTTTTATTTATTCTTTGTGAATTTTACATTATGCACCCCAAATCCCACTCATATTCCTTTCCCTTTGTACATGCCTTCCACCCTTGCAATCTCTGCCCCAAAAGAAAAAAAAATTCATTGTGGAAGCTGTAGTAGTGTGTCATAGTCTGTCCCACAGTATACCCCTTTGTCCGTACTTCTTTACTTGCAAATGTCCATTGCAATGAGTGATTGGTGTGGTCTGAGGACTCTTGTTTCTGCTACCCTATCAATATTGGATCATTATCAGGACTCCTTTCAGATATCCTATTGTTACTCCTGTGACATGGAGATCCTGCAGCTTTGGATTTATAAGAAAGGCCTCTTCACACACTCCAGCAGTTCACAGGTGGCCTAGTTGTTGGGATGGGCCAACTCAAAGCCTTTGATCTGGGACTGGGTGGTAGCTGATTTAGTTAGCCCACCATGACTACTGCACCCATACCACCAGGGTGAGCTCTCCAGAACTACCCTGCCTAGCACCTTACACAATTCCACAGCCCCCTTTGCCCCTGTCACCTCTCCCATTCTCATGCTGTCAGGGCCAGCTCATCCATGCCCATGCCTGTAGACCCAGCTCTATTGTGCTGCCCAGGCGAGGTACAAGGCCTACTCCCCCAAGTGCTAAAGCCCATGAGGGGTAGGGACAGCTTTCCTAACTCCTGCAGGTCATGAGGGGGGAGACAAAATGAAGGGCATCTTTCCCTTGTTGACACCGCTGCAGAGGATGATTCTCCAGCTCTTCCTTTCTCAGGTTGGCTCACCCACAACCCCTGCAACTAGGGCCAGCTCTACTGTGTTTGCTGAGCGAGGCATGGGGCCTGTTCTTCATTGTGCTGAAGCTGGTAAGGAGTAGGGCTAGCTTTTCTGCTCTCACCCCTTTGGAGCCAGCTCGCCTGGGTGAGAGTTGGGACCAGCTGTTCACAGTCCTCCTACATCGACATGACCCTAGGCATCAGCCCAGACCATAAGTGTGAACTTGGCCTTTGGTGGTAACATACCCACAGCTTCAGGACCACAAACTCAGACATGACCCTCCTCAGTAGCACAGGCCAGGACATCACCATGACCTTAGGTGGCATCACTGGCTACTCACATCAGGCTGTTCCTCATAATCCCAGAATCTCTAATTCTACCTCTCTTCAATGTGCCCCCATCCTTCTGCTTGTCTTTCTCTTCCATTTTCCACCACTTTCTCATCTTAATGGTGTCTGGGGTCGTATCAGGAGAGCTACATCCTGTCACAGGCAGGGTTGTCTCAGGCATGGTCTGGCCCTCTCCCCTGGGAGGGGGTGATCTCAGGGTGCCTTGTCTGGTGGGGCTATATAGCACCAGACTAGAGGTCCTGCCTCCTGGTTTAATCTCCTCTTTAAAGGCCCAATTTCCAAAAGAAGTCATACTATTCACTACTGGAGTTAGGGCTTCATGGTATGCACTTTGGAGTAATAAGGTTCAATTCCCCATATGCAGATACAAGATCTTCCATTGCTGCTACACAATCAGTGTGCTATAACTTCACTAAGAAAAAAAAATCTGAGTATAACTTACTTTACTGCTTTGAGGATGAGCCCTTGTGAACAAGTCCGTTCTGTGGAGGCATTAAGTTGTTTGGAGAGAGGTGCCTGGCATGAACAACAAATGCCTCAAGAGGACAGAATAGTCCACAATAGGCTCTCTATAGAATCTAGGTGAAGACATCATTGCCACTTCAGAGAACAAAACATCCTTAAAGCTGAGTGGAACTCGTTCTAAATACGGGATATTTGGGGAAGACCTCCTTGACCTAAGCTGTGTGAAGAGAGGAGTCAGGGTTATGTAGCACCAGACTAAAGAAGTTGAATTAAATTTCTTACTGTAAAAAAAAAAATCTGAGGAATATTTGCATACATATGCATTCAGGTAAGAAGGGTATTCTGTAACAGTCTTCATTTAACAGTTGATTACCAATGGAAAGCAATATCCCTGTATTACTTTAAGAAATTATTAAAGCCCACAGTGGAAAGTTCCAGTGCTTGGAAAAAGGCACAGCTGTACAGTTAGTGTAGATAGTACATGTATTTATGAAGGACTATTAAACTTTCTCGGACTAAGCCGGAGGTACTGGTACTTGGCATCTCATTTGAAACAAATTGGTAACTTTGTATTCTCTACTTTCCTTTATCTTTTCTCTAGGAAATCATAATATGCTTTAATTTGAGATATACATTTTAGTATTTATAAAATCATGTGTAATCATGAAATTGTACACTATTTTGAAATAAATATAGAGTGCAAGGTCGTCATATTCATCTCTTTTGTCCTTGTTCTTCCCATTCCCTGGAAACCTTTTTTGTTGTAGGTTTTTATTTTTATTTTTTATTTTTATAAAATAAAAAATAATAAAATTTATTTTAAAATATAAAATTCAGTATTGACTCTTTAATTCATCAAAATAATTTATAAAATTTAAGTGCCTCTTAAATATACATTGTAACTGCTTCTCTTACTGCTTTTAATATTCTTTCTTTGTTTTGTGCATTTAGTTTATTTATTTTTTATGTGATGGGAGGAATTTCCTTTCTGGTCAAATCTATTTGGAATTCTATAGGTCTCTTGTATATTTATGGGCATTTCTTTTCTTTTCTTTTTTTTTTATTCGATATAATTTATTTACATTTCAAATGATTTCCCCTTTTCTAGCTCCCCCCTCCCCGAAAGTCCTGTAAGCCCCCTTCTCTTCCCCTGTCCTCCCTCCCACCCCTTCCCAGTTCCCCGTTCTGGTTTTGCCGAATACTGTTTCACTGAGTCTTTCCAGAACCAGGGACCGCTCCTCCTTTCTTCTTGTATCTCATTTGATGTGTGGATTATGTTTTGGGTATTCCAGTTTTCTAGGTTAATAACCACTTATTAGTGAGTGCATACCATGATTCACCTTTTGAGTCTGGGTTACCTCACTTAGTATGATGTTCTCTAGCTCCATCCATTTGCCTAAGAATTTCATGAATTCGTTGTTTCTAATGGCTGAATAGTACTCCATTGTGTAGATATACCACATTTTTTGCATCCACTCTTCTGTTGAGGGATACCTGGGTTCTTTCCAGCATCTGGCAATTATAAATAGGGCTGCTATGAACATAGTAGAGCATGTATCCTTATTACATGGTGGGGAATCCTCTGGGTATATGCCCAGGAGTGGTATAGCAGGATCTTCTGGAAGTGAGGTGCCCAGTTTTCGGAGGAACCTCCAGACTGATTTCCAGAGTGGTTGTACCAATTTGCAACCCCACCAGCAGTGGAGGAGTGTTCCTCTTTCTCCACACCCTCTCCAACACCTGCTGTCTCCTGAATTTTTAATCTTAGCCATTCTGACTGGTGTAAGATGAAATCTTAGTGTTGTTTTGATTTGCATTTCCCTAATGACTAATGAAGTTGAGCATTTTTTAAGATGCTTCTCTGTTTATGGGCATTTCTTTCTTTAGGTTAGGGAAGTTTTCTTCTTTAATTTTGTTGAAGACATTTACTGGCCCTTTAAGTTGGAAATCTTCACTCTCCTCTACCTATAATCTTTAGGTTTGGTCTTCTCATTTTGTCCTGGATTTCCTGGATATTTTGGGTCAGGAGCTTTTGCATTTTCTTTGACTGTTGTGTCAATGCTTTCAATGGTATTTTCTGCACCTGAGATTCTCTCTTCTATCTCTTGTATTCTGTTGTTGATGCTTGCATCCATGACTCCTGACTTCTTTCCTAGGTTTTCTATGTCTAGAGTTGTTTCCCTTTGTGATTTCTTTATTGTTCTACCTCTATTTTTAGATCCTAGATGTCTTTGTTTAGTTCCTTTACCTGTTTTGTTGTGTTTTCCTGTAGTTCTTTAAGGGCTTCTACCTGTTTATCTGTGTCCTCATTATTTCTTTAAGGAAGTTATTTATGTGCTTCTTGAAGCCCTCTATCAGCATCATGAGCTGTGATTTTAAATCCAAATCTCGCTCTTCTGGTATGTTGGGGTACCCAGGACTTGCTGTTATGGGAGAATTGGATTCGGATGGTGCCATGTTGCCTTGATTTCTGTTAGTAATGTTCCTACATTTGCCTTTTGCCATCTGGTTATCTCTGGTGTTAGTTGGTCCTGCTGTCTCTGGCTGGTGCTTGTCCCTCCTGTGTGCCGGCAAACCTGTCTCAGCACCCCTGAGTGACTGGCTCTCCCCTGGCACAGAGTGCTGTGGCACTGCCCAGCTCCTGGGTGCAGGTGGGATCCTGGAGAACCCTGCCCCAGCTGTTCTGACACTCAGGTGTTCCCTGTGTTCCTGGCTGTACCTGCCTGCTCAGTCACAGGAGTAAAAAAGGCAGCCTCACCTCTAAATGAGGAACTCCCTGCAGAGCAGGTTCCCTGGCAGGATAGGTGCACAGAGAGCTGTGGAGCTGTCCAGTTCCTGGGTGCAGGTGGGGCCCTGGCAGACTAAGTCCCAACTGATCTGACATTCAGGTGTTCCCTGAGTCCCTGGCTGTACCTGTCTGCTCAGTCACAGGAGCAAAGATCTTGTCAATGTTTTCTTTGGTATCTTCTGCACCTGAGAGTCTCTCTTCTATCTCTTGTATTCTGCTGGTAATGCTTGCACCTGTAACTCCTGATCTATTTCCTAGGTTTTTTATCTCCAGGGTTGTCTCCCTTTGTGATGTTTATTGTTTCTATTTCTATTTTTAAAACCTGGATGGTTTTGTTCAATTCCTTCACCTGTTTGGTTGTGTTTTCCTATAATTCTTTAAGGGATTTTTGTGTTTCCCCTTTAAGGGCTTCAAGCTGTTTACCTATGTTCTCCTGTATTTCTTTAAGGGAATTATTTATGCCCTTCTTAAAGTCCTCCATCATCATCATTAGATATGAATTTAAGTCAGAGTCTTGCATTTCTGGTGTGTTGGAGTGTCCAGAGCTCTTTATGGTAGGAGGACTGGGTTCTGATTATGCCAAGTAGCCTTGGTTTCTGTTGCTTATGTTCTTGCCTTTGCCTCTCACCATCTGGTTATCTCTGGTGTTAGCTGGTCTTGCTGTCTGACTGTGACTTGTCCCTTTTACAAGCCTGTGTGTCAGAACTCCTGGGGGACCAGTTATCTCCAGAAGGAATTTGAGTATGGACAACTGTGGTACAGAGTTAGCTCTGGGGTACAGACAGAACCTGGAAGTATCCTGTCCCTGGCTGTTCCTTCGTTCCTTTGTCCTGATGGCTCAGGGTGGGTCCCTCTTGGGCCTGGAATTTGAGCAGAAGTGGTGGTCTTACCTGTGTTCACAGGTTAATCAGCACTCCTAGGAGACCAGCTCTATTCTGGTGGTATTTGGGTAAGGAGTGCTGTGGCACAGGATCAGCTTCAGGTGCACATGGAAACTGGAAGTCTTTTATAGTGGTTTTCACAGAGAGTGTCCAATCAGTTTTTGGTGATTCAAGACTTCTTTAACTTTTGAAATAAACTTTTCTCACTCTGAGGAGGCTGTGGTGAAGTCTGTGATTTCAAACACTTCAACTCAGGCTTCCTGACCGATGCCATCATGAGGAGTGGAGTGTCAGGGAAACCCCCTTTTAAAAAGTGGATGCACCTCACGGATGGTGTATTAGTTTTTCATTACAGTAAAAAAAAAATGCCTAAATCTGGGTACCTATAAGCAGAAGAGAATCATTTAGCTCACACTATTTAGTTCAAGGGCATATATCTGGCAAAGGGTCAAGACAACTTATGATATCTCACAGCAGGAGACAGAAAGCTGTGACTCTGTCTTTTTACCTCCCTCTCATCTTAGAGGGTCATGAGTATTCACTGAGCTAAGGTTCTCCTTCATGGACTTTTCTAATCCTAGTCATCTTTTACTCCTTCCCCATACCACTGTTTGTTCTATTCTCACCTCTCTGTAGCTCACAAATGATATTAAATATCAAAGCATGTGCCCTTGTGGGGCTCATTCAAGTTACATCTGACCTGCAACAGGGAGTGCCTTTGAGGAAAGTCATATACTGTCCACCATGTTTGAAACCATGGTGGAAAATTATTTTACTTGATGTCTCAGGCTAGTTTTCTCAGTGCATTGAGGTAGACACTGATAATTTTACCTCACTGGAAAGAACCTTGACAGGTGTGTTTGGATCAGGAATGTAGGGATACTTTGTTGAAAAGTTCTGTGGTTCTGGGCTGCAGATAGCTGGTGAGTACCTCAAAGCAAGATAAGAGCTTTACCTCCTTGCTTTTATTTGCTCTACTTTCTCATTCTGCTTTAAATGTAGAGTCAACTCTGCATACTGAGATGTGAATCATTTAAGGGTACACAGCTGAGACTGGTAGACACCACATGTTAAGTATATATAATGTATTTTCAGATTTTGGGAGTGATGAGCTTGTAGGCAAACCACCTCAGAACAGAGCTACTCCATCAATAGGAGCCATCATCACAGCCTGAGTGGAATTGCCCACTTCAGTGATCTCAACTTTCCTCAAACTAGAGGCCAGAAGGACCATGCTGAACAATACAGGGAGACAGTGATCAACCCAATCAAGTTTAATGAGGACAGGTTTGCTGTGTGTATCTCTTACCCTATGTCTGGGTTCTTAACACATAAGGACTTTGTTGGTATTCTAAAGGAAAAGGCAAATGACTCCTTCCTAATTTTTCACATCATTCCAGTGTGGCACACAAGAAACTCCTTTCCTACTTTTAATCTAAATTTTACCCACTTGAGTTTTGAGGTGAGTAGCCTAGCCTGACATTATGTGCTACATACACTTTGGTGTACAGTAACTGAACTTTCAGATCTTAGAGAACATTTTATCACAGGCAGGTTCTAGTATCTGACAAAGGCTGCACGCAGTTCTGATAAAGTCCAAGATACTATAAAATCTCTTTATTCCAAGTTGATGCAGATTTAGGCTCATTTCTGTTTTGCAACATAGCATACTATGTTGTGTGTGAGATGAAAGTTCTAACAGAGTGTAAAGGCCACCATCTTCTGTTAAATTAGAATTAAAAAAAAAAAAACCTCAGTTCAGATATGTTACACACACACACACACACACACACACACTGTACACACACACACACACATACACACACTGTACACACACACACACGCACACACACACACACTACCCCTAGACCCTCCCACCAAAATAGTCCCCAAACCTAAGTGCATTATGAATAGTCTAGGAGTTAGGCTTCTGGAACAACCTGTTTCCTAGAGTAGCAGAATAGCTTATTTGCATAGATGCTATAGATACATTTAAACAGAGGCAGTATATGTACATAGCATATGTGGCGCATAGCATTTTAAAGAGTAAATGTAGCTAATTCCCATAAAAGAGATAATCTTACTGTTTTTGCAACATTTGACAATCTCTTGATATTTGTAATGCCATCCAAGTCAGTATTTAAAATGTTTCACATATAATGTAACAGAAATGACTGAATAGTAGAAAGAGGAAGGGAGGGAGGAAAAGGAGGGACACACACACACACACACACACACACACAGATGGGAGGGAGAAGGGAGATTAAGTATCCTTTTCTCCAACTTTGTGTCACTTTCTGCCTCTACAAATAGTGAATATATGCATGCTTCTTGTTCAAGTGCATCTGCCAAACCAATTAACACTTCCCAAATGCTATCTTAATTGCATTTATTAGCATAACATTAACATAGTAGGAAGATAACATTCATATGGGAGGTATTAATTGGCTTGGCAGGCACTGGCTTGGGGAGTGTAGAGAAGGGCCCTTAACCACAGTAGCTTTTATTTTCTTTGAAATTGTTATTTAGTTTTTAAAATGTTCATGGTGGTGAAGACTACATGAAATTACATTGAAAGAAAGGAAAATTGGAGCCACGTTACAGGACCACTGGCCTCCTCTTTGTGGAAGCTACAGAAAGAGGCATGTTGTACACCTGCTCTTCAGTTCTCCCAGGTGTCCTCCCTATGTGGTGTCTGTGCAGGCCTGGAATGGTGGAGGCTGAGATATTTGTGGAAATTTCTTGAGTAACACATTAAACTGTTCATATCATGTCAACTCCTTTAGAGATAACCAGAATGAGTTTTTCTCATGAGAATGAGGCTCTCACTGGTACATGGTCTTCGAACTTGGCACTATTCTATATGTGTCCATTTATTAACTCACTCATCAAGCATTAGTGAGTGAATACCAGCTGCCACCCAGCTCCAGAAATTCTGGAGTGCAGAGATTAAGTGTGAGGTTTTGGCTTCATATGTGTAAGTGGTACAAGAATCGGACATGGAGATAACTGTAGCTGTTTGCATTACAGTAGACACACTGTGTGTATTAGTGACTTTTCTATTGTGTGACAAAATGCCATGATCAAAGCAACACATAAGAAAGAGTTTATTTAAGCGAACTGATCCGGAAAGATGAGAATCCATTCTTCCAGGGGAGAACGGCAATGGTGCTAAGCATAGCAGCAGGAACAGGAAGCCAAGAACACACATCTCCACCATGAGCATGAAGCAGAGCATACAAACTGGAAGTGGCTGGAAGCTTTGAATCTCGCTACCCCCACCCTACCAAATCTCTTGTAAGGTCATCCTACCTATACATGCCAAAACAGCACCACCAAATATTCAAATGCCTGACAATGGGGACATTTCTATACTATATGTATACTGACTTTGTGAATTGATATTTCCCTGGCTGTACATTTTTGTTAATGTGGAGGGCAGGAACTCTGGGCATCGGATTTATGTAGAGAGGTGTAAAACTAGAGTCAGATGACTGTAAGCATTGGAGCTTTTGGGGGCTTAACTAAGGCAGAGACACAAGCTTTAAAGAGAGGGGGCTAAAGAAGCTATTGAGGGTTTTCATTTTGCCCAGCAGTGTTCTTAGTGCTTGGTGTGAACTGAAGTTTCTCACAACAGTATAAGATGTTCTGTCAATTTTAAAATTGAAAAAAGTAGGTATAGGAAGCCAGAACTTGCTACCTATAAGGTTGTCCACACATTAGATAGCTAACCAAATATATTTATGTATATAAAACTCCAAATTACATAATGCCAATTTACAATGATAAAGTCTTATCCCGATATTTCTAACCTCTCCAAAATACCAGGAATATATCTGAAGCCATCTGGATATCCACATCTCTCTCTCTCCTCTGCTCATGTGGTTACTCACCACACCCCCAAGCCTCTCTTTCTTCTCCCCTTACTTCTCTTAACTCCTCCTCCTCTCTCCCCTCTAATCACTGGCCTCTTACTGCCTCAATGTGAATGGATAGGAAATACCTTGCAACACCTTCCTTTATTTAATTTTAAATTTAAATAATTAACTGACTGACTTTCTCCCTTCATTTTTGCCAATGTGTCAGAGTAGCTATTGCTTGTCTTAAAGTACACCCTAAGGAAAAAAATCAATAAAATGATTCCTAATGATATTCTGCTCTACTCTTATATTGGAATTCAATCATCATCAGAAAGACCTTAGCTCAAAGCTGATGGGAGCACATGCAGAGATCCATAGCCAAACATTAGGTGGAGAGAGATCAAATTGGAGATCTCCGTCACATCTCTTTCCTTGGAACTCACAGAACCCCACAGAAGACATGGAGGGAGAATTGTAGGAGCCATATTGGTCAAGAACATTAGGAGAACATGACCTACAGAACCAACTAAACAAGGCTCATAGGGGCTCACACAGACTAAAGTGTCAATTACACAGCCTGCATGGGTTTGTAGTAGGTTCTCTGCATCAATATTATGGTTGTTATCTTAGTGTTTTGTGGGACTTCTGTGGGAAGTGAAAGTTCTCTGACTCTTGCCTTCGCTTAGGACTCCTTTTCTCCTACTGGGTTGCCTTGCCAAGCCTTGATATGAGGGTTTGTGCCTATACCTTCTTATACTGTGTTTGGCTGATATCCCTAGGAGGCCTGCTCTTTTCTGAAGTGAAACAGAGGAGAAGTGGATCTGAGAGTGAGTGGAGGGAGGTGTACTGGGGGGAGTAGCAGTGTGTGGGGACTGTGGACAAGATATATTGAAAAAAACAGCAAAAGAAATTAAAATAAAAAAATGTCCATCTTGCTAAGCATGGAGTATGAAATGCAGCCTTTTAGAATGGTGTCTGTGATGTTTGATATTTATTGTGACCTTTACTGGATCTGGAATCAGCTAAGAGACAAATCCCTGAGATATCTGAAATGACTGAGTGAACAGACAACACTTTCCCACTTAGTGGTTGGCATCTCCAGGGATGGCCAGCATATAAGCTGACAATAGAAAAAGCAGGGATACACATCTTCCCTTCTCATGCAAACATGTCTATCCTGATGCTACCACCACCATTCTTTGCCACTATGAGAGCCCAGCTTCTCCATCCTTCAAGCACTGACTGAATGCTAGTGAGAGGCTCTACAAGCTCCAGTCCTTCAGCTCCAGCCTGGGCCTGCTGAGGCATTCGGCCTCATAGACTGAAATGCCTCCAGCTTCTCAGCCTTTCCAACAAGCATACAGACATTATTGGATGATTCAATCTGTATTACATAAGCGAATCCAATAAATTACCTCTGAAATAGATACTCATTCAAATGGACTTGTTTCTTTAGAGAACCGGACAAGTATGTGCCCATTGTGTCTTTGAGTGGGCTATTTCTGCTTTATGAAATGATCTTTTCATTTCTCTGAAATGATCTGACTGACAACAGCCTCCTTGGCATAGCTTTAGCTCTTCTAAATTGCTTCAAATGCCCATAATGGCCTAGGTTCTCTGTAGAGCTTCAGAGCTGAATTTTGCAATTTTCTATCATCATGTCTTAGTCACGTTTAATAAAAGTGGTTCCCAAGCAACCCTTGTTCTTGCTTGTCTCTGGGCCTTTGCATATGTTGTTCTTCTGTATAGATCATGTTTCCCTTTGCTGCCAAGGCAAATTCTGCCACTTCTCACCACTCCTTATTTTGTAAGGATGGTTTAACCTCTTTTCCAAAGGTTCTTATAGCATTTTTCTTGGTTATTTACATTAGAGTTGCATTATCTTTTTCCTTCTTTTAGAAAATATTCTTAGACAATTTCATACATTAATGAAATGTATTTTGATTATAATCACTCCTCATTGCCCTCTCATATTCTCCTGGTATCCCTGCTAAACCTCTTCTTCCAACAAGTTTCTCTTCTATGATCTCTCTCTCTCTCTCTCTCTCTCTCTCTCTCTCTCTCTCTCTCTCTCCCTCCCTCCCTTCCTCTCTCTCTCTCCCTGTCTCTCAATTGACCTATTAAGTTTTGGGTTGCTTGCATGGACATAGAGGGAATTTATTTATTGTACAATGGATCACTAATTAGTCCCAATATCATGGAAGAAAGTGACATATTCCCCTCTTATTAGCCATTAAATGATGACTCCTCTGGGAGCTAGTGCTGTGAGAGTGTCAGGCCTCATCCTCATTCATGAGAATTTAGGGGGCAAGCCCAATCTTGTGCATGTCTGGTGCAGTTAACAACATATGCTATGAGTTCACTAGTGTAATATCTATGTCATGTTCAGAAGACAGCATTTCATGGCACTCTTCCCAAACATTGTCTCTGTTTCTTCTTCCCTGAGCTTTAGAAAGAGGTGATAGGGACTTCCCCATATAGAGCTAAAAACTAAATAGCCACCTTTTTACAGCTTGGCCAGTTATGAGTCTCCACATTAGCAATGCATACTGTAAAAAGAAGACTCTGGGCAGAAGTGAGTTGCTCCTGGACCCCTGACTTCCATTATCTGGCTCTGGACTTGTCTTTTAGTCCACAACTGCAAGAGCATCCTACTCCAATGTGGAGGGAGAGGGATAAGCTTGGAACATTGCCCCACCAATCCCTTGCCAGCTGGGTGCCCCTGAGGCAAAACTAGCAGAGTTGGGTCACCTGACCTCCACTGTCTGGCCCCTGGTTCTTCCCCTTCCCCATCTTCTCAAGGAGTCCTGCTGTCATCAGCATTATCCACCAAGCATGGGGGAAAATCAGATGCCTAAAGGACACCATAAAAACACAGCCAACAATAGCCAGGGAAATATGGCACTACCAGAGCCCAGCTCTCTACAGCAAGCCTTTATTATCCTAATGAAAATGAAGCATAAGAAGATGATCTTAAAACAATCATACAAAGGTGATTATGGTCTTTAAAGAGGAAATGAATGAACCCCTTAAAGCAATACAGGAAAATAGATTAAAACAGGTAGAGGCATTAGAAGAGGAAGCAAATAAATATAAATAAATATAGGAAAATTCAATCAAAAAAAATTCAATCAAACTGGTGAAGGACGTGAATAAATCTGTCTAAGATCTGAAAGTGGAAATGGAAGCAATAACAAAAACATAACTAAGGCAATCCTAGATATAGAAAACATAAAAAAGAGATCGGGAAATACAAACATAAGCATCACCAACAGAATACAAAAGATAGAAGATATAATAAAAGAGATTGATACACTGATTAAAGAAAATGCAAAATATAAAAATTTTATGAGACAAATATTTAGGAAATTTGTGACACTATGAAAAGAAATTACCTAAGAATAATAGGAATGGAAGAAGGGAAAGATTCCCAGCTCAAAGGCCCAGAAAACATCTTCAAACAATTATAGAAGAAAAATTTCCTATCCTAAAGAAATATTCCTATAAACATAAAAGATGCATACAAAACATGAAGTGGAAAAGAAAATCATCCTGCCACACAATAATCAATGTACAGAACAAAGAAAGAATATGAAAAGTTGCATGGGAAAAATGTTGAGTAACATATTAAGACAGACTTATTAGAGTTACACCTGACTTCTCAACAGAGACTCTAAAAGCTAGAAGGGCCTAGGTAGATGTCTTACAGATGTGAAGAGACTACAGATGTCAGTCCAGACTACTATACCCAGCAAAACTTTCCATCATCACAGATTGAGAAGCAAAGATATTCTATAACAAAGTCAAATTTAACCAGTATCTTTCCACCAACTCAGCTTTATAGAGGATTCCAGAAGGAAAACTTGGACCAACTCAGGATAACTACACTCAAGATTATACAAGAATGAATATTATAACACTGTTAAAGCCTAAAGAAGACACACAGGCACGCACACATGCATATGGACACAAACACACACAGAGCTACTACCACCATCAAAATAACAGGAATAATCAACAATCATTGGTCATTAGTATCTCTCAACATCAATTGATTTAATTCCACAATAAAAAGCTAACAGAATGGATGCAGAAACAGAATCTATCATTCTACTGTATACAAGATACATATTTCAGAACGATAGATATTACTTCAGAGTAAAGGGCTGAAAAAGGTTTTCCAAGCAAATGGATTCAAGAAACAAGCACTGTTCTAATATCTAATAAAATAGACTTCCAACCAAAATTAATCAAAAGCGATGGCAAAGGACATTTGATGCTCATTGAAGAAAAAAAAATCCACCAAGAGAACTCTTCAATTCTGGACATCTATGTCTCAAACACAGTGGCAGCGACATTCTTAACAGAGCATTACTAAAGCTTAAATCACACACTGAACCCCCCATTTTAATAGTGGGAGACTTAAACACTCCACTCTCACCAGTGGACAGGTCATTGAGACAGAAAATAAACAGATATATAATGAAACTAATAGGTTATGGTTCAAACTGACCTACCAAATAATTATAGAACATTTTACCCGAACTCAAAAGAATATACCTTCTTTTCAGTATCTCACAGAACCTTCTCCAAAACTGTCCATATATTCTACCACAAGGCAAGCCTCAATAGATGCAAGAAGATTGAAATAAACCATTGCACATGCTCAGGTCACAATGGATTAAAGCTGGCTTTCAACAGCAATGGAAATAAAGGAAAGCTTACATACTCAGACAAATCAAACAACTCTCTAAACTCTTTTCAATAATTACCTGGTCAGAGAGTAAAGAAATTAAAGACTTTCTAGAATTCAATGAAAATTAGAGCACAACATAGTCAAACTTACAGGACACAATAAAAAGAGTGTTAAGGGGAAAGTTAATAGTACTAATTGCCTTCATAAAGATGTTGGAAAGTTCTCATTCTAGTAGTTTAAAAATATACCTGAAAGCTGTAGAAAAAAGAAAAGAGAAGCAGACACATCAAAGAGCAGTAGACGCTGGCAGCGGCGGCAGCGGTGCAGCAGTGGCTGGTCCAGCTGAAGGGCCATCAGCAGAGGAACCAAGGCGACACAGGGTCCAGTTAGGCCCTGCGCCCACGACCACTGACCTTCGCTGACCAGCCGGGCGGCAAGCAGCTGCTGTTGTGCGGCGCCTTTCACTGCACGGAAGCCACTTCAGAACTCGACCTCCCACCAGACAGGAGAGGCTCATCTCCATCTTGGCTTCGGACTCCAGAGACTGGACAGACTGAGGTACACAAACATAATCCGAGGCCAACACCGCAGGGGTCTGAGCCCGACGGGCGTTGCCCTGCACCCAGGCCCTGGGCTGGTCAGGGGGCCATCAGGGTGCCAACCCAGCCAGGAGGTTTTTTTGCCCTGGCCTGTGCACGCGCTGCCATTTTGCCTACAGGACAAGAGTGCTTGGGAGGGCAGAGACGGCTAACAAGCGTAGCCTGAGGCTAACAAAGCGGGCATCTAGGCCCCAAAAGGCACAGGACTGACCCCAAGAACTGGGCGGCTTGGTGGGCCATCTGTGAGTCAACCCGCCCAGGAGATTGTTAGCACAGCGGACTCTCCCGGTGCTTTCGGGGAGCACAGGTGCGCACACCTGCCATCTGGGTCACCTGGCGGACCCAATTAACAGTCATAGCCCTAGGGGAACTTTGCTCGGACCTTGGCCTCCCAGGCTTTTGCCTGGACTCAGGGCCTGGGCGGCCAGGCTAACCTTGTGTGCGCCAGCCCGGTTGGGGAATCAGCTGCCCAGCGGAGTGAACGGAACAAAGGGAAGGTCACAGCAGCATACACCATCAGCGCTCCCTGGGGGTGCACACGGGCTCCATCTGCTCCACAGACACAATCAGGGGCAAGGCCTCAGGTGGAAGCCCTCAGCTCAACTCTCTCCGCTTCAGATCAGCCTGGGCAGCCGCCCCACATCTCCAGGTCCTGCAAGAGGCTAGCGGGGGCTTCCGGGCGGCCAGCTGGGAGAAGTCGGTGTGCTCTGGTAAATCCTGCGGGCTCCAGCGGGAGTCTTCGGGTGCCTGCTTCGGGATCTGAACAGCCTGGGCAGCAGCACCCTGTCTACAGGCACTGCAGGGTGTAAGCTGTGCACCAGAGGCCACCTGGGAAGGGGCAGCTTGCACTGGTGAGTCCATCACTGACAAGACCAAGTAACACCAGTGAGAACTAGATGGCAAAAGGCAAATGCAGGAATGTCACTAACAGAAATCAAGGCAATATGGCAACATCTGAACCCAATTCTCCTCTACCAGCATGTCCTGGATACCCCATCACACCAGTAAAACAAGATTTGGATTTAAAATCACTGGTCATGATGCTGGTACAGGAACACATGAAGGACACACTTAAAGAAATTCAGGAGAAAATGGATCAAAAGTTAGAAGCCCTTGCAAGGGAAACACAAAAATCATTGAAAGAAATCCAAGAGAATACAAAAGCCAACAAGGAGGAAACGCAAAAATCACTTAAAGAAATACAAGAGAACTTTGGTCAACAGGCTGAGGTCATGAAAGAGGAAACACAAAAATCTCTTAAAGAATTACAGGAAAGCACAAACAAGCAAGTGAAGGAGCTAAGCAAAACCATCCAGGATCTAAAATCAGAAGTAGAAACAACTAAGAAAACTCAAAGGGAGACAACTTTGGAGATAGAAAGCCTTGGGAAGAAATCAGGGGACAGAGATGCAAATATCAACAACAGAATACAAGAGATAGAAGAAAGAATCTCAGATGCTGAAGATTCCATAGAAACCATGGACTCAACAGTTAAAGAAAATGCAAAATGCAAAAAGCTTGTAACCCAAAATATCCAGGAAATCCAGGACACAATGAGAAGACAAAACCTAAGGATTATAGGCATAGATGAGAGTGAAGATTTACAACTTAAAGGGCCAGCAAATATCTTCAATAAAATTATGGAAGAAAACTTCCCTAACCTAAAGAGAGAGATGCGCATGAATACATAAGAAGCCTACAGAACTCTAAACAGACTGGACCAAAACAAAAATACTTCCCGTCACATAATAATCAAAACACCAAATGCACTAAACAAAGAAAGAATATTAAAGGCAGTAAGAGAAAAAGGCCAAGTAACATATAAAGGAAGACCTATCAGAATCACAGCAGACTTTTCACCTGAGACTATGAAGGCTAGAAGGTCCTAGGCAGATCTCATGCAGACTCTAAGAGAACACAAATGCGAACGAAAACTACTATATCCAGCAAAACTCTCAATCACCATAGATGGAGAAACTAAGATATTTTATGACAAAACCAAGTTTACCCAATATCTATCCACAAACCCGGCCCTAAAAAGGATAATAGGAGGACAACACCAATACAAGGAGGGAAACTTCACCCTCGAAAAAGCAAGATAGTCACCTTTCATCAAACCCAAAAGAAGTTAAGCAATCAAATTTAAAAAATAACGTCAAAAATGATAGGAAGTAACAATCACTATTCCTTAATATCTCTTAACATCAATGGACTTAATGCCCCAATAAAAAGACACAGACTAACTGACTGGATACGTAAACAGGACCCTACATTTTGCTGCTTACAGGAAACACAGCTCAGGGTCAAAGACAAACACTACCTTAGAGTAAAAGGCTGGAAGACAATTTTACAAGCAAATGGTCTCAGGAAACAAGCTGGAGTAGCCATTTTAATATCAGATAAAATTGACTTTCAACCCAAAGTCATCAAAAGAGACTCTGAGGGACACTTCTTGCTGGTCAAAGGAAAAATACAACAAGAAGAACTCTCAATCCTGAACATCTATGCTCCAAATGCAAGGGCACCCTCTTTCATAAAAGAAACTTTATTAAAACTCAAAGCACACATTGCACCTAACACAATAATTGTGGGTGACTTCAACACTGCACTTTCTTCAATGGACCGATCAGGAACTAAACAAGGACACAATGAAACTAATTGAAGCTTTGGACCAATTAGATTTAACAGATATATATAGAACATTCTATCCTAAAACAAAAGAATATAACTTTTTCTCAGCACCTCATGGTACCTTCTCCAAAATCGACCATATAATTGGTCACAAGACAGACCTCAACAAATATAAGAAGATCGAACTAATCCCATGCCTCCTATCTGATCACTATGGAGTAAAAGTGGTCTTCAATAGCAACAGAAACAACAGAAAACCCACATACACGTGGAAACTGAACAATACTCTACTCAATGATACCTTGGTCAAGGAAGAAATAAAGAAAGAATTTAAAGACTTTTTAGAACACAATGAAAATGAAAACACAACATACCCAAATCTATGGGACACAATGAAAGCAGTGCTAAGAGGAAAATTCATAGTCCTGAGTGCTTCCAAAAAGAAAACGGAGAGAGCATACATTACCAGCTTAATGACACACCTGAAAGCCCTAGAACAAAAAGAAGCTATTTCACCCAGGAGGAGTAGAAGGCAGGAAAACATCAAACTCAGGGCCGAAATCAATCAAGTAGAAACAAAGAGAACCATACAAAAAATCAACAAAACCAGGAGCTGGTTCTTTGACAAAATCAACAAGATAGATAAACCCTTAGCCGGACTGACCAAAGGGCACAGAGAAAGTATCCAAATTAACAAACTTAGAAATGAAAAGGGAGATATAACAACGGAAACTGAGGAAATCCAAAAAATCATCAGATCCTACTACAAGAGCCTGTACTCAACACAACTGGAGAATCTGGAGGAAATGGACAATTTCCTTGACAGATACCAAATACCAAAATTAAATCAGGACCAACTAGACCATCTAAACAGTCCCATAATGCCTAAAGAAATAGAAGGAGTCATAGAAAGTCTTCCAACCAAAAAAAGCACAGGACCAGATGGTTTCAGTGCAGAATTCTATCAGACCTTCAAAGAAGAGTTAACACCAATACTCTTCAAACTATTCCACAAAATAGAAACAGAAGGAACACTACCCAATTCCTTCTATGAAGCCACAATTACGCTGATACCAAAGCCACACAAAGATCCAACAAAGAAAGAGAACTTCAGACCAATTTCCCTTATGAACATCGATGCAAAAATACTCAATAAAATTCTTGCCAACCGAATCCAAGAACACATCAAAACGATCATCCACCATGATCAAGTAGGCTTTATCCCGGGAATGCAGGGTTGGTTCAATATACGGAAATCCATCAATACAATCCACTACATAAACAAACTCAAAGAACAAAACCACACGGTCATTTCATTGGATGATGAAAAAGCATTTGACAAAATTCAGCATCCTTTCATGCTTAAAGTCTTGGAGAGAACAGGAAGTCAAGGCCCATACCTAAACATAGTAAAAGCAATATACAGCAAACCAGTAGCCAGCATCAAACTAAATGGAGAGAAACTTGAAGCAATCCCACTGAAATCAGGGACCAGACAAGGCTGCCCCCTTTCTCCTTATCTTTTCAATATTGTACTTGAGGTACTAGCTCGGGCAATTCGACAACATAAGGAGGTCAAAGGGATACAAATTGGAAAGGAAGAAGTCAAACTATCATTATTTGCAGACGACATGATAGTCTACCTAAGTGACCCAAAAAACTCCACTAGAGAGCTCCTACAGCTGATAAACAACTTCAGCAAAGTGGCAGGTTATAAAATCAACTCAACCAAATCAGTGGCCTTCCTATACTCAAAGGATAAGCAGGCTGAGAAAGAAATTAGGGAAATGACCCCCTTCACAATAGCCACAAACAGTATAAAGTATCTTGGGGTGACTCTTACCAAACATGTGAAAGATCTGTATGACAAGAACTTCAAGACTCTGAAGAAGGAAATGGAAGAAGACCTCAAAAAATGGGAAAACCTCCCATGCTCATGGATCGGTAGAATCAATATAGTTAAAATGGCCATTTTGCCAAAAGCAATATACAGATTCAATGCAATACCCATCAAAATCCCAACTCAATTCTTCACAGTTAGAAAGAGCAATTATCAAATTCATCTGGAACAACAAAAAACCCAGGATAGCTAAAACTATTCTCAGCAACAAAAGAAAATCTGGGAGAATCAGTATCCCTGACCTCAAGTAATACTACATAGCAATAGTGTTAAAAACTGCATGGTATTTGTACAGTGACAGGCCGGAGGATCAATGGAACAGGATTGAAGATCCAGAAATGAACCCATACACCTATGGCCACTTGATCCTCGACAAAGAGGCTGAAAACATCCAATGGAAAAAAGATAGCCTTTTCAACAAATGGTGCTGGTTCAACTGGAGGTCAGCGTGCAGAAGAATGCGAATTGATCCATCCTTGTCTCCTTGTACTAAGCTCAAATCCAAATGGATCAAGGACCTCCACATAAAGCCAGACACTCTGAAGCTAATAGAAAAGAAACTGGGGAAGACCCTTGAGGACATCGGTACAGGGAGAAAGTTTCTGAAGAGAACACCAATAGCGTATGCTCTAAGAGCAAGAATTGACAAATGGGACCTCATAAGGTTACAGAGTTTCTGTAAGGCAAAGGACACCATCAAGAGTACAGATCGGCAACCAACAAATTGGGAAAATATCTTCATCAATCCTACATCAGATAGAGGGCTAATATCCAATATATATAAAGAACTCAAGAAGTTAGAGTCCAGAAAACCGAACAACCCTATTAAAAAATGGGGTACAGAGTTAAACAAAGAATTCTCACCTGAAGAACTTCGGATGGCGGAGAAGCATCTTAAAAAATGCTCAACTTCATTATTCATTAGGGAAATGCAAATCAAAACAACCCTAAGATTTCATCTTACACCAGCCAGAATGGCTAAGATTAAAAATTCAGGAGACAGCAGGTGTTGGAGAGGGTGTGGAGAAAGAGGAACACTCCTCCACTGCTGGTGGGGTTGCAAATTGGTACAACCACTCTGGAAAGCAGTCTGGCAGTTCCTCCGAAAACTGGGCACCTCACTTCCAGAAGATCCTGCTATACTACTCCTGGGCATATATCCAGAGGATTCCCCACCATGTAATAAGGATACATGCTCTACTATGTTCATAGCAGCCCTATTTATAATTGCCAGATGCTGGAAAGAACCCAGGTATCCCTCAACAGAAGAGTGGATGCAAAAAATGTGGTATATCTACACAATGGAGTACTATTCAGCCATTAGAAACAATGAATTCATGAAATTCTTAGGCAAATGGATGGAGCTAGAGAACATCATACTAAGTGAGGTAACCCAGACTCAAAAGGTGAATCATTGTATGCACTCACTAATAAGTGGTTATTTACCTAGAAAACTGGAATACCCAAAACATAATCCACACATCAAATGAGGTACAAGAAGAAAGGAGGAGTGGCCCCTGGTTCTGGAAAGACTCAGTGAAACAGTATTTGGCAAAACCAGAACGGGGAAGTGGGAAGGGGTTGGTGGGAGTACAGGGGAAGAGAAGGAGGCTTACGGGACTTTCGGGGAGTGGGGGGCTAGAAAAGGGGAAATCATTTGAAATGTAAATAAATTATATTGAATAAAAAAAATTAAAAATAATATTTTCTGAAACTTAAAAAAAAAAAAGAGCAGTAGACACCAGGAAATAATCAAACTCAAGGCTGAAATCAATCAATTATAAAGAAAGAATAATTCAACATATGAAAGAAACCAACAGATGTTTGTTTTTTGAAAACCAACAAGAACAAGTTGTTGGTTTGAGAAAACCAACAAGTAGACAAACCTTTAGGGAAACTAACTAAAAGGCATAGAGACATTATGCAAATTAACAAACTCAGAAATGGAAAGTTGGTTATTACAGTGAACCCTGAGGAAATTGAAAGTATCATTAGGACTTACTGCAAAAGTCTATACTCCTCACGATTAGAAAATCTAAATGAAATGGATGATTTTCTAGATAGATCCTAATTACCAAAGGGAAATCAAGATCAGGTTAACTATCTAAGTAGTCCTACAACCCCTAAGGAAATAGAAGCAGTCATTAAAATTCTTCCAATGAACAAAACCCAGGGCTGGATGGTTCTATTACAGAATTCTACCAGACTTTCAAAAGTGAGCTAATACTAATTGTTCTCAAAATATTGCACAAAATAGAAACAGAAGGAACACTCCCAAACACATTGTATGAGGCCACAGTCACCCTGATACATAAACTACCTAAACCACACAAAGATTCAAAAACAAGAATTTCAGACCAAATTTCCTTATGAACAATGATAAAAATTTTTCAATAAAATACTAGCAAACTGAATCCATGAACACTTCCAAGACATCATCCACCATGAACAAGTCAGTTTCATCCTAGGGATGTAGGGATAGTACAATATATGAAAATTTCTCAACATATTCCACCAAACTCATGGGAAAAAACCCACATGATCATCTCATTAGATGCTGAAAATGCCTTTGACAAATCCAACACGCTTCATGTTAAAAGCCTCGCCATGATCAGGGATACAAGGCCCATACATAAACACAATAAATGCAATATACAACAGGCCAATAGCCAACATCAAATTAAATGGAAAGAAACCTAGAGCAATTCCACTAATGTCAGGGACAAGATAAGGCTGCCCACTCTTTCCCTATCTCTTTAACATAGTACTTGAAGTTCTAGCTAGAGCAATAAAACAACTAAAGGAGATCGTGGGGATTCAAATTGGAAATAAAGAAGTCAAAGTATGCCTTTTTGCCGTTGATAAGATAATATACACAATAGACCCCAAAAATCCCACCAGGGAACTCCTACAACTGATAAACCCCAGAGCAAAGTGGTTAGATAAAAAAATTAACCTAAAGAAACCAGCAGTCACACTTGGGAGGCAGAGGCAGGCAGATTTCTGAGTTTTAGGCCAGCCTGGTCTACAAAGTGAGTTCCAGGACAGCCAGAAAAACCCTGTCTCAAAAAACAAACAAACAAACAAACAAACAAACAGACAGACAGACAGACAGACAGACAGACAAATAAAAAGAAAGAAACCAGCAGTCATTCATTATACAAATGATAAACAGGCTGAGAAGGAAGTTAGGAAGACAATGCCCTTCACAACAGCCACAAATATTATAAAATATCTTGGAGTAATTCTTTGAACGCAAAGGAGAGACCTGTATGGCAAGATCTTCAAATTTCTGAAGAAAGAAACTGAGGAAGATATCAGAAGATGGAAAGACTCCCATGTTCATAGATTGATAGGATTAACAGTGTAAATGGTCATCTTACTAAAAGCAATATACAGATTCAATGTAATTCCCATTAAATTCCCATTAGTACACAAATCTTTTTTTAAAATTTACTTTACATCCCTAATGCTGTCCCTTTCCTGCCCTGCTTTCAACACACAGTCCCTCCATCCATCCTTCCTTCTGTTCTCCTCTGAGAGATGTAGCCTCACCCTGGATATCCTGCCTTCCTCCCCCACTCTGGCAGAACATGTCTCTGGAGGGCTAAGTGCTTCTCTCACTGAAGCCAGACAAGATAGCCAAATTAAGGGAAGGGATTCCACAGAGAGGCAACAGCTCCTGGACAATTGCCCCCGCTCCAGTTATTTACGATCCGCATGAAGCTGAACATCTGCTACATATGTGAAGGTGGTTGAGCTCCTCTCTATGTATACTCTTTTGTTGGTGGTTCAGTTTCTGAGATTCCCTCAAGGTTCTATGTTTGGCTCATGTTTTTCCTGGTGAGATTTTAGTCCTCTTCGGGACCCACAACTTTTCCATGAGAGTCCCTAAGCGCCATTGAATGTTTGACTGTGGTCTCTTCATTTGTCTGAGTCAGTTTCTCACTGTAGCCTCTCAGAGGACAGCCATGCTAGGCTCCTGTCTGCAAGCATAACACAGAATCATTAATAGTGTCAGGAATTGGTGCCTGCCCAGGGGATGGTTCTCTAGTTGGGATGGTTATTATTTGGCCATTCCTTCAGTCTTTGTCTATACCTTGTCCCTGCATTTCTTGTAGTAGGATAAATTTTGGGTTGACAGTTTTGTGGGTGGGTTGGTGTCCCTATAACTCCACTAAGGTTCCTGCCTGACTACAGGAGGTGGCCCTTTCAGGCCATGAGTCTCCAATATTGTGAATCTCAGGTAAGGTCACCCCCATTGATTTTGGGGAACCTACCCTCTCCCAGATCTCCAGAACATTTTCAAGATGCTCTCATCTCTCCACAACCACCACCAACTACAAATTTCCATTCATTCTGCCCACACCTGACCCTAAAAATAGCCCCATGACCATCTCCATCCCTTCTCCCACCCAGTTTCTTCCCTTCATCTGCCTCTTACTACTATTTTACTGGCCATTCTAAATAAGATTCAAGCATCCTTGCTTAGGTCTTCCTTCCTGTTTAGCATCTTTGGGTTTATGGGTATCCTGTATTTTATGGCTAATATACACTTATAAATGAGCGCATACTACACATGTCCTTTCAGGTTTGGGTTACCTCACTCAGGATGATATTCTCAAGTTCCATCCATTTGCCCACAAAAGTCAGGATGTCTTTGTTTTAAATAGCTGAATAGTAAGTATTTTATTGTGCAGATATACAACTATTATGAATAAAGTTGCTATGAACATAGTTGAACAAGCGTTCCTGGGTTATAGTCAAACATCTTTTGGGTATGTGCCCAGGAGTAGTATAGCTAGGTCTTGAGAAACTGCCAAATTTTCGCATTCAAAAATGGTTGTACAAGTTTGCATTCCCATCAGCTATGGAGGTGTGTTCCCCTTGTTCCACATCCTCACTAATGTGCACTACCTTTTGAATTTTTGATCTTAGCTATTCTGATGACTATTAGGTGGAATCTTGGAGTCATTTTGATTTGCATTTCTCCGATGACTAAGGATTTTGAACAGTTCTTTAAGTGTTTCTCAGCTATTTGAGATTCCTGTGTGGGGAATTCTGTTTTACCCTTTAGCTTATATTTTAAGTATTTGGGAAACATTTTCTCATAATGAGTTAATAATTGAAGTACCATAATAACTCTAATATCCAGGTAAGATATTTGGAGTGTATCATTGGAGATATTTCAATTTATATAGATATAATCAAGCTACACAGCACTGGATTTGTTTGCTTACAAAGCTAATACTGCTTCTTTGTGCCTCGGTTCTGAATCCACAGGCCTTTGAAAGCTTGCTTTCCAGGACCTGCATGGCTTTTGATTCTACAGGGGTGACACAGAATGAAGAAATGAAAGACACATGTACAAAAAATTTGGCATCAGTTGGGCTATGTTCTCTGACTGAGATGTAGAGGCAGGTCAGAAACTTAGCCAGTTTATTATGTACAGAAAAATAGGCTAATCTTATAGGGGGCCTCTGTAGAGCAGCATTCTTAGTCTTCAGTACTTCAAGAGGAGGAAGCTGTGATTGCTTTCTACACAGAGTGTCAACATCTGTTCTGAGACCAGTGGAAATTCTTGTTATTCCCAAGGATTTGACTGCATTTGGGAGCAAGAGGCCTTGCCACTATATTGGTTGGAGGTAATAGGGTCCTTAACATGTGTTTATGTCGACAATACATACTCAGGGCTTTATTTGCTTTCTACACTCAGTATCGATCTTAGTTTTATATGTTAGATTGATATGGCTAGTTATGAATCTCACTGTCTAGTAAGAACAAGATGATATTAAGAAACTAAAAAAAAAAAAAATAAACTTTCTGGTTGAGAACATGACCCAATTTTTAGGTTGTCCAGGTAGAATTCAAAAAGTTCTGGAAACTGGGCATAATGGCATATAGATGTTACTCTAGCTCAAGAGAACCAAATGTTCAAGGTCGTTCTCAGCTACATAGTAAATATAAGATCAGCCTGGACTTCTTGTGATACACTGAGAAAAGTAGGAGCAAGTAAACAATTAAGAAAGAAGAAATAGGATATTGAGTGGAGTAAAATCTATGAAAGCAAATATAACATGGATATAAGATAGTGTGAACGTATAAATGGAATTCCAAGTACACATGCAAATGGAGGTTCTTATTTGTCATCCAAGCACTTGACAAGTTAGAGAAGCAGGAATCATAGTTTGAGGCTACATAGCGATACCCTGGTTTTTTGACACAGACTGGGAATATGAAATTCTTAATAAAATTGCCTCAGTCAGGTTGGCTTGTAGGCAAGCCTGTAGGACATTTTCTTAATTAATGATTGACACGAGCCTGTCCAATTGCGGGTGTTGCCATCCCTGTTTAGGTGGTCCTGGGTCTTATAAGAAAGCAGCCTGAGTAAGCTATGAGGAGGAAGTCTCTTCCCTTTGAGTTCCTTCCTTGACATTATGCAATGATGGACTATAATCTGTGAGGTCAAATAAACCTTTTGCTCCCTAAGTTGTTCTTGGACTTTGTCATTTTTCACAGCAATAAAAGTTCCAGACAAGACAAAAATTGGTATCAAGTTTATGAGATATCTCTGTGACAGAACTAACCAAGTGTTTTGGAGATGAGTATGGTTGTGTGTTAAGTTTGTCTTGAAAAAGTCACTGAATGCTCAGAATAAGCCTAGGAGGTAAACTTGCAGAGATCAATGCAGATGATGGAGGCTTCACTTGTGCAGTTTTAAAGAGAAGACTACTAGGGCCACTTGAGTGATATTTAATTAAGAGTCTATGGTTCTTGCTCATTGAGGTCAAGAATCAGCAATGATTTACAAGAGACCAGTACTACTGAAGTGAAACCTATGCTTTATAGGGATAAATGATTCTGGTTATCTAGGATCAAGAGATTAGTGGTGATTAGGAAGAGTCCAACATCACTGAGGTGAATTCAGGTGAATATTTCTTCAGAATACAGAACTGTGGTCCAGATGGTACCAAGGCTGCATTTCCTCCTGGCAGCTGAGCTCGATAAAGTATATAAAACAGTATGTGTATAACCTAAGTAGAACCATTTTTTGAAGGTATGAAGGGGCTATAGAGACTAGTTGAGGCTGTGCACTGTGTGTAGTATGGTTGGATTCTCTGAAGAGAGGCAAGAAGAAGCCATTGGTGAAGGAGCCTCAGTTGCAATGCAGACTCCCAGCAGTTTTGAGAGAACAGTATTATGGGAAGACTGCCAAGACCATCACCAGATTTGGATGGATGTGGCCCGAGTCTATGTGATGGTATATGTGCTGTGGATGTCAGGCCCAGATAGGTAAAGCTGCAGAGCCCCTTTGGAGTCTAGACATTAAACATTGAACTTTTTAATTCAAGCTTTATTAGAAAAATTTCATACATATACTTTAATAGTTTTAATATATGATATTATAAGAGAATTACATTTATCCCCTCCATTTCTTTCATCCAAACCTTCCCGTGTACCAATTCTCACCTGCCTTCAAATTTATGATTTCTTCTTTCATTAATTGTTAATGCATGAATATTTCTATATACACATATTTTCTGTAATACAAGTTATTCAGTCCATATAATGTTACTTGTATGTATGTATGTATGTATGTATGTATGTATGTATGTATGTTTCCACCACCATTTGGCACTTGATAGCCAATTGGTGTGCTCTTCTCTGGAGAAGGCTATTTTGCCCAGTCTCAGTTTTTTGCAGTTGCCTATAGTTTCTAATGTTGGCTTTAGGGCATTATTAATGTTATCCTTGTTCAGCTCTTGTTTGGGAAATCATGTTAGTAAGAATCTATGGGTGTTGCTTCTGATATTACAAGGAGATACAATCTCACAATAAACTCTTTTTTTTTTGTCTGGATCTTACTATAGTCATTCTATAGTTACAAAACAGTGATATACATTTATAGATTTATATTTTTTCTCATTCTTTATTAATATGATTCATTATATAGCCACAATTGCCATCACCATATGGCTATCATTAATAGATGTAAGCATTAAAGCCCACAGAAAATGTATTTTATAATTGCTTATTTCATTATATAAAGTGGCTTATGATGTGTTCTGTTAGGCTTTTACAATTTATCTAAAACCCCTTTAGAATATTGCTGTTTTTAAAAGAACATTAGTATTTGGTCCAATATTATATTGTCAAGATTTAGACATTTTGGATTCTTAGTACTCAGGATTGTGGGATTTTGGATGGTTGCCTAAACAGCCTTCAGACAAGCCAAGGACAAATCCTCCTGGCAATGTGAAGCACATAGCCAGAGCCCTGAAATGGGAAAGAACTCTGTGTTCAAGGCTAGATCAGAGGACTTGCATTAAGTAATAGGGGAAGGTAAGAAAATATTGGTCTGGATTCTGTAGTTCGCAGATTTTAGGTAATACTGATTTGTCCTAGCCAGGACTTTAAGCAGAGATAGAAGCTCCTTAAACAATCCTATGCCAGAATAAGAGTCCTAATGATTAGGATTTCAGGAAATAAAATCCCACATAATAGGAAAATGGAAGTATGGTCAAAGTTCCAGGAGCAGTGTAATGTAGTGATTAATCTATCTGGAGAATTATGGGGTCTTTTAAAGCCATAGTTATATTTTCATTAATACCTTCATATTAATGAATGCTATATCAGTCAGTGCTCTCTAGAGGAACAGATGTAATAGAATATGAATATATATAATGGTTTGAATGAGACAGGCCACCATAGGCTCATAGATCTGAAATCTTGGTCACTAGAGAGTGGCATTATTTGTAAGGATTAGGAGATAAGGCCTTGTTGGAGGAAGTGTGTCATTAAGAAAGAGGTGGGCATTGATGTTTCAAAAGCTCAGGACAAGCTCAGAGCCAACCCTCCCTTTCCCCTCCAAGTCGACAGGCTGTAGCTCTCAGCTGCTGCTTCTGCATGCTGCCATGCTTCCCACCATGAAAATAATGGATGGGCTTTCTGAAATTATAAGCATGTCTTCAATTAAGTGCTTTCTTTCATAGTATTTGCCTATGCTTTCATGTCTCTTTGCATCAACATAACTGTTACTAAGACAATATGTATGAGATTTATTACAATGGCAGATGATATGATGAGGATAGTCCAGCAAAGCTTGAATATTCACTAGTTGATCAGCTACCTCTAGGAGTTTTACAGCATCCTCTTAGGAGACATGTCCAAATTTGTGGGTCACATGCAGGCAAGGAGAACTATAATCATATCCAACTCAGAATTGTGAACTCATTTAAAACATTATAAGATTTTTCCAGTTTGTCTGTCTGTCTGTCTGTCTGTCTACCTACCTACCTACCTAGTTTTGTGACTTGAATGTGTGACTCTCAAGAAAAACTTAAATGACAATGCTTTGTCACAGTGTCCAAAGCCTGGACACCCAGGTTTTTATTAAGTGCTTTAAATTATAGTTAGATTAAGTTTAATGTTTTTTCTTTCAAAGATTTTCTTTCTGTTTCTTTACTATCTTATTATTCAATAACCAAATCTTATCACCTAAATAAATGCCAAAAGAACATACTTCTAGAACTTACTTTGATGATTGTACTAACATAAAAAATTGTTATATTTTTATTCTTGAAAATTGTAATCTATTTAATTGTCTAGATTATAGATACTTTTCCAAATGAGTAAATGAATCCTAATTTGATTTCTTTTTCTCTTTCTACTCTGAGATTATTATCTCTATATTTTATTCAAATATTATTCATAAAACAATGTTTGCTGTGTTTTCTATTGACCATATTAACATTATGCTTTAGTTCAAAAAGCACCAACTTCAGAACTCTCTTTCTAAAATAAATTTAGCCTCATTCATAATCAACTTAAAAATCTAGTGATTTTAGGCAGTTGAACATAGATAGTTCAGTTTTAGAACACTTATTTAGCAAGTAAATATATCCCTAATACCACAAAACCAAACAAAATACCCAAACAAGGGTAAACTTCTAGTTTACTTAGTGGGTATTTTCCTAGCATGCAAAAAGCCTTGGGTAGGGTCTTCAGCACTGCATAGGCCTTAAGCAGTTAGAAGGCTGTCATCTCAGATATTCAAGGAGTTTCCACAAAAGGATCAGAAACTCAAATAATACTTGGCAATATGGCAGGTTTGAAGATGGCTTCAGCTACCTATATTCTGTCTTCCACAAAAATAAACAAAACCAACAGCTGTGATGTCTCTTTCCAAGGGAGATGCCCTATTACTTGATATGGTAAATAATACATGGAATTTGGCTTCTTCCCTTAGATTGAAATATCTTAAAAACTATGGAATAACTTTGAATCTCAGAGGCAGAGAAGGGTTGAGCAGTAGAGAATGCATTGCCAAATAGAAGTAAAATATTGTAATTTTTATTTGCTTTGCTTGGAGTTGGAGTTGGAGAAGGAAATTTTCTTGGATTTGGTTGCATTTGGCTCATAAATGTAGCCAAGAGAAAGATATCAGTTCCACCCTTAAGAATTTCAAGACTGTATACACAACCAAGATCATCTTTGTTTTATGGTTTTGGAAGACTGTGACATCTACACTGTGGCCCTTGGCCCTGAAGAAGAACACCCATTGACTGCAAACCAAACAACTTAGTGGGCACTCACCTCTAAGTGGGACATGTATATAACACTGCTTCACAAACAAGTCTCAGGGAATATTATAGCAAAGGATGGGGCTAGCAGAGCATAAGAGACAAAGGACTGGGAGGAGAGCTATGAAATATCGTCCCTTGGCCATGACCTGCTGTTGGATACTTAAACTCAGAGGTATGGGTATTTGTACAAGAAGAAGCCAGTTAACATTGTAGCAGGGGCAGCCGAGGGGCTCATGGGGCTTCACCCCTAGCTGAGAAGATGTTGGTAGTTAACGTCACCTGGGGGAATCATTTTCTTGGAATTTTTGTTGCTGCAGGTGGCCCATGTCCTGGTGGGTGGACCCACACCCATGATCATGTTGATAGTACTATTTGGACTCAGTGGCTTATTAAATAATAACTAAACAGAAGAGAATGTGATGGTATGAATGAGAAGAATTGGAGGTGTTACCTGTGAAGGCCTATTTAAATTAGATATGTTCCAGAGGCATTGCATACATATATGAAATTGTTGAAGAATAAATAAAAATATTCTAAAGAAAATTAGCTCAGATGCTTTTTCTTTACTGGCAGCACTGTCTCCATATTTTCCTCCCAGTAACTCTTACATTTGTTTCACTTCTCACTCTGCGTCTGTGAGTTTTTTATTCTCTCTTGGTGGAGATCCAGATTAGAGATGGTTGTCGTTGAAATCATATGACATAAAGAGAAACGTGTGAAAACTTGATGAGAGAAACCTTAACTGTATTGATCCATTTAAAACACCACTTATTTAAATTGTAAAATTTAATTTCTTCAGCTGCCCTTTCAGATACAAATACCCTTAAAAGATATATACTTGTCATTTCAATGATATGTACGAGGGATCCTGAATTAGGCACAGAGGACTCCTGTATTCCTGTTTGCTGGAAAATCTTATAAAAAAATTCCCTTAGTATCAGAACATTGGCTTATCTTGCTCACACTGTGATATAAAAATGAATCCTTGTCCCTTCTGCTTGTGAGACTAGTAATTGCATTGTCTCTGAACTTAGAGCATTTACTGTGGTCAGTAGATTAAAACTTACCTCAAATTTTAATTTCAGAGAAACTAAAATAGGCATCATGATTAACTTACATATTTTCTTTACCAGTATTTCTTTGCCTGTTTGTTACTAGAGTTGATGTTGAGTGAAATCAGGGAAAGATCAGCCTAACAAAAAGCAGGAACAAGAGAAATAACATTACATGTAAACTAGATCATTAACATTGGATGATCAAATATTTGGCATTAATCCATCTAAATAAAAGTTCTATTTCCATTAAACAAAATAATGTGAGGAAGTTTCCTGCCTTTTATTTTCAATGCATGTTGTTTTGCAGGTTTCCTGTGTATGTTTATGTAAGAAGACAACCCTACTTCATTGTCTCTTGTGCAGCTGCAAAACCTCATATTCTAACTCTGAGAGCAAATGACAGATTTTTGAAAATCATCTTTTGTAAGTTCCCTAAAGCTATTTCTTTCATTTTGGTGTGAGTTTGTGTGTGTGTGTGTGTGTGTGTGTGTGTGTGTGTCTGTACTTGTTCAGCAGGTACTGTGAACAACCAAAATTCACACAGGACATCAGATGTTTTTGCTCCATTAGTTCTTTTTCCTATTTTATTGAGACAGGGTCTGTAACAGAACAGAAAGTTCACTATTTCTTCTGTAGTACCTAGTCAGTGAGTCTTTCAGACATCACTGTCTACAGACCCTAGCACTGTGGTTTACATGTATCTACTGAAGTCCCAGATAATTAAGTGGGTTCTGAGGATATATTTGCTTTTTTTTGTAAACATTTTATGAACATCATCATCTCATAAGCACCAAAACAGCTAAGTTAAACCCATAACAGCATGATTATAATATAACAATTACTAAACATAAAAAGGGAGGGAAAATACCACTTAAATATGATTTTTAGTCCTAGAAAATGTGACAGACTTCCCCATTTACTCACCTTGAGTAGAAAACTTCAGTCATATAAGCAGAAATGATGTTGTTGTTGGTGATGATGATGATGATGATGATGGTGATGATGATGATAACAATAATAACAACCAATCAATTGTCTGTCCTAAGGCTATATGATGAATATAGAGCTTGGGGTTAGAACACTAATTGACTTCACAGTTATGCAGAAGTTGAGCTGAGCTCTGTTGGAGGTCACAGCTGGGCAGCAGAAGACAGAAGGTAATGAGATATCTAGGCTGTGGGGCACTGGCTCATTGGCTGCTCATTTGAGAAACCCTGGTGTATGGATGAAGACCTTACTCTTAAAAATAATGAGGCAGACATGAGACATTGATTGAACTTGAAGCCGAGGCATGGGGAAAGACAAGGATGAGGCCAAAAAAATATCTCTGGTGTGATGGAAATCATCTGAGGCAAAGAACAGTCTTTATAGCTGGCGTTGCCTAACCTGGGCTACAAATGTTACAAATATTTCTTTACCTGCTTTTTGCCCACTTACATGAAGGGAATTTCTAAGACCTTATAGACCAGGGCTGAGTCATACACACCTATTAATAAGTTCTGGCATTTGAATAGAGTAAGCATCATAATTAATATTCTGCAGCCTATATTCTAGTGTAGTTATTAGACTGTTATGAAAAGGATATATCAAATGCACACAAAATAGAATGTAAAAGAGTCACTGACCCTTGTTCATAGCATCAGTGATTGCCTAATGTTATCTTTGAGGGAAATATATATGATATAAAACAGAAATGGAGGGGGGGAGGGAGGGAGAGAGAGGAGGCTGTTCTTTCACTAGGACTTCTTCCTCCTGACATTACCTACATCGAGTGTTAAATGAAGAGTGTTGCCTCTGTGAATAATCAGGCAATCAAAAACTAGTTACTGCTTTGACTTTTTATTACAGGTTCTTCAGCCACTTGCATTTAACTTTCTTAAATGTATCATTATTTTAAACACACATCATTATTTTAATTATAACCAATTAGACGTGCCTGCATCATGCATGCATCATTATGCACCTTACCAAAAAGCACTTTAATCAAATTGCATATCAACAGTCTTTATTATAATTTATGTGTGCATGCCTGTGGTTGATTTGCATCTTTTGGGGATTAATTTTAGAAGACATGAAACTGAACTTGGATTTGCTTGCTATGTATTCCTAAATTCATGATATTTTTTGTAATATTAGACCCCATTTTGTTTTCCTACCTCAGGAGATAGATACTGAATAACAGATACTGAGAGGTCATATCTTTTAAGTTCAGCCTCTATTTTAGAGAACCTGACCTAAGTTTGAACTGAGGTAAACTAACAGGCTAGTACCTGGCATTAGTTTCCAAGTGCCTCTCCACCCCCACCCAACAAAACCTGGGCCTAGCTCCAGTCTCTAGGTTAATCCCCAATAAGACCAGCATCTTCAGGTTGCACCCTCAACAAGGCCAGCATCTCCAGGTTATTCACCCAACAAACCTGTACCCCCTAGGTTACAAGCCCATCCCCTGACTAATGACCACCAATGCAGAGGGGAGCAGAAATTAAGTTTATGATGACTCCAACCTCCAGCCAATTATGTGAAAGGCCACACTAACTTTCCCATTAGATGCTTGCATGCTTGTCCCTGCCTGACCCTACTTGCTGCTTACTATAAATCCTCTCCCTGAAAGACCCCCAAAGAGGGGAGACCCTCATTCAAATCTCGGGATGTAACGACACCCAAGGAATTCATAGGAGACCGTTCTTGATGCAAATGCACGAGGTTTATTTGGGAGAAACCAGTGCACTAGTGTCGTCTCGTAACCGTGCAGGGCTAGAGGAGATCGACCCCCAGTAACTGGAGTCAGGGGTATTAAAAGGGAAAAAATCACAAGACGCTTTTCTGGGCCTCCAACAGAATTCTCTTCGGTAGTGAAGAGGACCTGCAAAAGTTGCTGACAATCATCCCAGGTGGGTTGGTGAGAGAACATAGGGGACTCAATCAAACCAGTGAGGCTGGAGGGATTCTCTGAAAAAGGAGCATGGTTATTTTTCCAATTGTAGAGGTCGGCCAAAGCGAAGGGCCAATATTGAAGGGGCTGTATCTCATTAGGGTAAGCCATAGGGGGGCCGTAAGCACACAAAGGCAACGCCGAAGTCGAATCAGGGCCCCCCGGACTTTGAGCTCATTTGCTCCATGTCCCAGTGGCCGGTCCTTCTGCTGCCCTGCCAGCGGCACCCTGAACTGGTCCTTAAGGGCCCTGGAGAGGTAAAGGATGAGGGTAGAGAGGAGGAGTTCCCGACCATTCGGGAGGCTCCTCAGTTTCAGGATAGATCTTAGGCGAAGCCAATGGCTTCTGCGAAAGTTTGGGCTCAGCTGTCTTTAGTTTCGTTTTCTGGTCCAGAGTGCCAGGACTCGGGAGCCTGGTTTGTTTTTTCAGATCCATGGTTTAAGCTAAGAGGGAGGGTCCTGAGCTAAACCTTCCCAGACAAAAATATAAGAGACTTGATCAGGGTGCGACCCTGGTCCCTTCTGAGAAACAATGTCTTTGATAGTAGAAATAACAACCAAATCTAAAGTTCCCTCCGGTGGCTAACCGACATCGTAGGTGGGCCACTCGGAAGAGCAAAAAGTCCTCCAAGGTCCATTCTTAACTTCAACAGACAGATTATGAGCCCTAGTCCTAATTTCAGTCCAATGGTCTAGTGTCAAAGTCAGTGGGGTCGAGACAGTTTGACCCATGGTCAGAGAGACAAAGACAATAAAAAACAACACTCAAGATGGACACAGATATCGACACCAAAAGACGTCTCTTGCGAGACTTCCAACACCAGAAAAATGAATCAGATGGTCGGGGATCAACAAAGAATCTCTTCCCTAGGAGGGAATCAGAGTCTGATCCAACACACAGACAGGAATCTTCTGAACATCCTTGGAGTTTCCACAGATCCTCCTAGGACATCTCCCAGGGTCGCAGTCGGTTACCCTCTTGGCACATCTGCCGATAACCTTCTCGAAGAGAAGTCTTTGCTTGAGCGAGCACATATGACTGCAAACCGAAAGCAACAGAATCAAAACATCAAAACAATTTGGCCAGCAGAGACCAAGACAAATAGACAGAATCTTACCTCCAAGAGAGGTCTCTCAAACTTGGGTGGTCGCAAATCCCAGACGAGCCCCCAAGATGAAAGACCCCCGAAGAGGGTCTCACTCAAATTTTGGGATGTAACGGCACCCAAGGAATTCACAGGAGATTGTTCTTGATGCAAACACACGAGGTTTGTTTGCGAGAAACCAGTGCACTAGGGTCGTCTCGTAACTGTGCAGGGCTAGAGGAGATCGACCCCCAGTAACTGGAGTCAGGGGTATTAAAAGGGAAAAAAATCACAAGGCAGGGGGTGGAGGAAAAAGAAAAGAAGTCACAAGGCAAGGTGTGGAGGACACAATTCACCAGGCAAGGGGTAGAGGACAAATTATGCATGGAATGGGGAAGTACAGAATGAGGAAGTCAGGCAATAGTTTATGCCTTAAGGAGGGTTAGAGATTATCTGGAACAAACATCCTTGGGGTTAAACATTGGAGAGATAGTCACAAGGCAAGTCATTCAGACATTCTTTTTGGTCAGCTAGTTCCTGAAACAGGGTGTCTCAGGATCAGTTAAGCAAGTGTTGGCTATTTCCGAGGTCAGGGTGTACTTGACCTCAATGGCTTGTTTGTTAGGGGCCTAAAAACCTTTACAATTTTGAGTTGGGGGGTCTCTCAGCCCCAGTAGATATTCAGGACTCCCCCACACCACTAAAACCAACTTGGGTGATGCATTGGAGGGCCTGAGGTAGCTCGAATAGAACAGAGACCCTGTTGTGAGTTGCATCAGATCGGCTCCTGTCTGCTTTTTGGATCACTAACACTTCCCTGGCAGTACAATACATGATTAGAAGTCATTTTGATTTGCCTAAACTTTTTGTGCTGAAACCCTTGAATTATTACCTTTCCCTTGTGTCTTTTGAAGTCTGCTGAGTACTAGCCTCCAGTTTCTTCAGTTTCTCAAGACTCAACCTTAGTCACATGAACATAAACTGCTAAGATAGAGGAATATAGAGACATAGCCTAGGTGATTCCTCCTAGTTACATTCAGAAGACTTCAGCTTCTGTGCCCTTCCCCCAGTCCTGAGTTGGCTAAACTAGTCTCAGAGGATTTTTGGCCTCCCTACATTTACATCTACCTGCCAGAGACTTAAGCAGACTGCCCACTGAGCTAGTGAGTTTGTTTTACAATAGAATCCAGCTGAAACAAAGCAACAGAATCCAGCTGAAACAGGGGATGGGTCCTTGGGTTTCTCCCTATATATGCAGAGCAGAACATTAAACTTTGATCCTTGATCAGAAACCTTTTGTCTTGGCTTCATTCTTCTATCATCCTCTGGACTGGCTACAAGCTTCTCTTACCCATTAATTTGCTACCCTTTTTGTCTGTTTACATCTCTCAGATTCATAAAGATGTCTTATTATATATATATATTTGCAAGATGGTACAGTCTGCGAAGATCATTAGACTACTCATGAACTTGGTTTGATGCTGACATCTTTATCTCTTTCTGTCTCTTTGTGATATTTAATTTAGATGGTAGGTTGATTCGATTAAAAAATTCCCATGGGATTCCCAAAAATTCTGGCGGCGGCGGCGGCGGCAGCAGCAGTGGCTGCTCCAGCTGAAGGGCCATCAGCAGTGGAACCAAGGCGTCACAGGGACCAGTTAGGCCCTGCGCCCATGACCACTGACCTTCGCTGACCAGCCGGGCAGCCAGCAGCTGCAGTTGTGCGGCGCCTTTCCTGCACGGAGGCCACTTCAGAACTCGGCCTCCCACCAGTCAGGAGAGGAGCATCCATCTTGGTTCCGTACTCCAGGAATCGGACAGACTGAGATCAGTCTGGGCGGCAGCATTACATCTCCAAGTCCTGCAAGTGGCTAGCTGGGCTTCCGGGCGGACAGCTGGGAGAAGTCAGTGTGCTCCAGTGAATCCAGCGGGCCCCAGCGGGAGCCTTCAGGTGCCTGCTTTGGGATCTGAACAGCCTGGGCAGCAGCACACTGTCTACAAGCAGTGCAGGAGGTAAGCTGTGCACCAGAGGCCAACTGGGAAGGGGCAGCTTGCACTGGTGAGTCCAGCACTGACAAGATAAACTAACACCAGTGAGATCTAGATGGCAAAAGGCAAACGCAGGAACGTCACTAACAGAAATCAAGGCAATATGGCAACATCTGAACCCAATTCTCCTCTACCAACATGTCCTGGATACCCCATCACACCAGTAAAACAAGATTTGGATTTAAAATCACTGGTCATGATGCTGGTACAGGAACACATGAAGGTCATACATAAAGAAATTCAGGAGAAAATGGATCAAAAGTTAGAAGCCCTTGCAAGGGAAACACAAAAATCATTGAAAGAAATCCAGGAGAATACAAAAGCCAACAAGGAGGAAATGCAAAAAACACTTAAAGAAATACAGGAGAACTTTGCTCAACAGGCTGAGGCCATGAAAGACGAAACACAAAAATCTCTTAAAGAAATACAGGAGAACTTTGGTCAACAGGCTGAGCTCATGAAAGAGGAAACACAAAAATCTCTTAAAGAATTACAGGAAAACACAAACATGCAAGTGAAGGAGCTAAGCAAAACCATCCAGGATCTAAAATCAGAAGTAGAAACAACTAAGAAAACTCAAAGGGAGACAACTTTGGAGATAGAAAGCCTTGGGAAGAAATCAGGGGACAGAGATACAAATATCAACAACAGAATACAAGAGATAGAAGAAAGAATCTCAGATGCTGAAGATTCCATAGAAACCATGGACTCAACAGTTAAAGAAAATGCAAAATGCAAAAAGCTTGTAACCCAAAATATCCAGGAAATCCAGGACACAATGAGAAGACCAAACCTAAGGATTATAGGCATAGATGAGAGTGAAGATTTACAACTTAAAGGGCCAGCAAATATCTTCAATAAAATTATGGAAGAAAACTTCCCTAACCTAAAGAGAGAGATGCCCATGAATATACAAGAAGCCTACAGAACTCCAAACAGACTGGACCAGAACAGAAATACTTCCCGTCACATAATAATCAAAACACCAAATGTTCTAAACAAAGAAAGAATACTAAAGGCAGTAAGAGAAAAAGGCCAAGTAACATATAAAGGAAGACCTATCAGAATCACAGCAGACTTTTCACCTGAGACTATGAAGGCTAGAAGGTCCTGGGCAGATCTCATGCAGACTCTAAGAGAACACAAATGCCAACCAAAACTACTATATCCAGCAAAACTCTCAATCACCATAGATGGAGAAACTAAGATATTTCATGACAAAACCAAGTTTACCCAATATCTATCCACAAACCCGGCCCTAAAAAGGATAATAGGAGGACAACACCAATACAAGGAGGGAAACTTCACCCTGGAAAAAGCAAGATAGTAACCTTTCATCAAACCCAAAAGAAGTTAAGCATTCAAATTTAAAAAATAACGTCAAAAATGATAGGAAGTAACAATCACTATTCCTTAATATCTCTTAACATCAATGGACTTAATGCCCCAATAAAAAGACACAGACTAACTGAATGGATACGTAAACAGGACCCTACATTTTGCTGCTTACAGGAAACACACCTCAGGGTCAAAGACAAACACTACCTTAGAGTAAAAGGCTGGAAGACAATATTACAAGCAAATGGTCTCAGGAAACAAGCTGGAGTAGCCATTTTAATATCAGATAAAATTGACTTTCAACCCAAAGTCATCAAAAGAGACCCTGAGGGACACTTCTTGCTGGTCAAAGGAAAAATACAAAAAGAAGAACTGTCAATCCTGAACATCTATGCCCCAAATGCAAGGGCACCCTCTTTCGTAAAAGAAACTTTATTAAAACTAAAAGCACACATTGCACCTAACACAATAATTGTGGGTGACTTCAACACTGCACTTTCCTCAATGGACCGATCAGGAAAACAGAAACTAAACAGGGACACAATGAAACTAATTGAAGCTTTGGACCAATTAGATTTAACAGATATATATAGAACATTCTATCCTAAAACAAAAGAATATACCTTTTTCTCAGCACCTCATGGTACCTTCTCCAAAATCGACCATGTAATTGGTCACAAGACAGACCTCAACAAATATAAGAAGATCGAACTAATCCCATGCCTCCTATCTGATCACTATGGAGTAAAAGTGGTCTTCAATAGCAACAGAAACAACAGAAAGCCCACATACACGTGGAAACTGAACAATACTCTACTCAATGATACCTTGGTCAAGGAAGAAATAAAGAAAGAAATTAAAGACTTTTTAGAACACAATGAAAATGAAAACACAACATACCCAAATCTATGGGACACAATGAAAGCAGTGCTAAGAGGAAAACTCATAGCCCTGAGTGCCTCCAAAAAGAAGATGGAGAGAGCATACATTACCAGCTTAATGACACACCTGAAAGCCCTGGAACAAAAAGAAGCTATTTCGCCCAGGAGGAGTAGAAGGCAGGAAATCATCAAACTCAGGGCCGAAATCAATCAAGTAGAAACAAAGAGAACCATACAAAAAATCAACAATACCAGGAGCTGGTTCTTTGAGAAAATCAACAAGATAGATAAACCCTTAGCCAGAATGACCAAAGGGCACAGAGAAAGTATCCAAATTAACAAACTTAGAAATGAAAAGGGAGATATAACAACGGAAACTGAGGAAATCCAAAAAATCATCAGATCCTACTACAAGAGCCTATACTCAACACAACTGGAGAATCTGGAGGAAATGGACAATTTCCTTGACAGATACCAAATACCAAAATTAAATCAGGACCAACTAGACCATCTAAACAGTCCCATAATGCCTAAAGAAATAGAAGGAGTCATAGAAAGTCTTCCAACCAAAAAAAAGCACAGGACCAGATGGCTTCAGTGCAGAATTCTACCAGACCTTCAAAGAAGAGTTAACACCAATACTCTTCAAACTATTCCACAAAATAGAAACAGAAGGAACACTACCCAATTCCTTCTACGAAGCCACAATTACGCTGATACCAAAGCCACACAAAGATCCAACAAAGAAAGAGAACTTCAGACCAATTTCCCTTATGAACATCGATGCAAAAATACTCAATAAAATTCTTGCCAACCGAATCCAAGAACACATCAAAACGATCATCCACCATGATCAAGTAGGCTTTATCCCGGGAATGCAGGGTTGGTTCAATATACGGAAATCCATCAATACAATCCACTACATAAACAAACTCAAAGAACAAAACCACATGGTCATTTCATTGGATGCTGAAAAAGCATTTGACAAAATTCAGCATCCCTTCATGCTTAAAGTCTTGGAGAGAACAGGAATTCAACGCCCATACCTAAACATAGTAAAAGCAATACACAGCAAACCGGTAGCCAGCATCAAACTAAATGGAGAGAAACTTGAAGCAATCCCACTGAAATCAGGGACCAAACAAGGCTGCCCCCTTTCTCCTTATCTTTTCAATATTGTACTTGAGGTACTAGCTCGGGCAATTCGACAACATAAGGAGGTCAAAGGGATACAAATTGGAAAGGAAGAAGTCAAACTATCATTATTTGCAGACGACATGATCGTCTACCTAAGTGACCCAAAGAACTCCACTAGAGAGCTCCTACAGCTGATAAACAACTTCAGCAAAGTGGCAGGTTATAAAGTCAACTCAAGCAAATCAGTGGCCTTCCTATACTCAAAGGATAAGCAGGCTGAGAAAGAAATTAGGGAAATGACCCCCTTCACAATAGCCACAAACAGTATAAAGTATCTTGGGGTGACTCTTACCAAACATGTGAAAGATCTGTATGACAAGAACTTCAAGACTCTGAAGAAGGAAATGGAAGAAGACCTCAAAAAATGGGAAAACCTCCCATGCTCATGGATCGGTAGAATCAATATAGTTAAAATGGCCATTTTGCCTAAAGCACTATACAGATTCAATGCAATACCCATCAAAATCCCAACTCAATTCTTCACAGAGTTAGAAAGAGCAATTATCAAATTCATCTGGAACAACAAAAAACCCAGGATAGCTATAACTATTCTCAGCAACAAAAGGAAATCTGGGGGAATCAGTATCCCTGACCTCAAGCAATACTACAGAGCAATAGTGTTAAAAACTGCATGGTATTGGTACAGTGACAGGCAGGAGGATCAATGGAACAGGATTGAAGATCCAGAAATGAACCCACACACCTATGGCCACTTGATCCTCGACAAAGAGGCTGAAAACATCCAATGGAAAAAAGATAGCCTTTTCAACAAATGGTGCTGGTTCAACTGGAGGTCAGCATGCAGAAGAATGCGAATTGGTCCATCCTTTTCTCCTTGTACTAAGCTCAAATCCAAATGGATCAAGGACCTCCACATAAAGCCAGACACTCTGAAGCTAATAGAAAAAAAAAACTGGGGAAGACCCTTGAGGACATCGGTACAAGGAGAAAGTTTCTGAACAGAACACCAATAGCGTATGCTCTAAGAGCAAGAATTGACAAATGGGACCTCATAAAATTACAAAGTTTCTGTAAGGCAAAGGACACCATCAAGAGGACAAATCGGCAACCAACAAATTGGGAAAAGATCTTCACCAATCCTACATCAGATAGAGGGCTAATATCCAATATATATAAAGAACTCAAGAAGTTAGACTCCAGAAAACCGAACAACCCTATTAAAAAATGGGGTACAGAGTTAAACAAAGAATTCTCACCTGAAGAACTTCGGATGGCGGAGAAGCATCTTAAAAAATGCTCAACTTCATTAGTCATTAGGGAAATGCAAATCAAAACAACCCTAAGATTTCATCTTACACCAGTCAGAATGGCTAAGATTAAAAATTCAGGAGACAGCAGGTGTTGGAGAGGGTGTGGAGAAAGAGGAACACTCTTCCACTGCTGGTGGGGTTGCAAATTGGTACAACCACTCTGGAAATCAGTCTGGCGGTTCCTCCGAAAACTGGGCACCTTACTTCCAGAAGATCCTGCTATACCACTCCTGGGCATATACCCAGAAGACTCCCCACCATGTAATAAGGACACATGTTCTACTATGTTCATAGCAGCCCTATTTGTAATTGCCAGATGCTGGAAAGAACCCAGGTATCCCTCAACAGAAGAGTGGATGCAAAAAATGTGGTATATCTACACAATGGAGTACTATTCAGCCATTAGAAACAATGAATTCATGAAATTCTTAGGCAAATGGATGGAGCTAGAGAATATCATACTAAGTGAGGTAACCCAGACTCAAAAGGTGAATCATGGTATGCACTCACTAATAAGTGGATATTAACCTAGAAAACTGGAATACCCAAAACATAATCCACACATCAAATGAGGTACAAGAAGAAAGGAGGAGTGGCCCCTGGTTCTGGAAAGACTCAGTGAAACAGTATTCAGCAAAACCAGAACGGGGAAGTGGGAAGGGGTGGGTGGGAGGACAGGGGAAGAGAAGGGGGCTTGCGGGACTTTCGGGGAGTGGGGGGGCTAGAAGAGGGGAAATCATTTGAAATGTAAATAAATTATATCGAATAAAAAAAATTAAAAAAAAAATTCTAAAAAAAAAAAAAATTCCCATCGTACTTAATGGTATACACATTTGGGAATATCTGTGAGGATGTTTTCTCAGTTCTGAGGAAAGAAGAACTACCTTAATATTAGTGGTGCCATATTAGCAGCTTGATCCCCAAACTGAATAAAAATGAGGGAAAAAGGAAGTCAATTTATTTACTGCTCCAGGGAAGGTGGAAGCTGGGAACCTAGAGCAAATAAATCAGGCAGACTAAAGATCCCTGCAATAGTAAACTTCATTCAGAGTGCTTGACAATTTATATACTGAGAGTAAAAAGGATTCACATGAGTAAATTGTAACATGTGACAAAACATGTTTTCCATAGAGACATATAAATAAGTAACACTAGCCAGCTCTAGTGAATAATCTGAAATATACTCTAAGATGTTGGAAAGCAAGGGTCCTGGGACATCTATTAAGGAAGACTGTGGACAGAAAGTGATACTGTGTATGCTGTAGGTAGCATGACTGGAGCAGAAGGGATGCTCATGGCTCTTAGAGTCCAGATGATTCCACCAGGAATCCAGATGCCAGACATGGAACTGTGTGATTTGATATTTGTTCTGAGTCTTTGTTCTTTGGTTTGCCTCATCTTCCTTTGATGTTTGTTTTCACATTCTCAAAGTTTAGAGTAGAAATAATCGTTCTGTACCATTGTATGTTGGAAGTATGTAATTTTTATTTTTACAGGGCTCACAGTTGGATCCCATTGTATCTCAGAAGAGAGTATGGGCTTCTAAAGTGCTGGAACAGCTCACCAATAGCAATTTTTGAAGTTGGGATGAATCCATTTGGCATTATAAGATGACTGAGTCTGTGGCAGCAGGTTCTAGAGTATTGTAGTTTGGCTGTCAAGTTTTCTGAGGGTGAATTTGTGATGGTCAATTTAATTGTCTACTTGAGGACAGTTCCAAGGCAGTTTAACTGAAGATGGAAGTCCCACCTGAGTCTGGGTGACACCATCCCACAGTATAGGATCCTGGACTGAGTAAGAAGAAGAAAATAAGATACAACTGAGCATGTACATTCATCTCTCTGCTTTTGTATCTATTTATATGTGAGTAAACTTCTAAAGCCACAAACAATCATAATGGACAATTTCCCTTAAAGTGTAAGCCAAAATAGTCCTATATTTATTTTTTCTTTTACTGCATGTGTATGGGTGCTTTTCCTGCACATATGTCTGTCTTCCTGTGCCTATCTGATGCCCTTGGAAGCAAGACAAAAACATCATACACCAGGAACTGGGGCATAGACAGTTGTGAGCTGCTATGTGGGGGCTAGGAGTCAACTCTGGGCTTTCTGGAGGAGCAGTCAGTATTTTTAGCTACTGAGACATTTTCATCCCCCAAACTCTTGTTTCTAAAAGTTGTTTTCTTTTGTCATAGGAGGAGAGTAAGGAATCCAGTCCTATATCTTCTACCCTTGTCCCTGATTGTATTGTTTTGACCCTTAGCAGTCTTACCAGTTCTAATGTAGTTTGTTATTTCTTCCATTATTTGAACAGAGTTTCTACACTGTGCCTCTCTCTCTCTCTCTCTCTTTCTCTCTCTCTCTCTCTCTCTCTCTCTCTCTCTCTCTCTCTCTCTCTCTCTCTCTCTTTCCCTCACTCTCTTTATTTTTACTTTGTTTGGCATGTAGATGTGTGTGCATGAATTTGTGTGGGTGACAGTGCTCTTACATGTGTGTCATGTGTGCATGTGTGTATGTGTGTATGTGTATGAGTGCTCAAACATATGCGCAAGTGTGTTTAGGCCAGAGGTCAACAACAGGTTTCTTCTTTCTAATTCATCATGTTAACCTTTGGGGCAAGGTACATGTTATGTGTGTGTGTGTGTGTGTGTGTGTGTAGGTGGAGCCACATTTGTACTTGTTGAGGCTGGGTGTCAACATTGGGTATCATTGCCAAGCACTATCAAACTTCTGATAGAGATCTCTCACTAAAGCTAGAACTCATCATTGTCTAGGTAGACTGGCCAGCAAGACCCTGGGATCCTCCTGTCTCTATTTCCCAGTACTGAAATTTCAGGAACTCAGAGCTAAAAGCAGCCATGGCTGGTCCCTATATGGATGGTTGGGGTTCAAATTTAGCCCTCATTCCTACACAGCAAGCACTTTATCTACTTTGCTATCTTTTATTTTCTTTTGGGGAGAGGGTCACACTATGTGTCCTAGGTTGACCTCAAGTACAGATTTTCCTGCCATAACATTGGGATGAGCTTTGAACACACTTGCTAGGGTAGGTGCACTATGCACCCCATCTATAGCAGTCAACTAAAGATTGAGTCATGATCTCTAATGGTTATTCCATTGTTAACAATCTGCTTTAATATTATGCCATCAATACATGATTATACTCTCATCATTATAGCTTTAAATAATACACAAGCAGAGAGAAAGAGAATGGCTTGAAGTTCTCTTACTTTATGCTTTTATATTACTCCTTTCAGTAGGAGATATAACTTACTTAAATTACTATTCCTTGATCAACCTGAACAAATAATTTTACTTCTTGTGATTTCTCATGCTATTTTGGGCACTTGCTAATCATTTGGGAAGTTGTCCTGGTGAGGTTGGTGTGGGAAATCTAAAAGGCACAAGCTCAGAGGCTTGTATTGTGCATAATAACCCATTCTCCTTGGTTTGAGTAATAGACCTTTCCAATGCCTAGAACATAGAACAGAAGGAAATGGAGGTGAGAAGAGCAAAATGAGAGAAAAAATAATTTCCTTCTACAGCTTTATCTCTTCCACAACAGCCTAGGACACTTCTATGTGGATGGCAGAGGTTTTAATTTTACTTCTTCCTAATTAGTTTATATGTGGTGATTTGGATGATATGGCCCTGTAGGCTCACATATTTGGTCTTCAGCTGATGGAACTGTTTGAAAGAGATTCGGATGAGTGACATTGTTGGAGGATGTGTGTTGTTGGGATAGAAAGATTATAAGAGCCAGAAGTAGTGAATGCCTCCATGAAAACTGTTTCCCTGTCAGGGGGTGGTGGCACACGACTTTAATCCCAGCACTTGGGAGGCAGAGGCAGGTGGATTTCTGAGTTCAAGGCTAGGTTGGTCTACAGAGTGAGTTCCAGGACAGCTAAGGCTACACAGAAAAACCCTGTCTCGAAAAACCAAAAATAAAAAAAAAAAGAAGAAGAAAGAAAGAAAACTGTTTCCCAGACATTGCAAGACTGGTGCATGTATGAACACACAGAGACTGTGGCAGCACAGACAAGATCTATACACATTCAAGCCAGATAAAATACAGACACTAGAAGAAAAGTACATAAAATCGCACTCCTAACCAAGAAATTATTTGCAACTGATGCCTGCTGTCACAGGGACAGCATTGGAATGTCACTGGGTATGTCAACCATTCTCTAGGGCAATCCCCATTTCCAGGATAAATTGGCCAATACATAACACATGGCAATGCTTTCTTTCTGTGCACTTTTGTTTTTTTAACTTTTGTCTTATTGATTCTCTTTTCCTTTCTTTTTTGTGTTTTTTCCTCTGTGTGTGTGTGTGTGTGTGTATGTGTGTGTGTGTATGTGTGTGTGTGTGTGTGTGTGTGTGTGTGAGAGAGAGAGAGAGAGAGAGAGAGAGAGAGAGAGAGAGAGAGAGAGAGAGGAGAGGTGGGTATATGAAGAATCTGGGAGGAATTGTGGAAAGGGAAAGAATATGATTAAAATGTATTTTATAAAAAATTTCAAGTTTAAAAAATTAAAAAAAAAAAATCCCAGGGACATAGAACACCTGCAATTTGCTAGAAATGGAACAGTATCAAATTAACAATAATTTATAAATCTGAGAATTGTCAGTGGGGGATTCTCAAAGGGAAATGAAGTTTTAGCCTACACCATAGTGGAAATATAAACAGCCTTTATAGCAGAGGCTGTTAAATTAAAACAAGACATTTCAGAAACATGTACCATGTCTATAACAGAATGCTCACATAAGTGGTTGTGTCATGTGTGTCACTGCTGGTGACAATATCCTAAACTAGAAAAAGTCTACATATTCATTAACAGGAAAATCTGTAACAGTATCCTACGGAACATCCATTCTCTTAACTGCTAAGTGGCAGTTAAATAGAATGAACTACTGGTTTGTTTCCTAACCTGACACTATTGGATACGGTACATCATATAAAAAAATCCAAAATGGTACAACCAGATAAAGTAAGACTTCATCTAAATAGTACATGAAAAAAAACCCCTAAAGCATGCATTATACTTCAGATTGCAAAGAGGTATTCCTTCCAGTATCAGAAGAAAGAGGGAAAAGATACTTCGATCAGTTATATCGCTAGAAACATAAAGATAGCTAGAAATGCATTGGTTATTGTATTACATGTGTTTCTACAAAGTTTCTATCTCATTTTATACTACCAATTATTACAGAGGAAATTGTGAACCAACTAGTCCATATTTAATATATTTCACAGATAATATACCACAATAAAAGAGAAATGGTGCAGCATTAGGTCTGTATTATGCTAGTTGTTTCACTTGCTATTTATTGGGTGCTCAATATGGACGTACATTACTGTCCCCAAGCACAAGCAGGGTAGAGTGGGCATGTGTCCATTTTACCATTGAGTATGTTGGTTGGTTTGTTGACAAGCTGATGCACACTGATAACATCAGGCTCAAGCACCTTTATAGGCCTTTGTTGGTGTGGAAGGCATGGCCAGGACTGTTTTGCACATGGCCAATTAGGCCAAAAGCTTCTCTGCCTTCACCACATACAGGTTGCCGTTCTATTTTACAGGATCTTCCTTTAGTAGAAAGGGATCAGTTCATCTGGCATGATGCTGTGTGTGCTTGCCTGAGATAGTAATAGGCTTGAGCTGACCGGTATACAATTTCTACAATCATTTATCTGTCTTAAAAGCAAACATTCGTATAAGCATTCAACCATTTTCTGTTATACCATTTTCTGTCTATAATAACTCAACCTCAGGTGCTGCCAGTTTTAATTCTATGCATGCAATGTCTTTAAAAACAAAATGAAGCAATGCATTAAAATACCTTGTGTTCCTCTTTCTCTTCAGGAGTTCAGGAATACATTCCTGAGTGGAAGGAGAGAGATAGCATATAAAGATGGCTGCATGAGGCATAGGATTTAAGCTAGAGGCTCCCCTTTTAGGACTGTTGTCCAGAACCTCCAGGTATCACTTTATGTCAGTTGTAAAGTGGAGAATTCTAGGGACTTTGAAAAGTGTAAGATGACATATTGACACAAGCTTTGCACAGCTCCTCCCCTTTCTCAAAACCCACCACCAGCTATGTTTAAACTTGGGTTTCCATCACCTTTCGTTTTTGCTTTCTTTAAAGGCATTCATTTGACTTTCTGTACTATAATCTGCTGGTTCTTCAGTCACTAATACCCAAAGATCTCCTGGCCACCAGAGGCCTGGGATTGATTTGGTTTTGTTTTGAGTAGTACCTGTCCTCTCCCAGAGCCACTTAGTTGAGTGGATCAACAGCACAGAGGGCTTTTCTGTTGTTCATTTAACCCCATGCTCACCCCTTCTAAAACCAGATTTGAAAGGGCAGGCCCTTAGAAAGCTTGTGATATGTAAATATTTAGCCATCCAGATAGGGATTGTGAACATTTTCTCCCTTAACACAAAACATGATGTTATTTGTTAATGCAGAAATCTTGTTTGATAATCCATCAGTTTATTATCAGCTATGTGCTGAGACTGAATGTTACAGGGAGATAATTAAGAACTGTACCTGAAATAATAGAGATGATTACAGTGACAGAGGGGAGTCTTCTGAAGAGGGCTGTGTAAAACACAGCCTTTCGGTTTGCAATTGATTTTTTTCCATGTACCTTAAGCACACCGCTCCAGCCTAGGTAAGTAGGTCATCTGAGAGTCATCAGAAATAAGCGCTCCTGTAATGGGACAGACGTGTGTCATTATGAGGCCCTGTTAAGCAACTGTTTCATACTCAATGTATTTCCTAGTCAAAAGGAAAAGACAGATTATGGTTCTCATTATGGAAGTTTAAAGCAAAACTCAAACTCAGCAGACAATAGGGATCTCAGCTTCACATGTTAGGTTTGATACACTGATGGGACTTAAGTATGACATTGATTTATGGAACAATCAAGACTGTTATTACTTTGTGGATTCTTAACTAAAGACAACTCCTTTCTGGGTATCTTCAGATATCCAACCTGGTTTGTAGGATACAAGAAGAGCAGTAATATCCTTCCTGTCTGTCTCAGGTGGCACAGAATCATTTAGTTCCGAATCTCGTCCTTGCCTGACCCTGTCTTCTCTCCCTTAGAAGATTATTTCTTTAGGGTTCCTCATTGTGAACATGAGTCTATCTGTGTATGCAGCCTCCTTGTCATAGAGCTGTGATTACTTGGTTACTTTTCAGCCACTAGGTTAGAATCCAGCAGCTCTGGAGTGCTCTATAGCCTCATTCAAACCTTTCCTAAGATACGATGAAAAGACTAAAAATGCAAAGAATTTTAGTATCTTTCCCAGCTTGACACAATCAGCGATTCCCCACTTTCTATTGGTATCCCCCTTCTCTCCCCCTTTTCTTTTTCCTCAAAAGATCTCTTCTTCAAAGTATAACCTCTTAAACCATGTGCTTGATTTTAAGTCACTAACTGTACATGACCACATGCACATCAGTGTATCTTTGCATGCCAGTGTTTTTAATAATAAAGTGCAGATAAATCTGTCACATATGTTGAGAGGATAGTTGTTATATGATAGACTTTCTTGGCTGTCAACTTTATTATATCTAGAATTAACAAAAACCTATTCTTCTGACTATACCTATGAGGAAATTTTCATGATTTGGATCACCTGAGTTAGAAACTCCCACCTTAAACCTGAGCCTTACCTTTAGCACAGCCCATATAAAAGGCATGGAAGAAGGAAGCTTTTGCACTTTGTCTGCTTTCACCTAGTCTTACTGGCAAATTCATTCCTTCACTGGAATTAGAACTGATTTCTTTGAGATGATTGCTGAAGACCAGCTCAGACATCTTGTCCTGAGGATGAAACAGCTTCTGGGTCCTTGGATTTTTCCTTGGGAGATAGCATCATTGAGATAGCTGGATCACAGCCTGTAAGTCACTCTAATAAATCTCATTTTTACGTACTTTTCTTCTGTTTGTCTGTTTCCCTTGAGAATCCTGTTGAATCAGTGGACAAACTGTCTAATGCTGAAGATGAGTTCTGGAGTGTAGCAAACCTTTAGTGTGAATGGTGGTTACTATCATTATTGGTGTTCCCTTCCATTCTTCCCTCATACTTACGTATCTTCTTTCTGATAAGCATTGTACAGGCATCTGATAAGTGCACGCCTTCCTAATTATAGATGAACTGTTTCTTGCTCACAGTTATTAGGGAAGACCTCATAAAGAAGGAGAACTAGTGTTGGTTTGGACACTGGAGACATCCCAACCTCAGGGGGATGGACCTACACAGCAGGAAGATCAGTAGCATGGAGAGAAGGGTATGCAAAGTTATATTGAATTGCCATAAAATAATGCTATAGATGGGAGTGCTCTTGACAATTTTCTCAGATTCAAGAGATCCTAAAGGTCAGCAAATTTGGTTTATAGATGACCCAGGATAGCAGAATGCTAGGCCACTGAGGCAGGAGTGGGTGAGTGGATAGGGGAGCACCCTCATAGAGACAGAGAGGAGGGAGGAGGAGATAATGGGCTTGTGGAGTGGAAACTGGGAAGAGGTATAACATTTGACATGTAAGTAAATAGAATAACCAATAAAAAATAGAGTCCTCATTCTTTAGATTATGATGATTGCTTCTTTTATATGTCCTCACATGATCTGTTTTTGTGTACACATTCTGTGTGTCCTAATCTCTCTTTATGAGGTCACCAGTCATACTGAAATTAGGGCCTACAATTACAACTTCCTTTTACCCAGATTGCCCTCCATCCTGTCTCCCAGTAGAGACACACTCTGCAGGGCAAGAGCTTAGGAGTTCAGTGTATGAACTTTGGGAACATATAACATAACGCATAACAGAAATATTTATCAGGATTGACTAGAGTCTGTTATATGTGGATAGATATATATGTGGTGAAACCAGAATGCCAAACAACATGCACATGTTAGAAGATACATCATTAGGGACATCTGACTTTCAGATGGGCATTGCTCTACTTAGGAACTGCTGGATCAACTAACAGTGAGATAAAGTCTGGGAGAAACTACATTGTAGCATGCTTGATCAGACAGTGTTGTGTAATAAATGAAAAGTAATTTTATCTGAAATTTTGGGGAGTCTTCATGTTTACCAGATGCTAAGGAAATTGGGATTTTTCTCTTGGGATTCTTTTTTTTTAAGGATTTATTTATTCATTTATTTACTTAATGTATGTGAGTACATATATGGTTGCTGTCTTCAGACACATCAGAAAAGGGCATGGGATCCCATTACAGATGGTTGTGAGCCACCTTGTGGTTGCTGGGAATTGAACTCAGATCTATGGCAGATTAGTTGGTGCTCTTAATCACTGAGCCATCTACCCAGCCCCACTCTCTTGGGATTCTTAATATCATTAATAAAATAAATTAAGTAGTGACTTGTCCAGCAGTGGTGGTACATGCATTTAGGAGACAGAAACACAAGGATCTATGAGTTCAAAGCCAGTGTGGTCCAGAGAAAAGAGTTGTATTTTACTCAGAAAGCTGGGTAGCCCAGCCAAATTTCATGGTCTCCTAGGGACTGTGCTGGAATAGAGTGGGAAAGAAATACTGGGAAGTAAAATTTCAGTATCACATTGAAGGCATACTTATTCCAGTTGTCTCTTTCACATGGCTTAAGGTAAAGCTTCCTTACCAATAGTGGATTTTCTTTGTCTGGTCCTTTTTAGCCTTAGAAACCTATCAGCAAGATTAAGTCTTAAGGAAGAAGACAATAGCCAAAGGTTTGTCTCCAACCAGAGGTAGATTTCATTCTTTACTGTCACTCAAACAGTCCTCTGTAGCTGTTTATACACTACACAAATGGTCAGTTTGAGGCTTTAAAAAGATGCATCTTACCAAAATGAGACAGGATGCTGCACCTTATAATCCTTGGGATTTGATGTCTGAGAAGCAGAAAGTCAGTATTATTGATTCTTATCCTATCTTTGCACATGCCTTCTGGCCCCAGGGAAGGTGCTTACATTTTTTTCCCCTGGGCCTTTCCCCATTCTTCTCATCCAGCAGTTTTGTCTGAAGATTAACCAGATGGTGCCCTGCCAGGAGGGAAGAAACAAGCTGTTATCATCTGACTGGGCCAGTGAGCAGCAGGTTCTTTTTCCTCTGCTTTTGACAAACACAGTACCAGGCCAGCACTGTGCTTAAATAAGTTAATAGGTATGTTCTCTGACAGAGTAAATGCCTTAATTATGAAATAGAATATGTGCATCACTTGATTTTTGAGATTTTATTGAGTACTATTATCTTGACATATTTTGTTTGGCACAGATTTCTAGTTACAGAAGGTTAGTGGTTGAATAGTTTGCAGACTTTGTGAAACAAAATCCCCATTTAGTAGCCGAATTTGGCTACATTTTGAGAATATACAAATACACCAAGTCCTTTTACTTTATGGTTAATTATTTTAAACAGTGGCTTAATGTCTTGTTCTTGTTGTTCATGAAGTCTTCTCTTCCCTCTTTCTTTTACTTCTCCAGCAATTTTTTTCAGTGTTCTAGCTACAACAGCTCAAACAGAAAGCACAGGAGAAAAACAACCTTCTAAGGGACTGAACTTCCCAAGGAAGAAAGACAGGACGGGCCTTGTAATACTTCAGGTCAAGAATGTGTTTACCCTCTGCCCTGAGGCTGACTGCATGCAAGCATGAGGCTGTGGGACTTCTGAGGGCCATTATGTCACCAGGATTGGCAGTGGGAGATCTGATGCATCCTAGCAGAACTGGGGATGTGGCTTTGTAGGAGAGCACTTACCCAGCACTCAGGAGAGCTTGGCTTCACATCTCAGAAGAAGGACTTGAGCCAACAACAAGCTCTTAGGCCACCTTGCATTATGTTTAGGCAAAAATGTTAACAGGACCCTGTTAACAGGGTCCAGAGTGGCCCTTTATTCTCTTGCCTCTTGCTGCTCCTAATCCAGGGACAAACTTAACAGAGCACAGTAACTTTGGCTAGAACCTTCCTGAGAACATTTTGCTATCTCTTTGTGATGTAAACAGGGTTACTCTTGTTGGCTAGGGACCTCTTCTTTACTCTAATTATACAAGGTATAATTATAGTCTTCTGGTCTGGAAACAGAAAAATGCTTTGGGGAAGTTCACAGAGATTTTATTGTTATGACATCATCTATCTGGGGAACCAAAAGAAGCAAACAGAAAGGCAAAGGGCATTTCCAGAGACGGAAATAATAACATGATTTATATGAGCTTCATAGCCATGCCTAGTAGATCATACGGTCAGAGCCTGCTTCCAGCAGGGATGCACATGGGTTGTGGTGGGGAAAGTTTTGCCTTAAGGAGCTATGCCACAGATCTGTCTTATCTGTGTTGAGTACATTTGTGAGTGCTCTATGTTCCTCTGGGCATCTGGAAACAGTGTGGCCTAACCTGGCTTGTGAGACTGCCTTTCCCCAGGATGTTCAACTATCAGGGACTTTGTTATTTTGCTGATATGTTGAGAAACTGTAGAAGCATCAGGGCTGTAGAGAGAGCAGTGACTGGCATGGGGAGAGAGAGGTTGTTTTCTTGTTAGGAAACATGCTTTCATAGGCAAATCAGGCATACTGTAGATATTATATAGACTAATTAAAAGATACTTTATTTTAGATATGTACTAGAGTGATATCCACCACCCCAACCTTGCCCCACCATACTAATTATCACACAGCTTCCAAAGGTCCATTTCCCCGCCCAGTGTCTTTCACAGACTCCCAGCTGGATCATAGTACAATGATAAGTTACTGCATGGGACATTTCTGTTTTGAATAGTAATAATCTGCATAGATTTCATATTTCTTTGTAGAAGTGGAGCTGCTGCCACTGAGAGACAGGGATGCATGAGCTCAGGACAGCCCTAGGGAAGCAAGGAACTTCTCAGTCAGCCTTTTGTAATCAAGGGACCACTTCAAGTACCCATGGAGACCCAGCCTGACATCTGGAGATGATGATTTAGCTCTGCATTTTTGCCTTCTGCATCATCCTTTTATTGCATGCTTGGTACATACTTCAAGGGCTATACCAGGAACAATAAGAGGTCTGTTGATGAAACCTCATTGTGTTTTTTCACAGTGGGAAGAGAAAAAAAGAAGGTTCTTATGGGTTTGGAGGCCGTAGGTGTGAGTCTGTCAAATTATTTTATTCTAGTTAAAATGTAAGCAGGTGCGAAACATATTGATTGAAAGGAAGGAAGTTAGTTAACATTACCTGCTCCTCTGCAATATTTAAACTCCTGCCTCTTTCCCATAACTCCTACCTAGAGGGTCAAGCCTCTGCTACCCAGTTCCTTATCTTCTGCTACTTTTCTTTTTGGATTGTTTTTGTTTGTTTGTTTGTTTTTTAAATTAAGTTTCTGGTTAGCATACAAGGACATGGGTTTCGGTGTGACATTTCGTACACATAAATGATTATACTGGACTTACATCCCCCCCTTCCTCCACTGCTCACATTCTCCCTCTCGCTCTTGCTCTCCCCTTCCAGAGTAGATAGATTCTCCAGCTGCTTTCCTGACACATATTCTATTATCCTCTCTGGCCTACCCCCTGTATTGTTGTTTCACTGTTTTTTCTCAATTTGTTAAGATGCCGAAATCTTCTTTGTGTGATTTATGAAGAAACTTGAAGCGATTAGTTTGGTAGTGCATGAAAATTCCTCAGGATGGAAAGCATAGCCAGTCTGTCACACTGCAGTGGACTGGCTGAGAACCTGAGCAGCTAGCTCCGAGCCATACGGGGATTGTGTTGAGTTATTAAACACTTGTGGTAAAGCTGCTTATTGTTAATTCCCTGATGTCCTACTGAAGTGATAGGATAAAATCAGATCGGATTAGATCAGAGAGCCTGGGAGCCAGCCTTTGGAGCAGATTCATTTAATCAATAAAAAGACCTTTGGAGGGGAAGGAGGGATCTGGGCTGTGCTGGCTGCCCAAGGATTAAGATCCAGTGTGCAGAAATCTGTGGGAATAAAACCCAATTTAATTGTATATATTACCCCTTCTTACAGAGTGTAATTCTTTTCTCAAACATTGTAGTTCACTAAACGGTATATGTATATATGTATGTATATATTTATTTTTTTCTTTAAGGTTTTATTACTTCAATAAACAGGAAGGTTATTTTTTAAAAAGGATCGGGGAAAATCTGCTCTACAAAAGCTAATTCCTCCAAAACAATTTAGACTTAAATGACTCCTCAAGAAACACTAATCCTGTATGAGTTAATCTGCAAAGTTCCTGCTGTCCTTTTGTGAAGAGAAATATTGGGAAGGTCTCAATTCCCTATGAGATTTATAAACTCCACTGCCTACCTTTCAACCCCACCCACTATGTCCCTTTATCTATGACTAACAGGTAAACTGAGGTGTATTTATTCATCTCTCAGTGTGACCATGCCCTGCCACAGTGTGGACTTGCCAGGAATGTGACGTTGGCACTGATTAGCTATGGAAAATGAGGAAATATGAAGAACAGCACCAATGAAGACTGCAAGTCTCTTGATGGTTATTGGTCTTAATGGTGCTATAAAAATGATGTCCGCTTTTACCAGGAATAATTTATATTCTGAATTAAATAAGGACATGTATGTATAAATCCATTCTATAAAAGTTAATTTTCCATCTAGATGTGCTGATGACTCAGAGTCGGCATACCTTTACCGTTTGTTAATTATTGCGGGATGGTTTAACACTATTTTCCAAATCAGCATGCATGCATAAAATGGCTGCAATCCAATTTGACACATTATTAGTGATGATTATTGTCATAGATAAATTAGATTGAACAGAAAATAACCTTCATCCTTAGCATGTTTTAGCTCTCAGAATTAATGTGATTTGGTGAACACATATAAATAAAGATCTGATGAGTCCCCGCTGACGGCAGGGCCTGCCGCTACTGGAGTGTATCAATTTCATGCAGATGATGAATTCCTTAAGCATTCAACGATAATCATGCTTGATTTGACAAGACTTTCTCATGCTATTTTAGGGCCTTAATTTTCTGTGAAGTTCTGTCAAGTGCTCATCAAGCACCCACTTATCTCTGTATCATAACTGGGCAGCCAATCACAAGGTTGCCTAACAGTTCAGCTACGAGGGCTGGTCCATTAATATTCAAGTCACCTGACTGTCCAAGAAGAGAAACCAATCAATAGCTGATTAACATTCAGATCACATGACTCCCGAGGAGAGTAAATGAGTTACACAGTAAGACATCAAACAAATTTTCATCTTGAAAGAGTGATTGCTTTTTCTGCTGCTGTGATGTTTGTCAAATTCGCTCTAGCCTTGTCCAATTAAGCTCCATGAGCTGAATTAATAACGAGGATCTGTGAGCAGCACGCCAGTGTGAGGGCTGCAAGTAGCTATGGAACAAGACCTGCTAAGGAAATTCCTAGAATGATTGAAAAATCACATCTGGATAACTGGAATAATTGCTTTTGCAATTCTGATGCAGCTTTGTAAATTCCTGTGCAAAGTGCGAACTGGTGGATGCTGGGATATGGTGCTGGGCTGGGGTTATACTCCAAAGATGGATGTGGGCTTACGTTTAGAATGATTTTTAAAGGCATTATACAAATACATGTTAACTGGATTATTGTTTCTGACCATAGAAATCAATTTTATTTGAGTACTTGATCATGTTCTGGGGCTTATAGAGATTTAACCACAAGATGATTACTTGATTCTCAGAAAAGGAGAAGCTATGCCTGTCCTGTACTCTGGTGTTGTAGGTGAAGAGAGGACAGAGACGGTTTCTCCGAGACTATATGGGTCAGGGTTCTTATGGGTGACTCACCTTATTAACTTTAGGAAACCAGTAAATTAAATTATCTAAAAGGTAGACGGAAACAGAATGGTAAATTCCAGGAAAAAAGCAGGCAACTGTCTCACTGTTGCTAGCTTTCTGGAAGTTTCAGGGACATTCTGCCCAGTTACTGTGCCAGCTGCACCTCACCACAGACACACTGCTAAACTTAGGTGACATGTTTAGAATAGAGCTCCTACCACTAATAACGCCTTCATTGCTCCCCTAAAGGGAGTACAACCTGACTACTAGTTTATTGGAATTATCAAAGAGTGTCAAATCCCACTCAATAAGTTCCAGCATGAAATTAGCTAAATTCCCAAAGGCCTTTCTAAAACAATATAGTCAAATAAAAGGTGTTGGGCTTGCTGGAAAGAGTGTTAAAAGCAGTTATAGTGAGAAGAAATCAATCTGACTGTGTCAGGAGGCAATGTCTATGCATGCAGTTAATAACTCTCTTAATGGGACTTCTTGGCTTGGTGATTTCCCGTACAGGGAGGAAAGTGGGGTGTGGAATACAGGGTCGGCAAAGGGCCATAAGTCAATTCCCAGCACTGTTAGTCAAGGGTAGAGATTTCAAAGAGAGAAGCAATGAATTTAAAGTCCCTGCAAGCAGAGGAAGGAGAAATGAATACTGCATTTAGCTGGGAGGAGGGAACCGAGGTGGAAAAGGAACAATCGCTGGTCCAAAGTGGATTGTCATAATGTAATAAAAACGGACTTTGTCTCAAGACCAAGAGATTCCATTCCCCAAGAGCTGTTTGCTTCAGATTAGGCCTGAAGGAGGGCATTTTATAGAAGTGTTTGTTTTTTGTTTTTGTTTTTGTTTTCTTTTTGAAGCACAAGATGGGGATCCCAACTGCTAATGCTCAAATCCAATCTTACACTCTTATGAAAACTCTCTAAGCTGATCCGAAAAGGCTCAGTGCCCAAGGTAAATTAAGTTTAGCGGATAGTCTTTTGAATATTTAATCTCCAGCTCAGCCTGAAACTCTGTGAACCCTGCGCGTCCGTCCGCCCACACACAGCAATGGAGCCCATTCTTAAAAGCACCCCACTTCCTGATACTTAAGACCCACGGAAGGGAAGGTGGCTCTAGGTTGTTCTCAGTCAGCTTAGAGGGCTCTGAAGAAAAGATTATCGCACTTTCTGCATAACTTTACATAATTAATAGTTTTCCATGCAGACTATTGTTTGCCTTAATTGTTGTTTCAACAGCTGTTTTCATTAAATTGTAAAACCCGCTGTGTCTAATCCTTTGAGCCCCCAGTATTGACAAGAAGAAAGGCCGGGGGGAGCTGCACTGGGGGAAGAGATCTGTGACAAGCTGGGACACCATCATGAAGTTACTTGAAAAATAAGGCCTTCACTGGGGCTGCTTGTGTTGCTAATCCATTAGACTTCTCAAAAGAACCATGCCCTGCACCCTTATGGCTAAATTGACCCAACAACCAATCAATGCCTTTATTTGCTGAGTGGTTGTCCCTGAAGGGTCTTACAGCTAGGTCCAAGCTGTAATCAAAGCCTCCATCAGTACCGGGGCCCAGATGACACAAATAGCCAAACTTTGAACGTGGCTGGCCCGGGGCCAGTCACACCATTTTGAAGATACAAAGAGGCTGTGTTGCGCGATGGAATTCATTTTCTTGTTTACTTCCTCCAGAAACAAGCGCATCAGCAGCAGGCCCAGTGCTTTGGATCAGACCACGGAGTTGTTGACAGAAGCTTGGCGTGGCTCACCAGCTTTCCACATGAAATGCTGGCTTTCTTCTCATACACCCCCTACTGTTTGTATCTCTGCCAATTGTAGCACATCAGAGCAGCCATTGAGATAATGACCGTGAAGTCTCTCGATACACTTTGATGAAGTGTAACATTTTTTTAAAGGATTTCTGTCTGTGCCAGAATGATGGAGGCAGCTTACTAAAAATCTCCCCATCAAAATCAAGGCTGATGAACAGCAGGCAGAGGCATAGCTATCCAGAGAGAAGACAGAGGAACTGGGAGCCAAAGCGTCGTTTCCCTGTTCACCACAGTCTTTGCTTTTAAACGTACCTTTGTTTCAAGATGAATATATGTCAGTTGCTACTTCAGTCGCCAGCATTTTAAAATTCTCTTTTATTTTTTGTTTCCTTCTACCGAAGCCCAGAAAATTGCAGAGCCAGATCTCTTTCAGCCAGTTACTTATTTAATGATTTGGAAAATAAGCCCTGGTTAACAACTTTCTCTCAGTTGGGAAAAACAGTGATACTTCCCAGGCTCCAGTCAGAGACTGACCCTAGACGTGGGCCATTTTGGATTTCTTTACTTTGGCCAGGATTAAGAATAGGTTAAACAAAAGTTGTTCTGACCAATGAGAAGCAAAATTAAACTGCTAAGAACATAGATGAAGACTGAGCTTCTTTGGGGGAAAAATGTATTTTCCTTATTCAGTCATCATATCTTACATTTATTGAGTAGTTGCTGTCACTCAGGGACAGGACCAAATGAGATTGATTAGAAAATGAAGGTTCAAATGAGGAAGCTGAAAGCTGGTCATTTAACCAACCCCAAAGATCTGAAACTAGGAGAGCAGTATTCTATCAAGGGCCTTCTCAGATTAACTGTCCATCTGTGGATATCCTGATGTCCATTTAATAAGCACACCTACAGTTTACTAAATGGTAAGACAAGGCAGAGAAGATAGAATGATTTGTGGTTTAATAAGTAAGGGCAAGAATAAGATAGCTTGAACTTACGTCTTGCTTTTCTTAAGGTCAGCATCCTGTTCTGCAAGTTAACATGTACTACTGAGAAAGTAGGGTCAAGTATAATCGAAGCGGCAGAGAGGCTTGGGAGTCTCAGTCTTAGTCAGCTTAGGACTCTGAATGTGCTCCACCCTGCAGAAGACTGCAGGCTACAAAGGCTAGGATTGTCCGAATGGCACCATTAAAAATATGTCTATGCTTAATTAAGTTTATATAGAAAGGATATTACAATTCAATTTCCTTTAGAATTTTGCCTCTACATAATAATCCATATTTCTGGGAACAACAAAGTATGTCAGAGCAGGAAGGATAGAAAATACTAAGAAGTATGTGGGTAAACAAAGTCAGGAGTATGGAAATAATGCTAATAATAATATCAATAATAATAATAATAAACCTCTTGTACTTGGTTCAGGCTTTATTGATCATACGTATAATTCTCATCTTTGAGAGTTTGAGGTGGGAGGATTGCTACGAATTCTGCAACTGTCTGCGCTACAGAGTGAACCTGTGAGGTCCTGTCACAGGAAACAAGACAAAACAACAAAATGCATGTTCTTGAATGTGGAGATGAGATGACTAAAGTAGAGCCTTTATTGTGACATCAGAACAAAGGTGATGGCCTGGGTGTGTGCACATACTGCAAGGGGCAAACTACAGCTTTCACTGCCTCTCCCCAAAGAAAGTGCACTTCAGGAGACTAGGCTCATCCCAGTTCACCCTTAAGTTTATCATTTACTTAGATTTTAAAAAGGATATTACCTCAGATCCAAGTTTTGCCATGGTAGGCGAAGTAAAACATTTCCTCCTTTAACTTGTTCTTCTAAAATTTATCTGCCATAGTTATTCTAGTTTGATTTTTGATGCTGTGATAAAACACTTATCAAATCTAATTTCGAGGTAGGAAAGGTTGTGTTTGTTTTTTTTTTTATTATTATTTTGTTTTTGTTTTAGAGTCCATCATCTAGGGAAGTCAAGGCAGGTTATCAAGACAGAAACTATTGGACAAGAACTGAAGCATTTCAATCAGCAGATGAATACTGTTATTAGCTTGCTCTCCCTGACTTTCTCAGCTGCTTTTCTCATACAGTCCAGGACCTTCCCCAGGGATAGACAGTGTATAGTTCACTGGGTCCTCATACACCAGTTAGCAATTAAGAAAACCTCTCATAGACATCCCCACAGTTAATCTTATGGAACGAAATTCTTCATTTGAGGGTCCCTCTTCCCAGGTGTATCAAATTAATAATTGGAAGCTAACTATGACAGGAACAAAAAGCTGATTAACATATATTGTGTCTCAAAAAAGACTTCTAACAATTCCTGCCTGTTCTAATTCATCCCTTTTATGTTTGACTGCCTCTGAGCCTGTGTTGACCTTGGTGAATCCAACCCAAACGTCATGTGATTCTGTTTTAACATGAAGAACAAAGACTGGATCCTGTCTTGGTCCTACTGCTTTTATCTCTTTGATGTGTATTCTCATGTCTTTCTTTCCTTCTTCCCTTCTTATCTTCTCCTCTATGTGTCTGTTAGTTTCATCTCAGACACCAGGAAAGCCAGCCCAAGCTATCCTGCCAGAGAGGACCTGGGGTCTGAGAGGCCATGTAGAGCATTGTGAAGGCTCTATGGAGGGTGAATGTAATTAAGATTCTCTCTATACACTTTCAATGATGGAGTTCTGAAATAACATCTCCAGCAACATCTTGATGTTAATACTCTTACTAGTAACACTGATATTAAATCATCCACCTAAACTTGCATCTTCCTTATTAAGCCACAAAACAATTTTATATGTGTACTTGTCTATAGTTTGGTTTTTGAGACAGGATCCCACTGTGTAGTAAATAGTGGATTCAACTTCCCTTGACCCACATTCTCTGATAGACAGCTTCTAAGAGATTTTAGTGCACAGTCCTATCCACTGTGAGTCATGTAACAAAAATGATATGATATACTGTCTAGTTACACAGACACACACACCACCACTACCACCATCACCACCACCACCACCACCACCATCACCACCACCACCACCACCACCACCATCACCACCACCACCACCACCACCAATACCACCACCATCACTGCCACCACCACCACCACCACCACCACCACCAACACCAACACCACCACCAACACCATCACCACCACCACCACCACCATCACCACCACCACCACCACCACCACCACCATCACCACCAGCACCAACACCACCACCATCACCACCACCACCACCACACGGTGTTTTCATTTGAAGCTCCTCACTGTCATAAGTCTTGAGATGGTGTCCATCTGCTCACTGTTGCAGAGTCAATCCACCATTCAGCAGCAGTGACTAAAGTACATAGTTTGATGTCGATATGCAAATGAAGTATTGCAGTCTTTATTTCACAAGGATGCTGGGACATTTAAATGAGGTCATTTCTAAAGCAGCACAGTTTCTCGCACTTAGTAAATGCTTAATAAACAGTGACAGCAAGACTACAGCTACATCCTGCATCCTTCTACAGTGAACATTTTTCCAGGTTTAATTGGTGTACGGTACCCTATAAAGTTACACCCTAAGGCACTGTGGAAGACTCAGCCAGTAGAAAAATATTTAGCATAATAAAATGTTCATTCTGTGCCAGTTTTAAGGGCTATTACAACAGGACCTTTCCTCAGTGTAGAGAGGTGGTGGAGTTAGCACCCCTGAACTGAAATTTTGGAGCCCATTCTTCCCTGAATAGACCTTTCCAGACTTCTCTTTGCCTCATTTCCTCTCTCATGTCTGTGTGTGAAGCCAGAGCACTGTGTTTTTATTCTCATATGTACTTATATGCTGATTTTCATCTACCAAAAAGTAAGGAGTTTAAACGTGCAATTATTTTGTCATTAAACATTCTTCCCAACTCCCCAAATTGCTTGGCATTCAACCAAAGGAAACACACTCCCCTTTGGCCCAGAGCATTTTAAGACTCAGAGGAAACAGGTCTGTTTAGTCTGTTTCACCGCATCCTTAAATGGGGAGAAGGGCATAGGCTTCATAGAACCTAAGACAGTGCAAAGCGGCAAAATGACTGAATGAGAAGGGATTAGAGTTGATAGGAAAGACACTGAAGCCGCAGAACAAGCCCAGGCTTCATACCCAGAAGATCGCATTGGCCTTGGGATTTGACACTGAAGGAGCAAAGTCTCTACAAAGTAATCACTCTCTCCACAAGGACCAAATACAGAATTTATCCCAGTAATTCGTTATGCATTTTGAATTACTCAAGACAGTAAGAACTTCAGATTTATATTGTCGGGTGTGCTATTACCTGAGGATTTATTATGTATTCTACTTCTGTGATATTAATAAAGACGAAGTTTTCTTATTTTCTTTTTGACACAGGGTCTTTCTTGTGTAGCTTGGAGTGGCTTTAAACGTGTGATCTTCCTGCCTCTGCCTCTTGTGTACTGGGAATACATGTGTAAAGTGCCATGTCTGACTGAGATTCTTGATTCTAGAAAGAACAAGTATGTCCTAGGTGCAATTTTAATCATAATTGAAGACAGAAAGCCTGTGATTTTAGGGAGCATACAGCCAAGAGACGATTGAGCGAAGACTCCAACACTAGCAGGTGGACCCTAGAGCCATCTGATCCTTTATTTATAGTCCAGGTTTTAAAACATCTTCAATTTTTTTTTTTGTTGGTGTAGATTTTCCTTCTCTGTCTGTTCTCCTTTCTTACCTTTCTCTTCTGCCTGTTTTTCTTTTTTGTGACTTTTTCCCCAAAGTCAGTTCACTTTTATAAGTGATGCTATTAGCAGCTCCACGTTGGATGCTAATACATAGCTGGTCATTTCTGTCGAGTCATATGCTATTCTCTGGAAAATTCAGGGTGGTCCATACTAGCTGACCACAGAAAACCCAGTGAACAATTTATATCAGGCCTCTGTTGTCACTGAAATGAAGTTTGCTCCATAAAGACAAAACATGAGCAAGAACACAAATATGTACACATAATTTCAGGAAGTACTATGCTTCATTGCATCCACAAGACACTGGGATAGAATACTGAATGCTTTGGGAGGGACTGATATTATAGGTAGGGAAGCCAGAAAAAGTGTCAAGACAGAGTGGATATTTGAGCTGTAAGCCACAAGAAGAGGAAGAGTCCCTTAAAAATCTTTGTGCCTTAGAATTATGAAATGAATGAGATGCCCAAAGCTGCCAGAGGTAAAGTGTCTGTGGCAATTCATTTTATATCTTTTCTGACATCTCTAAAATATTTCTGAGACCCCTAATTTATTGCCTCTCCATGGGCGTTGCTAATACTTGACAGGAGTGTTCTGAGAAATATTAGGTAAGTAAGTGTGAAGAGCTATATAAATGCTAAATAATGAGCACGGTAATAACCCTTTCTTCAGATAGACACTGGGATGGGCCGCTCACACTTGAATGCCCTAGCAAATGTGGAAATCGATACCACAGCATCCTGCCTACACCATCTTTTAAAATAGAAAAAAAAAATAAATGAGCCAATGATCGCGATATTCAAAGTGGTTAGTGATCAAATAACTGTCCTGAGAGGAAGCTGGTGTGTGAAGTGTGAAATGGAAGCAGCGGCTAGCAGCACATTGCAGCACAGGACAAACACAGGACTGCAGCTAGGTGTGCAACTCCTTGCTATTACCCATGCTGCCTGTTTCAGGGTGGGAACTGTGCCCTCATCAGTACCAGACCCTTGTACCACCCAAGGTATTAGCAGACAGAGAGTGGAACCTGAAAGAGCTGACTCAGCAGCACCTTGGCCAGCTGTCTCATCTGGCCTTCTTGGCCCTGGGTGGTATCCTCTGGGGTTGGGGTGGTGGGATTGAGATGCCAGTACAAGAGGCCTCTCCTTGGAAGAGCACCAGGGATGTGGGGATGAATGCTGCACCTCTTACTGGAATGAACAATTCTGGGGCCTAAACTTGGGAAGCTTTAGTCCTAAGCCTACCTCTACCCTGCAATGGATGAGTCTTTTTCTAGCTGTACTTCTGTACAATTTTCCCTCCTGTTTTCCCTCAAAATGTTACAGCACCAAAATTATATTTCTTTTGATGAGTCTTACCCTCTTTTTGGTATTAATGTTCATGTGCACAAACAATCTTTCTGCTTTCACTTGATATTAGCTATTACATTGATGATATAGACACAGATGCCACCCACTCACCTGACACACCACACATATACATTATGCACATAAACATACATCACACACACACACACACACACACACACACACACACGCACGCCAAAAATACTCATACCACCTCCTAGTCACATACACACCACACCAAACACACATATACCTTCCATTCTACAGACACATACATATTATATGATGCAATACACATTCACAGAAATATCTACAAAGACCCTGTAGAGTATGGACTATAGAATAAAAATTTATTGCCCTAAATTCTCTAAAAACAAGAAAGTAAAATAAATTAATAATTGAATCAGTATTTGAATACTGATACTCATATTTGATGCAGCTTCTAGCTGACTTTTCTATGGGGGATGGGTAATACAAATGTACTGCCCTAATCATGAGGGCTTTCTAGGGCATGATGAGTGTACTTTCTGAGGTCTGGCTAAAAATTAGGAGAGCTAATTTAAAAAGAATATGTCAGGATAATTCCAGTCTTTTAAAAGTTATAATTTAAATCAGGTGAAGGAGAGTAAAGAAAATCAAAAACATAATTGATTTTATACCAAGTGGAGCAAATTTAAAATGCTCAGGTCTATGATGACAGTCTATTAATATTCTTTGGACACATGCTCCATGTGTCACGGGAAATGATCAGTGGCCTGCCTCCTGGTAAGTCAGTCATGATGCTCATTTCAGTCTCTAGTGTCCTAGGCTGCTTGTGCTAGAGCTGTTGTTCAGATGTTCTGTTTCCACAAAGTACACTTGTCTTACAGCCCAGTCAGCCTGGACTAGGCTGATTTGTTACCAGTCACACTTATACAAGCTTAAGACTGGTTGGTGATTTTAATTGACTATCAGTAGGTGGGCAGAAGCCTAATACAGAGGGAAATAACTTGGTTAAATCCCATTCTTTTAATGAAGATAACCTAGACCAACAAAATACAGAATCAGAACCTAAGAAGTGTTCCCTGGTTATTACTTTGAACCTATTATTTTATGGAAGTCTTGTATTTTTCCCTTTTCTTCCTCTCAAGTTTCTCTTTTACTTAACTTTTTGTCCTGATATTATCTCCTGGGTCCCTGGCTCTGTCGCTCCTTCCTGGGGATGTAATGATTGTGCTTGCATTGGCCACTCTTTCATTTTTGACACTCCTTTGAAAATGGGCTCTGCTTATGGTTAGATTTCACAGAATTTTGATCTGGCTCAGTCAAGTTTTTTGATCCTTGTGAAGTTTGGTTTACTTCAATGGCCCTGGGGGATTCGAACCTAGTTCCCATGGTTGGGTGTGGGTGAAAGAAAGGATTAGATGAGGAAACAGGGCCAAGGTTCTTTTGCTGTGCTACTTCTGTTCTTCCATTTCTTGTTTGCTATATTCTCATCTAATCTTGTCTCTGCCTTTCTCATACTTTCTTATAGCCTTGGAATTAGTTTATCTTCATCTGGTAGCTCTTTGAATGATATGTGAATGAGAACCAATGACATCCATTAATAAGCAATTGAAAAGCATGGAGGCATTCCTGAGTTGCTAGTGCCTTTATAGCACCTGGGAAACTTCTTAAGCTGGAAAGATGTTCTGATTTGTTTGAGAATCAGTTGGTGCCAAAATCAATATATAATCACTGAATAAATTAAAGAATGAATAAATAGAAATTCTTAAATGTAGTTCTGTATCATTGTATCTCGTACCTCAAACATTCATCTTAAATTTATTTATTTGTTGGTTTACTCATTTGTTTATCTATTTGTGTTGCAACACATATGTAGAGGTCAGAGGATAACTTTTGAGTGTCGGATGTTGTCTTGGGAATTGTGAGCCTTGAACTTATGTCATCAAGCTTGGAGGTGAGTAGCCTTGCTTGTTGAAATGTACACCAGCCATGTATTAAGGATCTTGCAGTAGTAATACAACATAGAAGGCTTAGCTTTTCATCTATGCAATGAACCTTTTCATACAGTGATTATTCAGAGACTGCCTTTTTATTGGTCAAATTTATGCTTTGGTAATTTCATGCATACATATTCTGTTTACTCTCACTCCAGTCTCTCCATTTTGCCTCCCACACTAGTCATTTCCACTTCTTTCTACAAATCCTCTACCCATATTCATCATTTTTGTTTTGTTTTGTTGGGGTGTAGGGCCATCTGTGTGGCCATGCATTTGGAACTGTCCACTAGAGTCTCATAGGATCACAGTTTGATACATAACTGAAGACAATGACTATTGCTCCCTCAGAGTACATTAGTATCAAGTAGTTCAGCAGAGAAAAGATCAATGACTTGGCTGTTTAGAGGCCTGGTCTTGTATAGTTCCAGTTAATCAATCTAAATGTTGTAACAACATGGTTGCAATCTCAGTATTTGCACCCCTTATTAGTCCTTTCTTTTGGTTCTTATATTTCTGCTTCTACAATGTTTTCTAAATCTTAGCAGAGGTGAGATGAGCAGAAATATCTTTTTAGAGTTGAGCATTCATCCATCGCTTTTTATTCTTAGCAACTGAAAAAGCCTCAAGTTTCTGAATCTATTATTTTTCACTGAAAAAAGAAGTTTCTTTGATTATGAGTATAAACATAAATATTTAAAATGCAATTTGACACCATGTCAACTTCTTTAAACAATGATGAGTTCCCACATAGGGTCTATAACTGCAGGCATAATTTTTTGGCAACCTATGTTTAATAAGGGTAGAACCTCTCATCTAGCCTACTACCCAACAGAGGTAGTGAAAGAGAAAAGTTATTAAGATATGAGGGAAGTGGACCTGCTTAGCAATATTTCTTTGGGAGCCATCTCAGTCTTCCTTCTCAAAAGTTCAGTCCTGTTGCAAACATCAAATCTGATTCAGCAGCTAGAGACCAGTCCTCTAGGCAGGCAGACACCAGCAGCTCTAGTTCAATCTTGAAGAAACCACAAGGCTAACTAACTGGCCTGAGGCAAGGCTTCAGGAACCTCGCAGCAGCTCTTTGACAAGTTTCCCTCAATGTCTGTGTTATCACAAGTTGAACTCAATGACACTATTTAAGGTATAATGATACATGTATGATGTTATTAAAGAATAGTGAGGAGGAGCAAACCAAACCAATGTTCAGTGCTCCTTTCCTATTCGCTGTGGGCTCATATTTAAACTCACTCCTTTATCACAGGTACTTTCACATGTTTTATGTATCAAAACATTCTTTCACTTGTGTCTGCTTTAGGATAACATTCTTTCATCTGTCGACTATAGCACGACACCCTTTCACCTATGTGCCCCAGCAAAACATCATTTGAAATAACTAATTTTCCAAAGAAGTTTCCTTTTTATATAACATTGCCAGTCATGGGTATTTTAATAGGTATACATTGCCAGGCATAGTCTCTTGTCTTAGTTAGGGTTTTACAGATGTGAACAGACACCATGACCAAGGGAACTCTTATAAAGACAACATTTAATTGGGGCTGACTTACAGGTTCAGAGGTTCAGTCAATTATCATCAAGGCAGGAACATGGCAGCAGCCAGGCAGGTAGTAAGCAGGAAGAGTTGAGAGTTCTACATCTTCATCTGAAGGCCACTAGGAGAAGATTGGCTTCCAGGGAGCTAGGATGAGGGTCTTAAAGCCCACACACATGGTAACATACTTCCTCCAACAAGGCCACATCTACTCTAACCTCCACATCTCCTAATAGTGCTACTCCCTGGGCCTAGCTTATTCAAACTATCACCTCTCTCCTATAGTGTGGGCCTTAAACTCAATATAAGAATAGATTATTTTGGAGGGGTGTTCTGGGTTACCTCACTCAGGATGGTATCTTCTACTTCCATTCATTTGCCTACAAAATTCATGATGTCCTTGTATTCCATTGTGTAAATAAGCCAATTTTTTTTGTGGTTTATTTTTTTGTATCCATTTTTTGGGTGCAGGAAATATGGGTTGTTACCAGCTTCTGGTTATTAAAAATAAGGCTGCTATGAACACAGTGAAGCATATTTTCTTGTGGTATGTTGGAACATTTTTTTGCATGTATACTCAGGAGAGGTATATGTGGGTCTTCAGGTACGATTATTTCCAATTTTCTGGGGAACTGCCAGATAGATTTCAAGAGTTGTTTTACCAGTTTGTAATCTCACCAGCAATGGAGGAGTGTTCTTCTTTCTCCACATCCTCACCAGAATGAGCTATCACTTGAGTTTTTAATCTTAACCATTTTTAATGGTGTAAAGTGGAATCTTAGGATCATTTTGATTTGCATTTCCCTCATGACTAAGGATGACGAACATTTCTTTAAGTGCTTCTTGGCCACTGAAGATTCCTCTGTTGAAAATTCTCAGTTTAGCTCTATGCCCGCTTTTTATATTGGTTTTTTTTTCTTGTTTTGGAGTCTAATGTTTTGTGTTTTTATATATTTTATATGGTAGCCCTCAATCTGATGAAGGATTATTGAAGATCTTTCCCAATCTGTAGGTTACTGTTTAATCCTATTGACAGTGTACATTAAGAAACTTTTCAGTTTCATAGGCCCCCATTTGTCAATTGTTGATCTTAGAGCCTGAGTCATTGGTATTCTGTTCACGAAATATTCCCCTGTGTCATTGTGTTCTAGGGTATTTCCCACTTTCTTTTTTAATACATTTAGTGTATCTGGTTTATATTAAGGTCCTTGATCCACTTTGACTTGAGCTTTGTAGAAGGTGATAGACTGGACCAATTTGCTGTCTACTGTAAGCAGAATTCCAGTGAGACCAGCACCATTTGTTGAAGATGCTTTCTTTTTTCCACTATATGATTTCAGCTTCTTTGTCAAAGATTAAGTTTCCATAGGTGTGTGGGTTTATTTCTGGATTATTAACTCTATTCCATTGATCAAACTATCTGACTGTGTACCAATATCATGTAGATTTTATCACTATTGCTTGGTACTGCTTAAGGAAAGGGATGTTGATTCTGCCAGAAGTTCTTTTATTGTTGATAATTATTTTTGCTATTCCTGGTTTTTTGTTTTTCCATATGAAGTTGAGAATTGCTCTTTCCATGTCTGTGAAGAATTTTGTGGGAATTTTGATGGGGATTGCATTGAATCTGTAGATGGCTTTTGGTAAGAGAGCAATTTTTCCTCTGTTAATCCTACTAACCTATGAGCCGGAGAGATCTTTCCATCTTTCCAGGTCTACTTTGATTTCTTTGCTCAGAGACTTGAAGTTCTTGTTATACAGATCTTTCACTTGCTTGGCTAGAGTCACACCAAGACATTTTATATTATTTGTGACTATTGTGAAGGGTGTTGCTTCCATACTTTCTTTCTCAACCTGTTTATCATTTATGTATTTGAGTTAATTTTATATTTAGCCACTTTGCTGACCTTGTTTATCAGCTGTAGAAGTTCTCTGGTAGGATTTTGGGAGTGGATTAATTTTACTATCACATAAGCCACAAAAAATGATACCTTGGCTTCTTTCTTTCTAATTCATAGCCCTCTTGATCTTCTTTTGTTTTCTTAGTGCTCTAGCTAGAAGTTCATGCACTATATTGAATAGATAGGGAGAGAGTGGGCAGCCTTGTCTTGTCCCTGATTTTAGTGGGATTGCTTCAAGTTTCTCTTCATTTAATTTGATGTTGACTGTTGGATTGCTGAATATTGTTTTTATTATGTTCACGCATGTGCCTTGAATTCCTGATTTATCCAAGACTTTTAACATGACAGGGTGTTGTATTTTGTCAAAGACTTCTTCAGCATCTCATGAGATGATTATGTGATTTTTTTCTTTGAGTTTGCTTATATAGGGGATCATGTTGATAGAGTTTCACATATTGATCCATTCCTACATCCATAGGATGAAGAGTATTTGATAATACTGAATTACCATTTAGATGTGTGCTTGAATTCATTTTGTGAAAAAAAAAATTTTTTTTGAGACAGGGTTTCTCTGGGTAGTCCTGGCTGTCCTGGAACTAATTCTGTAGCCCAGGCTTGCCTCAAACTCAGAAATCTGCCTGTCTCTGCCTCCCAAATGCTGGGATTAAAGGCATGTGCCACCGCTGCCTGGCTTGTGAAAATTTTATTGAGTACACATAAACAAAATTGGTCTAAAGCTCGTTTTCTTTGTTGCGTCTTCATGTAGTTTAGCTATAATAGTAACTGTGGCTTCATAAAATGAATTGTGTAAAGTTCCTTCTGTTTCTATTTTGTGGAATAGTTTGAGGAGGACATGTGTTGCATGTATTCACTGATATGTGGTTATTATCCAAAAGTACAGAATACCCATGATCCAACACACAGACACTAAAAAGTTTATCAAGAAGAAAAGACCAAGTGAGGATGTTTCAATCCCAATTAGTAGGGTGAACAAAATAATTATGGGAGGCAGAAGGAGGGAGGGAGGGACCTGGTGGGACAGGGGAGTGGGGAAGGTGGGAGCAGGATCAGGTGGGTATCAGTGGAAACAGGAAAGAAGCCCAGAATGGTCAGGAGAATGAATGGAAACATGCAGTTGCAGGGGTTTGGGGGTCAGGGGGAAATCTCTAGGAAGTCCCAGAGAACTAGTATATGAGAATCTCCCAGGATTCAATGAGGATGATCTTAGCCAACAGTGAAGAGATAGACAGGGCCCCTGGTGTGGGAATGGGGTCACTAACTTACCTTTAAAAATTTTGACCCAGAATTATTCCTGACTAATGGAAATACAGCAACAAAATAAAGCAGAGTTTGAAGGAAAGGCCATCCAATGACAAGCCCAACTTGGGATTTATCCCATAAGTGGGTACCAAACTCTTGCCATTATTCCTGATACCATATTTTGCTTGCAGACAGGAGCTTAGCGTGGCTGTCCTCTGAAAGGCTCTACCACCAACTGACTGAGACAGATGCAGATACTCACAGCGAATTATTGGATTGAGGTCAGGGACTCGATGGAAGAGTTAGGGGAAGGCTTGAAGGAGTTGAAGGGGACAGCAACAGTATCAACTGACCCACAGCCCTCAGCGCTCCCAGAGAGTAATCCACCAACCAAAGAGCATACATGGGCAGGTCCTGGCTCTGCATTTCTCTCCCTTGCACATATGAAGCAGAAGATTGCCTTGTATGGCCTCAGTGGGAAAGGATGTGCCTAATCCTATAGAACTTGACACTGCAGGGAACGGGGATGAAAGGGGGGATAAGCTGGCACTGGGTGGGTGGGTAAGGGAGTAGGCAGGTGGTAGGGTGGGGTGCAGCCTCTAAGAGATAAAGGGGGGAGGGTGTGAAAAACTCTTGGAGAGAACATTGAGAAGGAGGGCAACATTTGGAATATAAATAAATGAAACAATAATAATAAAGGATAGTTGGTTACCTCTATAACAATTGCACCACAATTGCACCAGTAGGCACTTCTTAACATAGCTGGTTGCCACTGTAGTTTGTATATTTCAAAGCTGGTTATACCATTTTCCTGAAGCACCTTGCAAAGCATCCTCTGGCACTTTGGAAATTGGGCAGAAGGGACGATGCTTTTGTAGTACCAGGAAGCATTCAGGAACCCCAAAAAGACCGCCAAGGAGCCAAATTAATCCCCAGAATACTGGCTAGTCTCTGACTTACCTAGGATGACAGCTGATTCACTGTCTGATTCTATCATCTGAGGAAGCCCATACCTTGGTAGTATGCTCTCTATGAGCTTCTTTATCACTGTGGATGTAGTTTTACTCTTGTTGGGGAAAACCTCAGTCTAACCTGAAAAGGTATCTATAAATATCAATAAGTATTTATATCTAAATTTTTTTTGTTTTACTTCTGTGAAGTCTCTTTCCCAGTAGGCTCTAGGCTTTGTACTTCACTGGCAACCTTTATAGTTCTTGACAATCTCAGCTATCTTTGAGTTGGCATCTCTGATCCTGATATCAAATCCTGCATTGTCCAGACATCCATGTGGGAGGCGCGGTAGAACTTCTGATGTATGGGTAGTCTCATTTCTTCTAGCACAATGAGTTTGCAGTCTGCAGTCTTCTATCATCTCTTACGATGATAGAAACCAATGGCAGGTTTCTGCCCTAGATCATATATTTTGTAATATATTTGGGCTCATCAGGGAGTGTGGGGTCTCCCGGGTCAAGGGCAATCAAGGGCACAAGGAGTCCAATTTCTAGGAACACCCGCTGGGTTGTTTTATCTGTCTTGTTATTGTCATATGAGAGGGGGTATCTTTTTTTTTTTTTAAATCCCAGACAATGGATGATAACCAGCCTTTAGGCTCCCACAGAACACTTAGTAGGGTGAGGATTTCCTCTTTATTTTTGATAGTTTTTCCTTCTGCTATCAGAAGGCTTCTCTCCCTATAAACAGGTCCATGGACATGAGCAGTAGTAAAGGCATTTTGCCTTTTCTCAACTCTAACGCCTGCCTTGATTAGAGCTATTCGATCAGCTTTCTGGGCTGACATTTCTGGCAGGAGTGGCTCTGCCCATATGATCTCAGTCTTTGAGACCACCAGTGACCCATCATAACTCTGTCCATCCTGAATGAAGCTGTTGCCATTGGTGAACTGTGTTACCTCTGCATTCATCAAGTGGGAATCCTGAAGGTCTGGTCTGGTCCCATGGATGTGGGACAAAATATCTGAGCAGTGATACAGAGGTCCATTGAGGTCTGGTCAAGCAGCAGGGCAGCTGGGCTTAGGGCAACTGGGGCTTGAAAAGTTATCCCGGGGCATTTAAGATGAGAGACTAGTCATGAGTCATTCTAGGACTAGAGATGGTCAGGCATTGGCCCAGTCACAGTTTATCAGCATCCTTAACCAGTAGGCTGGGCTCGGTGACGTACATACTTGGGGACCAGAGGCAGCCTCTGGCAAATGGGTTTCAAAAAGGGATAGAAGGGCTTAGTCACTTCTAGCAACCTCAGAGCTGGTTCAGAAAGTATTTTCTGCACTTGGAGAGCCACCTCTGACCTTTACAACAAGGAAGCTGATGGGTTTCCCCTTTGTTTTTAGAGTTACCCTGGGCATCTTTTAAGGCCATGATTTGAATAGGCTTTTTTTCTTTGTGTATTTCGTCTCTCCCCCTCCTCCTTTTATAATAAGTACACTGGTTCTTTTTCAAGTGGCAGCATCTTGGTCTTTATGCCCCCTCTAACCTCTTTCTCTAGAAGCTATTTGTTTCAGATGTCTCCTTCACAGGGAGGCCATTGGCTCAGTGCCAGGGCCTGAGGAAGTACATTGGTTTCTAGAAGCCATTTGCTTCAGAAGTCTCCCTCCTATATTCCTCTACTTTGACGGTGGCTGCCAACAGGATCTTGGCCAGGTTGTGAGTCTGTTGCTTCTGTCCTGTCATCTGCTTGTCCTCTGCACCCGCTCTTTCATTAAACATTTTCTCTGCCACTATCACTAAGTTTCTTAGGACTCTTTGCTTCTAATCTCTCTCCTTGCATAATGTCAAACACTTTAGCTATATTAGTGGTCTGTCTTGTGTCTCCTCCCTCTCGCTCCCCCATCCCGATCTTGCCCCCTCCCCCCATAGGCGCAGAATCTTATGGGAAGTCAGGAGCCTCCTCTTACTTTCTAGGGTGTTAAAGTTCCAGTCTGGGTAAGTTGCGGGGGGAAGGGGGGGAGATGCAGGGTTGAGAAGTAAGCATCTGAAAAGAGGGAGTTCTGCACTCTCTAGTTATAAAGATCACTAGTGGCAAACGGCCAATAGCTGAGGTTGATTTTCTTGGTCATTGGACCAGCACAAGGGCAGGACAACATACTGCTTAGGAGCATAGGGCTTAGGAACATAGGGCTTAGGAGGCAGCCCCCTCCCACACCCCATCCCCCATGGACTTCCTGTCACTTCAGCAGGTGCCTACTCCCCTGCCTGTGGTGGGGCTGCCTGTGGGCAGAGCTACCTTTCTGTCTGAGGGGTTGAATAAGGTGGGGCTGCCTGTTGTCTGGGGGAGAAAAAGGTTTTCTAATGGTGACAGAAAATTTCTATTCCCTTGTTTTAACATAGTAGAGTTGAAGGCATCTTTCCCATGTTAAACATTCATCAGAAAGTCACTGGTAACAGATAACAAAGACAAAACACAAGAAGAATTCCAAGCAGTCTGCATTGCAATGTGCCACCTTAAAAAATGACCAGAAGGTGGAGGTCATGTAAAAACAAACAAACCAACAAACAAAAAACAAAACCATCTTATCCCTTCCTTTCTGTCAGGAAGGAACAAAAGTCACCAGATTGGTGGGGGATTCTCGGCTCTCTGAGCCCACACCCACCATACATAAACAGATGGACTGGCTCACAGACATAGACAGACAATACTGGTATTGAGGTCCTCCAGGCTGGGTCCTGGAGAGACATTGGAGTTCCAGGCCAATGCACCAAAATGGAGTACCAGGAAGCATTCATCAACCCACACATAAAACACCACCAAGGAGCCAATATGCAATCATATTAGGGTCTCTTTATTCAAGCTCAAGTTTGGGCTCACCATCAACCTTGATACTACAGGAAGGTGGAGGTCTGAGCCTAGTTTTGGGCAAGCATTTATAGAGGCAAGAAAGGGGTATCTAGCCTGGTACACATCTGATTGGTGTGTGTGTGTGTGTGTGTGTGTGTGTGTGTGTGTGTGTGTGTGTACATTGTGGCCTTTAACATAATTGGCTGGTGCTGGGAGTCAAACCAGAAACCTAACTTCTACTTTCCTCCTGATTGGTGGTTGTTAGGAAGTGAAGTGCCAGGGATGGGCTTGTAACCTTGGGGTACAGATTTATTAGGCAACAACTTGGAAACTGGAGCTAGAAATAGATTTTGCTTGGAGAGTGGAGTAGTGGTTTACCTGGAAGCTAGTGTCAGAGACAGGTCCTGTTGGGGTCTAGACTGGAAACTGTGCTAGGTACCAGTCTGTGAGTTAACTTGAGTTCAGCCTTAGGTCAGGTACTCTAAGATGGAGTACCCAAAAGATTTGATCTCTCACTTTTAACTTAGTTAAAGCTTAATTTCTCTGTGCCTTACAGTCAAAGTATACAGTGTCTTCACCAATAAGGTCTGTTCATGTTTTGTTGGTAGGGAACCAGGTAAAATAACAAGAACCTTTATTGTTTTAGTGACCTCTGGGGCCTCCTTGTCCAACAACACTGGAATTGTTTTTTTGATAAACTATGGCTTCTAGAAAAAGCATTGTTCAGCCATGAAGGATAGCTATAATATAACTTTTGTGAAAAACCTCTTATCTTTATGTTGGCTTACAATGTAATAGGTTTCGTACAGCATTTTTACATAACCGTCACAATCCTCACAATCCTCTCTGCACATGCTTATCTCCTCTTTCCCCAAGCCATATTCCTGCTTCAACCTTTTACTTCCACTATTCTTTCTTTCTAACTTTGTATAACCCAAGTTCTGCTAGTCTTCCTTCTTTCAGGCATCTTCTCACCAATGGCCTCTTTTTGCTTTCATGGAGTTCTTTTAGATCCTTCAAGTTCAATATCCAAACCTAAAATATTTTAAGCTAGTAGTAACTTATCTGGTGAACAGATTTCTTCCTGGGCTTGAGTTATCTGATTTTTCCTGAAAATTTCATAATTTTGTTTGTTTTTACAGCTAAATAAAATTCCATTGTGAAAATATACACATATTTATGTATCCATCTATCAGTGGACATCTAGGCTGATTCTATTTATTGGCTATAGTGAGCAGAGTAACAATGAACATGGATAAGCAAATATCTCTGTAGAAGAATCTATCTATCTATCTATCTATCTATCTATCTATCATCTATCTATCTAATCTATCTATCTATCTATCTATCTATCTATCTATCTATCTATCTATCTATCTATCATCTATCTATCTATATTCTATATATGCCCAAAGGAGTAATATATATATATATATATATTATATTATACATTACCATATTATTAATATATATACTATATAATTATATATACTATATAATTAATATATGTATTACTCCTTTGGGCATATACTTAGCAGTCGTATAGCTGAGTAATGTAGCTGAGTAATGTGGTTGTTCTACTTCTTGCTTTTGACACTCCTCCACACTCATTTCAGTAATGCTTGCACCAGTCTACATTCCCACCAACAGAGATTAAGGATTTTCTTGTTTTTTACATTTCTGTCAGTGTCTGATGTCACCTGAGTATTTGATATGAGTATCCCTGCCTGGAATATTATGGAATCTCACTGTAGTTTTAATCTGTACTTTCTTGATGACTTTAAAAGATGTTGAGCATCTTTTAAAGGGTCCGTTATCCATTGATACTTCTGGTTTTGAGAATTATGTATTCAGTTCTACATATTTTTGAGAACTCTAGTCAGCTAGAACACAATACACTGAAAAGGTTGGTTATTTTCTTGATGTTTAGTCATTTATATTATTTCTATATTCTAGATACTCATCCACTGTCAGATATATCATTGAGAAGTATTTTCATTCTGTATGCTGCCTCTTTACTTGATTGACAGTTTCTTTTGCCATACAGAGAATTCTTAACTTTAGAAAGTATTAAGTGTTGTTCTATTTTCTAAATGACCAAAATTCTAGTTAGAATATCCATACCTATGTCTATATTGTACAGTTTTCCCTTTTCTCTTTTCGTTTCAGAGTTTCAATTTTCTTCAGGCCCCAATCTACTTGGAATTAATTTTCATCATAGTCTCTAGTTTAATTCATCTCTACATTAATATCCAATTTTACAGTGCATATTTGTTGGTAAAAGCCCTTAAGACATGGAGAATGTAGAAAACATATCTCAATAAAGACTATACAACAAAAATCTTATGTATAACGTTGTGCTGTGTGGAAGTCAAACCATTTCTGCTAAGATCAGAAACATGGCAGGGGTGTTTACTTTTGTCTCTACTCATATTCAATATAGTGCTCAAAGTCTTAGCCACAATATAAGACAAGAGAGTAAATAAAAGGAATAAAGTTAGTAAAATAAGTCAAAATATTCTTATATGCAGATGGTATGATTATATGTACGAAAGACCCTATGAGAAAATTTTTAGTGCTGATAAACACTAATATTAGTAATATAAACTAGTCCAGCCTTTATGGACATTACTACTAAGATTTTAAAAAGAAGAAACATCATATGATTCAACTCTGCTAGGCCAGGCTATTTGCCCCAAGACATATAAAAGACACTTGCATATCAGTGTATATTACAGCCCTATTCACCATAGGTTACTGTGGACCTAAGTGTTACCCCCCCACCCCATTTCATAAACACGCGCGCATACGCGTGCACACATGCACACACACACACACATACACACACACACACACACACATTCAGCTTAAAGAAGAATAGGTTTGTGTTATTTGCAGGAAAATTTAGAAATTATATTAAAAGGGTAAAGTTATCTCCAGAAAGACAATTGTTGAGTATTTGTTTTTTCTATATTTTATATAGATACATAAATGTGTAAATACACACACACACACACACACACACACACACATATATATTATAGATATATGCCACATGCATATATTATAGAAAAATAGAAGTGCAATTATTTAGGGGGAGAGAAAGGAGTAAAAAGGGCAAGTTTAGGGAGGATAGTTTGTTACATAAGAAAATATATTGATCTGTGGCCTGGAGCTGACTGTGTGCCACAGCTTCTGTACCCAAATTCCACTGGGAGAGAGCTGGTCTCTCAGAAGTGCTGACACACCACTTCTGCTCTGAGGGACCCACCCAAAGCCCCAAGGATACAGGAATCAGAGAGCAGCCTGAGACAGAATCCTTCTGGTTTCCATCTGTGCTCAGAGCAGACCCTGTGCCACAGCTCTCCATACTCAAATCCTACCAGGAGAGAGCTGGTCTCCCAAAAGTGCTGACACACCTGAAAGCACAGGTGAGACCACCACTTCTGCTCAAATTCTTGGCCCAAGAGGCCATCAGGACACAGGACATCCTTCTGGTTTTTGTCTGCCCCCCAGAGCTGATACTATGCCACAGCTATCCATACCTAAATTTCTCCTGGTGAGAACTGGTCTCCCAGCAGTACTGACACACAGGCTTCCAGGAGGGATAAGCCACATTCAGAGACAGCAAGACCAGGTAACACCAGAGATAACCAGATGGTGAGAGGCAAGGGCAAGAATATAAGCAACAGCAACCAAGGCTACTTGGCATCATCAGAACATAGTTCTCCCACCATAGCCAGCATTAGATACTCCAACACACTGGAAAAGCAAGACTCTGATTCAAATCACATCTTATGATGATAAAAGAGGACTTTAAGAAGGACATAAATAATTCCATTAAAGAAATACAGGAGAACACAGGTAAACAGCTTGAAGCCCTTAAAGTGGAAACACAAAATTCCCTTAAAGAATTATAGGAAAACACAACCAAACAGGTGAAGTAATTGAACAAAACCATACAGAATCTAAACATAGAAATAGCAACAATGAATAAATCACAGAGGGAGACAACCCTGGAGATAGAAAACCTAGGAAAGAGCACAGAAGTCACAGATGCTGTTGGGGTTCTGTCTAAGCTCCACCCCACACCTACCTGGCAGTAGCCAGGTATGCCCCGCCCCAGAGATCTGGCCCACTATAAGAGGGGCTACTTGCCCCTCCTCTCCCTTTTTGATCTCTGTTCTCCCACATTCTCTCACCTCTCTGCCCCTTGGGCTCTTCCCCCCCTCCACGTGGTAATGGCCGGCCTCTACTCTCTCTATTCTCTCTCTCTATTCTCTCCCTATTCTCTCTCTCCCCCCCCTCTCCCCCTCTCTCTGCCCCTCTCTACCACTAACTCCCATCCCCTACTCTGAATAAACTCTATTCTATACTATGCCTGTGTGTGTGTGTGGTCCCTCAGGGACAGAGGTGCCCAGGCAAGGGCCCGCCTGGACACCTTCCCCCACTCTGCCAAGCCACGCTCCCCTAACCCTCTATACTCCCCCTTTTTAAGCCCCCTTCATATGCAAGCATCATCAATACAATACAAGAGATAGAAGAGAGAATTTCAGGTGCAGAAAATACCATAGAAAACATTGACATAGCAGTCAAAGAAAAATGCAAAATGCAAAAAGCTCCTAAGCCAAAACATTCAGAAAATCCAGGATACCATGAGTAGACCAAAGTTAAGGATAATAGGTACAGAAGAGAGTGAAGAGTCTCAACTTAAAAGGCCAGTAAATATCTTCGACAGAATTATAGAAGAAAACTTTCTTTACCTAAAGAAAGGGATGCCCATGAACATACAAGAAGCCTGTAGAACTCCCAGGAAGGGTAAACCTGTTGAGACTATACCTAGAAGTTAGGCATGCCCAACCCCCTGTTGAGGGATGGGGCCACAGGTCACCCACCAATCTCCAAAATTTTAACCCAGAATTGATCCTGTCTAAAGAAAATACAAGGACAAAGAGTGGAGCAGAGACTAAAGAAAAGGGCATCCAGAGACTGGTCTTTCTTTCGTAAAGATGCTACCATTCATATGAAATCTGGTGCTATCTTGCCCACCTTCAAAAATTGGCTGATTGTAGAGTGACTCTGTTATTAGAATCCAGTGGAGGAAACCTTCTGTGATTACTAATGTTACTGTATAAGAAACCCTTCTTCTGGGGATTTTTATTTGTGGGATGTCCTGCTCTAAAGCCTAGTCACTGGCTTGAGAGAGGTCCAGGTTACATGAAAACACTCTTCTTTGCCTTCCGACAGAAGGTAATAGCAGTATCCTTTGTCAGCATGTAGCCATTCTTCCTGATGAGCAGTTCAGTTGACTTTTTTGTGACCTTGAAGGTCCAGGCCATAATTGACTGTACGTCTAGAAAGATCTCCACCAAGAGTTGCCGAACCCAATTCCAAGTCAGTTCTTAAGTTCTTAAGTTCTTAAATAATTGAGTAATATTTTAAAGTTCTATTCCATGGTGAAATTTGTTACCTGGTAAAAGACAACCAGAATATAATGCTTTTATCTTTATATAAATCATAAAGAATGCATACAATTTATCAAAAATTTTAAAGTGTTGTAATACCACCCCAAATGCATTTTTCACTGTGTAATTTTTCTTTTTGAGGTCAGTTTATTCAACTAGTTTTTTTCGTGGCATGCACCTGTAGTCCTGGTGACTTACTTAGGAGGCTAATGTATGAGCCTTTAGCCTAGGAATTCTAGGCTAGTCAACTGACACAACATAATTCAGCCTCCACTGAAAAGAAGTCACTTTCTTACTTGAAGCTGAAATCTCAGTTGACCAGAAATCTTGGAAAAGATGTAAAAACATATTTTAGAATCTGTATGACTTGCAAGTGCTGATTAAGAGTGAGAGGTGAAGATGTGACTAAAAACAACTGGCATGTTAACAAAGGAAGCTTAAGTTCTAGCTTCAATGCTGAAGCATTTCATATGCATGCCCCAGCACCATCATTTAAACATTCACAAAGTGTTAATTCCATTCTTTCCTATGTATCCTGTAATAAGAAGTGCAACCACAGTATAGTTGAGCAAATCACACTTTCCTAAAGTGGAATACTTTAATTGCGGGTCATACACTTCCCTTAACTACCATGTGGCTTTCCACAGTGTACCCTTCTTTGCTCAGATCGACCTCAATTCTCTCTCAGAGCCACATTCTCGTTGATGTCAGACTAGTGCAAAAGCACTCCTGTGACCACCTTCTTTGGTTTTCAAGGTCATGACCCTGGCTTACTTATTGAATACAGCTCCCTTCCTTAGTGCAAATGGTAGTAAGTCAGATGCATATCAAATAAGAATTTTAATTCAGATCATCACATGTTTATGTATTTAAATTTAAGAGTTAAATGGATATAATTGGTAACATTACCCATTTGCTTTGATTTGAGATGCCAAATGATTGAAAAAATTTAATTTAGAAATGAATTAGCTTGCTTATTTGAATTTATCATTTTGTATAATTAGAATGAACTAATTTAATTTGCAGTTATCCTTTCAAATGGTTCAAGTTACATCTACTGAGATTCTCAAGGCCACCTAATTACTTAAGTTCCCCTGCAGACTTCTTTCTTTTCTCAGGATTAGAAAATATTAAAGTATAACTTTCGCAGCTAGAAATAGAACTTGCAAACCTGACTCAAATAATGTATTTGAGTTTATATTGTCTCAAATAATGTATTTAAGAAAATGTGAAGAATTGATCTCACCTAAGGCTAGACCAACCCTCCCAATATGGACTAAGAGATTAGCACATGCGCAGATGACCGTGTGCATACCATCTATTCACATTTGTGTGGAGCACACTTGACCAAGGTCAGAACAGGGGAGTGGTATTTACTGGGTAGTGGGCAGAGGGCAGCTGCTTTTGCTGGTTGGGTTCCGGATCGTGTCACAGAATGCCTTTATTGCCTTCTCCTTTCATCCAGCTTATTTACTCCTTCTCTCAAACTTAAGTCTCTAGGCCCTGTCCAGGGATCAATACTCTAAGTCAGAAGGTAAAGACATTCTGCATGTACTGCCTGGATCCAGCCTCAACAAGAGATGGGGGTCTTCAAGGACTAGGATACCTGGTAGGTGAGTAAGAAAACATGCAACTGAGATACAATACTGACAGGCTGTTCATTTTGGTGTGTGAGCCCTTGAACTCAGGAGTCAGGATGTTCACCTACACTTGACTCAACCCCAGTCTTTTATTCAAATTGTACAAGGAAACTGGATTACAAAATTCTTAGGGGTGGCGTGGGTAAATGCTTCTCTATTTTCCTGTGCCAACATTTTCTTGTGATGCAGAATAGTACAGATTTGGAATAGGAAAAAAAGGGAACTATACAATTTCAGACATAAAAATTTTATAGCAAGCACAATTTTTTTATGTCTCCCGACCACCAGTCTCTGGTGAGGTCGGGGGCAGCAGTACTGTGTTTACAAAATCAGTATCTTTCAGACATATATGAGACAATATTGTTTCATAAAAGGTCAAACATGAGGTTATACTGCTGACCATGCAGTCTATAATTTTCGGATGCCATCTCTCTGTCTACAAAAACATCCTCATTTAACCTGTATGGAGAATTCCTAGCAGGCTGCCACCACTGTCCATAAAGCCAAGGAACCCACTGCTAACTCTCTGGGAAATATCTGTATATTATTCCATCCTCAATTTTAATAATAAAAAATCCTATTTTCATTATACAGAATTGAGACTGAGACTCAGAGAACAGCTGCAGAATTACTCATCTCTGCCTGTGGCTCTAGGTTGCTTTCATTTCCACTTAGAGTGTGTGACCTTAACACACATTTCTCTTGAATTCGTGAACAGCCTTCACCTTAATATTGTTAGTAACATCTAGTTTCTGGATATCAAGCAGGCTCCTACTAGGTCTTGCTAGGTCACCAAATATCAGTTTAATAAAGGAAGGAGGAAAGAGAAGGAATAGTAAATAAGTGAAGAGAATGATAAGTACAAAGAATAGTTGCAGAAATGACATCAAGAAGTGCTTGTGCCAAAGAAGCTGGCCTTGGGGCCTCTCAGTACTCATACTGGGGCCCACAGGAGGCCATAGCCTGGCTCTCTGTAACAGGGTACCTCCTGGCAGGGTTTTCTTCCTTGGCATCAGGGGTTCCAGGCATCTTGAGCTTAATGTGGGGTGTCTACCCCAATTTACTAATGTCATTTCAGGGCAGATAGTCTCAGTAGTGCCCCCATTGGAAAGGATGGTTGTGCAAAGCAGGCTATTGTTTTTGTAAACACAATTGGAAGAAGCAGGTTCTATATGATGAAATTCCTATTGACTTTTTCTTTTTCTTTTTCTTTCCCTTTTGCTTTCTCTTTTCAGATTCTCCAAGGGTAGTCTCTTCTTATTCTTCTGCTGCAATTAGGATCCTATTTTTGGCTTCCATTATTCTTCCTTCCTTGTAAAGAAGTGAGATCCAAATCCTGCTTTAGACACTGGTTTAGGCTTTTAATGTCAGGCTTGACTAGCGGCTTCTTACTTTGATTCATAATTATGCAATGGTCTAGGAAAAATATGATATCTTACTCTTCTCTACTGTGGATCTGTGTCTTGCTGAAAGTGCCAGGAAATTTGAATTGTGAACACATCTCCTTCTTGTAGAAGGTCTCTATTGTGACTGGTTTTATGTTAGCTTGCCACAATTTAGAATCATCTGAGTAGGGAACCCTGCCTGACAAAGGGTTCTGACAGAATTGATTGCTGTGGAAAGACCCACCAGTTTTAGGTACCACTTTTAATAGCAGTCCAGGTGAAACTGGTATGCCTGAAGGAATCTGAACCCACCTTCTCCTGGACTGGTCTTCTTTGCTACCTCTGAGTTATTTTGCCCTGTCACTGCTGCTGCTGATTTCTATGATGATATCAGAACCAACATTTCTACATTTTTATCATGAACTTCAGTTCATGCTTCCCTAGGCACATGCTTTATTGAATGGGTAGTTTGTTAATTATTCTTCACACCAGTACTTTATCACACACATCCATGTACACACACACACACACACACACACAAACTCACATATATAGTTAGTGTATAATGAGTTTCATTCTGCCATTTTTATAGGTACAGAGCTGTGCTTAACTCTTCCCTCTCTATGCTGGGCCACACTGGCCATGGTGTAATCATCTCTACCTTGTTTTCCTTCCCTGAAGTTCATTGGTCTGCTTGACTGTGTCAGTTGCTGATACTGTCTACCATGGTTTTTATTTGATTGCCTGATTTTTTTCTGGATTTCTTTTTTTTTTTTTTTTTTTTTTTTTTTTGGTTTGTTTCAATGTATTAATTTCTTTGCTGAAGTTTTTCTCCATGTTTTCAAACATTTCCAAGTTTTGTAACCTTTACATCCATTTTGGCAACTTTCTTATCTAGGTCCTAATTAGCTTCCGACCTTTCTTCACATGCTTCTTTGAGTCACAGATCCCTTTAAAATAGAAGAGTCCAGAATATACTTCTGACGTCTCAGCCAACTAGCTCATCTTAGTTTCCGGCATGGAGAAGCCATCACCCCGGGAGAGATCACAGTGTGCTTCTGTCTCATAATTCCCCTTTGGTTGTTTCTTTCTTGTGTTTGTTTAGTGGCTGTTATATGTGTGCCCTGCAGGTTTCAGTGCTCTTCCTTCTCTAACTGCTCTTGTTGTTTGTTTGCATTGTATGTCAGGCTTCCTGATGAGTTGTTGTTAGCGTTAACTTGGACTTAATCTCCAAGGAGGGTGCTGCTGACTTCAAACCCAATGTTGACTTCAGGAGAAGCACTGTGCATATTACTTATGCACTATGTGAGCTTCAGAGACAGTGGCACTAGAATCCTTGCTGAGAAGAATGTAGGTTATATGTTTTCGATGTTAAGCATACTGGTGTTTAAGTAGTGACAGTAGGAAAGAATGGGAAAAAAGTAACAAAGCAGTAATATAAAAATGAGAAGGAAAGTCTATTGGTTGGAGATATGAACACAGTAGAGAATATTGTATAATTAAGTTCAAAGGAAGGGCAGACATAAAAGCCTGTGTAGTGTGTTGGAAGTCGCAACACACGAACTAATAAATACAACAAAAATTAAAAAATTAAATTAAAAATTAAAACTAAATTAGAGTAATATAAATAAAAATGAGAAACAAAAGGAGACATGATATTCTATCAGTCAATGCTTGTTCCCAGTTCACTGCCATGGCTTCTCTCGGCATTACATTTTTCCTCCTCTTTCTCCATGCTCCTCCTAACCATGCTCTTATATATTCTTCTTCCTCCCTTTCTTCCTCTTCCACAGAGCACAGTGAGTTAGGGGAGTGTGTGGGCTCCAGAATTAAATTCAACAAAGGTAAGTAAATATGTCCTTCCAGAGAAAAGGAATTCTGTGACCCAAGACCACTTTATGCCAGACCTCCGTCATCTGTTTTCCTTGGAGTCTCACATTTCCATACTATCTTTGATGCCTTCGGATTAATCAGTCAATTCATGCAGGGCTTTCTGTGTGGGTCTCTGAGAATGTGTGGTGGGTACATCTGTTACTAAAGTTTTTGTGGTCAGGCATGAAACTAAAGCAATGACCACTCTCTGCAAACCCTTTAACATGTCAGAGGCGTGGGTCAGCAGGTTTTAAAAATGTCAGTTTCAGGGGTCTTCAACTATTTTGTGTCTTTCTCACAGTTTGTATTGCTTGGGGTCTGTTGTTGCTACCGGAATGCTGCCCTATGTTCTGTTCCACTGTGGCAATTCCCTCCAGTCCTGATCACCATGTTCCTCGGCAATGGCAAGGGAGGGGAAATGCTGGGCATTGAGAATATCCAAGCTTCAGACTCTCACACTGCATTTCCAGTACTGTATCTGGGTCCTTCTTGCTGTGCTCAACTCTCCTCACTGGGCACTTTGAATGCAGCCTCTTGCTTTTAACTTCCAAGACTGTGAATGATTCTCTCCTTAGTTTTGGCATCCAGTGCCTAGAGTCTTTGAACACTTCCCTGGTGGGTCTTGATTCAACATGAGTAGCTTTGTGAAGCAGCATGCACTAGGTGGGTTCTTTATGAAGAAAGTTCGACCTAGTCTTTTCTGTTTAATGTATTTCATTTCTCTGCCAGTGACTTTTTGTCATGACTTTTTTTTTTTTATCTGACATTACTTTTAATTCATTGCCTTGCCATAACCCCTAAGAGTTGTATTTTGCCTTTATTATCTTGGCGTATGTTTCTTTTAATCCTCAATTCCTCAGTACTTTTATGGGGCTCAAATACTAAACTTTTTTAAAGGCAAAAGTTGTTCATTGACATATCCTTGTAATTTCTGTATTATATCTATTGATATGTTGTAATACATTTACTTATTCGCATATATTCAAATATTCTTTCATCCCCAGAATGAAGTCCACTTGGTCATAGTAAATACTCTAAAGTGTAATTGAATTCAATTTTCAAGCACATTACTGAAAATTATTACTTATATGCTCATTACAGGAATGGCTTCATAGTTGTATTTTCTGATTATTTTTCTCTCGTCTTATAGTTTGGTTGGAGAAAAAATCTCCCCATCCCAGGGTTCATCTATGTTTTCCAGTTGTTGGTACTGGAATTTAACAGCAATTTAACAGCAAGTAGGCTGGAGACCATTCATGCAATATTTTGTCAAAGAATCTGGCTCCCTTCTATGTCATGAGAATTTATCTGAATTTGGACTTAAAAGTAATGGACTAAATTTTTATTTGTTGGAAGAAGTTTCAAGACAGCATAACTTTAAGTGTATTATGGGTTAGTTATTACCGATTATGCTTACGTAGACCTATAATGAAAGAGTATAAGTGAGGCAGAAAACAGGAAATGCTTAATGCTTGACCAAAGGTTGTTGACAAATGCTTAATGTTACACCAAGTATGTTTACAAGACATTATAATTTTTAAAGAGATTAGTAACACTATGGAGAAGCTTTCTGCTCTGCATTGGAATCAAAAGTGTGCCCTTCAAACAAGCCCAGCTAAGCTTCCTTTCTGTGAAGGAGAACCCATGTTTTTCTTCTGCAGGACATTAACTGTGTATAAAACTGCTGCTAATTCAAGGGGCCAAGGGTCAACCCCAAGCTTGCAGCTGAACCTGGCAGTGTCTCCCACAAGCTACGGCTTGTAAAGCATGAAAAATTCAAGATTGAAGAGACGTTGGTTTCTTTCTCCACCGTCTCACTGAGATGATGAAGTAAGGCAAAGTGGGACAGGGCTGGAGATCTTGGGGTGCCATGAGAAACCATTGCATGAAGCTTGTAGTAATGTATTTAGTAATGTATTTATGTTATTTAGCATTTCTGGTTTTTTGGAATATAAATTTTAAAGTATTACCTAATACCTCTAATCTTATTAGAATGTATTATAACATCCAAAATTATCTCAGGAATTTCAGTGTATTATCAAATTATTTATTTGAAAGTATTTTTTTTATTGTAATGTAGATAGATATATAGTTGTAAACTTGTCTTGTAGAGCTTCCATCCCTGTACTACAGAGGTTCTGACAAGTTGGGCTTTCATTTGTTTTGACTTTAGGAGCCTTAGAGTTTCCTTCCTGATTTCTTCCCCATCCAGCCCACTGGTGATTCAATAATGTGTTACTTATTTCCCAAACATATTTGTCTAGTTTCTGTGGTTCATTTTGTAATTGATTTTAAAATTTATTTTTACTATGATCTTGTAAATATACAAAATAAATATAGTTATTTTGTATCTGTTAACACCTACTTTAGAATATAAACTATGATTGATAGGCATAAAGATTACCTTTGGATTATTCAAATGCTGATTCCCCGCCCTTATATCTTGTTTCAATCTTGTAATGCTTATACCAAGAAAATCCTATCTCAAGTTTGTGTGAACATTTCTTACCATTTATTCTTTCCCTTGCCAATAAATGCCAATTACTCAGCATAATCTGGCTGGGCAGACTAGAGAATAGGGTGGGACATGTGCTAGCAAGGGAGAGGACAGAGGAATTGGAGCCTTAAAGAAGATATCTCAAGAGCCAGATCAATAATCATATGCAAGTATCATGAGATGGGCCTGGGAGATAGCCAGATTAACACAGAAGTTTAAAGTATATAATTTAACTGCTCAGCTATTGAGGTGTAGTTTTCAATAAGTCTTGGATTTTCTGTGATGTGATTAGGGATCAGCATAAGGTAAACAAATACAGCTGCCAGATTAATTCAGTGTTTACACTGAATTAATACATTTATATTTACATTTATATTAAGAATAATTAATTTAAAATGACCCGTTAAACAGAAAGTTCCATAGGCTTCTAAGAAAAGAGTGTTTTTTCTACATTTTATTAGATGAAGCATTCTGCAAATGCCTATTAAGTTTATTTTATTCTCTAGTGCATATTAACATCCTTTTTTGGATTTTTAGTTTGGATGTTGCTTATGGCTAGATTTATTGTAAACTTCAAACTACTGGGATCACCTGGGAAAAGAGATTCAGTGTGGGATTATCTACACTGGGTTGGCCTGTAAGTGAGGAATTATATTCATTAAGTTAATTGATGTGGGAAGACCGACTTGAGTCTACCATTTCTTAGATAAGAGGTTCTAGATTGTGTAAGAGGGCAGAAGAGTGGATTGAGTATAAGCAAGTAAGTGAAGCATTATGTACTTATCTCTCTATGAGTTAACCTGTGAAAGTGATATGACAACCTGTTTGAAGTTCTCTTGTTGAACATTCTATAACGATGAGCTCTTACCTGGAATTGTAAGCTGAAACTGATCTCTTTCTCCACTAAGGGATTTTTTTTATCAGGGTATTTTATCACAACAAAGGTAAAATTAGGACAATGATTATTTATTGATAGTAGTGGGGAGGAGAAGGCATGTATGATTATTGTATCAGAACACATCTGTTCTTTTTTTAAATTTTTTTTATTTATTGTAAAGGGAAGTAAAGAGTAGTAAAAACACTTCTTGACAAAATTAAAGATTTACATGGAAAATATTTCAGATAAACACATTAAAGTTGACAACTTTCATGGAAAATTGAAGAGTAGAGTGGTAGATATGTAAAATATTGCTAAATTAATTGAAATATGAAATAGAAACATTTTATGATAGAATTGAAGATTTATGTGGAAGATATTTCTGATAAAATTGTAGAAAAATGTAGAAAAACATGTTAGAATTAAAGATTATCATGGAAAATTTTATATAGATATAATAATGGTAGGTATAAAAGTATTCCTAAATTGACAGAAAGTGGAATTATAAGCATTTTCTGATAAACTTGAAGATTTACATGGAAAATATTTCTGATAAAATTGAAGAAATATATAGAAAAAACATGTTAAAATTAAAGATTATCATGGTAACTATATAGATAAAATTATAGGCATAAAGATAATTCTAAGTTGGTTGAAGGGGGAATTATAAACATTTTCAGATAACATTGAAGATTTACATGGAAAATATTTCTGGTAATATTCAAGGTATAAATAGACAAACACATTAAAATTGACGATTTCATGGAAAATTTTACATATAAAATGGTAGATATAAAACCTCTAAACTAATTGAAGGTGGAATTAGAAACACTTGTGATAAAAATCAAAGATTTACTTTGAAAACATTTCTGATAAAATAGAGGATGTATATAGAAAGATATTAAAATTGAAGATTATTATGAAAAGTAATGCTGATAAAATGGTAAACATAAAAAATTACTAAATGAATTAAAAGAATTATAAAATTTTCTGATAAAATTGAAGATTTACATGAGAAATATTTTGTTAGTCTATATCTTTTTATTGGGGAGTTGAGTCCATTGTTGTTAAGAGTTATTAGGGAATAGTGATTGTTGCTTCCTGTTATTTTTGATGTTATTTTTATGTTTATGTGGGTATTTTCATTTGGGTTTGTTGGAAGATTGCTTTCTTGCTTTTTCTAGGGTGTAGTTTCCTTCCTTGTGTTGGTGGTTTCCATCAATTATCCTTTGTAGGGCTGGATTTGTGGACAGATATTGTGTAAATTTGTTTTTATCATGGAATATCTTGGTTTCTCCATCTATGATGATTGAGAGTTTTGGTGGGTATAGAAGCCTAGGCTGGCATTTGTGTTCTCTTAGGGTCTGCATGAGGTGTACCTAGGATCTTGTAGCTTTCATCATCTCTGGTGAGAAGTCTGGTGTGATTCTGATAGCTCTGCCTTTATAAGTTACTTGCCCCTTTTCCCTTACTGCTTCTAATATTCTTTCTTTGTTTAGTGCATTTGGAGTTTTAATTATTATGTGCCAGGAGAAGTTTCTGTTCTGGTCCAGTCTGTTTGGAGTTCTGTAGGCTTCTTGTATGTTCATAGTCATCTCTTTCTCTAGGTTAGGGAAGTTTTCTTCTACAATTTTGTTGAAGATATTTACTGGGCCTTTAAGATATAAATCTTAGCTCTCATCTATACCAATAATCTTTAGGTTTGGTCTTCTCATTGTGTCCTGGAGTTCCTGGATGTTTACCAGCTTTATGCATTTTGCATTTTCTTTGACTGTTGTGTCAATGTTTTCTATGGTATCTTCAGCATCTGAGGTTCCTTCTTCTATCTCTTGTATTCTGTTGTTGATGCTTGCATCTATGACTCCTGAATTCTTTCCAAGGTTTTCTATCTCCAGAGATGTCGCACTTTGTCATTTCTTTATTGTTTGTACTTCCACTTTTAGATCCTGGATGGTTTTGTTCAGTTCCTTCACTTGATTGTTTGTGTTTTCCTGTAATTCTTAAAGGGATTTTTGAGTTTCTTCTTTAAGGGCTACTGTCTGTTGACCCATGATCTGTATTTCTTTAAGGGATTTTTGTGTTTCCTCTTTAAGGGCTTTTATCTGTTGACCGATATTCCCCTGTATTTCTTTAAGGGAGTTATTTAAGTCTTTCTAGAAGCCCTCTATCAGCATCATGAGATACAATTTTAAATCCAACTCTTGCTTTTCCAGTGTGTTTGGGTATCCGGGACTTGCTGTGGTGGGAGAACTGATATTGCCATGTGGTCTTGGTTTCTATTGGCAGGGTTCTTATGCTTGCCTTTCGCCATCTGGTGCTAGTTGGTATTGTTGTCTCTGGTTGGACTTTGTTCCTCCGGTGGACTTGTAAGCCTGTGTCCTTGCTCCTCCGAGTTCAAAAGTGAAAGCACTGCTGGGAGATCTCTCTTCTGGTGGGCTATGCACACAGAAGGCTGTGGAGATTCCAGGCTCCCTGCTACAAATGGAGGATGGAAGACTTCTGTCCCAGATGCTCCACTGACCTTAAGCTCTGTGTCAAAACATCTGTTCTTAATGTATATTACTGATTGTTTAATAAAATAGAGATCTAAGCATGTGATGCCATATATTTATAATCAATGTTACATCTTCATGAAAAATTTCCTCTTTATTAGTATGAAATGGGTTCACTTATGTCTCCAAAATAATTTTGGATTGAAACTATTTTACCAGTTATTAGAATAACTATAGTGACACCCATCTGTCTTTGACTGTGAGGTGTGTTTCTTGGAGAAAGAAGATAATGGAATCTCTCTATTCTATTTCATTCCCACCAGTTGGTACATCTTTCATTAGAGACTTTAGGGCATGCATAATTAAGGTTATTATTGGGAGAGATTTGGTAATTATTATGATCTGGTTGGTTATCTTTATTATTGGTTAGATTATTGCCCTTTTTTTTTCTTCCTCAGCTACTTGCATGAAGAGTTTTCTACTTTATTGTGGTGGGAATTATGGATTTTATCTGATTTGTTTATATGTTCCTTTAATGAAATTTCTTTGTTCTTTTGATTGGGACTCTCTTTCTTCTTCCTTTAACATCCCTTTTATTATTCTACAGAGTTAGATTGAATTACTTTTATTTGTGCTTGCTTGAAATATCCTTATTTCTTCATCAACTTAAAAAGTAGCAGTCTTAGTTGGCAGTTCTTTATTTTCTAGCTTGAAATATGCTTTCAACTTTTCTGTTTTTTGATAGTATCTTATTAGAGATGGGATTTATTCTGATGTCTTAGACCTTGACTTTTTTTTTTGATATATTCTTTATTTACATTTCAAATGATTTCCCCTTTTCTGGCTCCTCACTCCGGAAAGTCCCATAAGCCCTTTTCCTCCTCCTGTTCCCCCAACCACCCCTTCCCACTTCCCTGTTCTGGAATTCCCCTATACTGCTGCACTGAGTCTTTCCAGAATCAGGGGCCATTCCTCCGTTCTTCTTGGACATCATTTAATATGTAGATTATGTCTTGGGTATTCAAAGTTTCCAGGCTAATACCCACTTATCAGTGAGTGCATACCATGATTGATCTTTTGAGACTGGGTTACCTCACTTAGTATGATGTTCTCCAGCTCCATCCATTTGTCTAAGAGTTTCATGAATTCATTGTTTCTAATGTCTGAATAGTACTCCATTGTGTAAATATACCACATTTTTTGTATCCATTCCTCCGTTGAGGGACTTCTGAGTTCTTTCCAGCTTCTGGCTACTACAAATAGGGCTGCTATGAACATAGTGGAGCATGTGTCCTTATTGCATGCCAGGGAATCCTCTGGGTATATACCCAGGAGTGGTATAGCAGGGCCCTCCGGAAGTGTCATGCCCAGATTTCTGAGGAATCGCCAGACTGATTTCCAAAGTTGTTGCACCATCTTGCAATCCCACCAGCAGTGGAAGAGTGTTCCTCTTTCTCCACATCCTCGCCAACACCTGCTGGCTCCTGAGTTTTTTGATCTTAGCCATTCTGACTGGTGTGAGGTGAAATCTCAGGGTTGTTTTGATTTGCATTTCCCTAATGATTAATGATGTTGAACATTTCTTAAGGTGTTTCTCAGCCCTCTGAAGTTCTTCATGTGAAAATTCTTTGTTTAGCTCTGTACCCCACTTTTTATTAGGGTTATTTGGTTCTCTGGGGTATACCTTCTTGAGTTCTTTGTATATATTAGATATTAGCCCTCTGTTGGATTTAGGGTTGGTGAAGATCCTTTCCCAATCTGTGGTTGATGTTTTGTTCTTTTGACAGTGTCTTTTGCCTTACAGAAACTTTGTAGTTTTATGAGGTCCCATTTGTCAATTCTTGATCTTAGAACATAAGCTATTGGTGTTCTGTTTAGGAACTTTTCCCCTGTGCCCATGTCCTCAAGGGTCTTTCCCATTTCCCTTTCTATTAGTTTCAGTGTGTTAGGTTTTATGTGGAGGTTCTTGATCCACTTGGAGTGGAGGTTAATACAAGGAGATAAGAATGGATCAATTCGCATTCTTCTGCATGCTGACCTCCAATTGAACCAGCACCATTTGTTGAAAAGACTATCTTTTTTCCACTGGATGCTTTCAGCTCCTTTGCCAAAGATCAAGTGAACATAGGTGTATGGGTTCATTTCTGGGTCTTCAATCCTATTCTATTGATCAGCTTGACTGACATTGTACCAATACCATGCAGTTTTTTATCACTATTGCTCTGTAGTAATGTTTGAGGTCTGGGATATTTATTCCCCCACAAGTTCTTTTACTGTTGAGAATAGTTTTAGCTATCTTGGGTTTTTTGTTATTCCAGATGAATTTGAGAATTGCTCTTTCTAGTTCTATGAAGTATTGAGTTGGGATTTTGATGGGGATTGGACCTTGACATTTTAATAACCAGTTTTTTTCCTCACTTTTGTTTGAAAGACAGCTTGATAGCTACAACATATCACTCAGAGAGAGAAAAGAAATTTGTTGTAACTTTACCACCATTAAACAAAAAGTATAGATAAGTATATTTAAAATTAATTAAAATCTATTTAAATAATATATATATATATGACCATATGTACTGGCTATTTTTGTGTGTCAACTTAACACAGGCTGGAGTTATCACAGAGAAAGGAGCTTTAGTTGGGGAAGTGCCTCCATGAGATCCAGCTGTGGGGCATTTTCTCAATTAGTGATCAAGTGGGGAGGCTCCCTTTTGGGTGGTACTACCTTTGGGCTGGTGCTCTGGAGAAAGTTCTGTAGGAGCTTGGAAGACAATGTTAAGAACAGTGCAAAAGATGGAGGCCTGGCTTGTGAAATTTCAGAGGGAAGATTAAAGACTCTTACAGTGGCCATGTCTTGATTGTGAAGATTCTGTGATTTTGGTTAGCTGGGGCTGAAGAATCAGCTGTGAGTAACAAGATACCAGAACCACTAAAGCAAACCTTTGTGTTACTGGGAATATTGATGATGGTTATCTGGAGCTAAGAAATTAGCAGTGATTAAGAAGAGACCAGCATCACTGAGATGTAATCTTCTTGGAAGTGTTTTCTGAGAGCACAGAGAGTGTGTTCCAGAGATAGCCACAGCTGTATTTTGTGCTGTGGCTGGACTGGTACTGTGTAAGAGTCACCCAGATGGTACTGGTTTTGAAGGCATAAAGGGGTCATGAAGAGCAGCTGAGGCCCTTGGCACAGTGAGAGGCCATGGAAGGCCATTGGTGAAGGTGCAGCCTCAGTTGCAATTGATGGTCCAGGACTTGAAGGGGTCATGCATAGGAGCAGAGGCTTGTCACCATGAAGAGAGCCTATGAGAGGCTATTGGTGAAGCCTAATTACAGTTGAAGAGAGCAGCATTTTGGAGATGCCAGTACCATGCGATGACCACCAAGAACAGCAACAGCAGTGGAGTACAGGCAGCTGGAGCCTAGAAGACAAGCTGTGTGCTACAAAGGGCAGAGCTGAAGAATTGACCTAAGCCCTTGGAGGAGCCCTGAAGATCATGAGTTGTATCCAAGACATTGAACCATTGGAGTTTGAGTTTTACTTTTGGTTGTGACTGTGCCCTGACATGTTTCCCTCTTGAAGGAAGAAAGTATTTTAGTGGAGCCCACAGTTGAGAGACTTTGAATTTTTAAAAGACTTTGAATTTGAAAGATATTGGACATTTTAAGGTGATTGAACTTTTAATATGTAAAGACTGTGGGACTTTTAAAGTAATTTAGATCTTGGGGATGAATAAGAAAGTAAGGGTTGAGGCTTAATAGTGATGTGTTTGTGTGTCAAGTTGACAAGGCGTTAATTGTACTGGCTATTTTTGTGTGTCAACTTGACACAGGCTGGAGTTATCACAGAGAAAGGAGCTTTAGTTGGGTAAGTGCCTCCATGAGATCCAGCTGTGGGGCATTTTCTCAATTAGTGATCAAGTGGGGAGGGCCCCTTGTGGGTGGTACTACTTTTGGGCTGGTGCTCTGGGGTTCTATAAGAGAGCAAGCTGAGCAAGCCAGGGGAAGCAAGCCAGTAAGAAACATCCCTCCATGGCCTCTGCATCAGCTCCTGCTTCCTGACCTGCTTGAGTTCCAGTCCTGACTTCCTTTAGTGATGAACTGCAACATGGAAGTGTAAGCTCAATAAACTCTTTCCTCCCCAACTTGTTTCTTGGTCATGATGTTGTGCAGGAATAGAAACCCTGACTAAGACACCATAGAAATAAAACAAGAAATATAACAGTGTGCTATGCTTAAAAATATTATTGACAAATCTTTAATTTACATTATGGATGAGATAAAGGGTGGGGCAATTTAAAGATAAATAAAGCAAAAATGAGGTTAAATGAGCAGAACACATAATGCTATATATTTATATAATGTTATAAAGGGGAGAAAATGAGCAAGAGATAAAACAAAAAATGGCTTAATAATTAAAATTCATAAACAAAATATAATAAATATAATAAGGAGAGTACAAAATAAAAATGCGAAAGTTTAGAAAATAACCAATATGATCAGCAAGATGGCTCGATGGGTAACAGCAGTTGCTGTCAAGCCTGAAGCCTGAGACCTGAGTTCAGTCTCTTGGACCCTGTAGAGGTTTAAATGAGACTGACCCCCATAAACTTATATCTTGTTCCACAGTCGATGGAACTCTGAAGTGGATTAGGTTTTGCATTGTTGGAAAAATGTGTTAATGGAAGTAGGCTTGGAGATCGCAAAACCAATGCCATTCCTGTTCTCTGTCTCTTTCTCTCTTTGCCTCTCTCTGTCTCTGTCTATCTGTCTGTCTGTCTGTCTCCCCCACTCCCCTCCCTGTACCTGTGTGTGTTTTCTACTTATTGTTAAGAAGTAAGTTCTTTGCCACTGCTCAAGTAGCATGCCTGCCTGGTACCATGCTTCCCTTATGAACTGTAAGCTAGTACAAGTGACTGCATTCTTTCTCTTATACATTGTATCAGGTATAGTGATTTGTCACTGCAGTAGAAAAGTAACTAAGATAGATTCTCATGATGGAAAAAAGTAATCCATTCCCATTAATTATCTTCTGATTTCCCCACATGCTATTGGCATGTGTACACACTTTTCTAAATAAATAATAAAAGGAAAAACCCAATAGGCAAAAAGCCCGTGAAAACCAAAACCAAAACAAAGAAACAAATAAAACCCCATTACTACAGTTTAATAAAAGGAAAAAAAGGAGCTATTGACTTAAGCATCTGTTCCTCTCCTGCTGGGAGCTGTGTGGCTGGGTTATGTGGCTTGGCTTCTTCCCATCATTCCCCTCCTTTTTTCCCCTTTCACATCTTTCAGCTGTGCTTTCACCCCTTTGTGTGTCCACTGTTTTGTCCACTCTTTGAAACAGACTTCACTCTTTTTTGCCTTGATTCTTTTTCTTTACTGCAGTGATCACTCATGGGCATCCGCTGATATGCCCACTTTTGAAATATAAGGTCAGGATGGTAATGAACAAAAATATCTCACTTAGTCAACTATCAAATTATATCATTTTAGTGATGTTTTGTTTCTGAGCCTCAATCTTCTGGTATGTAAAATGAATGAAGTAGAATGAACATCAGATTTCCTTCATCAATATATTCAGCAAAATTCATTCACAAGTATTACCCATAAAACCATTCTTATGCTTGAGTACCTTAAACAGAAAACACTAAATACAGAAAGTCCTTGACCTTCAAGAGCACAAAGTAGGGTTCTTTACCACAATGAGCAGGCCTACTTACAAAGCTATTCTGCTTTACTTACCTGTGATATAGTATTCAAAAAATTTCATGAGATACTCAATGTTTTATTTTAAAATAAGACATGTAGTAGATTATTTTGTATATTTGAAGACAAATTTAAGAATTCTTACTTCATCTGAAGTAGGCAAGGCTATGCTCTGTGATTGTAGTAAAGACAACTTGACATTATCTTTTAATTGATGATGTGTTATTATTATAAGTCAAGGAGTATCCTGCATTTGTAACACACACACACACACACACACACACACACACACACACACACACACAAGAAAGCAAGGACTACAGTTCCTAACAACAAACCTCAATTATTCATTCACAAGGAGCAAATATCATGGAACTTCAATAAAAATAAACATGTATGATTAAAGTTGTTTTATAAAGAAGGAAGATTAAAGATGAGATCAAGTTGTGGGCAAGTGTAACAGTGACAGCGATTTTGATAAGCTATGGTCAGACTGATACTAGAAGACAAATTGGTACCAGCTTAGGCCTACTGTTTGCTGGGTGCTCTCACAAATTTCCATGCTGAGTTCTTCTAATACCCTCTGAGATTTCTATACATCTCCCCTTCTTACTACCTCACTATTTTCTCTCTCTCTCTCTCTCTCTTTCTCTCTCTCTCTGTGTGTGTGTGTGTGTGTGAAACAGACTCAAAATGAAAAATGCTTGTTTAAGGTCACAGACTTAACAGTTGGAGAATCAGAGTTTAAAACCATGTTATGCTCTTTCTTCAACAGTGCTGGATATTTTTGATATATAGCTGGAATCTGGGTGCCATTGATGGTATCCAAGAGTAGAGCAGCTTAGAAGTCTCTCACCTTGACTTCTGAACACATTTGACTTCATAATTCTTTACATTGTGGATGTTTTGCTTTACATTTTATATTTTTGATGCTAATTAACAAAAGCCCTGCAAAGAATGTTACTTAGGTCCATTTGCCTTTATGAGCTAAGAAGTGATAGAAGTTCTTACTGTGATGTACAGTCATCTGAAACAATTCCTCTGCCATTTACCAATATTATAATGAAGAAGTAAAAAGTCTCTGAATTATTCTTGGAGTTGCCTGTTCCAGCCCAAACTTCTCCACTTAGTTAAGCCCATATGCTTGACTCCAGAACTGCTGCAAAGTATTGGAAGAACTATTAAATTACGAAGAGCCACATCTGCAATAAAAAATTCATGGCAGGAAACCTTTCATTTTTTATAGCTTGTCAAACACTGGCTTCTGAGGGCTGTACTCCTAAGATCTTCAGAGGTTCTGTCACAAGGTGTCTTCAAAGGCAGCCTTCATCATCAGAGGATTTCTTAACAAAACTTATTTGAACCAATGCCATAATCTGGGCTTGCAAACCCTTGCTCTCCCCAGGACTGGAGTCAGTCAAGCCTGAGAGGTTTGCCAATAGATTTGCTCTAGTTCTGAGGCTTAATATCACCTTAGTTTCCTGGAGCCTGTGAAAGCTACTTACCAAGTTGTAGAAACTCAGACTGAATATTAGATTCTTCTGTCATTTTATTTTTAACTTTTTAAATGTTTGAGATTATAATGTGATTATATCATTTCCCCCTTCCCTTTTTTCCTTCTAAGCCCTTCTGATCTCCACCATGGTTCTCTTTCAATCTAAGGTGTTCCTTTTTCATTAATTATTATTGCATGCATATATGTATATGTGTATCCATATATATTTTAATATAATCACTTTAGTCTGTATAATGTTACATGTTTGTGCTTTTAGAGCTGGCATGTCATATTGGATAACCAATTGATATGCTCTTCCCTGGGGAAGAATGTTTTTACTATGCTCAGTATTTCTTAGTTGCTTGTAGTATTCTGTATAGGATTGGGAGCGTTGAGGTTTTTCCCTGTCCACTTCAGCATATCTACTGATTTCATCATTGTTCCTTTAATGCTATGTGGTCACATTAGTGAGACATTATAAGTGAATCCTCTGATATTGCAGGGAGAAACAATCTCATGGCCAATTTCATATTCCTCTGCCTCTTACAAGCTTGACTTCTCTTCTTCTACAATGTTCCCTGGACAGAAATAGGAGTATTCTGTAGATGTATCAGTTGGGGCTGAGCTCCACAATTCTGAATTTTCATGCTTGTGGTTTTTAGTAGTGAGTCTTCATTTGTTGTCAAGAGAATTTTCCTAGATGTGATATGAAGACTATACTTTTCTGTGGATCTAAGAACAAATATTTAGAATGTAGAATATAGCATTGGGCTATAACAAGTGGTTGTAGGTTCTCCAGTATCTATGTCTCTACTTTTACTGAGTAGTTATTTAGGTTTATACTAATAGTCATGGTTTCAATCTTGTTGAACAGCTCTTAAGTACAATTAGATAACTTTCGGCTAATGTCAGGCTATGTGTGTCACTACTGTACATTTAGGGTTAGTGCTCCATGCTGGTTGTGGTTCATACGCATCAGAGTTGTTCTTTTGGTCTTTTTTTCCCTCTGGAAGCTTGTATGGCATCTTATAAAGATTGGTTGCTAGGGAGGGGGATTCTGTTCAGTGTCAGCTCAAGAACACATAAGTCCTCTTTTTCAAGTGCATGTTATATTCAACAATAGCATGGTGTCTTCCACATCTAGGGTACAACCAAAAAAATGGCAATAAGACTGTCTCTTAGACAACCCTGGCCAACAACTCAAAGGAGAGCTTCTCATGACTGGTATTAGAGTTTTTGTTAGGTTGTTTATACCTCTTAGAGGGAGAATTGTCAGTCAAGAGGAGAAAATTTAATAATTATATATGCATACTTACTCATAGAATTGTTTTCTTTTTTCCTGGGTCAGGGGTGAATAGTAAATAGTATGATTCTCCCCAGCTTTTGTAGAATCCTTATTGCTATGTTACTCAATTCCTCTTCCCTACTTCTGTATTTCTCTTCATTGCTCTTCTCTGTAGAGCCTCATTCCCCCTTTCTCGTATCTGGCCACTTGTACCCTCATTTTTCCCTTTCCTTTCCCCCATCTTTCTTCTGTTTTACTATCTTCCATTTTGCTAAAGAGTAGCCATGTCCTACTTTCCCTGTTCAGGTCAATTGTACTCTGTTATTCTTCTTTCTACAATGGTCCCACTTTTGGACCATTGCCTTAACCATGCCTATTAGTATAAGACTAAACACAGGTCCCACATTCCTGTGTTTTTGAGTTATTTTAGGTTATGTACTTATATCTGAAGATTTGGAGATAGTAGACCCAAATATCAGAGAATATACAGTATTTGTCTTTCTGGGTCTAGATTAACACATTATGTATAAGCATTTCTAGTTCCATCTAGGTATCTGTAAAATTCTTGATTCTTTTTAATTTACAGCTATATTGTATTCCATAGTGTACAGTTACCACACTTTCAGTATTTATGTTTTGATTGTAGGAGACTTAGGATGTTTCCATTTTCTACCTATTGTAAACAGGAGAAACAGTGAAGATGGTTCAGTAAGTGGCTGTGCAATACATTGTTGAGTCCTTTAGGAATACGTCAAGAAGTGTTATAGCTGGGTCATATGCTGGACTTATTTTTAGCTGTCTTCAGAGTTCTTTACTGCATTTCTATAGTAGATACACCAGTAGCAATTTCACTGGCAGTGAATGACGCTTCTCTCTACCTAGTATCCCAAGACATTCCCTCCATTACCTTCAGCATTTGTCGTTGCTGTTGTTGTTGTTAGTGATGGTGATGATGGTGTGTGACTCTGTGTGTGTATGTGTTTGTGTTTGTGTGTGTGTGTGTGTGTATGTGAGTGCATGTGTGTTTAAATTCTAGCATCTTTCCAGTTCAAACTGGAGTGAGATTTGACTTGACTTGAATTGTCTTGAAAGTTGACTTGAATTGTCTTGTCCTAATTGTTATGGACAATTTTGCAAGTATTTCTTAGCTGTTTTGTTGTTGTTTTTCTTTTGTAAACTCTGTCCAGATCCCAACCCATCTTTTGAATAGGTTGTTTATATTTTGTCTCTATTTGTTGAGTTTTTTAATATGTTCTGGATTGTAGTGGTATTAGTTGTATAGCTGGTAAACATTCTTCCACATTCTATAGACCTTCTCTTCACCTGGTTGATTACTTTTTTAGTTGCACAGAACATTTTTAAAGACCTGCTTATAGCTTTCATTCTTGAGCAAATGGATCCCTATTCAGAAACTCATTTTCTACACAGACGTCTTGTAGAGTACTGCCTATATTTTTTCTATTTGTTTGAGTGTTTAAAGCTTCAGGTTTTTGGATCCGTTTGGAGTTATTTTTTTCTTCTTGTTGTTGTTGTTAGGTGAAAGATACAATTTTAATTTCATTTTTTTTAAAAGGTGGGCATTGTAGTTTTCTTGCCACCATTTTTTGATGATACTTTTATCCTTTAATGTATCTAATGGCTAAAGTCTTGTGTACTTATGTTAAGAATTTTTATTTTCTTTCATTAGTCTACATACCTGCTTTTGTAGAAGCACCACATTGTATTTATTACTATGATTTTGTAATATATATTTTTGTTTTGTTTTGCTTTTTTACTTATTACAAAGATGTTTTTTAATTTTAAATTATGTGTCCATGTATCTGTTTGGGAACATAAATGCAGTTACGGCAGAGTCCAGAAGAGCATTTCAGAGTCCCTGAAGCCAGAGATATAGGTAGTTGTATCACCCAACGTAGGTACAAGGAACCAAACTCCAGTCCTCTTCAAGAACAGTACATCTTCTCAATCATTTATTCTTTTCTCCAGCTCTGCTCTTTCTTTCTTTCTTTTTATTATTTTCTTTTTATTTTTATTAATTAATTTATGTATTATTGCATTCCAAATGCTACCCCTCCCCCATTCCCATCTCCCTCTCAGAGAATCCCTCCTCCTCTCCCTTCTCCCTTCTCCTCAGTGCATCCTCTGCCACTGAGGGCAGACAAGGCAGCCCTCTGCTACACATGTGCTTGGAGCCTCAGTCCAATGCCAAAGTATATGCTCTTTGGTTGGCGGCTCAGTGCCTGAGAGCTGCCAGGGGTCCAGGTTAGGTAACACTGTTGGTCTTCCTGTGGGGTCCCCATCCCCTTCAGGGACTCTAATCCTTCCAACAAATCTTCTACAATATCCCACAACCTCTGTCAAATGTTTGGCTGTGGGCATCTGCATCTGTTTCAGTTCGCTTCTGGGTAGAGACTCTCAGAGAATAGGTATGCTATTCTGCAAGCATAACCAAGTGTCATTAATAGTGCCAGGGATTGGTGCTTGCCCATGGAATCCGTCTCAAGTTGGGCTGGTTATTGATTGACTGTTCCTTCCGATACTGCTCCATTTTTGTCCCTGTATTTCTTTTAGACAGGACAAATTTTGGATAGAAAGTTTTGTGGGTGGGTTTGTATCCTTCCTCTACTGGGAGTTCTGCCTGGCTACAGGAGGTGACTGTTTCAGGTTCCGTTTCCTAATTGTTAGTTATTTTAGCTATGGTGACTTGCTTCCCCCACCACCCACAGTTGCAGATTCCCATTCATTCTCCTGGTTCTATGGGCCTCTCTCCTGTCTCTTCTCATACCTGATCCTCTCCCCCACCATTCCTCTCTTCCCTCTCCCACCCAGATGGTTCCTCCATCTGCCTCCCTTCCCTTAGCATGGAGAACTATTTTGTTCCCCCTTCTAAATGAGATTCAGACAGACTCAGTTGAGCTTTTCTTCTTGTTTAACTTATTTGTATCTCTGGGCTGTATAATGGGTATTCTGTACTTTTTGGCCAATATCCACATAACAATAATGACATACCATGCATGTCATTTTGGGTCTGGTTTACCTCACTTAGGATGTTATTTTCTAGTTGCATCTAATTGCCTGAAAAACTCATGATGTTCTTGCTTTTAATTGCTGAATAGTATTAGCAATTTTAGATTTTTTTGTTTGTTTTTTTTTTTTTTTGCTTTTTGTTTTTGTTTTTGTTTTTTGTTAGATGGCCATTTTCACTGTTAATCTTACTAATCCATGAGCCTGGGGCATCTTTCCATCTTCTGATATCTTTCTTAATTTCTTTCTTCAGTGATTTGAAGTTCTTCTTATATAGGTTGTTTACTTGTTTGGTTAGAATTACATCAAGATATTTTATATTATTTGTTGCTATTGTGAAGACATGCATGGTATAAACCTGCTGATAAGTGGATAATACCCACTTATGGGTAATAGAAGTATCTGTGAGGTGTGAGACTGTGTTATATTATTTTGTTTTGGGGTGAAACTTTCTGTAGATATCTGCTAATTCCATTTGGTTCATTATTTCTGCTAGTTTAATTCTTTAGTTTCTGTCTCAATCACCTGTCAGTGAGAGTGGGGTGTTCAAGTCCCTATTATTATTGTGTGGAGTTAAATGTATGGCTTAAGTTTAGCAAGGTATTTTTTTTTATAAATGTGTGTACCTTTGCATTTGGAGCAGAGATGTTTTCCTTAGATGTGTATGAAGTGTCCTTCCTCATCCCTTTTGATGACCTTTGGTTGAAAGTCTATTTCTTTACATAGTTAGAATGAACCTAATAAAAAAATGGAGTACAGAGATAAAGAATTTTTAACTGAGGAAACTCAAATGGTCAAGAAGCACCTAAATAAATATTCAACATCTTTAGTCATCAGGGAAATGCAAATCAAAATAATTCTGAGATTCCATCTCACACCAGTCAGAATGGCTAAGATCAAAAATTTAGGTGACAGCAGATGCTGGTGAGGATGTGGGGAAAGAGGACCATTTCTGGTGGGATTGCAAGCTGATACAACCACTCCGGAAATTAGACTTGTAGTTCCTCTGAAAACTGGACATAGTATCACTGGAGGACCCAGCTATACTATATCACTCCTGGGCATATACCCAAAAGATACTCCAACATATAACAAGGACACATGCTCCTCTATGTTCATAGAAGTCTTATTTATAAGAGCCAGAAGCTGGAAAGAACCCAAATGTCCTTCAACAGAAGAATGGATACAGAAAATGTACATTTACACAATGGAGTGCTATTCAGCTATTAAAAACAATGACTTCATGAAATTCTTAGGCAAATGGATGGACCTAGAAAGTGTCATCCTGAGTGAGGTAACCCAATCATAAAAGAATGCACATGGAATGTTCTCATTGATAAGTGAATATTAGTCTAGAAGCTCAGAATACCCAAGATATGATTCACAGACCACATGAAGCTCAAGAAGAAGGAAGACCAAAGTGTGGGTGCTTTGATCTTTCTTAGAAGGATGGATACAGAAGAATGGATACAGAAAATGTACATTTACACAATGGAGTGCTATTCAGCTATTAAAAACAATGACTTCATGAAATTCTTAGGCAAATGGATGGACCTAGAAAGTGTCATCCTGAGTGAGGTAACCCAATCATAAAAGAATGCACATGGAATGTTCTCATTGATAAGTGAATATTAGTCTAGAAGCTCAGAATACCCAAGATATGATTCACAGACCACATGAAGCTCAAGAAGAAGGAAGACCAAAGTGTGGGTGCTTTGATCTTTCTTAGAAGGGCTAAAAAAATACAGTAGCAAATATAGAGACAAAGTGTGGAGCAGAGGCTGAAGGAAAGGTCATCCAGAGACTGGAGAACTGATTCCGACAGGAAGCCAGCTTTCTCATGAATTTTGCCATGATAGAAGAATTGCATTTTATCTGTTCATGCTTTCCTGAGTTCTCAAGTGAACCTCTCACCCATTAGTTATTTTCAGCTTGGTTGTCAGGTACTCAGAATCACTTCCTTCAGGAGGTATTCCTAATTCCACAGAATGAGGAGGTGAAGAAATTGCCTCACATTGGCTCACAGAATAATTAAAGGTGAGAAGTCTCTGTAGATTGTAGACCCAAATGACTTGAAAGGGTTAATGGCCAGTGTCATGCATTCTGGTTTGATTGTGAAGTTCCAAAAAGTAGAAATTCTTAGGGTGGGAGAATATGATGTCTCAGGTTTAGCAGTTAGCAGAGGTAAGAGAGCTTTCCTTTTCTTTTGATTCTCTTTAAGAATTTTTTTAACTTGAGTATGTGATGTCACTGAGTTCTGTTTATTGGATTCAGATTTGGGTGTAGTGGTATCCTGACTAAGCTATTTTTTTATGGGTAAAGAGCACTTTTCTTACTGCGCTCATTTTTTTTTTTTTTTTTTTTTTTTGTACTCACCATAGGCTCCTTCTTCCAGTGACTTCACCTACTCAAGGTAACTAGACACAGTCTTAGTACCCCATGGATACCCAGACATTATATAAGCAGAAGATAAGAGACTGAGTGTTTCCACACCTAGAGAGCCACAACCTTGATGTACCCTGTAGCTGGAGCGTCTCCATGCAGATCCTGATCCTCAATTCAAAGTCTTCTATTAGACCCTGGATCTGACCTTCATTTGAGATATTTCACACCTGTGAACAGTCTTGGGAAGATAGGCCTAGGATTGTAGAGTGTGAACATTGTGTGAAGACCCTCAGTATAAAAAATAAGCTGTAATGCTCAGACTTTAATAACATGGATGCTTTCTTCTATAGGTTAGGAATATGTTATGTTTACCAGTGACTTGCAATGGTAATCATAGACGTGTTGGCAGTGCAACACTGTAATGCTAGTTACACGGGTGGCTGGTGGAGGAGAATTGCAAGCTCAGGACCAGCCCAGGAAATGTAAGGCACATTTTGCAATCAAAAGCTGAAGAGTACTGGGTATGTTGCTAATTATATAGAATACTTAACTGGCAAGGATGAGGCTGTAAATTCAATCTCCAGTACTCTTACTTAAAGAATAAGAATCCCAAGGAATGAGTTGCCATTTATTTTAGAGAGGCATATATTGAAGTGAAAATTCTTAAATATTCAACAATATAGTTTGTGATAGCTACGTTGTTGGACAATTTCATAGCTGTGAAGATCACTGTGTCTTCTGTCCCTTTTTCTGGTGTTGTGGTAAAATATTCCAACAAAAACAAGCTAGGAGGGCTTTCTTTTGTTGGTATTACAGTCTGAAATGGTATAGAAGTTAGCTCAGGAGTAGCTTGTGACAGCTTGCCACATTGGACCTATAGTCAATGAACAGAGTGATGGATGACCACTATTACCTAGCATTCTCTCTTTTATACAGTCTGGAATACAAACCTAGGGGATAATGGCACCTCCTTCAAGATGTGTCTTCCTGTCTCAGTTTAAATCCCTTACAGGCAAATGCTGAGGCTCATCTTCCAAGGGATTCTAGATCTTCTAAAGATGATATCAACTATTATAGTTATATTACACACTGCTCCAAAAATGGGCAGTATGTTGTTTTACTACTTATTTTAGGCAAGGGTAACAGAGCTTATTTAGGAAACTGAAAATATTTGGTGTAAATATATGAAAGGATAATGGTTATAAAGATAAATGCTACGTTTAATGAAGGCCCCATAATTTTAATGCAGTTTTCTGGACTATATGTTGCTCTGGATGTCAGTGAGTTATTGTTTAGTCAATGATAAGGACATTACTATATACTAATATTACTACTAGTAACTTTATAAACACTTTAGCTCTAGATTTTATTGTCTATGAAATATTTTTCTTAGTAGATTAGTTCAAAACTTTTTTACATTGCAAAATTAAAAAAAATCTTTGATACTTCTCTAGAAAATAATCAGTGTGTAAGTAAGAATTTTATATACCTTGGACTATATTGTGTTAGAAAGCTTGATTTTCACATTTTCTGTCCAACTTACAAAAATATATTTTATAAAGTGTTTTAGTGAATTTTAGTTTAGGATTATTTGGTTTGGAATTATACTATAGTTTCTGAAATGGTTCTAAGTGAACTTTTGCCATTTTGTACTATCTTATGTGATGAGTACTCAGTATTTGTGATTCAATTCTAGATAACTTGGTTCTCTGTATTTTGCATTCTAAAATATTGAGTGAAGAGATTTACCTGCCTTGGCCTTATGAGTTGCTAGGATTAAAGACAAATGCCACATTCAGTTAAGATTTGTATGTAAAAATAAGTCTCTCATCTCATTAGTATGAAAATTTGTTTCATTTTTAATAAGTAGTAAAATTATGTTTATTAAATAATTTTAAAAATAGATTTATTATAAAGAATGTTTGAACTTACAGTTGTTTTGTGTCTATGGGTATGTAAAGAGAAGCAATATAGCCAGAAGCTGATTCATGGAGTGTGAAGAACGGGCAAATAAAATTTTCCTTCTTTCATGTTAAAAAACAAAACAAAACCAAAAAAAAAAAAAAAAACTTTTGGAATAATAAAAAATAAAAAGCATGCTTTAAGAATGCTTTAAGCTGGAGTCACCATTTTAATATCCAATAAAATAAACTTTCAACCAAAAGTAATGAAAAGAGATGGGGAAGGATACTTCATACTCATCAAAAGAAAAATTCACAAGAATGTGATCTCAGTTCTGAACATCTATGCACCAAATGCAAGGGTACCCACATTTATAAAAGAAAATTTACTAAAGTTCAAACCATATATTGAACACCACACAATAATAGTGGGGAACTTCAATACCCACTCTCACCAACGGACAGGTCCTCGAGACAGAAATATGATCTTCCTTATTGTCAAGTCCTGGGCGGTAACCAAAAGTAATGGCAATTGCTTGAAATATGAACATGAGTGGTCTATAGACACTCATTGTCCAATAATTCCAACAGAAGTAACCTCTCTTAATGTTGTGAAGTTACTATTATTTGCATATGAATGTTTTATGTTCATTTATATCTGTACATGATGTGCATGAATGATGTCCATAGAGGGTGTTGAGTCCTCTAGAATTGGTTGAATAGATGGCTGTGAGCTACTATGTGGAAGAGTTCCAGAGAACTCTTCCAGGTCTCTGGAATAGTAGCTTGTTGCCTTAACTGATGACTCATCTCTCCAGTCCCATATTTGTTACTTGTTTATTGGTAAGATAAAATATCATGATCAAGACAACTTATGGAAGAAAGGATTTATTTAGGCTTACAGTTCCAGGGGGATCAGAGTCTGTCATTAGAGGGAGGCATGGAAATGGGCAGCAGGCTGGAGTAAGATGTTGAAGTACACACTCTGAAGAACAAGTTGGAAGCAAAGAGTGTGGCCTTGAAGAGGTGTGAGCCTTTAAATCTCTCAGTGTCTTCTAACAGTGGCAGACTTTCTCCAATGAGCACTTACTTTCTAATCCTATCAAATTGTGCCATTAGTGGGGGACCAACTATTCAAATACTTGAGAGTATAGGGAACATTGCTTATCAAACCAACCTGCAGCTTATTTCTAACATTCGTTTTGTATTTGTGTCTGTGGTGTCTAGAAGGAGACTTGTTTCTCCTTAGAAGCTTATGCAGTATTGTTTTTCATATAACATTTTCGTATGCAATTTTAGTGTTAGTTAACTCTTCACATATTCCTTCCTCTGTCTGTCCTCCCATCCTCCATCTTATTTAATCTTCCCTGTTTCATTATCTTTATTTCCACTTTTGTATCACCATGTTCTATCTTCCCTTTCTTGACAGCCCACCCTACCTCCGCATGTCTCCTTATTAATTTGCTTTTCCAGATGAGACACAAAACTAAAAACTCTAAGCTAACATCTTGGTGAGAAAACCCAGAGTCAGAAGGAGCAGTATTGTTACTTTTTTTTTAATATAGGTTCCTATGTAGTCCAGATTCAGAGTACTCTCATTGTTGTGGAGCTGAAGAAATTTCCTTAGCTTCTAGCCTCTACCTTCTGAGAGCTTCCATTATAGGTGTGTACCACTGTATTAATTACTTTTCTGTGGCTGTGATGAAACATAATGATTAAGGCAACTCATAAAAGAAAGCATTTAATTGCAAATTATGGTTCCAGTGAGTTAGCATTCATCAGGCAGAACCAAGGCATGGTGACAGGAACAGCTGAGAACTCAAACCATATGCAGGAGTTAGAGAAAAGACTAAGAATGGCCTGAGACTTTTGATGTCAGTAACATACTTCTTCCACAAGACCATGCCTCCCTATCTTGTCCAAACATATTCACCAATTGGGAACAAAGTATTTTAACAATGAGTGTATGGGAACCATTTTTAATTTAAGCCATTGTAGCTACTATGCTTGATTTCCGTAGTGCCCTGAATTGAACCTAGGACTTTCATGCATGCTAAGAAACTGAAGGGACTCTGACCAGCCATGTTGCACATGGCTCTGGAAGGCTTTGCCTTTCTCCATCATGCCCTCTGCCTTGCTAAAAACATTAGATTATATGACTAAAGCAAGCTACAAGGTCTATTCCCTCATTTGGACACTTCCTATTCCTGACTACTACTGACTACTACTGACTGCTACTACTAAGGCTCAACTATTAAAGTAATGAATTCCCATAATCAAAATCCTCCTATACCTTATCTAGTTAACATGCCCAATTAAAATGAAGCATCTCATCCTAACACAGGGTCTCACCCTTTACCTTTATAAACTGCCGTTTTCCTTCTGTGCCACATCTAACTCCTCTTTTTTCAGAGGTGGCCCTTTGTCCCATTCCAGGGCATATGTGCCTGCTCCTCCCCCTTTTCCCCTTCCCCATTTCTTTAATCCTCTCACTCCTATATTTGTTTCATATTTACTGCCCTCTTTCCCTCTGGGGAAAAGAAATCTTTGTGCTGAGAATTTGGCCTTGAGGGCCCTGGGCTGATATCAATTCTTTCAGGAAGCAGCCTACAAACTGAGCTAAATCATTAACCATGATTTAGAAACTCCTGAAGTGTAAGCAGAATTTCACTTTTTATTTTACATTTTCTAGTAATTCTTCATAGTATAAGATAGAAACATTTTTGCAAGAATTTTCACCATGGGTACTCATTATTGTTATTTTTCTTCTTCTTTCCCATGGACATGTTGTATTCTGGGTTCTCTTGGCTCTACTTGTCTTTTGACACCTTAAATCTATTCTGATGGCAGAGAACAATGACCATACAAGCTGAAAGATGAATGGAAATCCAATTCAGTCTTATCTTAGACATGTGAAAGAGATATCATGATGTGACCTATAATTGAAATAGCAGGAATTACCTGATTGGTAGATGACTTCTCTGCCCTTGTGAATGATTGCTAAGAAAACTGAAGGCACTGCAGCAAGACAGAGCAGCCACTAAACTGAGCATCATACATTCTTGAGCAGTGATGACTTGTCTCTTTTCCAGTAAACTGTCAGATACAAGTGTAGAAAACAAGAAAACAAGCAGCCATCACAATAGAATGATTGTCCAGCAACATGTCTTCATCACAAAGGCAAACAACAGAGAACTGAGTTGATATCACATGATCTGTCAATTTACTGATCTGCAGAAAGGGATCTTTGTTACGACTGGCTAAAGAAGCAGTTGTGATGCAGAAGATATGAGGATTGATAGTAGAAAATTGATAGTATAATGTTAGAGCAGAGCTAGACAGAAGCATAGATGATAGAAGGAATAGCAATGTAGTGTTGGTGGGGGAATCTTCCTCTTTCATAGAATAGAGATTTGACATAGACTAGTTTTGATGTGAAAGAGGTACAGTGGCTGACTTTATAGGCTAAACAGTCATGAAAGGATTCACAGTTAGTGCCTCATGGACTGAGTAGTCAAGTATGAAGTATATTTCATTTTATATAGAAATGCTTGAATATTAATATCCTTTGGGAGGTAAACTTTTGAATATTCATGATCTTACTAGAAAAAAGGACGTTTGTATGTGTGTGTGTGTGTGCACTTAGTAAAAATTATGCAAATATTTTTATAGCTTCCATTAAGAATGCATTGTAAACAAAGTTTAGAGCTCAAGACTAATCCTTGGTCAGATCCTGTCTATTTAAGTGGTTATTTACCTCAAGGAGTTTGGTAGTCTGCTGTTGCTATAGTGAACCTTCTGGTGCCTATTTAAATACCAGTGTTGATCAATATTGGGGTGCCCATACTCTTTACAATTTAACCCAAGAGCTATTTGACCCAGCTTAATGACCCAGTGATTCATATTTTCCAAAAGTTACGATTGTGACTTTTCGTAGCTCACTAAATGGTAAATATGATGATTCTTGGTTTAAAACCTTGGAAAGTTTTGCTTGTACTTGTGAGGGCCCTGATATAGCATTTAAGAATTGCTTCTCTTTGCTGAAAATGCTTGGTTGAAATGCCATGGGAAAACGATACAGAAAAAGCCACACTGGAAGGACAGCTAGAAAGAAAGAACCAGGACTTTCTAATACTCCAACCAATCCCTTCTTACCACTGTAGCTTGATCAGTTCATACAAGTGATCATTGGTAAGATAAAGAAAATCGTCTTTGTAAGCCCAATCCAGACTGAAAAATAGCTACTATATTGAGGTGCATTTCAGAGATGGTTAGTGGTGTAGTATATGTCAGCTGTTTCTATGACTACAGGGGAGACTCCAGGAGTAAAGGCTTTTATTTCTCTTTTCTATAAAAGAGTATATAGAGTAGAGGTTTATATCTTCACTTTGTTAGTCTTTATCTATATGATGAGTTTGAAAAAATATTTCTGAGTGTTAGTATTGTCTGACTGAAATGAGAAAAATATTTCTTTTTTTTTATACAGAATGATTAGGAAATATAATTGGATAATGATTCGCATATGTTAAGCACAACCTTCACTCAACATGTATTCCAGTTCCCATTCTCAAGTTTTTTCCCCTACCTGTGTGGATAGTACTTTAATTCTTAAAGTACTTACTTTAAAGTACTTTAATTCTTAAGGAAAATCCTTAAGTCTTTTGACTTGCTGAAGATAGTTTTGTCGCAGGTCAATCAAGGACAGTGCATGCATTTGATAAATAAGCACTATGTTTACGTGAAGAGGAAGGAAACTATTAAATTATTATTGGCAGTCTTCCCCTACAACAATGACAACTTTATGGGCCAGTACTGGAATCTACTCAGTGTGTCTATGGCTGTGGCTCCCTGCACTTGCTCTTCTAAAGCAAGATGGTTGTAAGTTAGGTTAACTTGTTTCCTCAGGGAGCACTGAAGAGGCTTTTTCCTTTTCTGGGAAAGCTTTGGGACATTTAACCACTCATTTTTAGGGCATGGTTGGGATTGCTGGAGCCATCCATCTTAGTTATACTTTCTCTGAAAAGGCTATTCCTTGTGAAATTTGCTTAGACAAAAGCTACATATTTCAGAAAAGCACTGAATGATACCTGGCACTTACTGAGCTCTTACCCGAGTACTGAAAGGTGATTTATTGTTTTAGTGAGGGAATCTCACATTTATTTTTATCTAATTTAGGTTAAAATTGTGCAGATATCCAAGTCCTAAGGTCCCTGGAGAAAACAAAACAAAACAAAACAAACAAAACAAACAAATACAATTCAAAAGACCAAGAAAAAAAATCTAGTCTGAGCTCTAGTTTCCACTTTTAAAAATCACAAAGCTGACCTGTATTTTTAAGCTCCCATGAGAGCTGTGTGGCTGGAGTGCAGCTGACACCTCTCTGCCAGCTGCCCATGCTGCAGCTTTATGGCAAAGAAATAAGGATTTCTGTAGCTGTGCACTCCCTTCAGAGCTACCAGAAAAAATATCAATGTGTTCTTTGAGATTATGTTTCAAATTTTATTTTTCATTTTTTTCTCTATTTCATTTTAAAAGAGAAATAAAACCCAACTTTCCCAAAATTTGAATTTTTTATTGTAGCAGGATTTTCTAAGGGAACTGAACTAATAGGATGAATATCTATAACAGATAGATTTATTTGATTGGCTTACATGAACATTGGAGAGGCTGAGAACCCCATGTATGTTTAGTCTACGAGAGTAGAAGCATTAGCCTTCTCAATCTTTCATTGAAGGTCTGGAGAGTTTCTAAAGAGTCATTGATATTTAGTTCGTATTGGAAGGCAGAAGCTAGGTTTCGGTGCCAATAAAGAAATACAACAGAACAGCAGCAACAGAATAAAAGTGGGGAGGGATAATGCTTTTCCCTCAGACCTTTATATGTCTGGGTAACTGTTCGAATTCTGACACTCTAAGGAGGGGCTTCCTTTCCTAGTTAATACTTCCAAAAAATCTTGTGACAGACCCACCTGGAGGCATGCTTTTTAGGTAATTCCTCTCTGATTAACTGGCAACCAAGGTTAACTATCACACTGGCCATAGACTTGCTCTAGCAAGTTAATGTAACACAGTTTCCCAGAGGTTGCTATCATAGAGAAAATTTTAATTTTACCTATGTCTTACATATTTCTATACTTTAGTGCTAATAAATTCAGCTTAGCTACTGCAGCTATTGATCAAGCTCAAGTTTTCTGTATGCTTATAACGTAAGAAAGCCATTTGAGTACTTTATATTCTCATGAGAAGACTTCTAGTAGAAAAGTAAATGACTAGCTATGCATGATGAGCCCATGAGTGGCTACTATTGGTTGTTAAGTTGACTACATTGGAAAAGAACTGCAGTCCACAAATGGAGAACATTCCTGTGAGAAACTTTTTTCTTTTAAATGGGTGATTTCATTTCTTTTCTAGACCTTTGAGTTAGAAAGATACATATCTTTGATCTGGATCTTGAGGTAGGAAGACACACTTTAATTTGAGCCATACCCTCTGCTGTATATTGCATGAGGACATAGAAGAAGGAAGTTTTTTCTTTTTGTCTGATTCCTTTCACCTTGGCAGCACATCCATTCCTTCACTGGCCTTATAGCCTACTTCTCTGGGATTCCAGCACACATGGAAAAGCAGCTGAGACATCCAGGCTTATGGATTGAGCAACTACTGGATTCTTGTACTTTTTCTTCATAGCCAGTCCGCTTTAGACTGCAGCCTGTAAGTCACGGAGATAAATTTTCATCTATATCTATATCTATATCTATATCTATATCTATATCTATATCTATATCTATATCTATATCTATATCTATATCTATATCTATATCTATATATCTCTCTATATATACATATATCTATATATGTATCTATATCTATATCTGTATCTGTATCTGTATCTTTATCTATATCTATCATCTATCTATCTATCTATCTATCTATCTATCTATCTATCTATCATCTATCATTGTATAAGGTTTGTTACTCTAGAGGACTCTGACTAATACAGCCCTTTAAAGTTAAATCTACTTCTAAAGCTCTTTGAAGAGTAAATTCTTTTTTAAAAAAAGTAATGTGTGTGTGTGTATGTGTGTGTGTTTTTCTGTGCATATACACACATGTACCACCGGTTTGTGGGTACCTGTGGAGGCCAGAAGAGGTTGATGGGTCCCCTGTAACTGCCATTATAGGTGGCTGAGAGCTGCCAACAAAGGATACTGGAAATGGACCTGAGCTATTAACCCCTGAACCATCTCTCCAGACCTTGTACAGTAAATTCTTATAGGAAACTCTGAATAAGGGCCAATAGAAGAAGAAAGAGCTGAAGTCTCTCTCAGATAGTTTGTCCTTTTTAAAAAATAATTAATATATAATTTGATTTTGCTCCTTCTCCTGATGTGAGAGAATGTTCTCCATAATAGTCTCCTTTTGGCTTTGATGATGAGTCAGCTAACAGTACTCCCAGGGAAACAGTCAATAGGACATGGAGACACACAAAACTTGAAGATAGGTATAACAGATGCCTATCAAGAGTACAAGGTAGACAAGCCTTGTATTTGAGAGCAGCAGAAGATATATGGGAAACCTTGTTTCAAACAACAATACCACTACCAGCACGACCAGAAGAAAATAACTGATGGACACAGCTGTGCATGTGAGAAAATCTCAATTATTTTCTAAAGAAGTGCAAACCTAATGTCATTCCAATTCCTAAAGCCTGAGAGCTAGGGAAACCCATAGTACAATCTTTGCTATCTGCTCATGGTTATGTATAGAGGTAGAAAAGGGGAAGGGTTTCCCTTACTTCACTCTCTTGTTCTGCAAAGGGCCTCATAGGTTTGGATATTGCTCAGTTATGTTCAGAGGAACTAGAAGCTTTCCTGAGATCAGCAATTCATATGTTAGTTTTAATTGCAAGTATTTAATACATGAGACATGATGGACTGATTCACAGTTAAAAGAAAACCAAAATAAGCCACAGAAAAAAAAATGACATATAAATAGACACTTAAGCTAGAAGCTCTAATATTATATATTAGATTTAATTACCCTGTCAAATCATAGTAAATGTTTTTTTTTTTTAACTATTTTCAACTTCTATAATTGCTAAAGACTGTAACAAAAATTTCTGGTGAGGTACTGGTACACATATTTAGAATAGTTCAACAGGAAAAGCTTATTTTTTATTGTTAGTGATTGTTTCTGGTATATTCTTCCTATTTATGTCTAATATCCCTGAATGTAAGAATTTGAGTTGGGAATACTTGGACAATGATTCTTACTTTTCCTATTTTGATATCGTTTTGGGCTGTAAAACACATGGCTTGAGAAGGAATTAACACTTAGAAAAATCGTAGGATGTTGCCTTAGAAGGTTACCACTGTGACAAAATGCCTAATAGAGCTTAGTTGAGGATGTTGTGGTACATAGCTTTAGTAGTTGTACTCTTTGATCCATGGTAAGGCAGAAAACCATGACAACAGGAGTCTAGGGCAGAGTTTTTTTTTTCATATCATGTAATAATGAAAAAAAAAAAAGAAGGGCAGTAAGCTACTTTTGGCAAGATATACCCAACAGCATGCCTCAGTGATCTACTTCCTGTAGATATTTACCCCTTTCATAATTCTTATAATTCTCTTGTCACCATTTTCATAATTCTCTAAAATAAGGCTATCAATCCAGAGAACATGTGGAATCAAACCACAACAGATGGAGAATGAGAAGTTTGATCTATACCCTTATTGGGGAGAAAAGAAAAAAAGCCTATGAATTAAAATTTTTGTTTTTGTGAGAAATTTCCTAGTGTTATGTTGTAGTAAGCCTGGGATCCATCAAAGACATATATGTAGGTAGCTAGTTGGACAGATTGTCTTAGTTATGGTTTCTATTGCTGTAAAGAGACACCATTACCAAGGTATCTCTTACAAAGGCCAACATTTAATTGGGGATGACTTATAGGTTCTGAGCTTCGGTCATTATCATCATGGAAGGAAGCATGGTATCTTCTAGTCATGCATGGCACTGGAGGAGCTGAGAGTTATACATCTTATTCCGAATGCAAACAGAAGACTCTCTTCCAGGCACATAGGAAGAGGGTCTCAAAGTCCATCACCACAGTGACACACTTCATCTGGCAAGGCCACACTTATTCCAACAAGGCCACACCTCTTAATAGTGTCATCCCTTGGGCCAAGCATATTCAAACCACCACATTCATTCCCTGGCCCCCAAAGGCTTGTACAAACATATAAATCGATGTGGGCCATATCTAATCATAGCATAGTGCAAAATGCTATGTCTAACTTTAAAACTTCAAAAATCCTCATAATTTTTTACAGTCTCACCAGTGTTTAAAAGTCTGAAGTTCAAAGTCTCTTCTTAGATTCAGCCAATCACTTAACTGTAATCCCCTATAAAATCAAAGTAAAAATGCAAATCACATACTTTGAACATTACAGGTTGTATATTACTATTCTAAAATGTTATAATGAATAAATACTGGACTGAAGCAAGACCAAAACCCACCCTGGAAAATTCTAACTCTCCATGTACTTATCTGATGTGAAAGTGCTCTTCATATCTCTAAATCCTTTCATGTTTATTGACTGCTACAAACTTCTTTCTCTTGGGCAGTTTCTACTCCCTGTTAGCAGCTTTACTTAGCAGGTATCCCATGGCTCTGGCATCTCTAGCATCTTAGGATATGTAAGGCAACTTCAGATTTATACCTTCTTCATCCAATGTCTAAGTTCCACAAATGATCTGGGCTCCTCCAAAGCACCTGAGCCAATTTTCCACCTTTACCTTCTCTAACATTCTAGACTCTGGTTGACTCCACTCCATTGCTGTTGATGTTCTTGGTCATCACCCATGGTATTGGTACCTCCAATTTTTTGGAATCTTTTTCTGCAACTAGGCTTCACCAAAAACCTCTCATAGTTTTTCATGGTCTCAAGCCTCAATTTTGACCTCTTCAGTCTTGGGCTGTCAACTGCAACAGAGGCTGCACTTTCACCATTGGTCTTCCTTGGACTCTCATAGTGACAAGCCTCAGCTGCTCTCCATAAACCCCTCATGCCTATAACACCAGTACCATCTGCGTGAGTCTTATACATGTCCAAGTCCAGCTTCATCATGAGGTACAGCCTTTACTATTTCTAGAGCACAACTTCTTTGTGCTCTTAGAAAACACTTCCCAGAAGATTTCACCTCAGGGTTATTGTTCTCTTCTTAATCACTACAAATTCTTAGCTCCAGCTAATAACCATCAATTGTCCCAGTAGTCTCCTTGTCCTCTTGAATAAAAAGCTAGAGCCACATGGCCAAAGCTTCCAAGTTTTGCTGCTTGCTGGAGCTGGAACATGGTCTGTTTATTCTATTACATTATCACTAGCTTTCTGTTTTCCAACTCCTTTACTACCTAAGCTTGGCTGTCCTGAAACTTGCTTTATAGATTGACTTGAACTCAGAGATCTGTCTCCTGAGTTCTGGGGTTAAAGGTGTATACCACCATGAACCTCTGCTTTCCTCTACTTGGAAATTGATCTATATAATACTTGGCCTTGAACTCGGAAGTTCATTTGCCTCTGTCTCCTGGGATTAAAGGTATGTAATATCATGCCTAGACCTATACATTTCATAACTACTATTTCTAAAGTTCCAGATCAACAGTCTGTATCCTCAATTTCTGGAGTGTAGTTCATTCCAGAATAAAAGTATAAATGAAAATAATAACTAAATTATAAAAATGCCGTTCAAAGGCAAATACATACACAATAAGCTTCGCTTGGTGGGATTTTACCCCCATAGTACCAATCCCTTAATCTGTTTATCTCCTCATAGGATTTAGCTCCATTGCATTTTCTGGTGCCCTTTTATTAATAAAACTAAAGCCACACATTTTCTATTTTTCACTTTTCAGTTTGCTCATTTTCATCAAAACATTCTTCATAAGCGTGTTTAGTAACAACACAACAGAATTTATACCAGGCTGTTTTGAGATTTCCTTTGCTAATGCAATTAATCTAAATCTCTTCAGTTTAGACACAGGTAGACTCTTCAGATTTGGGCAAAAAGCAGCTACATTCTTTACCAAAATATTGCAAAAACAGTCTCTAGGCCACATCATGGCATTCTTCTCCTCTGAAGTTTTTTGTTCCAGCCCCCATAGATCAAATCACCGACAGCACCATTATGAAGTGGAAGTTTCTAGATAGGTCATGTAATACAGACTTACACAGTGTTTTACTAAGACAGACTCATGTGGTATTCTGCTGAGGCATGACCTATGGAAGGACATGCGATATTTGGAGAGAGTATAAACAGGACTCAATAGACAGTGAAGGTGCACTTGCATAGCTAGCTTTGCAATATTTCATTGGCTTTGAGTTTTCATATTTGATGTTTTATACTTTATTGAGAGAGGCACAGCAGAGAACTTCTCCTGGAGTCTGCAGCTGATTCTGGTCTGATTTGGTGGAGACCTGATAGTTTCTTCTAGAGTGTGTCACTACTGATTCAAGTTTGGTATCCTGACACTATTGAACTTTCCTGCTGGTATCCTGACAAACAGATTGGAATTGCCCCAAGAAACTACTTCTAAAAAAGTTCACATCCCCTTTTCCTATTTATCATCTTTTTTCTCCTACCTTTGAATGGTGCTTTAGAAGTGGGAGGGCATTGTTGAAGCATTTGAGAACACTTGGTAAAAGTAGGTTTTAAAAATTCTAAGCCAATCGCAATGTTTTCCATATTCTTACTAGGATGGTCCACTAAGTCCTACTTAAAACATTCCATTTCTTTCTATATACAAAGTCCCATAGTCCACATTCCTCCAAACAAAAACATGGTCAGATCTATTAGAGCAATACGTCATTCCCAGTACTAACTTCTGTCTTAGTTAGGGTTTCTATTGATGAGATACCATGAATGCGGCAACTCTTATAAAGAACAATATTTAATTGGGGGTGACTTACAGGTTATGAGGTTCAGTCCATTATCATCATAGTGGGAAGCAAGGCAGCATCCAGGCAGGTATGAAGCTAGAGGAGTTGAGAGTTGTACATTTTACAAAGGCAAACAGGAGAAGACTGTCTTCCAGGCAGTTATGCGGAAAATCCCAAAGCTCACCCCAGTGTGTGTGTGTGTGTGTGTGTGTGTGTGTATGTGTGTCCTCCCTACTCAGCCTTCTGAGTAGGGAAATTCCAGACCTCAGTGCTAGCCACAAGTCTTCCCTACCTGGGGTGGAGCACTCAGACCAAGGTGAAGTCCATTGTTCTTCCAGATCTACAGCCTCTTGTATTAAGTAGGCTACCCAGCTGAGCAGTGGAGCAGTGGAGCTGACACCCACTGAGCAGACTTTTGAACCTTGGGTGGACAGGTCTCACCCCCAACCTTAAGTTCTCAGTCACCCATTAAACTTTGGACCTCGATCAGCAACTGTGTTGTCCTGGTCTCCATCTCTTTCTTGCTGCCTTCCCATCCATCCTCAGCTTCCCTTTCCAGGTACCCAGTTTGATGTAGCTGCGGGCAGCTACATATGTGTGTGTATGTACAACTTGCTGAGTACCTTAATGTTGTTCATGTATATATGTTTAGGGTTAACCACTATCAGGTGTCTGGTCCCTAGAGAAGATTGATTTTCCTTCTCTCAACAAAGTTTAATTGCCTTTAAGTATTTATCTAAGGATGGGGACCCCATTTATGTTGACTTTCAAATTGATACTGTCATTGTGTAGGTCTTGTTTAGGCAACCATCTTGTTGATATTTCATGGGTTCAGGTTTTGTTTCCCTGTCATGTATGGAAGACATTATCTTGCACCAGATGTTTTGGCTTTCTGGCTCTTACAGTGTTTCTGTTCCTTTTTCCAAGATGTTCTTTTGGACTTAGATATAGAAGTTGCACTACACATATGTCAAATTAGATTGAAAATCTCCCAAGGCTAGATGCTCTTTGCATTTTAATCAGTTGTGGCTCTTGCTAATGATCTCCCTCTGGCACACAAAAACCCTCTTTGGTGAAGAGTGAATGTTAAACTTATTTGTGGGTATGTGTACAAATATTAATAATACTGTTAGAAATTATATTGATTTAGGAAACTGGATATAGTAGATTCTTTAGAATTTATGACCATAATAGCCATGGGTTGTTGGCTGTATTTTCAGTACTATGATTTTTTCCCCCAATTTGAGCAGGCCTTAAGTCTAATTAAGCTATTGGTTATACACAAGTATTGCATGCTAGGGTTTGTTTTACCTGACTGATGATAGTTGTGGTTCATAGATTTTACAGTTGGGTAGCTACTGATTACTTTTTTTTTCCACTGGCACTATGCATCGGTCCTTTTCCTATTATAAGAGGTCATAATGATTATAATAAAAGATAATCCTCTAGAATTTCAGGGAGGCATCCTTTTTTTTCAAACAATTCATAGTTTGTTGACACTATCAATCACCCCTGAATAAATGTTCTGATACAGTGGTGGTATATGGCATTTTCATCTGTGTTGGATGTTTTTATTGCCAACAGGAAAGCTCTGGTTACCAGCATGTGGATCAGAGGAGACTGGCCCTGCAAGTATTATCAGATGAAGCAAGATCAAGAAGTCTCACAGAGTCCCTCCACTATCTGGTGATAAATCACTGGTTACATGCTGCCAGGAAAGAAGACTCTTTAATTGGGTAGGCACCTATAATATTGCCTTTCTAAAAGTAACCTTGAATCTATGCTTCTGAAATTGCCCTCAATAAATTTATTGCTTAATAAAGCTATACTTAGTTGGTAGAGGTTCTTGGGTGTGTAATTATTCTTTCTAAGGTGAATAGATGAATGATTAAAAGGAAAAACAGTGAAACTGAAATGTGTGTGTGTGTGTGTGTGTGTGTGTGCGTCCTATGTGGACATACATGTTAAGTAGCACACACCTTGTGCTTATAAAAATGGAGAAATTGGTTAACCCCTTGCTAACTGTTTCTTTGTGTTTCTGAAATGATTGCCAGTCTCTTAGAGGTTTATTTGAAGCATGGCTGCCCCATGCTCCACAAAGAACCTTTATTCCTTGGGAAATTCTGAGCAGGTAGCATTGCTTTTTACTTCTTATAGTAGCTGTTAGAACACTGTGTGGTAGTTCAAGCCTCCTCTTTACTGACCATTTAATACCCATGATAACTGTGTTCCCCTTAGCATAGGTCATGATCATTTGTCAAAGTCAAGCTAGTTTTTGAAAATACCATGTCTTAACACTATTTTTGTTATCATTGTCAGTGAGCACAAGTAGATCTTTCTTTATTGTGTTCAGGGTATTGTTCAGTGACCCCAGACTAGGATAGTGCATAAGAGCTGAGTAGAAACTGCCTCCAGACCTTTTATATCATTTCTCAGTTTCTTTTCCTTCCTCCAAACCCTTCTATATAATCCTACTCTCAGAAAGTAATCCTCAAGTTTCCAAAGGATGGAAGTAAAATGCAGCCCTATGCATCTATAATGCCTATAAACTACAAAAACAACCAGCATAGCAGGTAAACCCCACTGCTGCAGTAATGGCATCCATATGGAGATGATAGCCTACAGCTCTCTAATAGAACTTTAGACCCTCTCAATGAAAAAGAAAGCATGCTGGCACTAGAAACTAAGTGACTTTATTTTACCCAGAGCTAAATAAAAGTCATGAATCTTTGCGGAAAACATAAAACTGTCCTTTTAATAAACTAGAACAATCCCTAAGTTCATTCTAAATATTTGTCCTTTTGACTACAAATAAGAGTAGTTGTTCGTCACTGAATATCAAGGAAACTTTTCTTTGCAATAAATGGAGACCATTATAGTAACTCACAACTAATCATCTAATATTATGACTATTTTCTTCTAAGTTGCTGACTTTTCTCTCTGGGATCTGGATTGAAATTCTCTTCTTACATGTATTCTATTTCTGGTCATTTTTTTAAAATCAGAAACACTTTAAAACTTTCATCTTGAATTTTACCCATCTGTGAGTGTTGAGTAATCACATACTTTTGGAGGAATCATATTTTTGTACACTGTATTAGGACTTGAATATCACATGTAGTGTTTTGGAAAAAATCTTCTTTAATTAAGGCAAAGATTACAGTCAATAGGACAAAAGGGCAACCAACAAATTGGGAAAAGTTCTTTACCAGTCCTACATCTGATAGAGGGCTAATATCCAATGTATACAAAGAACTCAAGAAGTTAGTCTCCAGAGAATCAAATTACCTTATTAAAAAATGGGGTACAGAGCTAAAAAGGGAATTCTCAACTGAGGAAACTCGAATGGCTCTAAAGCACCTAAAGAAATGTTCAGCATCCTTACTTACCAGGGAAATGCAAATCAAAACAGCACTGAGATTCCACCTCACACTGGTCAGAATGGCTAAGATAAAGAACTCAGAAGACAGCAGATACTGATGAGAATGTGGGGAAAGAGGAACACTTCTCCATTGTTGGTGGGGTTGCAAGCTGGTAAAACCACTCTTGAAATCAGTTTGATGATTGCTCAGAAAATTAGACATAGTACTACCTGAGGACCCAGCTATACCACTCCTGGGCATATCCCCAGAAAATGCTCCTACATGTAATAAGGACACATGCTCCACTATGTTCATAGCTGCCTTATTTATAATAGCCAGAAGCTGGAAAGAACACAGATGTTCTTCAACAGAGGAATGGATACAGAAATTGTGCTATATATACACAATGGAGTACTATTCAGCTTTTAAAAACAATGAATTCATGAAATCCTTAGGCAAATGGATGGAACTAGAAAATGTCATCCTGAGCTATGTAACCCAATCACAAAAGTTCAAAATAAATCAGTTACAATTCACCGAGCACAGGAAGCTCAAGAAGAAGGAGGACTTAAGTGAGGGTGCTTTGGTTCCTCTGAGAAAGGGAACAAAATACTCACAGGAGCAATAAAGGAGACAAAGTGTGTTGCAGAGACTGAAGTAAAGACCACTCAGAGACTGCCCTACCTGGAGATTTAGCCTATAAACAGTCACCAAACCCTGATACCATTATGGACAACAAGAAGTGCATACCAAAAGGAGCATGCCATGGTTGTCTCTGGAGGGGTCTTGCCAAAGCCTTACCCATACAGAGGCAGATGCTATCAGCCAACCATTGATCTGGGCATGGGGTCCTTAACTGAGAAGTTGGAGGGTGGTTCAGAGGAGCTGAAAGGGCTTACAGCCCCATGGGAAGTACAATGATGTAGGCCATCCAGATGCCCCAGGACTCCCAGGGACTAAATGATCAACCAAGGGGTATACATGGTTCCAGCCAAAAATGTGGCAGAGGAATGCCTTGTTGGGCATCAGTGGGAGGAGTGGTCCTTGGTCAGATAAAGGGTCAATAGATGCCCCAACAAAGGGAAATTAAGGGGGTGGAGGTGGGAGTGGGTCTGGTGGAGGGGCATATACTTGGAGGCAGGGGGTGTGAGGAGAGGTTGGGGTTTTTTTGGGAGGGGAAGCTGGGAAAGGTTTTACCATTTGAAATGTAAATGAAGATTATATTCAATAAAAAAAGAAAAAAGAAAGAAAATCCTGTTCTTGAAGTTTCAAGTGGTACTGGCAGGGCCACTCACTGTGGAAGAAACAAAATATTCTAGCAGGAACAAAAGCAAGTTTTGCAAAATACAAAAATTTGTATTATTTACTTAAACTCAAGTCAACTGCATTGTAATAGCACATCATCAATAAATATAAGAATGAACACTGCAAAGCCAATGTAGAATGTGCTATGAAGTTAGAAAAAAATTAAAGTCTAGAAATTGCAAATACATAACATGAAAGAAGGAACTATAAGGGTAGACACTAGGTTAAATAATTAAAGAAAAGAAAGAAGAGGCAGGAGAAGAGCAAAGAAGAACAAATGAAAGAAAAAAGTAAAACAATAAGATTTCTCTACCATAAAAATATTTTTAAAAATCAAAGAATTAAAAATAGTAGTAACAAAAATGAGAGTATTGAAAAAGAAAAAGTTAAATAAGTGAATAAAATACTATAAGACATTTAAAGTAGGAAAACCAGAATAAAAACAAAAAAAGCAAAAACAGTCATAAATACTGACAAGAATAAAATATGAGTAAGTCAAAATCAAGGGGACGAAAAATGACAGCATTAAAAGTTAAAACTACAGTACAGATAACATCCTGCTAAATGCATAAAGAAAGACAGCAATCACATAGGAAAGATAAAAATTCAACAGCGAAAGCAAGAGTTGGTGTTTGTCTTCTGGCATTGTGAGTGGGACACAATGGTCTGGTACTCTGCGGGATATCATTCTCTGACACTAGGAGTGGAATCACCTTCTACTCTGGTTGGTATCCTAAAAAGTGTCTCCTTGCTTCCATATCTGTGTTTGAATCTCTTTTCACTCTGAATTCAGAGTAATCTTTTAAAATCAAACATTATATTGTGGTGCTCTAGACTTTAAGAAAGTTCTAACTCATAAGAAAGTTCAAAGGTCAGCCGGGCAGTGGTGGCGCACACCTTTAACCCTAGCACTCGGAAGGCAGACACAGAGGCAGAGGCACAGGCAGGCAGATTTCTGAGCTCAAGGTTAGCCTGGTCTACAGAGTGAGTTCCAGGACAGCCAGGGTTACACAGAGAAATCCTGTCTCATAAAACAAAACAAAACAAACAAGAAGCAAAACAAAACAAAAAGTCCCAAGGCATTTCCTCATGATACAATTTCTCTCCACTTGTGGAGCCTTGTCTCCAACAAAGTTCATTTTCTTCTCCTGTCATCACAGTATACCGGTCTTCTGTGTTCTCTGAATAAAAAACAATCACCAACCTTAAGGCCTTTGTTATTACTCCCTTAATCTGGATTGCTCTCTAGAGCAACCAGAATATCTGCAAAACATACATTTTTTTTTTTTTTTAAATTCAGGTTTCTGTAGAGAAAAGTTTCTTGACTGCCCTAACTACATTAGCTCCTCCCTTTTCAAGAACTCTGACTCTCTTAGTCTGTTCAATTAGTTAGTTGTCATGAATTTTGTCACTAATGTATGGTATATGTAATATACATATATATATGTATCTACATATCTCATATCTACATATCTATCATCTATACATCTATTTATATCTATATCAAAGATTTATATGATGCATATAAATTATAAGTTGACCTACAAATAAGACTATAGATTCCACGAAGTCAGAGATTTTGGTTTTCTTACTGCATACCCCTGTATTTGTTTATATTTAAGTTACACTTTTTTTTTGAAGGGCAGAGAATCTCATCATGTTCCCTAATCTGTCTCAAAGTCACATATCCTCTGTCTCCTGAGTAGCAGAGATTGTAGGCATATGCCATCACATTTGGCTCAAAACTCCTTTTGAAACAGAATGTGTTTTGCTCAGATTCCAGTATTACCAGCCAAGGCAAAAATTTGCAGATGTACTTTAAATGAGGCACAGGCAGATTTGTGTGTGCTGATGAGAACTGGACAGGTGAATAGGTGGAGAGCACAGAACCAGAGAGAAGGCTGTGCCATCTTCTCCACGCAAAGCTTCCTGACAGCTATTAACTTGACAGAAGAAAAAAATTTTAACTTAGAGTTTGTATTTTGCTTAATAAATTAAGCCAGAAATTTTAGTTACTGATCTGTTCATATTGTGTACAATGTGTAATAGGAGGAATGTTTAAGATTATGGAACCTCTCATCGCTCAGCATTTATTTCAAATGGCCAGACAAAAATGAGTCTCCAGGATTAGTTTTAAAAAATTGAGTCGCTGAGACTAATATTTATCAAGGGTCCATGAAGGAAGTGAATTAGGTTGCCTCTCCACATCCTCCTTCCTATTCTTATTTCTTTTCTTTCCTTCCTTTCCTGTCTTGACTTCGTGTTATGGAAGTTCTCTTAATTAAATTTAATGGCTACCATTGTATCATGATTTTTTTCATAATGGTTATTTATTATATACTGCCTTATCAAAGTATACAAGCAACATTTCATTAACCTGATTCCAGACTCATCATCATACCTGCCGTGGAGCAACTATTTAATGCTTGTAGAGTAGCAGTCCTCTCTTTGATCATAATTCAAAAATTAGTTGAATATCAAAATTATCCACAATAGCAAAGATTAATGAAGATATAAAGGTGACATTTTATTCATGTATTTAAGAAGCTGACACACTCCAAGATTCCTACACATTTATCACAAAGAAAGCTGAAAATTATTCTGTTCTGTGGAACAACACTTTACTTAATAAATATATTGTAGGTTTGGCTTTATTCTAGTAATTTACTTAAGCTTCCAAACTCCTAATTGCTGCTCTTTCGTGCAGAGATGTATGAATGTGGCATCTATGGCTCTTGGACACTGTGGAGGATGTCTGTGCTTTAATATAAAACTGCAAATGAGTGGTACTGTCACCTAGAGGTTGAAAGTTAAAGAACATTTTGACTAAAAGTGATGCCATATGAATTTATAATTTTCTTTATTATTATAATTTTCCAAACAGTAGCCACGAATTAATGCTTTCTGGAAAAACAGGTTGCATCAAATGTATTGTAAAGCCAACTGTGTGAACTTTTTCTCTCTTTCTTTTTCTTTCTTCTCCATTTTTTTTTTTTTTTTAATTTTGGAAGATGGATTTGGTGGTGGAGGTAAGAACCAGGGCTGTGACATCTTTGACTAAATCCCCCCTGCTGTTCAATTCTTCTTTCTTTTACAAACCTCGCCAACTTCATAATTCTGCAAAAGGCTTAATCACAGTCACTGGAGGAGTGCCTTGGCTTGCTGAGTGTGGGAAGTAGGGATTTAATATGCCAATTAAAACTCCATTGTTATTAAAAAATTCTTGAGTTGTCTAATTTGCATAGGAAAAGCAACTCAAGTATGAATGTCTTTTGAGCAAACCTGCTGGGGTTGACAATTACATGAACTCTGAGAACCTTTCCCAGTGATCTTGAGTGAGCCTCTGCTAGTCACCAAGGCCCTGTGAGCCCTCTTGGGGGCACAGTGAAGCTACCATTTCTTAGCCTTTCCATCATTTTATCCACAGCACATACATATGCCATAATCTTACATTTATAACACACACAAGACTTCTGTCATATTATCAGCCTTACATTTCTACTCTAGTGGTGACTTTCATTTTGTCCATTTTGGTGAAAAATCAGTAGATAAGTAACAAAAAAAATGGACTAATATGCAAGCATATGTGAGGAAAGTTATGCTGCACAGTCCTAACTTAGCCTAGGTTCTTAGCACAGAGGAGATCTACTTTTAGAAATGTCACATGATGGTTCAGGAAGGGAGAAAGAAGTGCTCAAGGGTAAAACTTGTCTGCAATGCTTATGTGTGCTGAAAAGCCCTTGCTAGTGATTTGGTGAAAATAGGCACATTCAACTTCATTGTTTTCCTTTATCAACATATTGGTACATTCCTCATGAAATATTAACCAGATAATTTGTCATTTATTGTTTAAAATGTTGGTATTTAGAATCAATTATTTTAAAATTACAGCTAGAGCAAAGTAATCCTTATAATCCAATAAAGTTTTATTTACTTGCTTTCAAAGAACGAAGAGGATGGCATGCTAGCGTGGAGAAACTCAGGTGTACAATGGTAGAGGAGAGACCCCCAGATGGACAGAACTAACAGACACCATCAGCTGATGCCAAAGATCCTCGGGATAGAAGCAATGGCAGTATCAGAAACATGTGTGACGTCATTCTGTCATCCTTACATGCGTTGGGAAGTAATTTGTATGCATGCAGTTTTCTTTTTTTTTATTCGATATATTTTTTATTTACATTTCAAATGATTTCCCCTATTCTGGCTCCCCACTCTCTGAAAGTCCCATAAGCCCTCTTCCCTCCTTCTGTTCCCCCATCTATCCCTTCCCACTTCCCTGTTCTGGTATTCCCCTATACTGCTGCACTGAGTCGTTCCAGAACCAGGGGCCACTCCTCCGTTCTTCTTGGACATCATTTGATATGTGGATTATGTCTTGGGTAGGATACATGTTCCACTATGTTTATTCCATGCATTTTTCTAAAAGTCATTTTGTGGGTTCAGTTATAATATATAGGGTGTTAGCAGCATCCAATTCTGAGCTAATAAGGAGAAAAAAATGTTAATCCAAAATGGCTAGTCAACTGCTGTGAGTGTGGCTTTGGATCTCAATATACTGTACTAGACTTTATTCTTGAGTGCTGTTAAGTCTCAATAGTGAATGTGTGCACTTCTCTCTCTCTCTCTCTCTCTCTCTCTCTCTCTCTCTCTCTCTCTCTCTCTCTCTCTCTTGTGTGTGTGTGTGCGCGTGCCTTTCATTTTAGTCTCCATATGTTTGACATAAGTGTAAAAGTCATGACTGGGCAACCTATGGGAAAACTAAATACAATATTAAAATATGGAGTTTGGCCCAGAACCATTCAAAACTGATACTCTATATAAAGTACTCATGTGCTCACATGATACTGTATGCTTGGGAGATTCCAGTAGCATTCTGAAATAAGTAAAATGAGAATATATAATTATTCACTCATTCTATTGATCTCTGTTGAACATATACAATAAACTATAAAGCCTCTTTGTTCCTTTAATTATCATATCTGATTGTTTTGCACATTTTACACAGTTATGTCACCTCAGCATGTTTAAAATTCCAAGGCTCAGGTAAGAGTTATAGAAACAGGTGTTTCATTTTAAACAGTACTTTAAATTGTATTGGCATCTGATATAATCTTATTGTTGTATTAGTCCATAGTTACATGTTTATTGATAAGGATTAGAAGTTATAACATTAATCTACATAAAACATAGAATCTATTGGAAGCATTTTTATATTACAAATACATGCGCATCTTATGTCTACTAATGTATAACATTCATTTTCAATGTGTATGTAGTCATATATTTTCTGTTGGCATGAAAAATATAATTTTAATGTGCCATTCAGATTTCCTTAAAAGCTGATCGGTGTAATTGATTAAGTAGTTAGCAGTAGACTGTCTCTTTATTTGGATCTGCTGTGCGGAGCAATGGAGAAGACTTTCGGAAGGCTTCACCTAGAGAGCTGCCATCTAATCTCCCTAAGGCCTCTCCAAGCTCCCTGCCACTGCCCTGACCAAGCCAAGCCCAAGCTCAAGCCACCCGCCAGGAACAAGCCAAGGACTCGCCCTGCAGCACCAGCTGGAGCTTCCCTCTTTTTTCCCCTTGCCCTGGTCTAGATCCAGCCCTCGGCCCTCACTCTGTTCTCAGCTCTTCCAGGCTGCCAGCAGTGTCTGGGTGCCCAAGAGCCTGCGAACCAGACGGGCCATCCTCCTTGCAGCCCTGGGACCCCAGAGCCAGATCTATCTGTCCTGCACCTCAGACTGTTCTCCTCCCCCACCGCCCACCGGAGCAGTGTCCTGAAGCTTCCCATAGCCCAGCACCACCTGTGAAGGTGTGGAGTAAGTCAAAACTCCTGCGTCCTGCCTCACCAAGGGCTGGAGCCCTGTGGCAGAGCAGACAGGAGACACCACTAACCCTACATACTAGGAAAACCTGAGTATCTTCTAAGAAATTAATAACTGGGCACTATTCCAGCTAATTCAGTTCAGAATCTTTCCTTGCAGCCTGGACATCACACACACGCACACGCACACGCACACGCACACGCACACACACACACACATTTTTCTAAAGGAGGAACTGGCTTGTGAATTTCTGGGTGTGATGAGGCAGTGTATAGAGTAGCAGTACAGAGCAGTAAGTGGCTAGGGACTCAAAGGCTGGAATGAAGGGGAAAACCAGAGAAGAAACTCAAACTTTCATTACCGATGATGATTTGAAGGACTATGATGACAGAGCAAATGAAAATAAAGAAACAAATGTGGGAGATGAAGGCCACAACTATAAGACTAAATAACCCATTGAGTGTGAAGGTTTGTTAAGGTAGAAGAGTTCATGATGGCTTGAAGACACCCAGGTCCTGTCTGGCTTTGAAGCAGAATCCCTTGAAGTACTATGATGCTCAGACTATGTGGATAGTCACTCCAGTATAACTTGTGAACTTTGTAGTTGGAAAAGGAACATGCTCATTATGATGAAGAAGCTTCTCTAAAGGCTTACATTTTCCTTTGTTACTAATTAGGTATTCTGTGACCACTTTGAGGTCCTGGCTTTTGCCTGGGTGCTAGGGATCTGAATTTGAGTCTTTGTGTTTATACCACATACTTTTAAACCACTGACCAACCTTTGCTTAACATTGCTGGCTCTTTGATGATTTTTCCCCCTACAAATCTTACTGAATTTTCTACATTGTCTTTTATCTCTATGAATTTCCTTAAATCATAATTTTGAAGTACCTTTCAATCAATTTTGTCATTTTCATTTTGTTTTGGAGTCCTGTTTTTGTGTCCCCTCTTTAGTATTTATTGTAACTGATTTCTCTGTTACTTACCATTAGAAATTTGGTGGCACATCTTTCATGATAGGGAACTCTCATCTGGAGGTGTGCCCTGGAGTGTTGTTTGAGTAGGCTGTTCTGGCTTTGCTTCCTGTTGTCTACAACAGTATGGTGTCTGAAAATCTTTCTAAATTTAACTCGCATCAACTTTGGCAATGCCTGTGTACACCCCAATAGCCTGGTCTGCAGGACTTGGCTAGGAGTGCTCAAGCAAATGGGCTGTAGTTCATGGTGCTTATGGTTAAGTGTGGATCACTTGATAGTTGCATGGTTATATGCAGACGACTCTTGCAGATGAGGCACAGATGACATGAAACTGGCCCGTGAGACACTGAGACCACTTTGGTGGATTTCAAAACAGTGTGCTTGGTAAAGTTGTGTGCCTGCTAGGATCTACTTTCTTACAGTGATACTCTCAAGAGCTGCTTAGAGTCACAGAAGTATGTAGAAGGAAGACTGACTCCTTGGGGTTAGGGTTTCAGAATAGCTTGCCTGGCTGCATCTTATGCCATAGGAGAAGAGTGGTTTCCAACCACCTTCCAGCACTCCTGGAGGGTTAGTTACATGGATGGTTCCAGGAGGATAGATATGACCCAGAGTTCAAGGGCAGTGTCTTTGCCTATTCCTCTTTATCTAGTGTATGATATACAGGGATACCTGCCTGCTTCTTAGGGCCTTGGTGGACCAGGGGTCTCAGTTGGGCTGCCCTGCTGTTTCCTATTGAGCCACTTCAGAGATTTCCTGTCGCTCTGAATCCATTTGGCTGTTTCTCAAGGCAAGGATAAGCACAGATGTTGTTATTCTGGGATAGACAGCTTCCAGGATGCTTTATATCACCACTCATAGGATACTGGGTGACACAGGATGTTTAGGGGCAGGATGTTTTGTTTTGGAGTAATGCAGTATGTACTAGATTTTCCATTACTCCTCAGGATTGGGCTTAGGGTCTTGGGGCTGGATAGCTTCTCCAACAGGAAATACTTCTTGTTTCTATGGTATTAGCAGTGGCTATTGCTCCTGTTTAACGTTTCCTGGTCAAGCAAAATCAAGATCATTTCCTGACAGTTGTAGAAAATGACATGATCAGTAAGAAGATAGGAATAGCACATAGGTTGCATGGCTTCCTCACTTGGGTGTGAGCGACTGGTCTTCTGGCCTGAGATGCTCCTGAACGGGGTCTTCCTGTGACCAGCTGAGCCAAGAACCTGGAGAGGGGAGATTATTACAGATGAGGAGGCTGTGGGTTCTAGTGCTACTTGCTGTGTTTGCAGGGGTCCTGGAAGCCCCAGAAAAAGGGTAGAGCAGGTGATCCAGCAGCCAGCAGGACTTCTGGGTCCTTACAGCAAGATTCCAGTTTTTCAGAAAAAAAATTAAAACAAAATCCCAAAAACAAAAACATTAAAATATTTTGAATTTATTTTCCCTCCCTCATCACTTTCCCCTCTCTCCCCTTCCCTCTCTCCCCTTCTGCCATGTTAGAAATTGAATTTAAGTCTTGCCCACACTGGATGAATCCTCCCTTGTATCCTTGAGATACTTCCCAAGTGTCAGTTGAATGTCAAGCAGTTTTAGCTTTTGAGAGTGAATTATGTTAGATTTCTACGGAAGTCAGCACTCACGATCCCTCCTTTCTCCGTCTTTTCCACCAGTGTTATCTGTGTTTGCTGCAAGGCTGTGCATAAGATAAGAAACAAAGCACAGCAATGGTGTAAGAGTTTGTATTTATGTTTTTAGGCACAGTTTTAAATTTCCCAGCTACTTGCATACTTTATTTACATCAGGGCTGAATCTGGGAGGGAGTAGGCCCTTTTAGTTTATTACTATTTTTAGATAAATTTTAGTTTAGTGTACATGGTATTGCATTTCAGCATGGTATCTAAATTCTAGATTCTTTTCAGATTTCTGTGAATAATGTTATTGGCATTTGGGTGATTGCTTTAAATGTATACATTACTTTTACTAATGTGGTCAGTTAGTGAGAATTATCTTCATGATTCATAGACTCTGAGAAGATTTTACAACTTGAAATAACTTCATTTTTTTTTCAAAGTTTGACCTTCTTTGATGGTTGTCTGTATTATTTTCCTGATTTCATTATATTTTAAAATTTAATATTTTAGGTAATCTGTTGGGTATCATCATACTTTGTTCTCAACCTTTCATTCCCTCTCCTCCTGACTTTAGTTCATTTTCTTTCTTTCCCCACTTTGTCCCCTTCTGTTTGCATTTACATGCAACCTACCATCTTCTCAATTGTCCATGTTCCTTAAGAGCTCTCCTTCTCTTATGACTGCTTTTCTAGCTTTTTCTTAGATCTAATTTCCTGATGTATTTACATACATATGAATTTAAAATTAGATTCTGCATATGAGAGAAAGCACATAAAGTTTATCCTTCTGAAGACTAGTTTGCTTTGCTTAACATAAAGAATAAACAAAATGTTTGATTACCATTTCCCTCCGATAGTTTTGTCTAATTCCCTAAAACACCAAGAATTCATTTTTCTTTGTGGGTGCATAACTTTCTGTTTGTGTCTCGACACCACATTTTCCTATCTACTCAGGCACTCGTGGACATCTAGGCTCGGTCAGTTTCCTTGCTGTGATGAATAGGGCAGCAATTGATGTGCAAGTGTCTCAGTGGTGATTTGGGGTCTTTTGTAAATGATAACCGTTTTTAATGTTTTGAGAATTCTGCATCCTGACTTCCATAATGGCTGTTTTAGTGTGCATCTCCACCAGCAGTGAAAAGAAGTCTCCATATCACAAGCATTTGCTATTAGATTTCTTGATGATAGTCATTCTGACTGAAATGATATGATAGTACAAACTAATTTTAATTTGCATTTTTGTGATGAGTAGGGCGGGTGAACATTTTCAAGTCAGTTTGTTGGCTCTGTTGTATCTTCTTCTGGGAACTATCTGTTCTTTTCATTAGCCCCAGCACTCACTGGTAGGGTTAGTCTTGGTGTTTACTTTTTTGTAGTTCTTTGTAAATTCTGTACATTAACAAAGATTTTTCTTCCACTCTGCTTTTGTGACAGATTAATTTGGCTCTGATGAAACTTTCATTTCAAGGATTACAATTCTAGGGTATTATGCAAATGGAATTCCATTGGAAAATTCTTGCAAAAACACCTGTATCTTAAAAAGCAACTTCTATGGTTAAAGCTATTTGACTTGAGTGTGCTTATAATTCATTCCTTGGTTCAGCAGAACTGTCAACTCTCAGCTTAGCTACTACAGAGGTAAAATCCTTTGGCGATGTGAGGAACATTAAATTATAACCTTATTACAATGAACTCCAATGTCTAAAAATTGTTCTTATTTTGGTTTGTACCGCAGTAAGAGCCAAGATCTTAAGCACTATTAGAAACAAAACAAACAAAGAAATAAAACAACTTTAAGTTCATTTAATAACATATCCATTGTTCTTTATTCGATATATATTTTATTTATATTTCAAATGATTTCCCCTTTCCTAGCTCCCCATTCCCCCAAATTCCCATAAGCCCTCTTCCCTCCCCCTGTTCCCTCATCTACCCCTTCCCCCTTCCCTGTTCAGGTATTGCCCTACACTGCTGCACTGAGCTTTTCCAGAACTAGGGGACACTCCCCCGTTCATCTTGGACATCATTTGATGTGTGGATTATGTCTTGGGTATTCCAAGTTTCTAGGCTAATATCTGATTATCAGCGAGTGCATACTATGATTAATCTTTTGACACTGGGTTACCTCACTTAGTATTATGTTCTCCAGCTCCATCCATTTGTCTCAGAATTTCATGAATTCATTGTTTCAAATGGATGAATAGTATTCCATTGTGTCTATATACCACATTTTTTGTATCCATTCCTCCATTGAGGGACATCTGAGTTCTTTCCAGCTTCTGGCTATTATAAATAGGGCTGCTATGAACATAGTGGAGCATGTATCCTTATTACATGCTGGGGAATCCTCTGGGTATATACCCAGGAGTGATAAAGCAGAATCTTCCGGAAGTGACATGCCCAATTTTCTGAGGAACTGCCAGACTGATTTCCAGAGTGGTTGTACAACTTGCAATCCCACCAGCAGTGGAGGAGTATTCCTCTTTCTCCACATCCTCACCAACACCTGCTCTCTCCTGAGTTTTTGACCTTAGACATTCTGACTGGTGTGAGGTGAAATATCAGGGTTGTTTTAATTTGCATTTACCTAATGACTAATAACATTTTTTAAGATGCTTCTCAGCCATCGGAATTTCTTCAGGTGAAAATTCTGTTTAGCTCTGTACCCCATTTTTAATAGGATTATTTGGTTTTCTGGGGTCTAACTTCTTGAGTTCTTTGTATATATTGGATATTAGCCCTCTGTCAGATGTAGGGTTGGTGAAGACCTTTTTCCAATTTGTTGGTTGCCAATTTGTTCTTTTGATGGTGTCCTTTGTCTTACAGAAACTTTGTAATTTTATGAGGTCCCATTTGTCAATTCTTGATCTTAGAGAATAAGCTATCAGTGTTCTGTTCAAGAACTTTCCCCCTGTACCGATGTCCTCAAGGGTCTTCCCCAGTTTCTTTTCTATTAGTTTCAGTGTGTCTGGCTTTACATGGAGGTCCTTGATCCACTTGGAGTTGAGCTTAGTACAAGGAGATAAGGATGGATCAATTCGCATTCTTCTGCACTGTCATTTCATTGGATGCTGAAAAAGCATTTGACAAAATTCAGCATCCTTCCATACTAAAAGACTTGGAAAGAACAGGAATTCAAGGCCCATATCTAAACATAGTAAAAGCAATATACAACAAACCACCACCAAATATCCATTGTTTTTATGACTGATATATATATATATATATATATAGTGTTGAATATAATAAAAAAGTTCTAGTCAATTTATCATACTATACATGTAAGTAACGACCTATACTAATTTTAGTAGTGGCATGGAAGTCTATTATGTGGAAATAAAATGATTTATTATTTGTCACCTATTAGCAAGTTTTTGCTGTTATAAAAGTAATACAACTATTATACATGTACACCTTTTATGTACTTGATGAACTTATAACCTATGTGAGGTAAAATGGAAGATATAATTATAATAAATATGCTAGTTATAAGATTGAATATCAACTTAGAAAAAGAGAAAAATCAACTGTAAAATAAAGATTTATGTAAGAGAGACAGGGAAGGGGGATAATATTTGAAATGTAAACAAATAAAATGATTAATAAGTAAATAAAAATATTAAAAAATGAAAAGCAACTATGTTCCCCTCTAATAGTTTCACCTTTCATGTTTTAAATTATGCTCTTTGATATTGAGTTGATTTTAGTACAGGATGAAGATATAAATCCTGTTTCTCTCTTCTTCATGTCGATATTCCGTTTTGTGAGCACAATTTATTGAATAGGTTCTTTATCTACTTCATGATTTCTTTTGTCAAAAATTAAGTGGTCATTGCTTTGTCATTTTACTTCTATGGTCTCTATTTTGTTTTATTGGTCTTTCATCATCATTATAGCTCTGTAATATAATTAGACATCCGGTACTGCGATATTCTATCAATGATTTTTCTCCTTCGGACTGATGTGACTCTTCATAGCATTTCGTGGTTTCATGTGCATTCTTCTGCTGATTTTACTAGTTCAATAAAGAGTAGCATTGGAATTTTGAAGGGTATTTCATGGAATATGTATGTTCCTTTTGGTACTATAGCTATTTTCACTATATTAAGTTTGCCAAACCAGGTTCATGGAAGTTTTTCCAGTTGTCTAGTATATTGCTTTATTTTCTTTTTCAGTGTCTTAAAGTATTATTTGTAAAAGTCTTTCACTTTTCTGGGTAAAGCTTATCTATAGGTAATGTCCTAAAGACATTACGAATGGGATAGTTTTCCTGATTTCTTTCTCCATAAGATCATTGAAGATACATTGAAGATCTCCATAAGATCATTGAAGGATAGAAAGATAGATACAAATTTTTGTATACTGAGTTTACTTTTTGTAGGTTTATAGAATGTATTCTTTTAGATCTAAGAGTTTGCTGGTATAGTCTATAGAGTCATAGAAGTATAGAGTCATGTAATCTGCAAATCAGAAGTGTTTGATTTCTTCCTTTTCTATTTTTATCCCTTATATTTCTTTCTTTTGGATTATTGTTCCGGCCAGACTTAACACAATCTGAATGAGAGCTCACAGTGGCTATATTTGTTCCTTCCTGATTTTATAGTAAATACAGTTTCCCCAAATTTAACCTGATGGTGGCTGTACCTTTATTGCATATGGCCTTTTTTATTTCAAGTTATGTTCCTTATATTCTTAATGTCCCCAGAATGTTTATATGAAGTCATTTTGAGGTTTGTCAGATGCCTATTTGGTATTTATTGAAAATGATCATGTGATTTCTGTTTTTAAGTTTATTTAAGTGAACATTTTTCATATAAATTTTATTTGAATTTTTTATTCTTGTGAACTTTATTATATTACCCTTTGCTGATTTGCATATTTTAAAACAACCTTAACTTAAATGAAGCTTTTTTGATTATGATATATGTTTTTTAATGTTTTTATAAATTTAGTTTTCAAGCATTTTAGTTGAGAGCTTTTGTATCTATAATCTTTAGAGAAATTGGTCTGTAGTTTGTATTTTAACTTTATTCCATTTTGATTTCAGAAAAATACTGGATTCATAGAGTCAATTTGAGTTTCCCATTCTTTTTTACTTTTTACAAGTTGAGAGGTTAAATATTTCTTAAAACTTTAATAGAATTTAGCTCAGAATCTATCTGGCCTTGGGTTTTTCTTTGTGGGGAGACATTTGATTGTAGCTTTGGTTTCCATGAAGCTTTTAATTTTGGTAGTTTATATACTCTTTGCAATTCATCTATTTCTTCTAAGTTTTCCAGCTTTTTGGAGTATAGGTTTTCAAAGAATTCTTTAATGATCTTCTGGATTTATTGAGACTGATCGTAATAATATCTTTTTCATTTCTAATTTTGTTAATTTGGCTCTTCTCATTCTTTTTGTCAGATTGGCTAAAGAATTTTCAATATTATTTAAGTCTGTTTGCTCTATGGTATAGTTTAACACTATTGAATTCATTGGATTTCAGGTTGGATGAACTGTGTATATCTGAGATGATACACTAAAATTACCTATTCCTTTTGTATAAAACTAATCTCACTGTCTATGTTCATTGGTGTTTGATTCAGAAAATTGGAAGTTCCAAAGTTTCATATACTTATACCTACTATTGGTATGTATTCATTTTTAAAAAAGATATTTATTTATTTATTTATTTAACATTTTAGCTCGAGGTTTATTTTGGATAAAATGATTGAAGTTTTGATGATGCATTCTACTAAAGCTCTAGAAAACAAATTGAAAAGAGTGATTTAATTTCTTATATACTTCTAAATCTGGCTGTTCCCAGGCTCTCAGAAGCCTGGTGGCCTTCTGTCTATGTCTTCCAACAAAAATGATTTCTTCACAAAAATAGGTACTTTAGGGATGCAATGTTCCAGTTATAAATGAAGGTTTTTTTTTCCCTAAAACAAGCTACTTATACCAATATATAAAATATTTATTTGTTTTATTCTATGGGTGTATGAGTTTTGCCCATATGTGTGTAAGTGTACAATTTGCATACCTGGTGCCTGTAGATGGGAGAATTACAGATGGTTGTAGACTACCATGTGGATGCTGGGAACTAAATTTGGATCCTCCACAAGAATGACAAATGCTCTTAACCTTGGTGCCATTTTCTTAGTCCACTTTCTTAATATTAAATTAAAATTACTTTGTGTAATTTTGTAATTGTAATACAATCTTTGGATTTTTACATCTGAAATTCTATTTTGATCAAAGCTGATTTACTACTGGAGGGGAGAAGTTGTCTTTTTTTCTCTGTTTTCTTTTTCTTTTTTTCTTCTTTTTTTAACCTGCATTTTTTACTGGGACCTGCATATCTTGGTTTAGATAGTTGTGTTTAGATTTTTGTTGATATTACTACTCTTTTAATTCAGGTTGCATGTCCTCGTTCAGTGCGTATGTTGGTAGTGGTCAAGACAGACCCAATTGTACTACAGAGCTGATGATGTGTTTGTTAATGAGACTGGTGCTCCAGGCCCCAGGCTGTAACTACCGTGTTGAACTTTGTTTTCAGAAATAGTTACTATCTAGACATTATTTATTTTGATGGTTGAATATCAGGTAAGTGTAACAGACACTTGTTGAGTACTGATTGGTTTAGATACTAGAAGAATTTTGATAATACTGTATATACCAACTGTTAGTTATTGTGGGTGTGAGTGCGCAGGAAGAGTAGAACAGGTAAGTAGTCATGGTGAGACCAGTGAGGAATGTTAGCTTAGTAGATGGAACATGGATAGGTACAGGTGTTATATCTTCTTAATTTATTGCTATTGAATAAAGACATTGTGGAGAGATACAAATGTGTTCATCTCTTTCTGACATATATTGTTCATGAGAATCCACTTTCATCAAAATGGCTCCTAGCTGTGGCTATATAGCAAGACACTGGATTTCATTCTGCTGCTGACAAGTCCACTGGAAGAATTACTCTGTCACTGATGCCTACAATTTGATTTGAACCATTTGAGGGTTATAGGCTTGTCCTGTTGTGAGATTTCCTAGCTTTTATTTGGCTTACTTTTTCGGAAGCAGCTTCATAGTATTTTCTCCCAAAGTGGATGCTGCGTAGTTGAAGTTCTATAGTCTTTTGTTCACTATGGGATAGAGTCTAATTTTCCTTATTGTGAAGCCCTCTGCAGTGCTTTTCAGAGAATCAATAGTTACTATTACTAGAAATAGTTACTATCTAGACATTATTTACTTTGATGGTTGAAATCAAACCATCTTTCTAGGAATTTCCTTTCAATGTTTATGCAAATAATCAAGGAGCATCTTTTTGTTCATAGAAAAACTCTTATTCTTCAATGCAGTTGTATGTTGTTAGGAGAAATTCATATTTCTTGATCAATGGTTTTTTTGATGAGCTAGAAATTCTTTTCCTTAGAAAAGTCCTTCTTTCTTGAATTAAAATGTCTTGTAGTGTCTGTGAGTCTAGAGGACTAGAATAAGATGCTAATTCTGCCTTATAAAACTCTATCTAGGGGACCTTTATTAAATATTTATTTTAATGTTAAGATGGATGTGGTGTCTATATTTTTTCATTTGTTTATTTTGAGAAACATTATATGTTAAGGCAATTGTCTATAGAACCAGTTTTCCTGAGTGCAATTTTTACTCTTGTTCTTATTTAAGGTTCTTCAATTCTCCTTATTTTTCACACTGGAGATAATGTTAAAGGGGCTGGAGAGATGGCTTAGCACTTAGGAGAATTTGTTACTCCTTTAGAGGACCTGAATTCTGTTCTTAGAACTCACACTGAATGGCTCCCCCCCTTTTTTTTTGAAAAAGGATTCTCTGGGGATTTAACAACCTTCTGGCCTCTGAAGATACCATATAAAGGTGGTCACACATATCCAGAGAAAGAGAATGGGAAAGAGAGAGGGAGAGAAGAAGGCAGAGATAGAGGGAAGGGGAGAGAGAAAGAGAGAGAATTTCACCCTTTAAAAAGAATATAGAAATAGTATCTACACCATACATTTGATTTATTGGATAAATAGTTTTGCTACCTCACAAAATTTTTCTCATCTACTCAACATAGTTTCAAGACTCAAGAAGAGGAAAGCTGATGGATCTCCCATATATGTACACACACACACACACACACACACACACACACACACACACACACACATTCATTACTGCTGCCTTTCTTTCTAGTAATACAATGTTCCCTGTCCTCCTTCCTAGTAATACAAACTTCCCTGTCCTCCTTCTTAGTAATACAAAGTTCCTCCTCATATACTTTGCTTTCACTTTGGAGACTTTTGTCCAGCGAATTGTTTCAAGTCTGTTATCTCATAGAAAAAGCCATTTTCATTCCTTCTTTTGAGAAGCTGATGATTTTCACTTCCTTCTTCAAGGATGTTTTATTTCTGAGTTCAAAATTCACTTGAAAATTGTTTTTTTAGCTTTTTTTTTATCTCCAAGGTTTTAGATGAAGACCCAGTTGCTCTTGAATTGGTTTCATCTGAGTATGGCATATTTCTTAATTATTTTGAATTTCTCTTTGTTCTTAGTTCTCTTGATACCATTACATCATCTACCTGCTTTGGGTTTCACCTATTCTCTAAAATTTTAGGCTTGCATTTCTTACGAAATTTCGTATGTTTCTACCTATTAGTTATATACACATTTAGCTTTACTTCCCCCTCAGGGATACTTATACAAATATTAGACATTTGTATTAGGTTATGAAAAATTCCAATGCTCGAAGAACATCAGAGAAGATAGGTAGGAAAGAATTGAAGAGCCAGATAAAAAGACAAAGGGATCTCTTTTCAGGCTTTCCTAACTATTACAATAATGACTCTAGAGTAGCTGAAATTGTCTCCATTCATCCTGCACAAAGCTGAGGCCCTTATTAGTTGACCCTGGGAAAGGCTCACAGGGCCCTATTCGTTTTTAGCTGAACTATTGGAAACTGGTGGGTTCTAGGGGAGAGACATTTATTCAATGAGATACCCATGGACAAGTCACCAGGCTCTCTTGATCAGTTCCAAAAACCTATGGTCAAACAGATAGTGTTGGTTCAACACTGTGGTAACAAAACAAAACAAAACAAAACAAAACAAAAAGACGTGAATGTATGAAAGTGCAGATGAGGAGGGTGAAAAGAAGATAGAGACTGAGAGCTAAGAGTAAGCAGAGTTTATTGTATACATGTACAAAACTGTAAAATAAGAAAAAGTAAAATGTTAAATGTTAAGTTGATGGAAAATAATATAATCATAATAATCTCAAGAATAAAAGAAGTTTATTTCAAAGGTTTATATTATCCACTGTTCAAATACAGACATTTGTATTATGCTTTTTTAAATTTAGTTCTTCGTTTTAATGTCTCCTTAACTGTTATGTTCAACCCATGCATTTTTTAATTCGATATATTTTTTATTTACATTTCAAATGATTTCCCCTTTTCTATCCCCCCACTCCCCGAAAGTCCCGTAAGCCCCCTACTCTCCCCCTGTCCTCCCACCCACCCCTTCTCACTTCCCCGTTCTGGTTTTGCCGAATACTGCTTCACTGAGTCTTTGCAGAACAAGGGGCCACTCCTCCGTTCTTCTTGTACCTCATTTAATGTGTGGATTGTGTTTTGGGTATTGCAGTTTTCTAGGTTAATAACCAATTATTAGTGAGTGCATACCATGATTCACCTTTTGAGTCTGGGTTACCTCACTTAGTATGATGTTCTCTAGCTCCATCCATTTGCCTAAGAATTTCATGAATTCATTGTTTCTAATGGCTGAATAGTACTCCATTGTGTTGATATACCACATTTTTTGCATCCACTCTTCTGTTGAAGGATACCTGGATTCTTTCCAGCATCTGGCAATTATAAATAGGGCTGCTATGAACATAGTAGAGCATGTATCCTTATTACATGGTGGGGAATCCTCTGGGTATATGCCCAGGAGTGCTATAGCAGGATCTTCTGGAAGTGAGGTGCCCAGTTTTCTGAGGAACCGCCAGACTGATTTCCAGAGTGGTTGTACCAATTTGCAACCCCACCAGCAGAGGAGGAGTGTTCCTCTTTCTCCACACCCTCTCCAACACCTGCTGTCTCCTGAATTTTTAATCTTAGCCATTCTGAGATATAAGGTGAAATCTCAGGGTTGTTTTGATTTGCATTTCCCTAATGACTAATGAAGTTGAGCATTTTTTAAGATGCTTCTCTGCCATCCGAAGTTTTTCAGGTGAGAATTCTTTCTTTAACTCTGTACCCCATTTTTAATAGGATTGTTTGGTTTTCTGGAGTCTAACTTCTTGAGTTCTTTATATATATATTGGATATTAGCCCTCTATCTGATGTAGGATTGGTGAAGATCTTTTCCCAATTTGTGGGTTGCCGATTTGTCCTCTTGATGGTGTCCTTTGCCTTACAGAAACTTTGTAATTTTATGAGGTCCCATTTGTCAATTCTTGCTCTTAGAGCATACGCTATTGGTGTTCTGTTCAGAAACTTTCTCCCTGTACCGATGTCCTCAAGGGTCTTCCCCATTTTCTTTTCTATTAGCTTCAGAGTGTCTGGCTTTATGTGGAGGTCCTTGATCCATTTGGATTTGAGCTTAGTACAAGGAGACAAGGATGGATCAATTCGCATTCTTCTGCATGCTGATCTCCAGTTGAACCAGCACCATTTGTTGAAAAGGCTATCTTTTTTCCATTGGATGTTTTCAGCTTCTTTGTCGAGGATCAAGTGGACATAGGTGTGTGGGTTCATTTCTGGATCTTCAGTCCTGTTCCATTGATCCTCCTGCCTGTCACTGTACCAATGCCATGTAGTTTTTAACACTATTGCTCTGTAGTATTGCTTGAGGTCAGGGATACTGATTCCCCCAGACTTTCTTTTGTTGCTGAGAATAGTTTTAGCTATCCTGGGTTTTTTGTTATTCCAGATGAATTTGATAATTGCACTTTCTAACTCTGTGAAGAATTGAGTTGGGATTTTGATGGGTATTGCATTGAATCTGTATATTGCTTTTGGCAAAATGGCCATTTTAACTATATTGATTCTACCAATCCATGAGCATGGGAGGTTTTCCCATTTTTTGAGGTCTTCTTCCATTTCCTTCTTCAGAGTCTTGAAGATCTTGTCATACAGATCTTTCACATGTTTGGTAAGAGTCACCCCAAGATACTTTATACTGTTTGTGGCTATTGTGAAGGGGGTCATTTCCCTAATTTCTTTCTCAGCCTGCTTATCCTTTGAGTATAGGAAGGCCACTGATTTGCTTGAGTTGATTTTATAACCTGCCACTTTGCTGAAGTTGATTATCAGCTGTAGGAGTTCTCTAGTGGAGTTTTTTGGGTCACTTAGGTAGACTATCATGTCATCTGCAAATAAACATAGTTTGACTTCTTCCTTTCCAATTTATATCCCTTTGGCATCCTTATGCTGTCGAATTGCCCGAGCTAGTATCTCAAGTACAATATTGAAAAGATAAGGAGAAAGGGGGCAGCCCTGTCTAGTCCCTGATTTTAGTGGGATTGCTTCAAGTTTCTCTCCATTTAGTTTGATGCTGGCTACCGGTTTGCTGTATATTGCTTTTACTATGTTTAGGTATGGGCCTTGAATTCCTGTTCTCTCCAAGACTTTAAGCATGAAAGGATGCTGAATTTTGTCAAATGCTTTTTCAGCATTCAATGAAATGACCATGTGGTTTTTTTCTTTGAGTTTGTTTATGTGGTGGATTGCATTGATGGATTTCCGTATATTGAACCAACCCTGCATTCCCGGGATAAAGCCTACTGGATCATGGTGGATGATCGTTTTGATGTGTTCTTGGATTAGGTTGGCAAGAATTTTATTGAGTATTTTTGCATCGATATTCATTAGGGAAATTGGTCTGAAGTTCTCTTTCTTTGTTCGATCTTTGTGTGGCTTTGGTATCAGCGTAATTGTGGCTTCATAGAAGGAATTGGGTAGTGTTCCTTCTGTTTCTATTTTGTAGAATAGTTTTAAGAGTATTGGTGTTAACTCTTCTTTGAAGGTCTGATAGAATTCTGCACTGAAACCATCTGGTCCTGTGCTTTTTTTGGTTGGAAGACTTTCTATGACTCCTTCTATTTATTAGGCATTATGGGACTGTTTAGATGATCTATTTGGTCCTGATTTAATTTTGGTATTTGGTATCTGTCAAGGAAATTGTTCATTTCCTCAAGATTCTCCAGTTGTGTTGAGTACAGTCTCTTGTAGTAGGATCTGATGATTTTTTGGATTTCCTCAGATTCCGTTGTTATATCTCCCTTGTCATTTCTAAGTTTGTTAATTTGGATACTTTCTCTGTGCCCTTTGGTCAGTCTGGCTAAGGGTTTACCTATCTTGTTGATTTTCTCAAAGAACCAGCTCCTGGCTTTGTTGATTCTTTGAATGGTTCTCTTTGTTTCTACTTGAATGATTTCGGCCCTGAGTTTGATGATTTCTTGCCTTCTACTCCTCCTGGGTGAAATAGCTTCTTTTTGTTCCAGGGCTTTCAGGTGTGTCATTAAGCTGGTAATGTATCCTCTCTCCAATTTCTTTTTGAAGGCACTCAGGGCTATGAGTTTTCCTCTTAGCACTGCTTTCATTGTGTCCCATGGATTTGGGTATGTTGTGTCTTCATTTTCATTGTGTTCTAAAAAGTCTTTAATTTCTTTCTTTATTTCTTCCTTGACCAAGGTATCATTGAGTAGAATATTGTTCAGTTTCCACGTGTATGTGGGTTTTCTGTTGTTTTTGTTGGTATTGAAGACCACTTTTACTCCATAGTGATCTGATAGGAGGCATGGGATTAGTTCGATCTTCTTATATTTGTTGAGGGCTGTCTTGTGACTAATTATATGGTCGATTTTGGAGAAGGGACCATGAGGTGCTGAGAAAAAGGTATATTCTTTTGCTTTAGGATAGAATGTTCTATATATATCTGTTAAATCTAATTGGTCCAAAGCTTCAATTAGTTTCATTGTGTCCCTGTTAATTTCTGTTTTCCTGATCGGTCCATTGAGGAAAGTGCAGTGTTGAAGTCACCCACTATTATTGTGTTAGGTGCAATGTGTGCTTTGAGCTTTAATAAAGTTTCTTTTACGAAAGAGGGTGCCCTTGCATTTGGAGCGTAGATGTTCAGGATTGAGAGTTCTTCTTGTTGTATTTTTCCTTTGACCAGCAAGAAGTGTACCTCAGAGTCTCTTTTGATGACTTTGGGTTGAAAGTCAATTTTATCTGATATTAAAATGGCTACTCCAGTTTGTTTCCTGAGACCATTTGCTCGTAAAATTGTCTTCCAGCCTTTTACTCTAAGGCAGTGTTTGTCCTTGACCCTTAGGTATGTTTCCTGTAAGCAGAAAATGTAGGGTCCTGTTTACATATCCAGTCATTTAGTCTATGTCTTTTTATTGGGGCATTGAGTCCATTGATGTTAAGAGATATTAAGGAATAGTGATTGTTACTTCCTGTCATTTTTGACGTTATTTTTTAAATTTGATTGCTTAACTTCTTTTGGGTTTGATGAAAGGTTACTATCTTGCTTTTTCCAGGGTGAAGTTTCCCTCCTTGTATTGGTGTTTTCCTCCTATTATCCTTTGTAGGGCTGGGGTTGTGGATAGATATTGGGTAAACTTGGTTTTTTCATGGAATATCTTAGTTTCTCCATCTACGGTGATTGAGAGTTTTGCGGGATATAGTAGTTTTGGCTGGCATTTGTGTTCTCTTAGAGTCTGCATGAGATCTTCTAGCCTTCATAGTCTCAGGTGAAAAGTCTGCTGTGATTCTGATAGGTCTTCCTTTATATGTTACTTGGCCTTTTGCTCTTACTGCCTTTAATATTCTTTCTTTGTTTAGTACATTTGGGGTTTTGATTATTATGTGACGGGAAGTATTTCTATTCTGGTCCCGTCTGTTTGGAGTTCTGTAGGCTTCTTGTATATTCATGGGCATCTCTCTCTTTAGGTTAGGGAAGTTTTCTTCCATAATTTTATTGAAGATATTTGCTGGCCCTTTAAGTTGTAAATCTTCATTCTCATCTATGCCTATAATCCTTAGGTTTGGTCTTCTCATTGTTTCCTGGATTTCCTGGATATTTTGGGTTACAAACTTTTTTCATTTTGCATTTTCTTTAACTGTTGAGTCCATGGTTTCCATGGTATCTTCAGCATCTGAGATTCTTTCTTCTATCTCTTGTATTCTGTTGTTGATATTTGCATCTATGTCCCCTGATTTCTTCCCAAGGCTTTCTATCTCCAAAGTTGTCTCCCTTTGAGTTTTCTTAGTTGTTTCTACTTCTGATTTTAGATCCTGGATGGTTTTGCTTAGCCCCTTCACTTGCTTGTTTGTGCTTTCCTGTAATTCTTTAAGAGATTTTTGTGTTTCCTCTTTCATGACCTCAGTCTGTTGACCAAAGTTCTCCTGTATTTCTTTAAGTGTTTTTTGCGTTTCCTCATTATTGACTTTCGTATTCTCCTAGATTTCTTTCAATGACTTTTGTGTTTCCCTTGCAAGGGCTTCTAACTTTTGATCCATTTTCTCCGGAATTTCTTTAAGTATGTCCTTCATGTATTCCTGTACCAGCATCATGACCAGTGATTTTAAATCCAAATCTTGTTTTACTGGTGTGATGGGATATCTAGGACATGCTGGTAAGGAGAATTGGGTTCAGATCTTGCCATATTGCCTTGATTTCTCTTAGTGACATTCCTGTGTTTGCCTTTTGCCATCTAGTTCTCACTGGTTTTAGTTAGTCTTGTCAATGCTGGACTCACCAGTGCAAGCTGCCCCTTCACAGGTGGCCTCTGGTGTACAGCTTACCTCCTGCACTGCCTGGAGACAGGGTGCTGTTGCCCAGGCTGTTCAGATCCCGAAGCAGATACCTGAAGCCTCCTGCTGGGGCCTGTTGGATTCACTGGAGCATGGGGACTTCTCCCCACTGGCTGCCTGGAAGCCCCTCTTGCCTCTTGCAGGACCTGGAGGTGTAGTGTTGCCGCCCAGACTGATCTGGATCCGGAAGCGGAGAGATCTGAGGGCTCCAGCCAGAGGCCTCAGGACTGGAACCTAAGCTCCGTGCCACAGGAGCAAGCTGTGCTGTGAGCTCCCAGACTGCCTCTGGGTGTACACCAGGTCTCCTGCACTTCCTGGAGACTGAGTGCTGTGGCCCAGGCTGTTCAGATCCCAAGGCAGGCACCTGAAGGCTCCTGCTGGGGCCAGCTGGCTTCACCGGAGCACACTGACTTCTCCCTGCTGGCCGCCTGGAAGCCCCTCTTGCCTCTTGCAGGACCTGGAGATGTGGTATTGCCGCCCAGGCTGATCTGGATCCGGAAGCGGAGAGGTCTGAGGGCTACCGCCAGTGGCCTCAGGACTGGAGCCTACCCATGCATTTTTAATACTGGTTGTTTGCTTGTTTAAAAATAAGAGATACTCAAGGAAATATGAGATACACAGCAAATGGAAAAATGATAATAAGTCACCATCAGTTTGATTTTACTTTGGCTACATTATTACCTCTTGTCCCAATTTGTGTGTGTGTGTGTGTGTGTGTGTGTGTGTGTGTGACATTCTAAAAAAAACTTACAAAGGCTTTTTCATGTCTTCTGTATCTTAGTATAATACTACAGGATTCTACCACCCAGGATGCAATTATGTGACATCTAATTCTCAGAAACTTGCTGCTTCTAATGTCTTCCTAGGTTTGTGACTTGAAGAGAACACAAAGAAATTGCATAGCCAGAGGATGACAAATATAAATCATTATGGTTGACTCACAGTGCTTCAAAGTTAGCTGAAGAGTAAAGCATTCCTTTCTCACATTAGATCTGTGCATCTCTGAAGCCAACAGGGGGAAGCCTCTGTTCTTAGCAACAGGAGCTACATTCTTTGACTACATTGCTCAAGTGAGCTGCACTGTTTTAAATAGTGGAAGTGAAGTTTCTTAATATTTAGACAGTAGTGAGCTTTCAGCACTACTGTTCTGAATGTTTTGTTTCTCACTCTTTTGTATTTAGGAAAAGGTAGTGGCAGCCATCCAGATGACTTCTAAAAAAGAGTTCTCCCAGAGCTCGTTGGAAGAAAATTAGTTTTCAAGATGTGGAAGTTTCAAAAAAAAAAAAAATCAAACTGAGCATTTACATTTCTGAAATAATGTCTTCATTTGGAAATAAATTATATAAAAAAAACAACTTTATTGTTTGCATTTTAATCACTTTATATCTGTGAATCAAGTTCCTCTTGCTGCTTGAGTTGGTGCCATCTGCTCATTTGTAACTGAGCCAGATTTATACTGGATCCTATATTCATATTCAATTTTGATAGATGAAACATGTATCTCCATAAGGAATGAAACTGGAAGATTTCAAGACTCTCTTAAAACTCAAATTTACTTATTAATAACAATATGAAAATTTTGTAAATACTTTTTTATATATAGCCTATACTAGAGGTATTGGTTATTCACACACCCATAGATGTACTATATATGTGTGTATGTGTGTATGTGTGTATATATATATATATATATATATATATATATGCTATATTCTTAGAACTGTCCTGAGAATATTGTACCAGATTATATTAGTTAAGTCTATAATTTCATTGATGATTTCTTCTGTCTTAAACAGTGCTTGGCAAGTCTTCTCACATGTCTTTGGTAACCTGACATAAGTAGTTGACCCTATGATCTTAGGAATGCTTTTTAATATGTCTGGGATCTTGCTGGAGATGATGTACTGACTCAACTGTGATCCTTATATTTTGGCTTCTGGCAAGCTGGCCAAGCAGGTCAGAAGGGTTAATGAATAGGCTTGACCTCCAGAACACCTCCAGAAGTTTTTTTTTCTGCATTTCTTTCTATGAAGTTACAACAAACAATGACCATTAAGGAATGCTAGGGTGTAGAGGGCCAGTGGTATACCTGGAGTCTGGCTGCAGGGAGGCACCTTGCACTGGTGAGTCTGACCCAGCAGAGCGGAGGATCAAAGTCTGGAGGCCTCTGGCGGGAGCCTTCCGGTCTCCACCTCTGGATCAGGAGCAGCCTGGGCCACCCGCCCTGTCCCCAAGCAGTGCAGAGGGCCAGCGGTGTATCCAGAGGCTGCAGGGAGGCAGCTTGCAAGGGTACGTCCTGCATTGTTAACAAGACCAACTAACACCAGTGAGATCTAGATGGCAAAAGGCAAATGTAGGAATGTTACTAACAGAAATCAAGGCAATATGGCAGCATCTGAACAAAATTCTCCATTAACAGCAAGTCCTAGAAACTCCAACACACCAGAAAAACAAGATTTGGATTTAAAATGACTGGTCATGATGCTATTACAAGAACACATGAAGGACATAAATAAATCTCTTAAAGAAATTCAGGATAAAAATGTTCAAAAGCTAGAAGCCCTTACAAAGGAAACACAAAAATCACTTTAATTCAGGGGAGTGCACAGCTTGCTCCGGCATCACGGATCTTAGGTTCCAGTCCTGAGGCCTCTGGCAGGAGCCCTCAGATCGCTGCTTCGGGATCCAGAACAGCCTGGGCTGTAACACCACATCTCCAGGTCTTGCAAGAGGCAAGAGGGGCATCCGGGAGGCCCGCTGGGAGGAGTCAGTGTGCTCTGGTGAGTCCAGCAGGCCCCAGCGGGACCCTTCAGGTATCTGCTCTCTCTCCATATCTTTTCAATATAGTACTTGAAGTTCTAGCTAGAGCAATTAGGCAACATAAGGAGGTCAAGGGGATACAAATTGGAAAGGAAGAAGTCAAATTATCTCTATTTGCAGATGACATGATAATCTACTCAAGTGACCTGAAAACCTCCACCGGAGAACTCCTACAGCTGATAAACAACTTCAGCAAAGTGGGTGGTTATAAAATCAACTCAAGCAAATCAGTTGCCTTCCTATACTCAAAGGATAAGCAGGCTGAGAAAGAAGTTAGGGAAATGACACCCATCACAATAGCCACAAACGATATAAAGTATCTTGGTGTGACTCTAATCAACCAAGTGAATGATCTATATGACAAGAACTTCAGGTCTCTGAAGAAAGAAATCGAAGAAGACCTCAGAAAATGGAAAAATCTGCCATGCTTGTGGATTGGCAGGATTAATATAGTTAAAATGGCCATCTTGCCAAAAGCAATCTACAGATTCAATGCAATCCCCATCAAAATCCCAACTCAGTTCTTCACAGAGTTAGAAAAAGCAATTCTCAAATTCATCTGGAATAACAAAAAACCCAGGATAGCTAAATCTATTCTCAACAACAAAAGAAATTCTGGGGAAATCAGTATCCCTGACTTCAAGCAATACTACAGAGCAATAGTGTTAAAAAAATTGCATGGTATTGGCACAGTGACAGACAAGTGGACCAATCGAATAGAAATGAAGATCCAGAAATGAACCCACACACCTATGGTCACTTGATCTTCGACAAAGGAGCCAAAAACATCCGGTGGAAAAAAGATAGCCTTTTCAATAAATGGTGCTGGTTCAATTGGAGGTCAGCATGCAGGAGAATGCACATTGATCCATTCTTATCTCCATGTACTAAACTTCACTCCAAGTGGATCAAGGACCTCCATGTAAAACCAGACACACTGAAACTAATAGAAAAGAAACTGGGGGAGACCCTAGAGGACATGGGCACAGGGGAAAAGTTCCTGAACAGATCACCAATAGCTTATGCTCTAAGATCAAGAATTGACAAATGGGACCTCATAAAATTACAAAGTTTCTGTAAGGCAAAGGACACTGTTAAAAGGACAAAATGGCAACCATCAAATTGGGAAAGGATATTCACCAAACCTACATCTGATAGAGGGCTAATATCCAATATATATAAAGAACTCAAGAAGTTAGACCCCAGGGAACCAAATAACCCTATTAAAAATGGGGTACAGATCTAAACAAAGAATTTTCTCATGAAGAAATTCGGATGGCCGAGAGGCACCTTAAGAAGTGCTCAACATCATTAGTCATTAGGGAAATGCAGATCAAAACAACCCTGAGATTTCACCTTACACCAGTCAGAATGGCTAAGATCAAAAACTCAGGAGACAGCAGGTGTTGGCGAGGATGTGGAGAAAGAGGAACACTCCTCCACTGCTGGTGGGGCTGCAAGATGGTACAACCACTGTGGAAATCAGTCTGGAGGTTCCTCAGAATACTGGACATAAGACTTCCAGAGGACCCTGCTATACCACTCCTGGGCATATACCCAAAAGATTCCCAAGCATGCAATAAAGACACATGCTCCATTATGTTCATAGCAGCCTTATTTATAATAGCCAGAAACTGGAAAGAAACCAGATGCCCCTCGAAGGAAGAATGGATACAGAAAATGTGGTATATTTACACAATGGAATACTACTCAGCAATTACAAACAATGAATTCACAAAATTTTTAGGCAAATGGTTTGATCTGGAAAATATCATCCTAAGTGAGGTAACCCAATCACAAAAGAATACACATGGAATGCAATCTCTGATAAGTGGATATTAATTAGCCCAGAAGCCCTGAATACCCAAGGCACAAATTGCAGAACAAATGACTCCCATGAAGAAGTATGGAGAGGGTCCTGATCCTGGAAAGGATTGATCTAGCATGGGAAGGGAATATAAAGACAGAGAAAAAGGAGGGAGGTGATTGGAGAAGGGATGGAGAAAAGAAGGTTTATGGGACATATGGGGAGGGGGCATCTGGGAAAGGGGAAATCATTTGGAATGTAAACAAAGAATATAGAAAATAAATATATTAAAAATATTTAGAACTATCATGTAAGAGTTTTTGTAATTTAATGAGAAGAGTAAATGTAACATATAAGCAACCATTTTTAGGTGGGTTGAAAAAAAATCCTATTTTATCATTATTTCTAGAATGCTCTATACATAAATTTTGCCATATGAATATGCCATATGTAAACTTGATCTTTTCCTTTTAGAGTACTTGGTGCTCTTAACTGCTGAGCCATCTCTCCAGGCCCATCATTCAATGTTCTTAGCCATCAGTACCAATAAATTAAAACTTCTTTGAGATTCCATCTCATACTATTCATAATGCCTATCATTAGGAAAACAAATTACATACATGTAATGAAATAATGATATTTCCTAGGAAATGGAAGGACTTGGACATTAACATAACATTAAGTGAAATTACCCAGATTCAGAAAGACAAATATGGCATGTTTCCTCTCTTGTGTAGGATCAAGATCCTTTACTCATGCTGGCAATTCCATCACCAGTAGGCACATACTATGTGCCATGCCAGTAGTATTGGATAGAGGTTCTGAATCATGCTCCTGCATCACTAGTGAACACATATTATCCTGCAGGTCAGTATTGAATTGCAGAGGTTACATCCCTGGATAAGTCCACTGATTGAGTTTTGTTTTCTTCAAAGTGTTACTCATATATTTAGGTCTCCTATCAGATATATGAATTGCAAGTATAGATTTATATTTTTTGGCATATAGTTGCCCAGTGTTTGTACTACTTCTAAAAAGGAAATTGTTCTGGCACCACTATAGAACAATCGGTTGTTCATAAATACAAGGAAGATTTATCTAATTTTAATTTTATTTCATTGATTTATATTGCTACTTGAAAGACTGTCAATTACTGCTGTTTGGTAGTTAGCTTTGAATCTGAGAAGTGGGAGTTCTATATTTTTTATTTTTCTAACAGATTGTTTTGTTTAACATAGACCCTTTACAATTGCATATGGATTTTAGAAGAAACTTGTCAATATCTATGAAGAAATTTGTTGACTTTCTATCAGAATTATGTTGTCTATAGCTAAGTGTATTTATTAATATATCATTGATGTGACAAAATACCTGACAAGAAGCAATTTAAGGAGTTTTTACTTCAGAGGGTTGCAGATGTATGAGGCAAGTGTGGGAAGCTGCTTGTCATATCGATTCTGCAGTGAGGAAGTATAGAGAGAACAAGAAGTGAGGCCAAGCTATAAAACATCAAGGCCCAGCCCTAATGACCCACTTCCTCTACCAAAGTTGTAGCTCTGAAAGTGTCCATAACTTTCTAGAACAGCACAAGCAGTGGTTAACTAATTGTACCAACACATGAACCTATTGAGACATTTTACATTGAAAACCCAGTATTCCACCTCAATCCTCAGATGCTCATGTACATCTCATGATAACAAACATTCATTCCAATTTCCAAATTCCCCATGCTCATAAATAGTCACAACATTGTTCAAATGTGCAATGTTCTCCTGAGACTCAAAGAAATCTCTTATACGTGAGGTTCAATGAGGTCAAAGTACAACTTACATACAACAAAGAATGGCAGAATAGAAGTGGCTACAACAAAAGGGGGAAGGTATCACAGCATGAAAAAAATTGCACCAAAGCAAGACCCAAACTGTCTTAGTTAGGGTTTTCTTGCTATGAAGAGACACCATGACCAATTCAACACTTATAAAGGAAACCTTTAATTAGAGCGGGCTTACAGTTTCAAAGATTCAGTCCATTATCGTGGTGGTGGGAAACATGTCATCTAGAAGAGAGTTGGTTTTCAAGGAACCAAGAGTTCTACAACTTGATCCAAAGGCAGCCTGGAGGATACTCTCTTCTTCAGGCAGCTAGGAGGAGGGTCTCTTCGGCACTGGGTAGAGCCTAAGCATAAGAGCCTCAAAACCCCATAGTGAAACACTTCCTCCAACAAGGCCAAATCTCCCAATAGTGCCATTCACTGGTCCAAGCATATTTAAGCCACCAACAAACCCTGCAGGGAAACATTAACCCTTGCAGCTTCATAGCTAGAATCTGTGACTTGTAATGTGATCAACTCAGATCAAAGGTTTTAGGTAGACTTGCTACCCCTGCTCTTCTGCCTTTACCACACATGTTCTTTCTTGGGTGGGCTCCATTTTTTTAGGTATCCTTATTGATTTCTTTGGTGTAGCTTGGCCTCAGGAGCTTTTTGGAATTATGAAGTAACATAAATTACTCTTTTTTAAATTAGTTATATTATTTGCTGACATTTCAAATACTATCCTCCTTGTGGGTTGCCCTTCCACAATCACTCCATTCCATTCCTCTTCTTCCCCCTCCCCTTTGCTTCTACGAGGGTGCTCCTTCAACCACTCATCCACTAGAAACCCCCTATTCTCATGCATCAAGCCTCCAGAGGACCAAGGGCCTCTTCTCTTATCGATGTCAAATAAGGCCATCTGCTATATATGTGTCTGGAGCCATGGATCCCTCCATGTATACTTTTTGGTTAGTAGTTTAGTCCCTGGGAGCTCTGGATTGTCCAATTAGTTGATATTGTTCTTCCTATCGGATTGCAATTCCCTTCAGCATCTTCAGTCCTTCCCCTAGCTCTTCCATTGGGGTCCTCGGGCTCAGTCTTATGCTTGGCTATGAATACGTGCATCAATATTGGTCAGGTGCTGGTAGAACTTTTCAGGGAACAGCCATACCAAGCTCCTATCAGCAAGCACTTCTTGGCAACAGTAATAGTGTGGGTGTTTGCTGTTTGCACATGGCTAACCCTAAGTGGGGTGGTCTCTGGATGGCCTTCCTTTCAGTATGTGTTAATTTTTTTGTTGTTCCTGTCTTTCCTTTGGAAAGGAACATTTCTGGTTCAAAACTTTTGAGAGGGGTTGGTGACCCCATTCCTCAATTGGGGTCTGTGCCTATCTACTAGAGATGGTCTCTATAGATCATATCTCCCCTTTGTTGTATATTTCTGATAAAGTCTGTTGGGTCCTGGAAGCCTCTTGCTTCTCTGGGATCTGGGACGTTCTAGTAGCTCCTCCCAATTCCCCATCCCTCACTGCTAAATTTTTCTATTCAATTTCCTGACTCTCTGAATTTCTTTCCTGTCCTTTCCAATACCTTATCCTGTCCCCCTTTTCCCTCCCCCTCATCTGTCTCTCTCAGGTCCCTCCCTCACAACATGACTCTTCCATGTTGAATTTTTAATACCATCAAAGTCAATAGCATACAAATAACATTGTCAAGTTCTGCTGCCAATTGAGTGCAATCGTCTTGAGCACTGTGGCAATATGTGCTAGTGATCCATTTCCAAGGGTAGTTTATTTTCAGAAGCAGGAAATTCCTTGAGAATTCCATATTAGCCTCTTTCCCTGTGAAAGAATTTGAAATTTTTACAACTTTTAGTCTTTGAGGGATGTCTTGACATCAAGACACGTTGTCTACTGTCTCAATACATGCTACAGGTTTATATATAATGATTAAAAATTTTAAAACATTTGCAAGTGTTGGCAATAGTTTTAAATTTGTTTGAGCTCCATAATTCTATAACCTGAATATTTTGAATGTGTTTTGCAATCATTTATATCTTTTCACTGTAGACTTAAAGTGATAGTATTAACCATCGACCAGACTGAATGTTATCTTGTCATTTTTCTTTACCAAACAAATTATTTCATTTTTTTCTTGTAAATTTAATATCACTTACATCTTCAGGACATATACAGAATACAAACAGATTCTTAACTAGTACATAACTTGAGTGACCTCTAGGATAGTTCCTTATGGAATCTATAGAATCTTCATTCCTTCTGAAATTTCATAAATTGGGTCACTACTATTTCTATACATTTCTTTGGGAATTTAGGTCTTCTACAATGCCATCAGAATGTCCAATTAAGCTCTGATGACAGGATTTTAGAGCTTTTTAGTCAGTAGGGCTTATAGTTTTATAAAACAAAAAGGTTGGGGCTAGAGAGATATTTTAGCAGTTATGATCACTTGCTTCTTTTCTAGATGACCCAGGTCCAAGTCTTAGCACCCAAACAACTGCTCACAACATTTATAATTCCAGTCTCAAGTGATCTAATAGCCCTTTCTGTCTTTTTTGAGTAACAAGCATAACATAGTATATGGAAGACATGCAAAAACAAAACATCCATACACATAAAGTAAATAAATAAGTAAATAAATAAATAACAAAAATCAAGGATTACCCCTTACTTCCTCCAGCCAAAAATCTATGTCCTTTTATGTCCTAAAGGGTCTATAGCCTTCCCAAACAGCTGGGATCTAAGTATTCTCACACATGCTTTTATCGAGATGTTTTTATATTCAAACAGCAACAATTAGTTTGGTGAATACTACTATCCTAACAATTGAATTTCTTTTAGTAATAAAGCTTAATATTTCCCCCAATTATTTAGATCTTTAAATTTTCTCAGCAATATTATAATTTTAAAGTATAAATTTTATACCTTTCTTAAATGTAGCATTAATAGGTAATTTGGATGATATAATAAATTAAATAGAATAGAATATTTCTCAATCATTTACTGTTTTCTATACATGTTTATACTCTATTGTTTTATAACTCTGTATCTTCATGAACACTGTTTTCTTTGCCATAATTATTCTATATTCATTTACTGTTGGATGTTTACATGCTGCTGTCTGTTACTGAAATTGATACTTCCAATTTTATGGGATTTTTTATTACCTCTTAGAATCCTGTTATTGTTTATGTTTTTCTAAGGGACAGAGAATGGATCTCTTTTGGATGTGAGGTTGGGAGGAAATGAGAGGAGTAGAGGGATGGGGAGTGGTAATAAAGATATATTGTACAAGCAAAGAATTTGTTTTTAATAAAAGGGAAAATGTTTATTACGTGGGAAATCTGAAGCCCACAAACGATTTGAGGTCTAATTTGACTATTTACTGTCTATGAACACTTCAGCACCTACTAGTTCTATGGAGACTATGAGATGAAAAAGCTGTGCTGACACAGAATAAATAACACTTCTATGTAAAACTCTCAGAATATTTTCAAGAATATAAGATTAGTGCATTTATTCATAGGAACTTAGAAAATCATCATTTTCACAAAGAAAACAATTTTTTCTTTTATAGTTTTCATAGCCATCATGATTTTCAATAAAATTAAGACCTCAGAAGATATTTTATGTTCCACTTCATGTGCTCTAGTTGATGCAAAATAACTGATTTTACTCATTTATAAGATATAGTTGACTTACGTTCACAATGTATGACTGATATAAAGAGCAATCAAAAATAGCTTTGTCACTTTTAATGGCAAAGTAGAGCACCAAATGTGTTTTATTATATGTGCAACAAACATCATGAAAAATGTATGCTAGAAATGACCTAAAATAAATTTGGCATGAGAATTACTTTTCAATGGTATCCTAGGTGTATTCATGAATTTAGGCAATAAACCTCACTCATTTTTAAGTGTAATCATTTGCTGCTGTGGTTGACTATAATCCAATAGATGGTAGATGATGAATTATGTTCCTTTTCAATGCAGTCAAGTTACTTTCATTATAGGCCCTTGTGGTAGTACTGTTATTCCTAAGTGACCGTGGCTTCGCATTTCTGCCTTACAGTTTATTCCTACAGATGTCAACATTTCTGGGGCTTCTTTGACACATAGGTAATTCATTCGTTCATTCATTTATTCATTCAGCCATCTCACCCAAATAATCACTGCTCTAAAAAGGTAGAAAACATTTGGCAAAGTTGTTTACCTCTGTGGCCCAGTCTTCATATAGAGCTATAAATGTTATGATGTCACAGATTAATTTTATATTGTTCCTTCTCATTTGTTGTCCTCTCAGTGAATCACTGAATAAGGATTTGCAGATTGCATGAAAGGGAAAGAAAAATAGTTATTCTATGGTCTTTCAAGATTAAAGGGTAGTGCCTAGTGCAATGTCTACTTGATACATGGTAGGTACTCAGAAAACAAATTTACAGGACTTAAAAAACAACAGGCAATATTTAACAAGGATAAGAATGGGGGGAAGATGTTCAGGTGAGTATGCAGGTGTGCACACCTCTGTGTGCATATGCAGAGGATACAGAGGTATGGAGTATTTTCATTTATCACTTGTGACATCATTATCCCTTGAGACATGGTGTCTCAGTGAGCTAGGGATACATAGTTTCCACTTCACTGGCTGGCCAATGAACTCTTGAGATCTTCTGCTCCCTGGTATACACCAATGCTTCTGGGTCTTCAAGCTCTGTTCCTCACACTTGCACAAAAGCATAATTACCCAATGAGCCATCTCTCCAATTCTTTTGTCTGATAAGTACTAATAATGAAAAGTACTTTATATTAGTGTGTGGCACTAGTTTATCACAGTAAATTGTGCATCTAGAGTAGGTGCTTATTCATCTTTAGCAGTGTTTGCTTCCCAACTTTCTCCAAATTCAGCATTCAGTTGATGGCTTCCTCAAATTTTCAATGAGGCATTTCACCATATGAAACCCATGACTAAGCAACCTTGCTCATCCCATGTTAAGCAACACAGTCATGGAGCACTCTCCATGGTACAAAATTTTGATATTTTACCCTCTTTCCTGACTTTTCTTTCCACTGAAATAGAAAGAGAATTTAATTTTACTGACAATTTTGTCCTGTTCTGTGCATTATTTCTTATACTATTTCATGATATTATATTTTGCATTTTAAAATTGCTTTGCTTTGAAATCTTCTTGAGAAAACATGGCCCATTTTGTACTTTGCTCATGTTCATCACAATTCTAAGTAGAAAACTAACTACTTAATTGGCTGCTAATAATGTTCCATTGAAGAGAAATTAGTCTGAAAAAAAGTAAATTAATGTCTATAACTCTGTCCTTTAGCATCACTGTAAAGTTATGTATGTCCCAGAGATTATTTTGCTTGTTAAGAAAATAATATGCTTTGGTATCAGACAAAATTATATTCCATTTCCTATTTGGTATTTAAATGGAACTTGGGGCAAGCTTTATAATATAGTTTAAATTACATTATTTATTAATGAGACTACATAATTTTTGCTATGGAGTTATTGATGGAATTACATAGGCTATAAAAGGAGATGCCATTAGGGTCTGGGAGATGGCTCAATGGGTAAAGTGCTTGCCACAAAGCTGATAGCTGAATTTTGTCCTTGGGCCCCATGTGGTGGGTGGAATGAAGAGAAGGTACTAGAATATTTGATAATATAGCAGACATTTCATTTTCTTTCTATTCTACCTTTAAATAATATATTATGGAAATGTTTAGTCTTAGGTTTTACATTTAGGAAATATGTAATTCTGGAAAAACAACTCAGTAGTTCCAAATTAGTTTTCTAAAACATGCTATCAGGAGAGAGGAACAAGATGACCATGGTGGAATGGATTGTATAGTCTGAGGCAGGATGAATGCAAATTCAAGGTCAGCCTAGGTTATATAGTAACACCCTGCTGAGAGAGAAATGGGGTGAGAATATTTCAGCAAAATTAATGTATGAAATATTAATTAAAATGTACTATGTGTCCTTCCATCTGTATTTTCAGTGATAAGGTACTAAAATGGATCTTATGTTTTAATTTTATTTATGCTTTCAGTAGAGAAGGATTCTTATGGGACTTTCGGGGAGTGGGGGGCTAGAAAAGGGGAAATCATTTGAAATGTAAATAAAAATATATCGAATAAAAAAAAAGAAACTTGCCTAAATATTTAAAATTTTTTCGATCTCAACTTAAAGTTTGGAAACTTGACTTCAGTGTAGAGAATGGACTTATCTTCTGGATCCCATGTCTTATCAAAACAGAGTCTTATTTATTATTCTATACATTATTGAATAGAAAATTTAACTGCCTATTCTTTCATTGGTTGTAGAAATATCAGCTATTCCCTGCTGAATGAAGTTAGAGCACAATCTACTGCAGAGCCATGTCTCTCAGCCTCATCAGGTCTTTGAAAACACTTCATAGCTGATTGTAAAAATACTGCAAAACCTAATAGACATTAAATACACACTAAAACTTATTATTTGGCTTTCACTTCCATAATAGAATGAAGAGGCTTTAAACAGTTATTCTTAGCAAAGATTAACAGGATAGGCTTTACATCATCACAGGGAAGGCTGTCCAGAATGCAACTTGATGTTTGTATTAGGCTGTTTCTGAGGTCAAACAACCGTGTTCCTACTTGGCTTTCATTCTCAGAATTTCCATTTCCAGAACCTTCTTAGTCAGATTCATCTTTCCACATGGGATCATTAATCAAGATAACCCCAACAAAAGTGTTGCTGCACATTTTTTTGTCATGCGCTCTGTTTATTCAGAATAACTTCAAAAGAGTGTCATGTCAGTGTCTTGTCATCAGCATTTCATCTGTTATCCTGGCAATATTTGAAATCTCTTTTATCTTTCAGTGTTTTCTCCATATAGACTATTAATATATATGAAATTGCATGTGGTTCTTTTCAGCTTTCTTTATCATCTCCCTGCACTGCTAGTTTTGCATGCAGCCAGCAATAAATCCAATGCAGATGGTCTAAGTAAGTTATGGAAAATCCTAATGTGATTGGACAGATTCATAAAACGTAGTCAGATTGTACACAGCTGAATAGATATTTCTCCTTCCTCTGCACCCCACATAAGCCAGTGTGTTTGCATATATACTAACTCTAGGTGAGAACCTTGGCCACACATAAAGAAGTTGATAAATCTAATAGTAATCACCAGTCATCAACTTGCAGATCATGAATCAGTTAGAAGAAACTGTATAAAGAAGTGGCCACAGCCTTATTACTCTGCTGGCTGGGTCTTTTCTAGAGATTGGTTTTTAATCTAAGAATACAAGCCAGTGAAATATTTCACGCCATGGTAGTGGTATTTCATGGCAACTATCTATAATCAGCTGCTCTGTCTTTATTTTTTTAATTTTTAATCTTGAAGCAGGACTCATTGTCTATATATAATGATTAAGGAAAATTGGAGGTGACAGAATTTCTAGATTATAATTATATGTCAGATGCCAGAGCATAAACCTGTATTTGATCTTGCATTAATGTTTACTAATTTTCTAAAATAAACTTGTATAATTGTCAGAAAATGAAGTTGAGCTAATTAGCTGAAGTTTACGCTCTGGGTACTCATTCCATTTTTAATGAGTCTCAGTTCTTCTTGTATGGTTTGTTTACCAGAACTGTTTTGGTTGCAAGTCACAAAATGCCAGTGGGGTTGTAGTGAAAAGAGCTGACTTATATAATTCTTGGAACTGGCGATGCTACCCCCAAGAACATTGCTTCAGAAATTGGACTTATAACTTTGCTGTCCCACAAAGGAGAATGCTACTTATTCTTGAGATTTCCCCTTTATGGACTCTGCCAGGTTTTCTAATGAGTTCTGCCAAGACTGTTTGCCAGAATATTCTGGGTATGTGTGATTTTCATATGAAAATTTCCAGACAGAGAAAACAGATGGCAGTAAGAGAAAAATTTTCCTTGTTTCTTTCTGTAGGAGGAAACAAATCATTCTTCCATATTGTATTAAAGACCTTGTTGGACTTCAATCAATTAAGCTTATTAAGCATGGCCTATCAGGGCTAGAATATGATATGTCACTATTTTCATAAAACTGTTACAATTAAAACTTCACAAAACTCAGTTGTTATAGTTGATCTAACACTTCCTAGAAGTGTGTTTTTTGCTCATTTTGCTTTTTATAGCAATTTTAAAGCCCCTGATATACCTCCCTTAAGAAGAACAGAAGATTTAGTGGCTGAAACGAATTGATTCCTCCTATCACACCCTTGCCCTCCCATATGATTTCTAGATTTCTAGCCTTATTTGGTTTCTGACAAGGAGCTGACAGATGGAAAGCATAACATACTTACTACATGCTTTCTTCTCTAGGCTCAATATCTTCCACAAGCAAAGAGACAGCCTCTTCTCTACAGTTTCTGGTGTTAAGATGTTCCAAACAACTGTCTTCCCCTTGTTCTGGCAGGAAATTTTCTATCAGAAAAGCTTTTCATGGAAAGGCTTCATGTCCATTGTTGTGTCCATAGCTGTTCCCCATTCATGTCTTTGTATTTGTAATGTCCTTGATTACATGTGTTCTTTACATTAACTTAAGAAGGAATTAAGAATATCCAGAGGATATGCAATGGAAAGATGGTTAAATTGCCAGTATACCATTTGAATAAGTCATTTTGTACAAAAGTTTAATTTTATTTCTTTTTGTTTTTACTGGAAGAGACTGGTTAAAAAATAAAGGAATAGTTCTACCTCAACACCCAGATATACTTCTCCTGGACATATACCCAAAGCTGCTCCACCATACCATAATGACACTTGCTCCTTTACAGTCATATCAGCTTTATTTGTAATAGCCAAAAACTGGAAACAACCTAGATCAGCTTCAACTGATGAGTGGATAAAGAAAATGTGGTTCATTTACACAATGGAATACTACTCAGCTGCTAAAAACCAAGGACATCATAATATATACAGACAAATGGATAGAACTAGAAAATATCCTGAGGTAACCAAGACCCAAAAGAACATGCATGGTGTATACTTACTGATAAGTGGATATTAGTCATAAAGTACAGGGTACCTACTCTACAATCCACAGACTCAAAGAAATTATATTACTAGGAGAGCTCATAGGGGGATACTTGAATCTCACTCAGAATGGGAAATTAAATTGTCATTGAAGTTGGATGGAGGGAAATAAATGGATGGATGAGAAAGGGGAGTGGAAGGAAGGGGATCAGATGTAGGGAGTATCAGGGAGAAAGGGAACAAAGAGTTTGCAGAAATTGATGGGGGAAAAATATAGCTCCAGATGGTCTATGAGTGTGACTCTAGCTGAGCTTCCTAGCAGCAGGGGATATGGAATCTGAATGACCACTTCCCTTAGCCAGGCAGGACTCCCAGAGTTTCCTAAACACTGAACCACTTAGAACTTTTGACCAAAAATTTGTCCTTACTAGAAAAGATGTTGAGAAGACTGAGGGAAGGGCAAACCAATAAAAAAGTATCAGAAATGGATGTTTAGAGAATGAGACTAAATTTTCTTAGCTGAATAGTATTTCATAGTGTACATGTATCACATTTTAATTATTTGAGTTGAAGAATATGTAAGTTGTTTCCATATTGTAGATGTTGTGCCTAGAACAGCAATGAATAGAATGTAAATGAGAAGAATGTAAATTCCTTTGGGCTTATGCCAAGTTGTCATGCAGCCAGGGCATATAGTAGCTGTGTTTTTAGCTTTTTGAAAATTCTTCACCCTAAGGTGGATCAGTGGACCACTTTGAAATCTTACTAACTGTGACTGAAGGATTCATTTTTCCTACATGCCCTCCAATATTTGTCAGTTTTCTTGTAGTTGCCCTTCTGGATGGGATATAACCAAATTTCAATGTTGTTTTGATTTTCATTTTCCTCATTACTAGGGACAATGAACCTTTTTTAAAAAACATATTTCTTAATCATTCCCCTCCCCTCCAAGGCCCCATTGTTGAATTGGGTATTTTTTTTATTAATTTATTTATTCACTTTACATCCCAATTGCAGCACCCCCTCTGTCCTCTCCTCTTAGTTCTACCCTCACATCCTACCCATCCACCATTCAGTTCCCATTCTGTAGACTGCTATATTGGCCCACTGACAGCATCTTTTGCCTTACAGAAGAATTTCATTTTTTGTGAGGTCCCATTTAATGATTGTTTATCCTAGTGCCTGTGGTATGGGTGCTTTGTTCAGGAAATTGTCTCCTGTGCCTACATGTCCAAGGGTATCCTTCACTTTCTTTTCTATCAGATATAGTTTATCTGGTTTTATGTTAAGGTCTTTAACCCAGTTGGACTTGAGGGTGATAAACTCGTGAATGTATTTGCATTGTTCTATATTCAGACATTCATTTAGATCAGTGCCATTTGCTTAAGATGCTTGGTTTTTTCCATTATCTGGTTTTAGCTCCTTTGTCAAAAATCAAGTGTCCATAAATATTTGGGTTTATTTCTGGGTCTTTGATTCAATTCTACTTATCAATCTGTCTGGTTTTATGGCAGTAGTATATAGTTTGTATTACTATTGCATGGTACTACAGCTTGAAATCAGGGAAGGTGATACTTCTAGAGGAGATAGATCTGAAAGTTGAGAATTGCTCTTTCAAGGTCTATAAAAATTAGTGTTGGAATTTTGATGGGAATTCCATTGAATCTGTAGATTTCTTTTGGTTAGATGGCGATTTTAACTATGGAAATCCTACTGATACATGAGCATGGGAGATCTTTCTATCTTCTGATATCTTCCTCAGTTTCTATCTTCACAAACTTCAAGTTCTTATTATATAAGTCTTTCCTTGCTTGATTCAAGATATTTCAAGATATTTTATATTATTTGTGGCTATTTTGAGAGGTGTTTCTTCCCTGATATCTTTCCCAGCTTGTATATCATTTGTATAAAGGAGAGCTAATGATGTTTTTAGGTAATTTTGTAGCCAGTAATTTTTCTGAAGGTGTTTATCATTTGTAGAAGCTCTGTGGTATAAATTTTTGGGTTACTTTTATATAATCTCATATCATTTAAGACTAGCGATACTTTGATTTCTTTGTTCTCCCCCTGTTGTCTTATTGCTCTAGATAGAACTTCAAGTACTATATTGAATAGGTACAAAGAAAGTGGTCAGCCTTGTCCCTGATTTTAGTAGAATTGCTTTAACTTTCTCCTTATTTAATTTGATGTTGTCTACTGGCTTGCTGTATTTTACCTTTATTGTACCGCTTGGGGGTATTCTCTTTTTATCCCTGATCTCTATAGGATTTTTTTTTTTTTTTGTAACATGAAGGGGTGTTGAATTTTGTCAAAGACTTTTTTAGCCTCTAAAGATGTTATGTGATTTTTTTTCTCTTCTAAGTTTGCTTATATGGTGGATTATATTGGAAGATCTTCATATATTGAACCATCCTTGCATTCTGTCGATGGAAATGATCACATGGGGCAGAGGGATGGTGGAACCTGAGTGGTGAGAACATAGGGAGGGGAGAAGGGGAACAGGAATAAGGGGGCTGGAGACAGTAATAATGCCTTGAAGGGCAGCAGAATGAATGAAATATGAAACCTCAGGGGGTGGGACATGAGGAGACCCTCTAGAATGTACTAGAGACCTGGGAAGTGGAGGACACTCAGGACTCAAAGGGAGAAACCTTATGAAGAGTCTATCTTCAGTAAAAAGACAAGGGCATCAAGTGGAGGCATGGTGTTGCCATCTCGCAGTCAAAAACTCTGACCCAGAATTGTCCCTGTCTAAAAGAACTACAGGCAAGAAAATGGAGGAGATTCTTAAGGAAAGTCAAGCCAATGACAGCCCAACTTGGAATCCATCTCAGCTCTAATACCTGACCCTATTGCTTATATATGGTATACTTACAGATAGTAGCCTAGCATGGCTGGCTATCTTTTGAGAGGCCCAAAAAACAGCTAAGACAGATGCAGATACTTATACCCTACTACTGATCTAAAGTAGAGTGGGGAGGCCTGGTGGGTAATGGGGTGGGATTGGGAATATCCTCTTGGAGACAGGGCGAGAAGGAATAGGATGAGGATATGTGGGAGGGGGAACTGAGAGAGGTGCAACAACTGCATTGTAGAAAAATAAATGTAACAAGTACCACCACCACGACCACCACCACCACAATAATAATAATAATAATAATAATAATAATAATGAACTGCTATTTCTTTTTGTTAGCTCATCTAATGTGGATCAAAAGCCCAGTCTTGTATTTACATATAATTTCAGTCATTTACTCCTGGTTCCTTTTTGACCATCCCAAGGATCAGCCCCTTGACTTTTAGGAAAGGGACAGTAAGTACATTTATTTTTTAAACATTGTAAAAGAAGATCTGCCTGCCTTTGTAAACTTAGCCATATGGGATCCAGTCCCGTGATTATCATTCTGACCATGCCTAGACATAAATTTGGTCTGTCCCAGGCTGACAGAAATTTGCCTATATAGCTGGGAAAAACTCTCTTCTCGTTTGTGGCCTAACTCTTCATCTGATTGGTTGCTTTGTTGATTTGTTTGCTTGTTTGGTTGGTTTTGTAGCTGTGCAGAAGATTTTTGCTTTTAGAAAGTCCCAGTTTTAAATTATTGGTCTTACTGAATTCTTTGTCATGAGGAGTCCTATTTAGAAAGTCCTTCCCTACACTTATATCATTTATGCTATTGTTTATGTTTTTATTCTGGCATTTTCAGTGTTTTAGGTTTAGCATTTACATCTTTGGTCTAATTGAAGTTGGTTTTTATACAAGGTGAATTATATGAGTTCAAATTCATAAATTCTTCTGCATGTGGACATTTAGTTTTTCCAGCACAATTTGTTGAATATGCTTTCTTTTCTCTATAGCATGTTTTAGGCATCTTTGTCAACTATTTAATTTAAGAGTCATGTGTACTCACGTTTGGGTCTTCTATTTTGTCCTACTGGTTCTACATGTCTGTTTTTGAGCAAATATCAGTTGGTTTCATCTCATAATGTGTCTCAGGATTTGTAATTTTAATGCCTATAGCATTATTATTGATTACTAATTATTATTACTCAGTGTTGTTTTGACTATCCAGGATATTTTCTGGTAACATAAGAATTTTATTTTAAATTTTTGTATTTCTCTGACATGTGGTATTGGAATTTTGATTGAGATTGCATTGATTTGTAAATAACTAATAGGAAGAGATAATTTTCACAATGCTAATTGTGTCAATCCATGATTATGGAGTGATTTTTCCATTCTCTAGTGTCTTTCTCTATTCCTTTCTTCAGAGGTTTGAAGGTTCATTTTAAATAGAAATCCTTCATTTCCTTGGTTTATTTTATTTTATTTGGTGACATTGTGAATGGGAGTATGTCTATGACCTGTTTCTCTATACATTTCTTATTGATGTAGAGAAAATCTGTTGATGTATCAGTTGATTCTGTATCCTATCACAATGCTGAGTTTTTTTTTTCTTGAGAAATATTTCTGGTAGTATTTTTTGTTATCTCTAACATTATGATATCCTTTCATCAGTAAATAGAGATATTTTAAATTCTTTTCATATTTATATTACTTTAATTTTTTTCTCTTGCCTTATTGCTCCAACTAGTGCTTTAAGCACAATATTGAAAGGGTTTGTGGATAGTAGATAGCTCTGTCTTATTCCTGACTTCAGTTCGATTGCTTCATGATTCTCTCCATTGAGGATGTATTCAGCTGTCTCATACAATCCAATACCACCTGCCCAGGGCTGGCACTTCTCACAGTAGGCTGGATCTTCTCTCATTAATTATTAATTAAGCAAACACCTCACACACACTGATGAAGTCATTTTCTTGATTAAGATATCTTCTCCCCAGATGACTCTGTCTTGTGTCAAGTTGACAAAGAACCAACTAGAATATAGAGCTTATTATAAAAATCCACACCATGTGTCATTGGTGAATCATGCTTTTAATTTCAACATCCAGAAGGCTGAGACTGATTACCTTCAGTAATCTGAGCTATATTATGGGGTCCAGGCCAACCTAGTATATACAATGAAAATTATGAAAATTGTGCATCACAAAAAGAAGAAAAAAATCATTACATAAATTCAGTGACCTTGTTACTTAGGACAATGTTATAATAACATTGATGATATGTATCTTGAATAGATAATCTGTAACATTTATACCCACAAATACATGTGCCAGCATGTAAATGATAGGAGAGGAAGGAAAACAACAGTGAAAGAGAAATGCTATTTAAATTAATGACCAAAGAATAATATGAACACAAACTGAGAGTTCTTTGTTTGTTTGTTTTTCTCAAATCAGGTCTTTATTTCTTAGAGACATATGATTGTCCTTAATACAAGTAGTTGCATGGGAAGATTGATGTGTAATAGAATTGCATGGTAGTCATCTTTTTATTTCATATAAAGAGACAAACTAGTAGATTATCACAAACATGCGCTAAGACCTAGACTATTGAAATAGGTCAACTGCCTATCTAAGCTTGCCATGCACTTTGGATTAAGAAGAACAATTTTGGCTTTTCCCTTTTTTCTTTCTTTTTCTCTTCCTTTTTCTTCCTTTTTTTAAAAAGTAGAGCTAAGGATTTTGTCTCTAATATATCTCTCAATCCCTTCCTTTGAGGGATATACAAACTTATGACATTACTATACACCATAACTTCATGCACTTTTAAAATATTTAATTTTACTTTCAACAACAAATGTTTTTTCAAAAATTGAGTTAGTATCAACCCCTCTCCTGGCAGGTGTTTCCATACATTCTTTGGTGAGGGAAACCATTAACTTTATCACATTAGAAGTCAGATGGCTGTTCTTCAGTGTTACCAAAGTCATCCCCATTGTATATTTTCTGTAAAACCTCCAGAATAATGGAGTTCATTTTGTTGTAGGCTCAGAGTTTGTGTTTGGACACACTGAAGTGTTTCTACTTACTTCGTTCATTAAAATTCACATGTATGCTATTTGTCAATGGGTGTTAAATATTTCAAGAATTTTATTATCATATGGAGGAGAGACAATCTTATTTCAAAAGCTGTCCTTTAGGAACTCTGCTATTGATGATTTAGCCTCTTTTTTGTTCTTGGCTTATGTTGACAGTCCTGAGGGACACATTTCCTTGGGAAGATCAAATGTGATGCTCCTTATATCATCAAAGGCATCAGCAGCTAAACTTTCGCTCATTCCCTTACCTTAAATTTCTCAACTGCAACTGTGTCAAGAAAAACTGTGTCTAGACTGTGTGTACCTGTCCCATTTTGGTATGCCTACCTTAAATGATTTTTTTAAAGGTTATTTCCAAGCAATTTATTGTCTCCTCAAACTACTTCTTCAAGTTTCAGTACATAAATCCTTTAGAAACTGTAAAAATAAATAGAAAGAATGAAAATAATATTTAGCAAAATTTAAAAATTATTTTTAACAGAGAAATTGATTTAGGAAACTAAAACCTGTGTTCCTAGATTTAGAAATTTTATCCATGACAAAATGTAGCTTCCTGTATATAAAACTAAACCAAGTGTTTGAATACCAAATTTATTGGTAGAATGCTGTACATTGATATACTGTATAATGTATATTGATCATATATTAAAATAAGTGAGGAAATATAGAGACATAAAATTTTATTTTAAACATAAAGCTGGCATATTGAACTACCCTTTTGTGAAGTACATTTGAAAAAATTTCCCAGTGAAACATTTATCAATCTATAAGAATTCGATAGATATTAAAATGTTGAAATATGTCATTTAACTATTTTGCTTCAATGTGCAGAATATTGTTTTTCAGTTTTATTATTTAATGTAATATAAGTGAACTTTTATGAGAGTGACATACAACAGGCACAGGTCCTGGAAGGGTAAATATGGTTCTATATAAACACAAAGCAAATAACACGGTACATATGTTTAACATTATAATTAGAAATTCCATGTTTGAAGGAAAAATGTAGAACATTTCAAATTCTATGTAATTTTTAATATTAATAAACTAATTTGCTTTGTGCTTTCTTCATATTCATAGGCTGTAATGAACATAGGAAAGCCATGTCCAACTTTCCAGTGGAAGATAACATTCCTCTATAAGGATGGTAAAAGTTTTCTTGTGGTTGTAATAAGTGTGTGTGGTCTAAAAATCAAGTTTATGGAGACATAAGAGAACATGCCTTTGCACTTTCTTTTAACTGAACAAGCATGAATTACTGCCTACTGGAAAGGGAGCAGTCAAGAACTCTAGGAAAGGATGGAATGGCAGATGCTTTTACTAGAAAGAAAATTCTAATCTGTCTTAACTCCTCTCATCAAGTTCTATTTCTATTTTTCTCTTCAATCTATCATTTAAAGCTTTCTATTTATTAAATAAAGATTATATTCTGTCTCAGACATAAAAGCAAGTTACAAGAAAAATGATATTGCTGATATTTTAAAAGTAGTCATGAGCATGTGATATTATTTCAGTATAAATTTTTCTTTTTTAAGTACAAATTTATTGAGACATAAATTCATATACTATAATGTTACATGTTATGATGGCTATTTTTGGTTGTCATATTGACTACATCTTGTATTAATCAAAACCCAAGTGTCTGGATATACCTGTGAGGGTTTTTTTTTTCCCTAATTAAATAATTTGTAGTGGGAAGACACACCTTTAATTGAGATCTTTTGAGGTGGGAAAAATCACTTTTTATCTGTGCCTCACCTTTGGTTGCAGCCTATATAAATCTGGCAATTCCCTGACACTTGTGCTTTGCAGTGTAGTGAGGGGCAATCATTTATTCTGTCTGTGTGTCTCATTCTGACCACACTCTAAGTACCCATAGTCTCACATTTACTGTGTTATTGTCTGTTCACTGTGTGTGCTTTTCATCAGCCCATAGTCTAACATACTTGGACACACACACACACTTATATATGTCTATGTATGTTTCTTTATACATGATACATACATATGTAGTCATATATATTTATATCCCTCTTTATATAGGACTATATGTGAAACTTATATGTATATAGTCACAGTTATACATATACACTCTATTACTTCTGTTCCTCTACAGAACCCTGATTAATACATCTGGTTAATATGGAATAGTTTTAGGTATATATCTTATTGTCACAAGGTCACTCAACCATTCTTTTACAAAAAAAACATGCTTGGCATTCCTACAACACAGTGGCTTAGCACCTTCTCTTGAGTGGGAAGTCACTCTGAATACAGTCAAGAGAAGGAGAAAGACTATGACTGCTGTCTCTTCTAGTCTACCTACTCCCAGGACTCTGACTAGCTAGCCAGTGTTTGTCATATCTAAATTTCTCTCATGAGCAGTCCTGGCTAATTGCTGCTGTCATCACTGCTGCAGTCAAAGCATCTGTGGCCATTGCAAGCATCATGAGGCGCAGGGTTAATGGTCTCAGCAGGTGAACTGTTTGAAGAGGGGCACCATCAATGAAATTTATTAGAGATAAACCACAGTAAGCATTGAAGCTGTCACTGTGGCTGCTGGACTCACGGTCATCCCAGCCATACCATGTATCAGCTTTATGTCTGTCAGAAAAATGATCATATAAGTGGCACTAAGATCTTCAAGCAAGCACAGTGAACAGACTGTAGCAGGATAAATCCAAGAATATGGGAACTTGCCAGAAGGTTGGCCAGGGCATCTGGACATGAGACAGTCAGATAGAGAAAATGTTTGCCTCTCATCAATTACTTCAAAGGGCAAGCTTCAAGGGATTGCTAGCACCCAAAGGTACTTAGCCTTCCACATTCTAGTCACAGGAATCATGGGCTATGGAAAGCTTGATTTATAATTCTGTTCAGGCAATAGGATAACTTGCTGGGTACAATTCAGTGGGATCTTTGGCTAGGAAATTCTTGTACAAAGCAGTCTTTCAACACAGAAATCCCTTTAATCTAGATGGGCACACTACATTTTCTTGCCTGAATTACTAAGCTGAGCATTATCCTCCTCCTCCTCACCTATAGAGGTTACCTATACAAGTTATACAGGTTACCTATACAAGTTAGAATCTAAGAAGAGGGAGAAATTATATCATCTCAGTGAGATAGAAATTCTGAATAAAGGTATCTTTTATTACATTTGTCACCAATTTTTTACTTTTGCAGCTGTTTAGTTTTGTTTTATATTTCTTAACATTTGTCACAGTCCTGCACTTTAGCTGGTAATCTACTGATTTCCTCTCTGTGTCACTGAAAAGGAATTTCATGGTTATCCTTTCTCATTCACATAATGTTTTTGAACATTTTACTTTATAGTAGTCTCTTTATGACACCTATTTACTTTTTTAAGAGATATTTTACTTTTCTTTACCTCATTTCCTTGTTCTTTGTTTTCCTATGTAAATATTGAAATCCTCCCCTACACAAAGAGATATCTATAACCTCCAATTTTCCTGAACAGTACAGTAATGACATCATTTTGGTCCATAGTGGAGTCACAATTCAAGTGCACAGTGTTACTTACTGGAAAGTCAGTCAGGACTGATGATAAATTCTTTGAAGTTGCAGCCATACTTCCCTTATTAGCAGAAAGAAGTATGATTACTTATGAAGGTGACCCTATAGGAGTACATACATACACCAAACCAAACCATATAGGAAGACACGCTATATTTTAATATTCTAATAGAGTCACATAAAAAGTTAGGAAACCCACACAGACACACACAAATGACAAAGACCCATCATGATACCTCTATAACCTTACAATACCCAAATAGTGAGACACAAAGACACAGATAGCAAAATCTCATAGAAAACATTCAGCCTACTTCTTAAAAAAAATAGACATCATACAAAGGGTTCAAATAAGCACAAAAAGCAATCAATCAAAGACTAGACAAAAAAGTTATCTACTTGAAAAAGAGGTAAATAACTTTGAATATAAATAGAAAACATGGAGAAAAAAATTCAGCAAAAAATTTAGACACTGAAAAACAACCAAACAGAAATTATGGAATAAAAGAGTAAATCAATAAGTTATGAAATAGAAAACTATAGGAAGACTGTAGAGACATAGTGGTCCAGGATTACAGAAGAAAGGTAGAAGCAGCTTTAACCTGAGATACCTTAAACATGAGGATGGCAGGAGTTGGCTACCACAATTGTCCCAAACTAGAGCAGTTAACCCTTGCAGGAATTTATTACCCCAACAGTTATAAAGCTTCCCTCCTTGTTTGATCTTATAAATAACTCACACCATACACACCTGGAGTATGTAGATGAAACATCTTCCAACACATCTGTCTTGGGCAATGGCACACAGAACACACAAAGTGCAGAAACACGGTCTTCTATCCAGAAGCAAAAATATCCCTCCTCCAATAAAACAAAGCAGTTCACCAAAGCTGTTCCCTGGTGTGTTCTTTATCCAATCACTCATCAACAACTAGATCTTGCACTGGATCCACCTGGGCTGGGTTAAGTTTTTCTTTCTCAAGTCTGGCTCAGTGCACAACAGGCCTGATTCTCCTGACAGGGGAAATTAACATGGGGCAGGAAAAGGCCATCAGAGAGCAATATTAACTGACAATCCCAAACAATAGAACAAAATTTCAGGGTGGAAGCCAAAGTGATAATAATAATATTATATAATGAAAAATTTAAAACTGAGATAAACCTTCACAAAAATAAGCACAATATACATAATACAAAGGAGGAGGGAAGGTAAAGTTAAAATACATGAGCGATTTTTTCAATAAAATGTACGTGTAAATTTCCACACAGAAAGACATTGCCTCCAACATATAACAAGGGCACATGGTCCAGGATGTTCATAGCAGCCTTATTTATAATAGCCAGAAGCTGGAAATATACCAGATGTCCTTCAACAGAGGAATAGAAACAGAGAATGTGATACATTTACACAAAGGAGTAATACTCAGCTATTAAAAACACGAATTCCTGCTGGGACAGAAAAGGATCACTAGGTACTGTATCACCCTGAGCTTTAGATCTCTGGTGGTGCAAACTGCCAGGGGTCTGCCTGTACTCAGGAACTGAGCACATAGACAGTTTGTCTGCCAGCCTGCCAGGCGCAGGGCCTGTGTCCTGCCAAGTGAGCTGCAGAAGGAGAGAAGGCCCGTGGCCATACTCGCTGCCTGCCAGGACAGAAAAGGGTCACTAGGTACTGTATCATCCTGAGCTTTAGGTCTCTGGTGGTGCAAACCGTTAGGGGTCTGCCTGCACTCAGGAACTGAGCATATAGGCGGTTTCTCTGCAAGCCAGTCCATCACAGGACCTGTGTCCTATGTGAGAATCAACAGAGGGAGTGACCCCCACCACACCATCTTCGCTCCATAATAGAGCAGACAGAGAACACCTGGTTGACCTTGACAACATAAGTATAACATTGCTTGAGGTAAGACTGAGAAGGGCTCCAAAGGTACAAAAGAGGAAGGCAGCATATCAGTAATCTGTGCCAGAGGAAACCCAGTCATCCAGTGTTGTAGAGATAACCTTAAAGATCCACAGTAGGTTGAAGCACCAGCCAGTGACAATATGACCATCTAACACCTGGGAGAACTAGATGGCTAAAGGCAAACGTAGGAACGTTACTAATGGAAACCAAGGCATTATAGCAGTATCTGAACCCAATTCTCCAATAATAGCAAGTACTGGATACCCCAACATACCAGAAAAACAAGATTTGGATTTAAAATCACTGGTCATGATGCTGGTACAGGAACACATGAAGGACATACTTAAAGAAATTCAGGAGAAAATGGATCAAAACTTAGAAGCACTTATAAGGGAAACACAAAAATCATTGAAAAAAATTCAGGAGAATACAAAAGCCAATAAGGAGGAAACGCAAAAATCACTTAAAGAAATACAGGAGAACTTTGATCAACAGGCAGGAGTCATGAAAGAGGAAAAACAAAAATCTCTTAAAGAATTAGAGGAAAACACAAACAAGCAAATGACAGAACTGAGGAAAAACTTCCAGGATCTAAAACCAGAAGTAGAAACAACTAAGAAAGCACAAAGGGAGACAACTTTGGAGATAGAAAACCTTGGGAAGAAATCAGGGACCATAGATGCAAATATCAACAACAGAATACAAGAGATAGAAGAAAGAATCTCAGATGCTGAGAAGATACCATAGAAACCATGGACTCAACAGTTAAAGAAAATGCAAAATGCAAAAAAGTTTGTAACCCAAAACATTCAGGAAATCCAGGACACAATGAGAAAGCCAAATCTAAGGATTATAGGCATTGATGAGAGTGAAGATTTACAACTTAAAGGGCCAGCAAATATCTTCAATAAAATTATGGAAGAAAACTTCCCTAACCTAAAGAGAGAGATGCCCATGAATATACAAGAAGCTTACAGAACTCCAAACAGACTGGACCAGAACAGAAATACTTCCTGTCACATAATAATCAAAACCCCAAATGTACTAAACAAAGAAAGAATACTTAGGGCAGTAAGAGAAAAAGGGCAAGTAACATATAAAGGAAGACCTATCAGAATTACACCAGATTTCTCACCAGAGACCATGAAAACTAGAAGATCCTGGGCAGAGCTCATGCAGACTCTAAGAGAACACAAATGCCAGCCGAGACTATTATACCCAGCAGAACTCTCAATTACTATAGATGGAGAAACCAAGATATTCCATGACAAAACCAAATTTACACAATATCTTTCTACAAACCCAGCCCTACAAAGGATAATAGGGGGGAAACACCATTACAACGAGGGAAACTATACTCTGGAAAGAGCAGGATATTAAGCTTCTTTCATCAAACTCAAAGAAAATAACCACACACATATAAAATTAAAATCAAAAATGATAGGAAGCAATAACCACTACTCCTTAATATTTCTTAACATCAATGGACTCAATTCCCCAATAAAAAGACATAGACTAACAGACTGGATATGTAAACAGGACCCTACATTTTGCTGCATACAGGAAACACACCTCAGTGTCAAAGACAAAAACTACCTTAGAGTAAAAGGCTGGAAGACAATTCTACAAGCAAATGGTCCCAGGAAACAAGCTGGAGTTGCCATTCTAATTTCAGATAAAATTGACTTTCAATCTAATGTCATCAAAAGAGACATGGAAGGTCACTACTTGCTGGTCAAAGGAAAAATCCAACAAGAAGAACTCTCAATCCTGAACATCTATGCCCCAAATACAAGGGTGCCCTCATTCATAAAAGAAATTTTACTAAAGATAAAAGTACACATTGCACCTAACACAATAATTGTGGGTGACTTCAAAACTCCACTCTGAAATAATTCCATGCCTCCTATCAGATCGCTATGGAGTAAAAGTGGTCTTTAATAACAGTAAAAAACAACAGAAAGTCCACATACACATGGAAACTGAACAATACTCTATTCAATGATACCTTGGTCAAGGAAGAAATAAAGAAAGAAATCAAAGATTTCTTAGAATTTAATGAAGATGAAGGCACAACATACACAAATCTATGGGACACAATGAAAGCAGTGCTAAGAGAAAAACTCATAGCTTTGAGGGCCTCCAAAAAGAAATTCAAGAGAGCATACACTATAGAAGATTAATGGAACAACTGGAAGCCCTGGAACAAGAAGATGCTAATTCACCCAGGAGAAGAAGAAGACAGGAAATCATCAAACTCAGGGCTGAAATCAATCAAGTAGAAACCAAGAGAACCATACAAAGAATCAACAAAACCAAAAGCTGGTTCTTTGAAAATAATCAACAAGATAAATAAACCCTTAGCCAGACTAATCAAAGGGCACAGAGAAAGTATCCAAATTAATAAAATTAGAAATGAAAATGGAGATATTACAACAGAAACCAAGGAAATTCAAAAAATCATCAGATCCTACTACAAAAACCTGTACTCAACACAACTGGAGAATCTGGAGGAAATGGACATTTTCTTAGACAGATACCAGTTACCAAAATTAAACCAGGATCAAATAGACCATCTAAACAGACCTATAACCCCTAAAGAAATAGAAGGCGTCATAGATAGGCTTCCGACCAAAAAAAGCACAGGACCAGATGGTTTCAGTGCAGAATTCTATCAGACTTTCAAAGAAGACTTAACACCAATACTCTTCAAACTTTTCCACCAAATAGAAACAGGAGGAATACTACCCAACTCCTTCTTCGAAGCCACTATTATGCTGATACCAAAACCACACAAAGATGCAACTAAGAAAGAGAATTTCAGGCCAATTTCCCTTATGAATATCGATGCAAAAATACTAAATAAAATTCTTGCCCACCGAATCCAAGAACACATCAAAACGATCATCCACCATGATCAAGTAGGCTTCATGCCAGGGATGCATGGATGCTTCAATATACGGAAATCCATAAATGTGAATCGATCCATTCTTATCTTCTTGTACTAAGCTCAACTCCAAGTGGATCAAGGACCTCCACATAACACCTGACACACTGAAACTAATAGAAGAGAAACTGGGGAAGACCCTTGAGGACATGGGCACAGGGAAAAAGTTCCTGAATAGAACACCAATAGATTATGCTCTGAGATCAAGAATTGACAAATGGGACCTCATAAAACTACAAAGTTTCTGTAAGGCAAAGGACACTGTCAAAAGGACAAAACGTCCACCAACAGATTGGGAAAGGATCTTCACCAACCCTAAATCTGACAGAGGGCTAATATCTAATATATACAAAGAATTCAAGAAGAACCCAGAGAACCAAATAACCCCATTAAAAATGGGGTACGGAGCTAAACAAAGAATTTTCACATGAAGAACTTCAGAGGGCTGAGAAACACCTTAAGAAATGTTCAACATCATTAATCATTAGGGAAATGCAAATCAAAACAACCCTGAGATTTCACCTCACATCAGTCAGAATGGCTAAGGTCAAAAACTCAGGAGACAGCAGGTGTTGGAGAGGATGTGGAGAAAGAAGAACACTCCTCCACTGCTGGTGGGATTGCAAGATGGTGCAACCACTTTGGAAATCAGTCTGGCGGTTCTTCAGAAAACTGGGCATGACACTTCCTGAAGAACCTGTTATACCACTCCTGGGTATATATCCAGAGGATTCTTCAGCAGGCAATAAGGACACATGTTCCACTATGTTCATAGCAGCCCTATTTGTAGTAGCCAAAAGCTGGAAAGAACCCAGGTGTCCTTCAACGGAAGAATGGATATAAAAAAATGTGGTATATTTACACAATGGAGTACTATTCAGCCATTAGAAACAATGAATTCATGAAATTCTTAGACAAATGGATGGAGCTGGCGAACATCATACTAAGTGAGGTAACCCAGTCTCAAAAGATCAGTCATGGTATGCACTCACTGATAAGTGGATATTAGCCTAGAAACTTTGAATACCCAAGACATAATACACAAATTAAATGATGTCTAAATAGAATGGAGGAGTGGCCCCTGGTTCTGGAAAGACTCAGTGCAAGAGTATAGGGGAATTCCAGAAGAGGGAAGTGGGAAGGGGTAGATGGAGGTACAGGAGGAGGCAAGAGGGCTTATGGGAAGTGTGGGGAGTGGGGATCCAGAAAAGGGGAAATCATTTGAAATGTAAATAAAAATATATATTAATAAAAAATTAAAATTAAAAAAAAGACATTTGGAATTATAAAGCATATGGTAGATTTAAGATTTCATCCTCAAACATTAACAATGTTTAAAAACAAATAGAAGTCCACATTAGACAGAAAGTCAAAGCCTTTGCCCATTGATTTATTTTTATGAATACGAGTTCTATCTACCATTGTAGAGTCAACATGGGAGTTTGTTCTACTCGCATTGAGACTTTTTAGTCAACTAAACCTTGTCCAGAAAATGCATTCATCAGTGTGTGCATATACATACACGTGTGTAAATCATATATATATGCATATATATATACATACATAAATACATACATACATACATATAATTCTCCATGAAACTTTTTTTAGATGCTACAAAGAAAGAAGGTGGCTTTTTTGTGATTTGGATATTTATTCACTATGCCAGTTAATAAATTCCAAATAAGTTTTCTTAAAAAAAAAAAACAAAACAAAACAGGAATTCATGAAATTCTTAGGCAAATGGATGAAACTAGAAAATATTATCCTGAGTGAGGTAACCGAGATATAATAGAACACATACAGTATATACTCACTTGTAAGTGGTATCAGACAAAAAGTTTGGAATGCCCAACTTTTACAACTCATAGACCATATGAAGCTGAAGAAGAAGGAAGACCAAAGTATGGATGCTTCAATCCTACTAGGAGGGGTAACAAAATAATTCTAGGAGGTAGAGAATGGATGGACTTGGGAGGAAGAAAGGATGGAAATGAGAGGAGGAGGGCAGGATCAGGGATGGGAAGAGGTGGGGAGATATACAGTGGGTCAGTAAATTGAACAGATGTGTATAACAGGTGAGTAGAGGTATGTAGGAATGGGGAACTGGAAGTAGTCACCAGAATGTTCCAGATGCTAGAGGCTTCCAGGACCCAACAGTGTTGACATTAGCTAAAATACCCAAGAAAAGGAAGGGATAACCTGTAGAGACCATTTCTAGAAGTTAGGTAAAGGCCCTTGGTTGATGGATGGGGTCATTTACCCATCTCCAAATTATAACCCAGAATTGTTCCTGTCTAAAGGCAATATAGGGACAAAGAGAGGAGCAGAGACTAAAGGAAAGGCTATCCAGAGACTGCCCTACCTGGGATCCATCCTATATACAGCCACCAAACCCTGGCACTATTGGTGATGCCAAGAAGTGCTTGGTGACAGGAGCCTGATATAGCCATCTCCTGAGAGGCTCTGCCAGATCCTGACCAATACAGATGCAGATGCTTACAGCCCACCATTGGACTGAGCACAGGAACCCTAATGGAGGAGTTGGGGGAAGGGCTGAAGGAGCTGAAGGGGTTTAAAACCCCACAGGAAGAAGAACAATATCAACCAACCAGACTTCCCAGAGGTCCCAGGGATTAAACCACCAACCAACAAGTACACATAGAGGGAAACATGGCTCAAGCTACATATGTAGCAGAGAATGGCCTTATCTTGCCTATATGGGAGGGGAGGCCCTTGGTCCTGTGAAGGCTTGATGAGCCAGTGTAGAAGAATGGTAGGGTGGTGAGGCAAGAGTGTGTGGGTGGGTAGGGAAGCACTCTCCTGGAAGCACGGGGAGAGGAGTTGGGATAGAGGTTTTGCAGAGGGAAAACTGAGAAAGGGGAGAATCACCAATAAAGAAAAAGAAAGTCAATGCCATTTAAAAATGCAAATAGAGAAGAAACTTTACAAAATATATCATAGCCAATAATTTAAAATATAAATATAAAGCAATAAAGAATACTAAAAATTTTAGGAGAAAACTACCAGCACATAGAAAGGCAGAAATATTAAAATAATGATGAGTGCAGCGCTGGGACAGGAGTCTTCTGGCCCCCATTTTCACCAGTGGAGCAACTTGGACAGGAACCTTCCAGGAGTTATTTATACCAGGGAACCAGGCAGCTCTAGAACCTTCTGTGCATAGACCCTGCCAGAAGAGAGTTGGTCTCCCATGAGTACAGACATAGGCTTACAGGCCCATAGGAGGGACAAGCTCCAGTCAGAGACAGCAAGACCAACTAACAACAGAAATAACCAGATGGCGAAAGGCAAACACAAGAACCCTACCAACAGAAAATAAAAAGGCTACTTGGCAATACCAGAACCGAGTTCTCACACCACAGTAAGTCCTGGATACTCCCAACACACCGGAAAAGCAAGAGTTGGATTTAAAATCGCATCTCATGATGCTGGTAGAGGACTTCAAGAAGAACATAAATAACTCCCTTAAAGAAATACAGGAGAACATGGAACAACAGGTAAAAGCCCTTAAAGAGGAAGCACAAATATTTTTTAAAGAATTACAGGAAAATGCAAACAGGTGAAGGAACTGAGCAAAACTATTCAGGATCTAAAAGTGGAAGTAAAAGCAATGAAGAAATCACAAAGGGAGACAACCCTGGAGATAGAAAAATCTTAGAAAGAAATCAGGAGTCATAGATGCAAGCATCAACAACAGAATACAAGAGGTAGAAGAGAGAATCTCAGAAGTTGAAGATATAATAGAAAAATTGACATGACAGTCAAAGAAAATGCAAAATGCAAAAAGCTTGTAACCCAAAGCTTTGTAATATTCAGGAAATCCAGGACACAATGAGAAGACCAAACTTAAGGATTATAGGTGTAGAAGAGAACAAAGATATCCAACTTAAAGGGCCAATAAATATCTTCAACAAAATTATAGAAGAAAACTTCCCTAACCTAAAGAAAGAGATATCCATGAACATACAAGAAGCCTACAGAACTCCAAACAGACTGGACCAGAACAGAAAGTCCTCTCAGCACATAATAATAAAAACACCAAATGCAGAAAACAAAGAAAAAATATTAAAAACAGTAAGAGAATAGTGCAAGTAACTTATAAAGGCAGGCCTATCAGAATTACACGAGACTTCTCACCTGGGATGATAAAAGCTAGATGATCCTGGACAGATCTCATAAAGACCCTAAGAGAACACAAATGCCAGCCCAGACTACTATACCCAGCAAAACTCTCTGTCACCATAGATGGAGAAATCAAGATATTCCATGATAAAACCAACTTTACACAATATCTTTCCCCAAATCCAGCCCTTCAAAGGGTAGTAGATGGAAAACACCAACACAAGGGGGGAAGCTATACCCTAGAAAAAGCAAGAAAGTAATCTTCTTCCAACAAACCCAAAATAAAATAACCACACAAACATAAAAATAGCATAAAAAATAACAGGAAGCAACAGTCACTCTTCCTTTATATCTTTTAACAGCAATGGACTCAATACACCAATAAAAAGACATGGACTAACAGAAATATTTTTCATGCAAAACTTAAATTTTATCAGAAAATGTTTATAATTCCACTTTCAATCAACTTAGAAATATTTTTTACCTATCATTTTATCTGTATAATTTTTCCATGAAATGGTCAATTTTAATGTGTTTTTCTATATATTTCTTCAATTTTATCAGAGATATTTTCCATGTGAATCTTCAATTTTATCAGAATATGTTTATAATTTTACTTTCAATCAACTTAGAAATATTTTTATGCCTATTATTTTATCTATAAAATTTTCCATGATAATCTTCCTTTTTAACATGTTTTTCTATATATTTCTTCAATTTTATCAGAAGTACTTCCATGTAAATCTTCGATTTTATCAGAAAATGTTTATAATTCCACTTAAAAAAGAATAAAGATCAGGCTTTTTATCATCAGCCATAAAAACTAAGAAATCATAAAACAATATATCTCAAGCTCTGAGCATAAGTTACTCTCAAGCAAGAGTGTTATAATCATCAAAGTTATCTCTAAAATAGATGGAAAAATATTACTTTCAAATCAACACAAAGATGGTTTATGATAACCAGGGAATCATTGCAGAAAGTTCTTTGATAAAACCTATTCTATATGTAAGAAGAAAATCTTTCATCCATGAGAACACAAGAATAGATGAACAAAGAAGAAGATCAAGTTAAAAGTGAGAGGGAGTGTGGGAAAGATAGCAGGAAAAGGAAAGAGGGATGATTTGGTGGTGATGAATTATATCCAGCACAGTATACAAGCAATTCCCTATTTCCAATAAGGGAGGAGATAGAGAAATATCCTAGGCCAAAAAAAAAAAAAAAATAAAAAAAAAAAAAAATAGAACGTCAACTAACAAAATCATTGGAAATTGTAAAATCACTTTAACCACTTAAAACCTTAAATGCAAATAGCCTTAAAATTCCCCCCACAAAAATACATAGAATGAGTAGAATAGAAAATAAGATTCAAGTATCTGTTTCCTCTATGTATGCACTTAGCTAGCCAATGTATCTGAAACTTGAAGGGTCAAGGTATAGAAGTCAACTAAGCAAACAAGGAGAAGTGGTAAACAAACTGGTACATTAATTCTTATATTTGATGAAGTCTGTCTCAAAAAATTATTCAGAAAAAAATAGGAAACTGCATATTAATAAATGGTACAATTCATAAAGAGGATATTTGGAGCTCCAAATTTTATAAAAAGAACACTAAAAACAAAACAACACAGTTTCTGAAACAGTAAGATTGTGAAATTCAGTCATGCTTATAATAAGATATGTCTTCCAAACAAAGAGTCACCAAATATACTTCAGAGCTAAATTATCCCATAGCTATTTGTTTTTAAATTTGCCATATTATAAGTCACAAAGAAAGCTTTGAAAAAAGTTTAAAAATCAATTAAAATAAATCATCATTATGATATCAGTCATATAAAACAAAACAAAAGGAACAATAAGAGTATGTGTTAGGTTTCCATATGACATTTCCAAAGGCCTTTCCTGTTTGTCATCTTGCCATCAAATTCCATACCATTTAAATTTCCTCCGACAATGTTTCCCTTTCCTTCTTCACCTGTGTTTTATGCCCCTTGCTCTGTGCATTGACACGTTTCTCTTTAGGGTCACTTACTGGTTTTCAGATTTCTTTGTTGTACTATAATTAAACACACATATCCAAAGTTTCAAATCTAACAACCACATATAAGAGAGAACATGCAGTGTTTTTCTTTCTGGGTTTGAATTGCCTTACTTGGAGGAATTATTTCTAGATCCATCTATTACCTGCAAAATCAAATTTTCTTTATTTTCAACATTCTATTTTAATTGATTATTTGGGAATTTCACAAAATACATCCTAATCACACTCACTTCCTAGTCCTTCAATGTCTACTCTCCCACCCTTGTGATCCTCTAAAAGAAAAAAGAAGAAATAGATGGAAAAATATATCAATTTTGTGTTGCCCATGCACACCGGAACATGAACAAATTCCCAGTGGTCAGTCCCTAAAGAAAACAGTCTTGTTCTGCCCCCTACCCCAGCCTGAAGCCATAAACTGTGAAGTGCTACACTACAACATTCCTATTACAATTTTTAAGAGTTCTCTTCAATGGTTTTCTGCCTAGACTGTTTCTTTTTTGGGGGAGAATCACTCTTGCTCCCATGTTTTCAACTTGTGGAATGATTCCATTGGGGGGATGTATCATATTTTCATAATCCATCCATCAATTGGTAAACAACTAGACTTTCTATTTCTTGGGTATTGTGAACAGAAAATTAATGAATATGTGTGACTAAGTAGGATACAGAGTCCTTTAGTAATATGTCTAGGAGTATTGTGGTGGTTTGAATAAGATGTTCCCCAATAGACCCATTTGTTTGAATGCTTAGTCATTAGAGAATGGCACTGTTTGACAAGGATTTGGAGGATAAAGAGGTGTGGCCATGTTGCAGTAGCTGTGGCTTTGTAGGAGGAAGTATGTTACCAGGAATAAGCTTTGCTGCCGTGCTCTCTCCCATGATGATCCTTTCACAAAATACTATACAAGTTCCCAGTTATATCTTTTCTTTATAGGAGTTGCTTTGGTCATGGTATCTTCAGAGCAATAGAATAGTGACGAAGACTAGTGGCATAGGAAGGTATTTCTAGCTTCTCAGTAACTTTCACATTGAATTCTATAGCAGCTGTAATAGATTGTACTACTACCAACAGTGAATGTACATTGCTCATTTCCTACCATGGTATTTGTTGCTTTTCTTTCTTTCCTTTTCTTGTTGACTTTTTAGGAATAGGGTTTTGTTTGTTTGTTTGTTTTTCTGAGATAGGCTCTCACTATTCAGTTCTGGCCTAGGACTCATTATTTGGGTCAGGCTGGTCTCTAATTCCTAGAGATCCCCCTGCCTATGTATCCAAAGTCTGTCTTATAACACATCTTCATGGACATGTCTCAGTGTATCTATTATTAATAGAATGTTCTTTTCTGGGGTCTGACTTCATATTTTTCATATTTGGAGATTCTACTAGGTAAAATAGCTTTTAATTGTAGTCACCTATTCTAAATATCTGTTAACCTTTGACAAGCAGGAAGTAGGAACCCCACAAAAGCTGGGTTTCAGGGCATGGCTATAATCTGACATATCTGGCTTCAATATAATTGACTGGGAAGTTGTCTTATAGTCATATGTAAGAGAACACAGCAAATGCATTCATAGATAAAGGTTCTTCCTTCAATGGGGTTTTAATCCTGAATTCCAAGTCAATCAATCTCCCAGTTTGTATTGTATTTCATAATAAATTCAGGAATCCTCTACCACTAAATCAATTCTCTTTTGTATTTTACTTATTAACGCTATTCTTTTTCTTTCTTTCTTTCTTTCTTTCTTTCTTTCTTTCTTTCTTTCTTTCTTTCTTTCTTTCTTTCTTTCTTTTTTCTTCTTTCCTTCCTTCCGTCCCATTTTTCTTTATTATTTGATATATTTTCTGACTACCACTGACCACTTAGAAATTTGTGCCTTTCATGCTAGTTATGATTTAGTGGCTTTGGAGAGAAAGGGTGATGGAGAAACATAGAGTTCTGTACAAATAAGCTTTCCCAGAAGTTTTCTTCATATTTTACAAACCAGATAAATCTGCTTAAGTGTCCCTGTTCACTTGAGGACAAGAGCCTATCGTGTGGTAGCATGTATATTTGTTTGATCTTCAGGCCTTTCTTCCACAAACCTTTGAAATAGAAGATTCTGCTTGTGGTAGACTCTACCAGTGCTTGTAGGAATGAGATGCTCATGTACACTATTACTATGATAGCAGATGTTTGTATATTGCAGAGTATGTTAGTACTCTTATGGCATCCTTTCCCAGCTGTCTTGAGATTATCTCATCCATGAGACAAGAACTCTTACTATGCTAATCTATAAATATGCTTAATTAGCATAGACAGATTTCTTGTCAGTGGTTGGTATATTCATCTGGCAAATTCCTTACTCCTCATCCTGCCAAATTTTCAGTCTTTGAAAGTCTGCCAAATGAGCTCTGATTGCTTCAAGTCTGGAGAACATTTCCATTGGACTTCTGTGAAACAATTGCCTACAATTTCATACTTATTGTATTTTATTTCTTTTTCCATTTACAAATCCCACAAAGTAACTTTATTCCTATGTAAGTCACTCTTTTTACTGCAATAACAAAATTGCCAATATTATTAATACAGGGAGAGAAAAAAGTCACAATTTCTTCATGATTGCATATATTTCAACCATTACAAAATGTTTTGTTGTTATGGACAAGACAAAATAACATGGCAGGAAGAGATTGTGGCAGATACAATTGCTTATCAGTGTTCCCAAAGCATAGAATGAGAAATATGCCCAAGATAAGGTATATCCCCCAAGAATATGCTCCCATTGTCTTGCTTCTATAATCAGGCTGCTCCTCTGAAAATTTCCATGCCACCCAATTAACAACAATATATTGTGAAACCTTACTGGAATAACCAACTGATAAATTCAGAATCTTCACCAGCTAGCAATTAAGCCTGCAAAATATGAGTATTTGGGAGGAATACACCAAAATCAAACCATAGAATTCTTAAATGAATACATTTGCCTTGTTTGCTTTCCAACCAAGACCATCATTGACCAAGGCATCTTTGAATTATACAGGTCATGTTTTCTAACAGTGTTACCTCATCTATTCTCTCTGTAAATGTTTCTAAGGCTGAGCTTTTGACCCCAAAGTGTTCTCTGACTACCTGAAGAGTTTGATTTGCACACACACACACACACACACACACACACACACACACACACACACACACACACACACATATGTATATTTTGTAGCACATGTTGACTGGTTAGATTTTTTTGTTTGTTTGTGGTTTTTGTTGCTGTTCATGTTAGCCCTTTGGTAACATAGGCTAAAGAATCAAGAGAAACTTATAAATTATTTGTACCTTTACTTCCAGCAAGCAAATATCTTTTAGGAGAGTAAAGATTGAAGACTAATAGCTTTTCAGAAGCATAAAACATCCCAGTTTATCGATTTTACACATGAAGATGTTTTCAAATTCAAAAATCTACATTTACCAGCTACAAATGGGGGTAGAGTGGGTGCTAAGAAAAGGAAGGTGATCCCTTCACTGCTTTTTTAGAACCACCAATGGGAAGTAGGACTTTGCCACTAAAATAGGTGTCCCAAGACACTGAATTATTTTAATTTATCGTTTCCTAATTATATATCATGGTAAAAATACTTTCATATAACTGATTTAAATTTTATTTTATGTATATGAACATACTGTAGCTGTCTTCCAGACACAGCAAAAGAGGACATCAGGTCCCATTACCGATGGTGGTAAGCTACCATGTGGATGCTGGGAATTGAACTCAGAACTTCCAAAAGACCAGTCACTGCTCTTAACCACTGAGCCATCTATCTCTCAAGCCTCCTAAAATTTATTTGTTTAAAGAAATATTCTGTCCCATTCTTCTTTCTATGTGGCTTTTTATATTTTGTTGTTGTTATTAGAATGCTTCAAAACATTGTGTTAGATATATTCTTTCCCAGTTTGTGGTTTATCTTTTCATTCTGTTAGGATTGTCTTGAATAAAAAGATTTATTTTTTAGTTCAAAAATATATTCTTTGCTGTCTGACTTTTTGTAATGAGAAAACATTTAAGTAATTTGAAAGGTGAAGTAGCTTGTAGTGGCAATTCTTGGTTGTCAACTTTACTCTATCTGGAATTAATTAAAACCCAAGAGATTTTTCTTAATTAAATCATTTGAAGTGAGAAGACTGCATGTGGATGTAGTCTGTATCTTCTGGTGTGAGATGATCCATATTTATTCTGCTGTTTTACTTAGGGTTCTATTGCTGTGAAGAGATACCATGTTCAAGGCAACTCTTATTAAGGAAACTCTTTAATTCAGGCTGGCTTAGAGTTTCAGAAGTTTAATCTATTGAATATACATTCAGTAAGATATATATATATATATATATATATGCGTGTGTGTGTATGTGTGTATCTATATGTGTATGTGTGACACATGAATAGTCACACATAAACTACACACAAATCTACACTCACATATACACATATACCATGTACATTTGCAAAAAATATTACAGGAATCAGTATACTTTTCAAAACACCTTTCAGAAATAACTGAAACATACAGAGTAGCTAATTTGATTAAAACAAAAAAAATCCATCTACTTTTTTTTGTTTGCCTCCAGCAAACATGTCATAAGATTAAATGCAGACTTAGAGTGAAAGCATGGGAAAATATATCTTTAAAAAATAAAGCTAGAAAACAAGAAGAGGCCAGTTTTCTAAATATAATGTAGTAGTCTTAAACCACAATCATTCAGAAGATGTAAAAAAAAGGGGGGGTTGCTTTGTACTAATTCATGAACAATTTATTAAAAGGATATTATAATTCATATTATACCTACTGAAATTTGGTGAGCCCAGTTTCATGAAGCAAACACTACTTACTGTAAACAAAGAAACAATCCTAGCACAGTACAGATCAACCTGCTCCATATCCAAACTGCCTACATCATCCTCTAGAGTCTAGCCTGATGACTAACACCAAATTCTGTTATATGAGTAATACCATATGTGGATTTTATCACATTATACTGCGACTAGATGCGATCTCATAACACATGTCCCTGTCTATTCTGACTTCCCACACTGACCATTAGTTACCTCTAGACTTCCACATGGTCCCAAATCCCAGTTAATATCTTTTCCTCAAAAACTTCCAGGCAGTGGTGAATCATAACCCTACACAAAGACCTGTAGGCAACTGAGGAAAACTGGGAGCAGGAGAGGCAGTCTTTTCCAACAGCAAAAATTTTTTTTCCAGTTCCAAACTTTCAGCACAAGTAACATCCAATGGACAAACAAGTTATATTTTGCTATGAACATATTCATATGGATATGTGCATGCATAACAATTGGTGAAGACAGTTCATAAATTGAAGGAGATTTGGGAAGGGTATCTGAGAGGATTTAGAGGAAGGAAAGGAAGAAATGCTGTTATTTGTAATCTCAAAGCAAATAAGCAAACGAAACCAAAATTGTTTCATTCAGAAGATGTAAAAAAACTTCTTCCACATGTTAATGGACTATATATACAGTTCATTAATTCAATTCCATTATTGAATGTTTCTTCTTTTATGCTGCTTTTTTTTTTTTTTAAGTGTAGCTCGGTACTATAACTTGAAATCTGAGACAGTGACACTTCAAGGAAGTTCTTTTATTATTCAAAATCATTTAAGATAATTTGATTTTTGTTTGTTCCCATATGAAGTTTAAGATTATTATAATTTCTGTAAAGAAAATTTGATGGCATTGCATTGAATATGTAGATTTCTTTGGTAGGAAGGCCATTTCTTTGCTCCGTAAGCATGATATGTCTTTCCATCTTCTAATTTCTTCTTCAATTTATCACTTCAAAGTAGAATTTATTATTATTATTGTTATTATTATTATTAATTACTATTATTATGCAAGTCTCTCAATAGAATGGTCTTAAGATTTCTTGAGGCTGCTGTAGAAAGTACTGCTTTCTTGATTTATTTCTCAATATGTTTGACATTTGTATATAGGAAAGCTTCATCTCAATTTTATTTATTTATACTCTATCCTTTTGGTTTCGGTTAACTTGGCTGAGACTTTTTCAGTATTCTTCATTTTATTAAAGCATCACGTCTATATTTCACTGATTCTTTGTATTAATCATTTCTATTTTACTTCTATTTCCTTTTATAGCTTATTCATTTTCATCACCTCTTTGGTTTTTTTTTAAATTTCATCTTATTTTTTTCTATATTTTTCTCTTTTTGTTATGTTAATGTAAGACTTCTACAGTTTATTTCCTTTTTTATTTAGGTGCTGCTTTTTTTTTTTTTTAGGGAGTCTGAGCAGTGTAATTTTCTATTTATTGAGAAGGGAAGTAAAGGGAAGTAAAAACACTTTATGATAAAATTAAAGATTTACATGGAAAATATTTTAGATAAGCATGTAAAAATTGACAATTTTCATGGAAAATTAAAGAGTAAAGTGGTAATATGTAAAACATTGCTAAATTAATTAAAATATGGGATAGAAACATTTTATGATATAAGATTTACATGGAAAACATTTCTGATAAAATTGTAGAAAATGTAGAAAAACATTTTAGAATTGAAGATTATCATGGAAAATTTTATATAGATATAATAATGGTAGGTATAAAAGTATTCCTAAGTTGATTGAAAGTGGAATTATAAATATTTTCTGATAAACTTGAATATTTACATGAAAAATATTTCTGATAAGATTGAAGAAATATATAGAAAAACATTAAAATTAAAGATTATTATGGAAATTGTATAGGGAAAATGATAAGCATAAAGATAATTCTAAGTTACCAGCTTTATGCATTTTGCATTTTCTTTGACTGCTGAGTCAATGTTTTCTATAGCAACTTCAGCACCTGAGGTTCTTTCTTCTATCTCTTGTATTCTGTTGCTGATGCTTGCATCTATGACTCCTGAATTCTTTCCAAGGTTTTCTATTTCCAGAGATGTCTCACTTTGTGATTTCTTTAATTTTTCTACTTCCACTTTTAGATCCTGGATTGTTTTGTTCAGTTCCTTCACTTGATTGTTTGTGTTTTCCTGTAATTATTTAAGGGATTTTAGTCTATCTTCTTTAAGGGCTTCTGTCTGTTGACCCATGATTTCCTGTTTTTTTTTTTTTGAAGATAAAGTTAGATTTATTAAAAAGTCAAGTATCTTTAATTAATTTATGTAGTTATCTTGGTAGAAAAGAACCATATTATTTTATTTGTGGGTTAACCATTTTATCTAATTTAAAAATGTCATGGAGCAGATAAGAAATTACTGTAGGAGAAACACATTAAAAGGATAGAATGTGCATGTTTATATTTCTTTTTTTTATTTTTTTTATTCGATGTATTCTTTATTTACCTTTCAAATGATCTCCCATTTTCTGGGTTCCCACTCCCCGCAAGTTCCATAAGCCCTCTTCCCTCCCCCTGTTCCTCCATCAACTCCTTCCCACTTCCCTCTTCTGGTATTCCCCTATACTGTTGCATTGAATCTTTCCAGAACCAGGGGCCACTCCTCTGTTCTTTTTGGACATCATTTAATATGTAGATTATTTCTTGGGTATTCCAAGTTTCTAGGTTATTATCCACTTATCAGTGAGTACATACCATGACTGATATTTTGAGACTGGGTTAAGGCTTTTACCTGTTGACCGATGTTCTCCTGTATTTCTTTAAGGGAGTTACTTAAGTCTTTCTTGAAGCCCTCTATCAGCTTTATGGGGTATGATTTTAAATCCAACTCTTGGTTTTTAGGTGTGTTGGGGTATCTGGGACTTGCTGTGGTGGGAGAATTGGGTTCTGATGTTGCCATGTTTCTTTCTTTCTTTCTTTCTTTCTTTCTTTCTTTCTTTCTTTCTTTCTTTCTTTCTTTCTTTCTTTCTTTCTTTCTTTCTTTCTTTCTTTCTTTCTTTCTTTCTTCTTTCTTTCTTTCTTTCTTCTTTCTTTCTTTCTTTCTCTTTCTTTCTTTCTTTCTTTCTTTCTTTCTTTCTTTCTTTCTTTCTTTCTTTCTTTCTTTTCAATTTTATTTTCTATATTTTTTGTTTACATTCCAAATGATTTTCCCTTTCTTTGTTCCCCCCTCTGCATAAGTCCCATAAGCCCTCTTCCCTCTGCCAGTTCCCCAATTATCCCCTCCTACTTCTCTGTCCTTCTGTTGGTAGGGTTCTTGTGCTTGCCTTTTGCCATCTGATTATCTCTGGTGATAGTTGGTATTGTTGTCTCTGGCTGGAGTTTGTCCCTCCTATGTGCCTGTAAGCCTATGTCCTTACTCCTCTGAGCTCAGAAGTGAAAGCACTGCTGGGAGATCACTCTTTCCTGGTGGGCTATCCACAGAAGGCTGTGGAGTTTCCAGGTTCCCTGGTGCCAATGGCAGCTGGAAGACTTCTGTCCCAGCTGCTCCACTGATCTTGGGCCCTGTGTGCTCCTAGCTGGGTCCTCTTCAGAGAGAACATATATTTAGGTGCTCCTTAAAACAAGCTTGCTTCTTAAAACCATCTTAGTTATATCCTATAGGCTTGGATATATTGTGCTTTCATTTTTCTCCCCCTTCTTCTTCATTGGATATTTTCTTTATTTACATTTCAAATGCTATCCCTTTCCATGGTTTCCCCTTCGAACATACCCTATCCCAATTCCCTCCCCCTGATCACCAACCTACCCACTCCCAATTCCCTGTCCTCGTATTCACCTATACTGGTGCATCGAGCCTTCTCAGAACCAAGGACCTCTCCTCCTTACTGGCCCTTTAATTTGGGAGTCTTCACTCTCTTATACCACTATTTTCTTCAGGTTTGGTCTTCTCATTGTATCTTTGATTTCCTCAATGTTTTGGGTCAGGAGCTTTTTACATTTTACATTTTCCTTTACTGTTGTGTCAATGTTTTCTATGGTATCTTCTGCACCTGAGTTTGTTCAATCTCTTGTATTCTGTTGTTGATGCTTGCATCTATGACTCCTGATTTCTTTCCAAGGTTTTCTATCCCCAATATTGTGTATTTTTTTTTGATTTCTTTATTGTTTCAACTTCCAGTTTTAGATACTGGATGGTTTTGTTCAGTTTCTTCACCTGTTTGGTTGAGTTTTCCTCTAATACTTTAAGGACTTCTACCTGTTTACCTGTATCCTGCTGTATTTCTTTAAGGGAATTATTTATTTTCTTCTTAAAATACTCTATCATCATCATGAGATGTGATTTTAAATCCAACTCTTGCTTTTCTGGTGTGTTGGGGTATCCAGGACTTGCTATGGTAGGATAACTGGGTTCTGATGTTTGTCAAATAGCCTTGGTTTCTGTTCGTAGGATTCTTGTTTTTGCCTTTCACCATCTGATATCTGTGGTGGTAGTTGGTCTTACTGTCTATGGCTGGAGCTTGTCCTTCCTGTGGGCCTATAAGCCTGTGCCCATATTCTTGGGAGACCAACTGTCTTCTGGTGGGATCTGTGCATAGATGGCTGTAGAGCCGCTCAGCTTCTGGGTGCAGATGACGATTGGAAGGCTTTGTCCCAGCTGCTCCACTGATCATATACCTTTTGCTTTCCTAGTCATTCCCTTCTGGATAGATATTGGAGATAAAGTGGAGATCTCACCTCTGTGCTCAGAAGTGAAAACACTACTGGGAGGTCACTCTCTCCTGGTGGGCTATGCACAGAAGACTGTGGAGACACCTTGCTCCCTGGTACAAATGGTGACCAGAAGGCTCCTGTTCCAGCTGGTCCACTGGCACCTTCTTCTTACTGGGAATTTTTTTCTTCTGTAATTTTCTTAAAATATTTTCTAAACTAGGTATTTTGCTTCTCTACATATTATTCATTTTTTTTAGTGTCCCAGATATTGTGGATATTTTGTACCTCGATATTATGTTTATTTAGGTTTTACATTTTCTTTAGTTGAACTACTCATTTCTTTTATCCTGTCTTCAAGACATCTGTTGGTAAAGCTTCCATCTTTGGGATTTCTTTGACTTTCTGAGTTTTTCATTTTGAGTTTTATTTCAACTTGGCTTTACTTATTTGTTAAATACTCCTTTTTGGGTTTCACTGTTATTATTTTACTCAACTGTTTTTTTTTTGTTGTTGTTGTTATTTTTATGGTCTTCCTTAAGACCTTTATTTATATTCTGTAGACATTCTTTGAGCATATTAATTATTACTATTTTGATATTATTGTATGATTCCTCAGGTAAATTCCTTTTCTCAGGGCCTCTTACAGTAAGTTTGTTGTCTTCTGTAGGAGGCATAGTATCTTTGTTGTTTATGTTTGTGCTTTTGTGAAGGGATCTAGGCATATGGGGATATATAGGCATATTCATGGAAGTGTCTGATCTTGTCTTTGTTTGATGAATGTTCTATTCTTTGATTGCTGCTTCCCCAATCTGGGGCATAGTCATTTGTAACAGCTATGGGAGTTTCTGATGAAGAGTAGTTCTGTGGGTCCTTAGAGAGTCACTAAGAAGGAAAATTGGTTAGAAGAAATGGCTTGGACACAGCCATGTGTGGTGATTTTGGCATTGCTGATAGAGAGAGGTTCTGTGTTCTCGTATGACAACTATGGGTCCCTAGTAGGTGGATCTTCTAATGAATGGATGGAGGTCACAAAGGAAGTTGGGCTACAGTGAAAGGCAGAAAGTTTTTATGGAACAGTGATGCCAACACTAGATCTCTTACATTAATTCCAAAGTAATGAAGTTGGCTTGGGACAAGGGACTCAGGCTGGTTGGTAGTGTAATGTCTTAAAGTTGCCTAGAGAAACCATAACACAGGAGATAAAGCAACTCACTATTAGTTAACCTGAGTAACAAAGAAGTATTTGTTACTAGAAGATGAATAAAAGTCTGAGGGGGAGGATGGGAAAACATTATGGGAAACCTTACTCTGCACCAGGATTCTCAAAAAGATGGAGGCAAGCTGATAAGAGTGGCTCAGGAGGGCGGGCAGCAAGGAATCTAAGGATGACTTGGAGAGACAGGAATGGAGGAAGAAAAGGAGAATGTGTGCAACTTACCCCAATCGTAGCCAAATATCATGGCTTTGGGCTCCTGGTAGAGAACAGTTCTGTCTGTTATGGAGAAGTTTCAAAGGAAGGACTAGAAGTAGGGCATGAAAGATGTAAGGAACCCTAGGTTCAACCATGAGTACTAAGAGGAATATGACTATTTAAGTTTTTCATATTCTTTGCTTCTTTGACCTCTACTCAATCTTCAAGTTCCAATATTTTATCTTCTTCATCTACTCATAATACTTTCTCTTGAGTTCTTTAACTGGATTTTTCAGTTTTATCTTTATTTATACTTACATTCATTTTATCATTTCTGTCACTTTAATAAATTCACTTTTCAAGTCCTATACTTGTCATTTAATTCAGTTTTATGCTTGTGATGTTTTTGGTCTCACTCAATTACTATTATTTTCACTAGGTTTATTTAAATTTATAATGTTGTTTCTTTAAAGTCCTTCAGTTCTTTGATGAAGTTTCTGATTATTCTGTTAAGTAAGTTTCCTGGGATCTATCTAGGTAATTCTTATTCAACTTGTGGGTTTGGAGTGAGATATATTGTTTTGGCCTTTCATATTATTCATATTTTTTGTGATGAGACTTGAGCTTGTGAACCCCTTTCAGTGGTTGTATACATCTGTGATGTGAGATTTCAGAATTGCCTGTATTGAGTAGAAATTTTGTTTTGTTTTTGGCTTTGGCAAAGGCTGGTTGGTTCCAAGTCAGGCATAAGGAGTTAGTAGTAGGTGAATCCTTAAGATCGTATGCATTGATTTTAGGTGTGAAGATCCTGTGATTCTAATTCAGTGTAAGCAAGAAAGCATTTAAATGGGACAAATAGATGGATCTGCTCAGGTTGGTGTAAAAGCTGTGGACATGAATAATGACTTCAAGTGTGAGTGGACAACGAGTGTGTTGAAGTGTTGGCTGTTCACCAGGTAAAGCAACTGTACAAGGTATGTGGCTGGGGCAAGGTCTTCAGGTTTTGATGGTGTGTTTTGTGAGATTCCTAGGACTCAATATGTTGATTTAGTGTACATATTTGATCATGGGATAAGTCTTGAGGTTAGTCACGCAACAATAAAGTCAGATGATTCTCTAGAGTGGGTGAGAACTCATGATCTGGGATTTGGGCATTACCTGGGTGTTGTAAATATCACAGGTGGAATTGATATGGCTCCACAGGCTCATGGAATGTGCAACCCAGATGAAGGCATAGTGATATTAGTGTTCAAGGAACTCATAAGATTGGTCTTGAATGTAGCCATTGCAATTCAGGCCAATCCTGAAGGTTGAATTATGCTCAGGTGTGCATGAATCAGGTTAGCTGTTCAGACTTGATTGATAACTAGGATACACAAACAAGGCCAGCCTGAGCATTGGTAATAACGCAGGTGTATCCAATGAGAATGTGTCAATATACAGAATGTGTCCAAAAGAGTAGGTTTATAGTTGGAGTACCTTGAATCTTTGATCCTATAGTGTCCATCTTGTAAGTGTTGGGATTACAGAAAGGAACCACCATATCCTGTTTGAATCCAGGGTTTCATGCATGATAGGCATGCACTCAATGAATTTAACTATAAACCCAGCCTACATTTTATTTACGCAAAATTCTTTATTACATTTATAAGGCCTCCTGATAGTCCTAGGAATCCCTAGATTTCTCCAAACCTTATTTTAGACACAATGATTTGGATAGCATTAGATATTTAAGATGGGAGACATTCAAATCCTGTCCAAGTCTAAAATTTTAATTCAGGTTTGTAAATGTATTTAGCAGGAAAAATGTTTTAGTTTTATAAAACACAGAATTTTTTTGCTTTTGTGTTAAGATTATTTACTAGTTAAGTACTGTTAGTATAGGTATTTACTATAAACTCATGCCTTGCCTACATGTTAAATTTCCCTAAAGTTTTGTAAAAGAGCTCAGATGGAGCTGGTTTGTATTGTTCAGAAATAAGTTCATGAATATGTGTTCTGTAATCATGGGCAAATGAGAAATATTCGGTACACTCTGTTATTCTTCTTGTTATGCAGACTCCTCTGCTATTCCTGAGCATTTTGTTAGATTGCTTTGTAATGAGAGGTAATTTTGGTGGAGTGCTTTGTGTTTTAGTTGATAAGATTAGATGGTGGCCTGAGAGGATAATTTTTTTATATCATTCATTTCTTTAGTTAAATCTTTACAGTTGTGAGGACTGATCACTATCCGGGCTGATTTAGAGAAAGAAGATTATTTATGATTAATTCAGGAAAACATCGATGTTTTAGGTTGTACATAGGGAAAAACTTTAGATGTGTTATTTTGAGGTTGTTTCTGATTAGATCAGACTATTTTGGGTACTTTCAAAGGAGCACTCTACTTCTTTTACTAAATGTTAAGTTCTACATTCTCTATTGATGATATTTGTATTTTACACATACAATATTTCAAATTTCTTGTTAATTGCCATTGACAGGCATGATATTAAATATTAGTGACAAAGATAAATATTTATAGTTTATGTAATGATGAGTTTGGAGAATAGTTATAAAATTATTTAAATCTTTCTGAACTATACATATATATAAGGAAATATTATATTAGAAACACAGACAAAATCCTGGAAGAAAAGTAAGGAGAAACTAATCCTACCTAACAAAGAATTTTCTACTCTTCTGTTAGAGGAGGTTAGCAGAAGGCATTGTTGATGAACTAGCAAATTTTGAATTTGCAACAAGGAAATTGCAATTTTGTGCTGGATTGTAGGAATGTCTTCCATCTCAAATATCTAATGCTATCGAAATTATTGTTTCTCAAAATAAGATCTGAGGAAGTCTAGGGATGCCTGGGACTATCCAGGAGGCCTATAAATATATTAAAGAATTTTGCATAAATAAAATGCAGGGTGGGTTTATAGTTAAATTCAATGAGTACATGCCTATCATGCATGAAGCTTTGCCTGGTGAATAGCCAACACTCCAACACACCTGTTGTCCACTCACATTTGCAGTCATAATTAATATCTGCAGCTTTTACACCAACCTGAGCAGATACATGTATTTGTCCTGAATTGCATAGGCAATGACACTGTCATTGAACTTGAAATCTAGGGCTATGCAAATAGACAATTGAGTGAGACCAGGAAGGAAGCTGTGGTCAGCCTGGCATAAAGCCTAAAGTTCTAAAGAGGACATTTATATTTTGTCCTGCAAGCCATAGGGAGCCATCAGTGGACTATTTTCTATTGAAATATATGTTTAAAAATCTGGTTGCTCTGATTGGTAGGCAGAAAGAAGAATGAGATAGGGAAGAGAAGTAATGTTTCAAAACATATAAGATGATTTCCTCAACAAGACAATGATAGTAGCTATAAAAGGGAGGGGCTCGGCATAGTATGGAGACATATTTACAAGCTGGAATGGATCTACTTGGAGACTAATTTGGAGTTAAACATGACTGGGAGGAAATTAAGTCTTCTTAGACAAACACCAAACATCAATTCATTAAAAATCATTCTAAAATATTTTTAAAAGCCAGCTACCTGTTTTCAATTTCTCTTAGAGAATATAAGATTCTGAATGTGGGATCTTTTGCTGACACATTTCCCTATGTGATCTTCTATTTCAAATCTGTCACTGTATTTAAACCTGCTGTTGTGTGTCCACAGTTTGCTTTTCTTTACAGGAGCTTCCTGCTGAACAGTTCACCCCAGTGATAATTTCCAGCACATGTATTACTTTTAGAGCTTCCATCCTAACATCTCAATGAATAGTGCAGTCAATCAGCAATTTTAGGCTATTATTGCTTAAGTGATTTCTCAGTTCGAATTTGTTCCTTGGTTTGATAAAAAGAAAGGTGTGTTAAAAATGCTCACATTACAAAACTGAGATGAAGTTTGAGATATCTAGCATTTAATGTATAATTACAATATTCCTCTAACATATTTTGGTCATTACACTTCAGGCTCTACCTGTCAACTGATGCATTCCTACATGGAACTGATGTGCAAGACATGTTACTTATTAAACTTTATGGTCTCTTACTTGAGTGTTCATAATACTAGTGGGATGCTATTAAGTTAAGGAACCTGGACTTTGAACATATAGTTTCATCTATGGAGGAAGATTCAGGTGTTTGTACATATCTGTGAGGAATTTTGTCATATGAATGCTACACAAAAAACCCAGTTGCACAAATTTCTTGGTAGTTCAAATGTAAAGACATCAGGGTCTCTATAGTATGTGTTCAGATTTTCTCTTTCTATTCATGCCTGTGCACTTATTACATATAGAGCACAAAGACGTTTAAAAAATGAGGTAATGTTCACAACAAAACCTATTAATTTTAGTCTAATAAATCATAGGATTCCCTCCATTTACATTTTATCATTACAATTGTTATAGGCAAGATTTGATAGATGATAGGTTGTTCAAGAATTATGTAAGCCTCCACAACTGAAATTAAACTGAACAGCCTTGTTTTCTCTATAGTTTTGAATGTGTTGAAATATTACATTTGCATAGATATTATTACTAATTTCTTATATCAAATATTGATTTTGAAGCTCATTTATCAATAATTATTGCTACAGCTACTCTGAATGTTCTAAATGAGCAAACAAGCATGAATATGCTTCCTGAGATTTTCCTAGGAAGAGTGAAGAAATGCTTATTCACATTAGATAGGGGATTAACTAACAGATCCAAGTACTGGTTCCACCAATGTGGAAAATAAAAACATCAATGTGTTTATTTTGCATAATTCTAGAGAATAGGTTATAGGTTATGTGCAGCAGCTAAGGTGATTTCAAAACCATCATATATCCCATAAAGTTACAGTACAGGCAAAACCTTGCCCAGAGCTGTTCCTAATTTGCCCCATACCAGGATTCCATGTGTGTGTGTGTGTGTGTGTTGAAAGATGCAGATTTTACTGGCAGTTCTTCATTCTGCTACTTGCTGAAAATTTTTGTCAAACACATCAGTTTTCTGATGGATTCTTCATTTCTTATGCATAGAACCACATTTAGCTGGATTTATCTTTGTATGTAAGTTTATGATTCTCTCTTGCAGCTTTCAGTTTTGTTTTGCATTGTTTTTGCTGTTTTTGTCTATGTCATTAGCATTTTAACTGTGATACAATATAGGGAGTTCTTTTTAGCTCTTCTTTATTTGGTGCTATAAATATCGCCTGGATTCGATCATCCATTTCTTTCTAGATTCAGGGAATTGCTTGTTCAGGTCAACATGTTATTTTGACTTTCCCCTGGAATTCTTCCGCTGTGTTCATAATTCATGAATTTGATCTTTGAATGTTCTCTCATCAAACTTACCCAGTACATTCATATTACCTTATTTTACTTCTGTTGATGTTAACATATTCTAATTCATTTACCTTGCTTTACATTCTTGATATTTTTGTCTTCAACGTGTTCTATTTTATTGATGAAACATTTTACTTATTTTTTCATTTAACTTACTATACATTTATATTTAATTTTTATATTATCTCTCTTCATTAAATTCTTGTTTCATATAAAATATTTTTTTATTCATTCTTCTGTTCATTTGCATTCTTTTACAGACCATTTAGGATTTTATTTGCATTCTTTCTGATTTCATAAAATATCATTATAATAATTCTTTTAAGTTATAATTTGAGATTTTTGTTTAATTTTCTACCATTGGAAGTTATTACTGTGGAATTTGAATTTTTATGGTTGATCATGTTGTCTTGCTTGTTCATATTTCTCATGTTGCTTCATTGATATTTATACATATGCAGTCATTTCATTGACTAGACATTTTATCATTTGTGTTTTTTTCTGTTGAATTATTTGTAGCATTCAAGTGTACTTATTGTAGTGGAGTTTAGCTATTCAGAAATCAAATCCTCAGTGCATATGCTTCAGGTCCTTGGCACATGTACTATATACTTCCAGAGTAGAACACTACAGACCACAATTGTTGTATAAACTTGCTAGGCAAATGTTATACTGACCAACTAGAAATAGTTATGTCATTCATTTCAATAAATATTAGAAGATTATTGAGCAAGAATCATATGAAGTATGCTATGGTATTACTTCCAACAGTAAGAGTAGAGAGGTATAAGTCTACTGAGAAAGTACTGAAGCATTAAAAATATCCACATAGTTTTGAGCATTGACCTTTTGAAAGCTTGTTAAAATTCTGTAATTACTGTTATTTTTTTTTTAAATTCTTGAGTCATATAATTTATGTGTTGGTTGTATGGCTACAGTTGAAATGGTTACTATGTTAATGAAAGAGTTAACTCAGGAACTTTAGACAGGTCATGGAACACTTGCCCCTCCCAGAAGGGAGAGGCTAAATTACATTCCTCAGACCATAGGGAAGTTCCTATGGCTACAGAAGGCCCAGAGACTGTTGTCCACCTACCTCATTCCCTAACAACCAATTAAAGGTAACACTGTTCTGCCAATCACATTGTGCCTAATGGTGCCTGCTCTGAGGACTGTATAAAGGCCCACACAGCTCTGCTGCATGTGAATGCTCTCTCCCCATGTGCAGGGCGACCCCCGCATGCTGGATTATATAAAATCCCTCTTGCTTTTTGCATCAATTCCTGTCTCCACGTTGTTCACTCAGGGGGTCTCTCCAGTACCTTAAGGCTCTCTGAGTCTTACATTAAAAGTTGTACCTGGTGATCCTTAATTGCTTTTATATAAAGTCCTCAAAGTGCAGCAATTAATAAAACATAAGATTCATTTGAGAAATACTGCAGTTTATCAAAAACATAAAAATGTTAACACTTGAGTTATAAAAATCAGTGTTTGTCTAAGTTATAAAAATATTTTTCATGTGACGCTTTGTGTAACTCTGATGATGTTTGTTGACTGGAAGATCAGAACTGGTTCTTAAATATAAAATTACGCAGCCCTGTATTTACCTGTAAAATATGTTCATTTATGTTTGTATTCCAGCATTTACTTTAATACTGCTATTGTTTTAATGGTCGTATCCAAAGGAGAAAGCAAACAATCCATAAACTGGCTTTGTTTATTTTTTTACCTTGTGAAACAGCCTTAATTTGTTGATGTAGTAAACAAATTTTAACTACTATGTAAATGACAGAGGAACCTGCTGTGTAATTAACTTTAGAGTCATTTGAAAATAGGCGACATGCTATATATATCTGACAATATATCTGGCAATTACTGACTGAACTAAAGGTATTAAGCACTGCAAACATTTATTATTATTCATAGTATTTATTTTATTTAACAATCTAAGAAATGTGCAGCCATCAGTAGTTCAATGAAATTTCAGATGAACTTGGGAATTTGGGAATCTCTGTGGAGCTGTTAGTAGCAGACTTTGTATGTAAAATACACACATACTTTCCAGAAGGGATTTTTTAAAAAAACTGACCTCACTCATTTTATTCTCAGAAAACTGGCCTGGTCCATTCAGCACAGCATTTAGTGTTCCTGATTTTAACTCATTTTTAAATAATAAATTTACTATGAATTCTCAGTTTACCTGACCATTACAATGTGTTACTTTGGCATACATGGCATCAGGATCTGTATAGTTAGAGAAAATATCACAAGATCCTGCCCCTAGACAAAAACCTGATAGCAATAAGGAAAGGAAACTCACACTCAGTTTATTGGGAACAAGTCTTTGACAGGCCATTTAATTCTAAGTAGTAAGTCTTAAACATGTGTACACATATAAGCCAAGCCATCACTAAATAGAAGAGACTTTATAAGTTGTGTACGTGTGCATACATGCGATCAAACACACACACACACACACACACACACATGAGCATAGAAAGGAATTAATGAATTCAAGAGAGAGGGTAGAACAAAAAAGTTGGAAGGAGGAAAAGAAAAGGTAGAAATGATGCAAACATTATATACTCATATCAATTATCAAATTATCAAAAAAGTCAAAATAAATTGAAAGTGTTTTAAAATGAAGACTTGCTGGTCACCAGAACCTAGGCTACTCAGGCCAGAAAACCAGAAAAGAAGCAGAAACCAGAAATCAAGGGCATGGGATCCAAAAAATATTCATCTCGCAAATATAAACTTACAAATCAACACTGAAATCTATGACCACAAACCAAGATGACTAAAGGCTACTGTAATAACATTACCAACAACAACCAAGACAATATGACACTACAAAAACCCATCTACAAACTTTATTTGTAATAGCCAGAAACTGGAAACAACCTAGATGTCCTTTAACCAAATAAACAAATGTGTGGTATACTTATACATGGAGTATTACTCAGCCCTTAAAACATTGGCATCATAAAATTTGCAGTCAAGTGGATGGAACTAGAGAACATCATCCTGATTGCAGTAACTCAAACATGCATGGTACATACTCACTTGTAAGTAAATATTAGCAATCAAGGGTAACCACTGTATAACACACAGAACCAATGGAGCTAAATAACATGGGGGTCTCTAGGGGGACCTGATAGACATATTTGAATGGGCTGAGGGTATGGATGAGAACAGGAGGGATCAAGTTGGGGGGGTGAGAATGGAGGGAGACACCATTGGAATTGGGGCAGGCATGTAGGTATCTCTGGGATAAGCTAGAACCTAATGCAACAGAAAGTCTCAAGTTGAAGAGAAAATGTTTTACACTCTTTCCTTTTATTCTTAAAGACTAAGACCCTATACCAGGATAATGTTATAAATATGTACTATGTATGTTAATCATATTAACTCTCCATTTCTCTTTTTAACTGCCCCCAGTTAAATTCCCAAACTTTGTCTCCCTCTTCTGTCTTTTATAAGCCACAGGTTTTAATTTGTGTTGCTCATATACCCATGAGACACTCCTGAGCATGGTTGACCTATGAGGGGCCACCACCTTAAAGAAACCTGAATCTTCCTCTCCCAGGAGCCATCAATTGTCCACAGCTTCTCAGCTCTGTGTACTGGATTGGGAACCCCTCCCATCTTTATGCCATACTATTGATTTGATCTTGTGAAGGCCCTGTGTAGGTAAAGGAAGCTATTCTATGTTCATGAGTGAAATGGTCTTCTCACAACCAAAACATGGTTTTGTTTTGGTGTTTTTCAAAGCCCTTCACAGCCTGTGGCTTTTGCAATCTTTCTGATCCCTTTTGTAGGCTGGGAGTGGAGTGTTGATATACAGTATGTATGTCCCATTTGTGGCTAAACATTTGACAGATATTTATGTCTTGCATTTGTGCAGTTGTGTGTTTCTATATTCACCACAGCAGGTTGAACTAATTTATGTATATAAAGAGAAATTTACTGGACTGTCTGATACCATGTTCATATCCAGTCCTGTTATTTTTCCCAAAAAGTAGGTGGTTACCCCATAAGATTTGTGGCACTATTGCACTCATGGGATTATCTTTCATGCTATTCACTATTGTGAATAGCTATTCACTATTTCATGCTATTCACTAACTTCACAGAGTTCATTATTGGGTAAGGTGGTTTACTGTGCCTCTAGCAGCCTGCATAAAAATTCCTGTATTGTAAAAACTTAACTATCCAGGAGGAAGATTCCTAGTCAGTACCAATTTCTTCATGTCCTATAACTAAAGTGTCTTAAAGTTATTCTGAAAATCCATCTTTTGTCCAAATTTTGTGCTTATTTGTCTTGTGTTACGGTGAAATATTAACTTTTTGATTCTTGTTATCAACCTTATTCCACTTATTTTTTATTTTTTCTTTTACTCAATATTTTATTTATTTATATTTCAATTGTTATCCTCTTTCCTGGTTTCCCCTCTGGAAACCCCCTATCCCATCCTCCATTTCCCTGCTTCTATATGTGTGCTCCTGCAACCACTCACCCATTCCCAACTTCCCACCCTAGCATTGCCCTACACTGGGGCATCAAGCCTTCACAGCACTATGGGCCTCTTCTCCCAATGATGCCAGAAAAGGCCATCCTCTACTACATATGGAGCTGGAGCCATTGGACCCTCTATGTGTACTCTTTGGTTGGTGGTTTAGTCCCTGGTATCTGGGGATGGGGGTTCTGGTTGGTTGATGTTGTTATTCTTCCTATGGGGTTACAAACTCCTTCAGCTCCTTCAGTCCTTTCTTTAACTCCTCCATTGTGAAAACTGTGCTCAGTTTAGTGGTTGTCTCCTCTGTATTATTCAGGTCTTTCAGGAGATGGTTATCTCAGGCTTCCCTCTGCGAGCACTTCTTGGCATCCACAAATGTCTGGCTTTGGTACCATAAATGGATCCCCAGGTGGGGCAGCCTCTGGATGGCTTTTTCTTCAGTCTCTGCTCCATACTTTATCTCTGTATTTCCTCCCATGAGTATTTTGTTCCCCCTTCTAAGAATGACTGAAGCATCCACACTTTGTTCTTCCTTCTTCTTGAGCTTCATGTGGCCTGTTAATTGTATCTTGGGTATTCTGACTTTTGGGATAATATCCACTTATCAGTGAGTGCATATCTTTTGTGACTGGGCTACTTCACTCAGGATGATATTTTCTAATTCCATCCATTTTCCTAGGAATTTCATGAATTCATTGTTTTTAATAGCTGAGTAGTACTCCATTGTGTAAATGTACAACATTTTCTATATCCATTCCTGTGTTGAAGGACATCTATGTTCTTTCCAGCTTCTGGCTTTTACCAGTAAGGCTGCTGTGAACATAGTAGAGCACGTGTCATTGTTATATATTGGAGCATCTTTTGGGTATGTGCCCAGGAGTGGTATAGCTGGTTCTTCAGGTAATACTATGTCTAATTTTCTGAGGAACCTCCAGACTGATTTCCAGAGTGGTTGTGTCAGCTTGCATGTGTGTGTGTGTGTGTGTGTGTGAGCGCGTGCGCGCTTGGTAGACAATTCCTATAGTAGTATTTCTGAACTAGAATGTGTGAATCATGGTATGCACTCACTAATAAGTGGATATTAACCTAGAAAACTGGAATACCCAAAACATAACCCACACATCAAATGAGGTACAAGAAGAAAGGAGGAGTGGCCCCTTGTTCTGGAAAGACTCAGTGAAGCAGTATCCGGCAAAACCAGAACGGGGAAGTGGGAAGGGGTGGGTGGGAGGACAGGGGAAGAGAAAGGGGCTTATGGGACTTTTGGGGAGTGGGGGGCTGGAAAAGGGGAAAACATTTGAAATGTAAATAAAAAATTATATCGAATAAAAAATATTTAATCCCCATCATAAAAAAAAGAATGAATGAAGCATATTTTTAGAAGCTAGGCCATAAATAAAAATGAATGAAAACTCTGATGGATGGGAAATCTACCTGCCAGGTTGTTTATGGAGGAAGCACAGGGCAGCTCCATGTATTATTTTATTCAGAATGATAGCCAGCATATTGAGCTTCTGCTTTAAATTTCATATAGAGACTAAACCACCAACCAAAGAGCATACATGGGCTGGTCCATGGGCAGGCCCCTGGCATGCATGTTCCCTGGCCTCAGAAGGAGTGGATGTGCTTGGTCCTATGGAGTCTTGATGGCCCAGAGAAGGGGAATGACAGAGGGACAAGGTGAACAGATGGGTGGGTGACCCAGAAGGGGGACAACATTTGAAATATAAATAAGCAAAATAATTAATACAAAGTTGGCAACATAAGAAAAAGGGCAAATGTATTCTTTGCTTTGTAGAAGAAGAGAGACTCTAAATGTGTGGCCTATGGTCAACTCGAAGGACATACAGGTGGAGACCTCTAAAGAATATAATATTTTCCTTTTGGAAGTTCTTGTTTCTTATTTCAGGTGTTCTCTTGGTATAGAAATATGTATTATACAACCTACACTGAGGAACCAATCAATGCCTAGTGCTGAGTCTACATATACTAATTCTATTATAGTTTTTAAGACAATAGCACATAATTCAGATCTTTTACTCTTTTGTGCCCAAGACTGAAAAGGTATTTTCTGGCTCCTTGTGAATGATAACCAGAGGATTTGAAGAACTACCCCTAAATCCACTGGTGATAAGGCAAAGAGAAATATTTTTGAAGGTTTCTGTATCAATTCTCAGTTTTCCTGTGTGTCAAACTGAAATGCTTACACATTGAATAAAGGAGATTTGGGAGGTGTTTAAGAGAAGAATTTCAAGTCTTCCTTTGATTCATATTGTATGATCTAACTTCTCAGGAGAAAACTTCATTAGAGGGAGTACTTTTATTGAATACTCACTCTGTCTGTAGGTTTAATAGAAATTTCTATCTCACCCAATTAAACTCTCCCCCAAAACTTGAAAACAGTATCTTTTGTTCCATTTTGTAGACAGAAAAATTAACCTAAGAAGTTAGCGCTTTGACAAAGGTTAACAAATGAAGGGGCTTGGGTAGCATTTAGGTTCATCAGGCTGATTGATCTCAGTGACTGTTCCAAAAGGATATCAAGAAAGAAAGAATTTTCTGGGTGGCCAAGGTAGCTGATTTTACTTTAACTTAGATTTATTTTTAAGTGTGAATGTGCTATGTGTAGTGTGTGTGTGTGTGTGGGGGGTGCAGTAATGATGTCAGCAGACCATACGATAAGAAAAACAGAGAAAAGAAGTCAATGGATAAATTTACTTTTAGGCCTATTTGTATTACTTATTGACATTGATTTTTCAATTTCTCTGTGTTAATGGAATTGAAGAATTTGTTTGAAAATTTATAATTGGTAAATGGAAATATTTGAGTTTGGCATAGATGCATGAGATTTGGAGTAAGAGAAAATCAGTGCATTTTATCAATTACTCTTCCAGTTGGTCTCTTTACTTCCATCTCTTCTCCACACATCATTCTTTGTTAGTCACACACAAGTTGCCTTTTCAAAAGAACAAAAAGTTGCTCTTCATTTTTAACTTGCTCTTTTATGTTTTCAAGACTCCTGGGCATATACTCAAAAGATGCTCCAACATATAACAAGGATACATGCTCTACTATATTCATAGCAGCCTTATTTATAATAGCCAGAGACTGGAAACCACCCAGTTGTACCCTCAACACAGGAATAGATAACAGAAAATGTGGGGCATTTACACAATAGAATACTACTAAGCTATTAGAAGCAATGTTTTCATGAAATTCACAGGCAAATGGATGGAACAAAAAATATCATTCTGAGTGAGGAAACCCAGTCCAAAAAGAACACACAAAGTATGTACTCACTCACAAGCAGATATTAGCCAAATAAGCTTGGAATACCCATAATACAACTCACAGACCATATGAAACCGAAGAAGAAGGAAGAATAAAGTGTAGATACTTCAGTCCTTCTTATAAGGGAACAAAATAATCAAGGGAGCTAGAAGGACAGGGAGGCCTGGGAGGGAGGGGGAGAGGAAGGGAAAAAGAGGGGGCAGTATCAAATGCAGGAGGAGATGGGTAGAGATGATTGAATGGAGGTGTGTAGCAGTGAGTTATGGGGAACTGGGGTAGCCACTAGAAATTCTCAGATGCTGGGATTCAAGAGGCTCCCAGGATCCAACAGGGATGACATTAGTGGAAATATCCAACAAAGGGGAGATAGAACCTGTAGAGACCATATCCAGTGGATACACATAGCCACCCACCCATCTAAAAAAATATTAATCCTGAATTGCTCCTTTCAAAAGGAAATGCAAGGAGAAAGTATGGAGAGTGATGGCAGGAAAGGCTATCCAGAGTCTGCCCAACATAAGGAACATGCATCCTACATGCAGACACCAAACTCAGACACTATTGTTGATGCCAAGAACCTTTTGCTGACAGGAGCCAGGTATAGCTGTCCCACCCCCACCCCACTCCTTACCCCCACAGAGACTCTGCTGGAACCTGACAAATATGGATGCTAGTGCTACCAGCCAACCACTGAACTGAGCATGGGGACCCTAATGGAGAAGTTAGGGGAAGCACTGAAGGATCTGAATGGGTTTGCAACTCCGTAGGAAGATCAACAATATTTACCAAACAGATTCCCCAAAGCTCCCAGGAATAAAACCACCAACCAAGGAGTACAAGTGGAGTGACACATGGCTCCAGCTGCATATATAGCAACAGATGACCTTGTCAGGCATCAGTGGGAGACAAAGCCCCTCATTCTGTGAACACTCAATGCCCCAGTGTAGGAGAATGCCAGGGTGGGGAGGTAGGTGTAGGTTGGTTGGTGGGTGAGCACCCTCATAGATGCAGGGGGATGAAGGATGGTATAGGGTGTTTCCAGAGGGGAAACTGGAAAAGTTTCCCCTGAAAAAAAATCCAATAAAAAATATAAAAAAGAAAAAATCTTTACATTTTAATATCTAGTACTGAGCATTTTATGATATTATTTGGAATCAAACCCAGGTCACCAACCCAGATAATTTTTTTTTATTTTATATATTCTTTATTTACATTTCAAGTGATTTTCCCTTTCCCAGATAATTTTTAAAATATATCAATGTAAATTAAAGGAATTACTGACTACATAAAAGGCCCTTAGGCCCATGATAATTTGCTTGGAATGTTTTCTTTTTAGTTCTTTTAGATAGATGCAATATTTATATTTTCTCAACATGGATTTGTAATACCTAAAACAATACTAGGTGAATTCCTGTAATTCATACTAAAGGATATTTTTGGTTTTGTGTCTGCATTCAAGAAAAGCAAAGGATAATCCAGATAACAATCTAACAATCTTTTTGAAAGTTGTAAAGATTCAAGTGTCAACTTAATGCAACTTAACAGCTGATGTGAACTCCATGAGTTGATTATGACAACTCATTAGATACCCATTAGCATTTATTCACATAGAAGAAGGAAGGAAAAAACTCAATGATAAGAAAATGAAATATTTTTATTTTAGTTTAGTTTTTTATGTGTATAGCTGTTTTTACTGCATGGCTATCTGTATCTGATATGCACAACCTGGTGCTCATGGAGGCCTGAAGACAGTGGTATCCTTCAGAACTGGAGCTATAGACAGTTATGAGATTCCATGTAGGTGCTTTTAACTGAACCCAAGGCTTCTAATAGTAGCCAGTGCTCTTAAATGCTGTAGCATTTCTCCACTACCAGAAAAAGAAACAGTTATTGGTTTTGTGTAAGTAATATAAGAAGAGTTATGAATTACATATCACAAGCATAACATTTGGTTTTTAACAAGTCAAGGAACTTTAAGATGCAATAAGAATCTTATAAGAGTTTTATGTTGTTTGATACATTCATGTAATGTGCAATGATCAAATCAAGGTAATTAATCTATCTACACAGTAAATCATTGTTCTGGCTGTGCAGTAGAATGCTAGAACTGAACCTTTTTCTTAAGTATCCATGGGTTTTGGCTTAGAAAGATTAGCTTCTGTACTATTTGAAAAGAACATAATTAATCTTTCTTTCTCTGTTATCTCCAGCTATATTCTTTTATATTAGTCATTTATGTTAGGCTAGATTAATGTTTATCTTTGAGTTATCTTTGCACAGCTACCATTTCCCCCTCTACTCCCATAAGAACTACATTCTTGTGATTGGTCTCACTGGCAACATTGGGCTATGTGTAAAATCATATAACCCAGATTTCATAATCAATTAGGCCTTTATTGGGCTTTTTTCCCATTTGGGGAATTCTTTAATTAAGTCAGATGATTAAGGAATGGACATAGTCCAGAGCTATATCAGGCAATATTCAGTGACCAACTATTTATATTTGAACTTGAGTATAAATTATTTTAAATTAAATTAATTTAAAGTAAATATATTGAAATTTAGTGAAATTAAAATTTAGCATACATTATACATTCTCACTGGCCATGATTTAAATAGACCTTGCCTCCCTTTTGGACTTATAGAAATAGACCCTTTCACTTGTTTGGTTAGAGTCACCCCAAGATACTTTATGCTGTTTGTAGCTATTGTGAAGGGAGTCATTTCCCTAATTTCTTTCTCAGTCTGCTTATCCTTTGAATATATGAAGGCTACTGGTTTGCTTGCATTGATTTTGTAGCCAGCCACTTTGCTGAAGTTGTTTATCAGCTGTAGGAGTTCTCTAGTAGAGTTTTTAGGGTCACTTAAGTATATTGTCATATCATCTGCAAATACTGATAGTTTGACTTCTTCCTTTCCAATTTGTATCCCTTTGACTTCCTTCTGTTGTCTAATTGCTCTAGCTAGAACTTCAAGAACTATATTGAAAAGATATGGAGAGAGGGGGCAGCCTTGTCTAGTCCCTGAATTTAGTGGGATAGCTTCAAGTTTCTCTCCATTTAGTTGGATGTTGGCTACCGGTTTGCTGTATATTGCTTTTTACTATGTTTTCTATGGGCCTTGAATTCCTGTCCTTTCCAAGACTTTTGGCATGAAAGGATGCTGAATTTTGTCAAATGCTTTTTCAGCATCTAATGAAATGATCATGTGGGTTTTTTTGAGCTTGTTTATGTAGTGGATAGCATTTATGGATTTCCTTATAGTGAACCATCCCTGCATCCCTGGGATGAAGCCTACTTGATCATGGTGGATGATCGTTTTGATGTGTTCTTGGATTCGATGGGCAAGAATTTTATTGAATATTTTTGCATTGATATTCATAAGGGAAATTGGCATGAAATTCTCTTTCTTAGTTGGATCTTTGTGTGCTTTTGGTATCAGCGTAATAGTGGCTTCGAAGAAAGAGTTGGGTAGTGTTCCTTCTGTTTCTATTTGGTGGAAAAGTTTGAAGAGTATTGGTGTTAAGTCTTCTTTGAAGGTCTGATAGAATTCTGGACTGAAACCATCTGGTCCTGTGCTGTTTTTTGGTTTGAAGCCTATCTATGACCCCTTCTATATTTCAGATCTCTTAAGAAGTAAATCGAAGAAGATCTCACAAAATGGAAAAATCTTCCATGCTCTTGGATTGGCAGGATTAATATAGTTAAAATGGCCATCTTGCCAAAGGCAATCTACAGATTCAATGCTATCCCCATAAAAATCCCAACCCAGTTCTTCATAGAGCTAGAAAGAGCAATTCTCAAATTCATATGGAATAACAAAAAACCCAGGATAGCTAAAACTATTCTCAACAGTAAAAGAAATTTAGGGGGATTCAGTATCCCAGACTTTAAACTTTACTACAGAGCAATAGTGATCAAAAACTGCATGGTATTGGTACAATGTCAGGCAAGTGGATCAATGGAATAGGATTGAAGACCCAGAAATGAACCAACACACCTTTGGTCACTTGATATTTGACAACGGAGCTGAAAGAATCCAGTGGAAAAAAGATAGTCTTTTCAAGAAATGGTGCTGGTTCAATTGGAGGTCAGCATGCAGAAGAATGTGAATCGATCCATTCTTATCTCCTTGTACTAAGCTCAACTCCAAATGGATCAAGGACCTCCACATAAAACCTGACACACTGAAACTAATAGAAGAGAAACTGGGGAAGACCCTTGAGGACATGGGCACGGGGAAAAGTTCCTGAATAGAACACTAATAGCTTATGCTCTAAGATCAAGAATTGACAAATGGGACCTCATAAAACTACAAAGTTTCTATAAGGCAAAGGACATTGTCAAAAGGACAAAATGTCAACTAACAGATTGGGAAAGGAGCTTCACCAACCTTAAATCTGACAGAGGGATAATATGTAATATATACAAAGAACTCAAGAAGATAGAACCCGGAGAACCAAATAACCCCATTAAAAAGAGGGGTACAGAGCTAAACAAAGAATTTTCACATGAAGAACTTCAGAGAGCTGAGAAACACATTAAGAAATGTTCAACATCATTAATCATTAGGGAAATGCAAATCAAAACAACCCTGAGATTTCACCTCACACCAGTCAAAATGGCTAAGGTCAAAAACTCAGGAGACAGCAGGTGCTGGCGAGGATGTGGAGAAAGAGGAACACTCCTCCACTGCTGGTGGGATTGCAAGATGGTGCAACCACTTTGGAAATCAGTCTGGCGGTTCCTCAGAAAACTGGGCATGACACTTCCTGAGGACCCTGTTATATCACTTCTGGGCATATACCCAGAGGATTCTTCAGCATGCAATAAGGAAACATGCTCCACTATGTTCATAGCAGCCCTATTTGTAGTAGCCAGAAGCTGGAAAGAACCCAGGTGTCCTTCAACAGAAGAATGGATACAAAAAATGTGGTATATTTACACAATGGAGTACTATTCAGCCATTAGAAACAATGAATTCATGAAATTCTTAGACAAATGGATGGAGCTGGAGAACATCATACTAAGTGAGGTAACCCAGTCTCAAAAGATCAATCATAGTATACACTCACTGATAAGTGGATATTAGCCTAGAAACTTTGAATACTCAAGACATAATCCACATATTAAATGATGTCCAAAAGGAATGGAGGAGTGGCCCCTGGTTCTGGAAAGAGTCAGTGCAAGAGTATAGGGGAATTCCAGAACAGGGAAGTGGGAAGAGGTAGATGGAGGAACAGGGGGAGGGAAGAGGGCTTATGGGACTTGCAGGAAGTGGGGACCCAGAAAAGGGGAAATCATTTGAAATGTAAATAAAAGCATATATCAATTTAAAAAAAAGAAAAAGAAAAAAAAGAAATAGACCCTTTCTATCACTACAGAGAACATTACAAGATAATAATGAATACACCATGATAACAAGGATGAAGGATTTGTGTGATTCACCCTCAGGATGTATACATGTAGTTAGAATAGGTGTACTTAGTAGTCACAGATTCTACAAAGATTCTCTGGATTTATTCTGCCACTCCTGAATAGTACAGAAAATGTAGATCAGGAAAAAATAAAGTGGCGAGTATTTACATTGACATTTTCAAGCTTGCCTTGTATCTGAAAAAGAAAAAGAAACCTTGGACTAAAGTGAATATGTACAGTATGCAAATGTGTTCTGGGTTGTTGATAAAAATGTGTCATAAAGAGTGATTTCTAATTTTAATGCTAAGACACTCACATGTAGCCTGTTCTTTCTGCCTTGGGAATGTCCTCCAGGTGTATGACCCATAGGGATTTCTGTATCTGGTGAAGGACTATGGCTATTTTGCCTAGACTTCATCCACATTATTCAAAGGAAGCTTGTCTAAGTGCTGACCCATGTGGCCTATAAAACCAGACAAGGGACCCAGACTCCTTCACTTAAGCCTCACCCACATTTCCTTGGGATCTCATGCTGGTGGTTGCTTGTGGGTATCAAATGAGGAATCTTTTAAATGAATTATTTTAAATAAAGTGTAAAAAATTAATTAATCTTTCACCTGTATTTCTTTATCTTTGCCAGTCCCCAATAACCCCACGGAAAAATCAAGACTTATTTCAAGCTGCACCTCAATAGCTAGGCAATATTGATTTATAATAACCCCTATGGTAATCTGGATACATCCCAGCTGCGGTTCCAACTAGTACTTGGAGTTTAATATTGTTCTAACTCTCTCTGCTTTAGATGTTTCTTTTCACAGTGTCTTCTCAGACCCACTTCTCATGTCTCATCTCTACAGCCTCATGGAAGTTCTGACAGTCCCCTTCCCCTTCTTTCTCCAGGCTAGCAAAAGCTTCTGCACTATTCTCATTTCTTCCCCACCACTGGGTGATCAGCATTTATTGACAAGGCAGAGAATAAATGATAAGAATTGTTTACAAAAACTTGAGACAGGAGATTCTTGATATAAGTCTTGCATTGCTGAGTTTTCACTGAAACAAGATATGTGGACAGATAAGTCAGCATTTGAATAACACATAAATATCCTTTACTCGGTGCAAAAAAAACCCTATGCTTAAAGAAGCTGGTTCTTTAGCACAGCCTCCACACGTTGTCCAGAGCTTGCTCTAAGTACTTGGCTTGCTAGCCTCAGCCAGCTGGTGAGAGATCCACTATACTTACATCTACTTAGCATCACCCCCTCAGCTACATGCTCTCAGGACTCTACTGAAGTCACTAGATCAACTGTGAATCTAATCAGATGACCTTGGCAAAAGCTCTGTCTCTTTGAAACCCAATTATATCAAGCCTGCCTTCCACCTTATTAGAGATAAAAATTTGTATCAACACATAAATGACAACCTACTCCAGGTGTTATGGTTTCACACAAAGCATGAACAATATGAAAAGTTTAGAATGCATGTCTTTTCCCAAATCATGAATCTCACAGTAATGGACCCAAATAAGAACAATTTAACAGGACTGGAGAGATGGGTCAGTGGTTAAGAGCACTGGCTGTTCTTCCAGAGGTCCTGAGTTCAATTCCCAGCAACCACTTCATGGCTCACAACCATCTGTAATGGGATCCAATGCCCTCTTTTGGTATGCATTAAGAGAGCTAAAGTATGTACATAACACACATAAATAAATATTTAAAAAGAATAAGCAAAGACTCTAAATTCAAAAGAGCAGTTAGAAGCTATTTCTTTTTCTGCTGTATTCTTATGCATGTATGTTTTTGGCTTCTTTGTCAAAGATCAAATGTTCATAGGTGTACGGGTTTATTTCTGGGTCTTTGATTCTATTTACTGATCAACTGTCTCAGTACCAATAGCATGCAGTCTTTATCACTATTGTTTTGTAATACAGCTTGAGGTCAGAAGATCTTTTATGGTTGAGAATCATTTTGAGTATGCTGGGTTTTTCTGTTTTTCAATATGAAGTTGTGAGGAAATGTGTTGGAATTTTGATGAGGATTGCACTGAATCTCTAGATTTCTTTTGGTAAGATGGCAATTTTAGCTATGTTAAGCCTATTAATTAATGAGCACAGGAGATTTTTCCATCTTCTGAAGTCTTCTTTGATTTCTTTCTTTAGGGTCTTGAAGTTCTTGTCAAAAAGATCTTTCACGTGCTTGGTAAGAGTTACACCAAGATATTTTATACTGTTTATGGCTATTGTGAAGGGTATTGTTTCCCTAATTTCATTCTCATCCTCAATTTATATGAAGGAAGTCTACTGATTTCTCTGAGTTAATTTTGTGTTCAACTACTTTGCTGAGGTTGTTTATCAGCTGTAGAAGTTCTCTGGTAGAATTTGGGGGCTTACTTATTTATAAACAGAATGAAGATTTTTTAAGGGCCCCATACTTCCTTAAAAACTGGAAAGAAGAGGTTTAAGGGAAATACATTTTTTAAAAATTATTTTCTTATTGTCAGACACTGGGGGTCTTATGCTCCTAGATGGAGCAGTAATTATAACACATTAAGCTTGGTATAGAATGATATAGAGATTTCCATGCCAGTTCAAACAAGGGACATCAAATCTAACACATTAGGAACTATAAAATTCCTTAGGGTTAAGGAAGACTTTCTGGAGGTTGCAATATCTAAGCAGGATCACAAATAATGTCGTTTTAAATGCAAAGAGATTTAGTTAGAGGAAGTTCTGATCATACGGGGTAGTCCTGTTATGGTGTGTGCTGAATGGCAAAGAGCATTAAGTTCTGACTGAGCATACATAATAAACTACTGCATAATGAGAGATTTAGATTAAAAAATACATTAACTAACAATCTCTGAATTTCACACGATCCTCTGTCCTTAGGTGCAATATTCCAGAGAAAAAGGTCAAGCAAGATATACACATATGTTGACATTTTTCAATATAGGGGAATTATTTGCTCTAAAAATAACAGAGAGTGATTTTATAAACTTCTCTATCTTCTCAATCAAATAGCATATGTTTCCAATGCCTGTCAAACTTTTGACTTTGGTCTTGTTGAAAGTGAAAATTAAAACCCTTAGCTAGTAAATTGTAGCTCTAATCTTTTAAGAGCTAACGAGAGCAAAGACAAAAAGTTATATCTTCTGAATAACTCTTATGAAATATGATTTCAATCTTCAGTAGGTCTTCAAATTGAATAGCAAATATTTCCAGATCTTTCAGGATTCTTAAAAATTGTGGTCCTCTTGCACAAGCTTCTGTAAAACCATCAGAAAAAAATGGATGTTCTCTGGCTTTGAAGGAGAAAGTTTTGTGCAGACAGGTCACCACATCCAGTACTAGCCTTGATTTTTATCTGACTGTGTTCATTATCCAACATAGAGCAGAGAGAGAGAGAGAGAGAGAGAGAGAGAGAGAGAGAGAGAGAGAGAGAGAGAGAGAGAGAGAGAGAGAGAGAGAGAGAGAGAGAGAGAGAGAGAATACAAGCTCTTAAGTCTGGTACTGGTTTTTGACTAGGGAGCACAGTCAGCCTAGATAGCCTAGATGTAAAAAGTTCATTAAAACAGTATATGTCTATTTCATATGTGGGATTACATGTATTGCAGGGCTTTATTTTGGGTAACTTTTTAATAGGATGATTTGTGTGTGTGTGTGTGTGTGTGGCTTTTACCCCTGTGCATTATTTTGTATTTATCTTCTTTCCATTTCACTAAGAAGCCCCTTTCTCATTTCCCTATCAGATCACTTTCTCTAGTCCCACCTTCTTCTGTACTTACCTTCCTCCCCCTCTCTTTAGAGCCCCTTCCTCATTTTGTTGATCAGTCACTTGTATCCTGCCATTCTTGTCTCTATTGCTTCTGAAACCCACTCCCCTGGCAACAGTCTCCTTTTACTTTTCTGGTTTCTGTACTTACTGTAGGCTAGGACCTCACATCTGAAGATTTGGAGTCTTCAAATAGGAGAGAATATGAAATGTTTGTCTTTCTGGGTTATATCACTCAATATGGTCTTTTCTAGTTCTATCCAATTAGCTGTACGAGTCATGATTTCATTTTTCTTTACAGATGAGTATTACTTCATAGTGCAACCCCAAAAGCAGACATGAAAAGACCTCCAAAAGAGTCCCCAAACATTCAACCTATTGCTGTTACCATTGGCTACCTTCCCAGAAGTGGAAGATAAGACCCTTATGCACTTCAGAAACAGAAGAAGAACCTAAAACTACCACTTCACTAAACTAACACAATCCATAATTAATCTCGAAATACTCTAAATATGCAGCTTTAAACCCAAAGAAGAATGTAGTCTTTAACAACAGACAAAGACCACTATAGAAAAACACTAGAAATAAAAAGGCAGAATTGTAGTGCCCAGTTCCAGTGGATAGATCTGTAGAACACTCCTGCACCTAAGGTTTTGAGACATTGCAGAAGAGTGGGTGGAAAGAGCCAGAGAGTCAGGGGATTTGTTGTGAGATTATGCTATCTAGTAACATCAACAAGCACATATAAAATTTTTCCAACATGAGTGCCCAAATGTGAGCTGAACAAAAGGGATACCAACGGCCATACCAAACTAGATGGGGAAAAGCTCAAAAGGCCTCAACTCTACACAAAGAACTATAGGTAGCTGAGGAAAGCTGGGATCAGGAAAAGTAGACTTACCCAGGAAAAAACAGAGCAATTGGTTGTTCATTGTCAAATACTCAGCCCTGAAAACATATACAAGTAACACAATATGTAATGAACATATGTGTGTGTATGTATATATGTGTACATATATGCATGCAGTAACAATTAGTGAATAAAAGGCCATTATTAATAGGAGAGTGAGGAGGAATATATGGAAGGGTTTATAAGAAGGAAAGGGATTCATCATGTAATTATGTTTTAATCCCAAAGAAAAGATGCAGGTGTTTTTTTGTCATTCATTGGCATATTTTAAGAACCATAGGTCACAGGTCTATTAAGGAATCCCCTGCTTTGAAAGGCTATTTGTGAACTTTGAATAACTCTATCTACAGCATGAAATGGCTGGGTGTTTCCTTAAAACCTTAGAATCAGAGAAACATGTACCCTTCATTTTCTTGTTTTAGTAAGTGTGTATTTTGATTTTTGATTGTTTTTGTTGGATTTTGGTTTTATGGGTTTTTTTTTTGTTTTGTTTTTGTTTTTATGGTTGTTGTTGTTTTTTTTTTGTTTGTTTTTGTATTGTTCAAATACAACATTTCCCAAGAGTAATGGAATATTTTCAAAACCATTGATAATTTTTATTTTCTTTCATTGCACAGAACTGGAAAGTATATGAAGCTGCTAAAAGCTGTGTGTGTGTGTGTGTGTGTGTGTGTGTGTGTGTGTGTGTGTGTGTGTGAAAAAGAGGCTTTTTGTATCCTAAGTATGGTGGTTAAGGGAAGTATAAATAAATCTTCCAAGAGCTGAGATCCTGTTTGTATTTCAGTGGGAAAACACATTTGTGGTTATGCCTGAGTGGCATCCTTTGGCAGGCTTGGGTAATGAGCACTTCCCCACAATGCAAGGCTTAAGAGTTCTGTTAAGTGAACTGAGTATCCTACACCTTTCATTTGAAGAAACTCAATCCACATATTTTATTGAACTTAAGGAAGGTGTCTTTGGTGGGCTGCATTTGCAAAGATGTCTTGTTGTGAGTTTCAAGACACCTGGACAAATATAACCACAGTCTGAATTCCAGAGGGCTTTCTTGGGGTGAAAAGCAAGAAGCAGCCCTGTCTGTACATTTAGAAAATACAGGAGTAGCAGTTCCATCATGATTGACTGGTGCCCCGTGTAAATTTTGGGGGAGGCAGAGGGGAAGAGAAAATAGGCATGTACATCAAATTAGTTAAGCAACAGCAGCCAGGTTCAGGAAGTGCTGAATACTAAGTTTGGGAGTGACCCATTAGATTGTAAATATCCCAAACATCCTTTTAAAGTGCCAGAGTGGAAAATGGAATAAGGGAAGAAAAAGGACATTTGCTGCAAAGGAAAGAATAGATTGCTATTGATTTGAGCATTTGTGTAAAGGCACCAGACAAGGAAGATATTAATATCAGACAAGAATGCACCCCATTTACCCTATTTACATAATTTGTCCACAAATTACCTACCCTTTCTATGAAAGTAGTAAGTGTTGAATTAATTGAAAAAAACAGTTTTGTAGATGATGTTGAGGTTCTTCAAATAAGACATTTTTTTTCCTGCATAGTTTATATGAGCCATGAATTCAATCATGAGTGTCCTGAGCAGACAGAGACAGGAAAACATTTAATCAGTGGAAGAGAATGGGGCTGGGTAACATCAGTCACTGGGTCAAGGAATATTAACCCCTACCAGAAGCTAAGAGACTCAAGCAGGGCCTTGAGCCTCTGGAAGGAGAGAAATACAAAGGGTTGAAATCAGGTCTATCTCCCAGCAGAGCTGCTTTCCTCCCAGAGGTCCAAGCCATTATTTCTGACCCTTCCCTGTATACTCTCGGCTAGGTATCCTTTGGACTTTGGGAAATTTCTCTCATGTCACTGTTGTTTAGGAGTTATAGGTATATGTTATCATACCTTGATTTTTACATTCACTCCAGGATTAGGCTTTCAGTAAAAATGCTTTTATAATCGCAGACAGAGCAATCTCACTGATTCTGATAATGAAAACATAAAATAGATTGTGCTGTACTCTGTCTTTAAGAAAGGCACAATAGTGATACCTGTCACCCATCTCATGGTAACCAGTGCAACTGTCTCTAATAAAGGCCTAAATGAAATCCTTTAGAAAAATAATTTTGAAACATTGTATAAGCTCCAAAGTCTCTAGTGACCGGGAACAAAGAAAGTGGAAGTATATGCAGCCTGCCACCTCGGCCGCCCATGGTGAAGGCAGAATGGGTGAGACCTGTCTGCTCTTGCACTCGGAAGATATTCAGCTCTTACAGATTGGTTCATTTATTGACTTAATTTGTTGCTCTTTAATTCATTCACTAACTCAATGACCCATACAGTGCAAGCACTCTACTAGCTTAAGATACTATCAAGTATGTGATGCCTCCATCCCGTTCTTAAAACAGCTGGCCCCTTCCCCAGTTTTCTCCTTTTAAGTAGAATTCTAATGTTTTCTTCATAGCTTTGATTTCTCCATCCTGTGCTTTATAATGAAGAAAAAGAGCTAATGAATTTGAAAAAAAAAAGGAAGGAGCACATGGGAGTTTAGGAGCAAAGAAAGAAGGAAATTATATTATTATACTATAATTTCAAAAACATCGTTGAAAATTTTTACTTTATATGTTTACATTATTGGTATAGTTCATGAAAACAAATGTATTTTAGATCCTTGACTTAAATTCTATCTGGGACTGTCCTCATTTTAAATTTTAATTCTTGAATCATGGTCACCCTCCCATAGCAACTGGAGACATTGAGTCTGGGAACCAAGAAAAAACCCAATACATTAATGTGCAGTGCCTGTACTTACTGAATATGAGGGCGGCCACTAAGCTAACTGTCATGTTGAAGAAACAAAACCAAAAACAAACAAACAAGCAAATACCCCAAAGCAGAGCTAGAATACTAGAGACACTGATTCTGAGTCTTAGAGAAGCATAATTCCTTAGTACAGAATTTGGAGTGCAACTTACTTTTGAAGAATTATAAGTGCTGCACCACAAAATCAAGGAAACAACTGAAATCTCAGATGGAAAGCAATGGCCAGATTATCTGGCCAGTGTTAGAATGACTGAAAGCAAGTTCATGAAGGTTATGCAGGAACCGCTTCAAGTCAGTGAATATTTGACAGTAGTAAATAATAGAGTCCTAGGAGCCCTGGGTGTGAGGGAAGATGATTGGCAGGGATGAGAATTTGGGGTTTGGATAAACACTTGCTTTTAATAAGTGTCTAGATCAGTGTTCACCATATGATAGGTACATAAAAACATTTTTACAAAATGTAATCCTTTTATGTATGAGTAGTCAGAGATGTGGGGAGCTGAAGCTTGGGGTGTCATTCATTGAGTACAATCATTACTTTCTATAAAATCTACTTCTAAAAGCCAAAGGATCAATTTTCTTTGCTGTGTCAGGCCTTTGTGTACAGTGGGAAGCAAATGGCTTAATTCTCTGACCTTAAATTTCTCTATGAGTCATGAAGGCTAACAGAATTATTTTTGAAGAAGTTATCACCTTGAAAGAATAAATGGTAAACCTTGAGATAGGGATCTTCCTGAGTTCACTTCCTGGGTGCTGGCCTTAAAAAGATAATGTGTTAATTGCATGACTCATCACCTGTAGAATTGGATTCATTATATTATCAAGTAATAGCCACCATGAATTACAATGGTGATAGTAATCATAGAAAGTTGAACTGACAAATCTCTCTAATTGGAAAGTGTACATGAAGGCAAATCACTCTATGATTACTTTGCCCATGTTCGTTACTATGTTTAAATCTTATAGAAACTTTGTACGGCAAGAGTAGTTAAACTTTAACAAATACAAATGCTGGTGCTCATTGTAACATAAGAAGTTACACAACTCTTATACAACTTATTACAACTTCTTTTTTTCTTCATTTATTTTTTATTAGATATTTTCTTTATTTACATTTCAAATGTTATCCCCTTTTCTGGTTTCCCTCCCAAATCACCTTATCTCCTCCCTCCCTCCTGCTTACCAATTCCCCTTCCCTGACCTGGCATTCCCCTACACTGGGGCATTGAGCTTTCACAGGAACAAGGGCCTCTCTTCCCATGGATGTCCAACAAGGCTGTCTTCTGCTACATATGTGGCTGGAGACATGGATCCCTCCATGTGTATCTACTCTTGGGTTGCATGTTTAGTTCCTGGGAGCTATGGGGGGTATTGGTTGGTTCATATTGTTCTTCCTCCTATGAGGTTGCAAAACCCTTCAGCTCCTTGGTTCCTTTCTCTAGCTCCTCCATTGGGGACCCTGTTCTCAGTCCAATGGTTAGCTGGAAGCATCCACCTCTGTATTTGTCAGGCACTGGAAGAACCTCTCAAGAGACAGCTATATCAGGCTCTTGTCAGCAAGCATTTGTTGGCATCCACAATGGGGTCTGGATTTGGTAACTGTGTACGGGATGCAGTCCCAGGTGGGGCAGTCTCTGGATGGCCTTTCCTTCATTCTCTGTTTCACACTTTGCCTCTGTATCTCTTCCCAAGAATCTTTGGTTCCCTCTTCTAAGAAAGACAGTAGTATCCAAACTTTGGTTTTCCTTCTTCATGAGCTCCATGTGGTGTGTGAATTATCTTGGGTATTCACACTTCTGGGCTAATATCCAATTATCAGTGGGTGCATGCCATGTGTGTTCTTTTGTCATTGGGTTCCCTCACTTAGGTGATACTTTTTAGTTCTATCCATTTGCCTAAGAATTTCATGAAGTCATTGTTTTTAATAGCTGAGTAGAAAAGAATGTGGGGAAGAGCACATGGGCACCGGGGAAAATTTCCTGAACATAACACTAAGCACCGGGGAAAATTTCCTGAACATAACACTAATAGCTTATGCTCTAAGATCAAGAATTGACAAATGGGACCTCATAACATTGACAAGCTTCTGTAAGGCAAAGGATACTGTCAACAGACCAAAACAACAACCAACAGATTGGGCAAAGATCTTTACCAAACCTACATCCGATGGAGGGCTAATATCCAATATATAAAAGAACTCAAGAAGTTAGACTCCAGAGAACCAAATAACCCTATTAAAAATTTGGTATAGAGCTAAACAGCAAATTCTCAACTACCAAATGGCTCAGAAGAACTTAAAGAAATGTTCAACACCCTCAGTCATCAGGGAAATGCAAATCAAAACAACCCTGAGATTCCTCCTCACACCAATTAGAATGGCTAAGATCAAAAACTCATGACAGCAGATGCTACAGAGGATGTGGAGAAAGAGGAACACTCCTCTATTGTTGGTGGGTCTACAAGCTGGTACACCCACTCTGGAAATCAGTCTGGTGGTTCCTTGGAATGTTAGACACAGTGGACATAGTACTACCTGTAGATCCAGCTATACCACTCCTGGGCATATACTCAGAAGATGATCCAACATGTAATCAGGACGTATGTTCCTCTATGTTCATAGAAGCCTTATTTATAATAGCCAGAAGTTTGAAAGGACCCAGATGTCCCTCAACAGAGAAATGGATACAGAAAATGTGGTACATTTATACAATGGAGTACTTCTTAGCTATTATTCCAATTTTTTATATTGTAACTTAAGAAGGGAGCACAACTAATAAAATGGATCTGGGTCTTAAGTACAAATCAGTTGTGGTATTTATCCATCCTTGCTTTCCCACCAGTTCTGTGCTCAGTGGTAGGGAAGAGGAGACAAGTATCATTTTCATGTCACATAACTGATGTGAGGTTAGTTTATGGTTGTTTAATTCTCTAGAAAACATCCATGGTGGACAGTGTTGCATAAATAGGTACCGTCACCCCTTGACAAGGGAAAAAAAACATGCTAAGAGAGGCAGTTTAATTCCTGACGTCACATTATGTCTTGAACTAGAGTTCATTGTCACTTCAACTCCAAAAGACATAATTTTTCATTATGCCAATAGATCATAATCTAGCCATTGAGCATTCCTTCCCAGCAGAACTGGGATAGATACTTCACTGGTGTTGTTTTTGTTTGTTTTTCTCTTCTCTTCTCTTCTCTTTTCTTTTTTCTTTCTTTTTCTTTTTCTGGTTTTTTTTTTTTTTTTTTTTTTTTTTTAGAATTAATTGTGAATTTCCAGAAATATTTTTTAGGAACGATAGAATTTTTTTGGTTTTCTTGTTGGGGAACCTGACTCCTCTTTATGTTGAAAAACATTGTGTCACAATATCTGATAGAGGATATTTAAGAGAGCAATGATTTATTTGGGTTTACAATTTCAAGGGTGCCAGTATACCTATAATGACAGAGAAGACACAGTGACTAAGGCAGCTCCACTTGTCACCTAATTGAGGGAATATAGTACAGCAACTTTTTAAATATTGGTAGATCAGGAATGTACTGGCTGTTTTTTTTGTGTCAACTTGACACAAGCTGGAGTTATCACTGAGCAAGGAGCTACAGTTGGGGAAGTGCCTCCATGAGATCCAGCTATGGGGCATTTTCTCAATTAGTGATCAAGGGGGAAGGGCCCCTTGTGGGTGGTGCCATCCCTGGGCTGGTAGTTTTGGGTTCTATAAGAGAGCAGGCTGAGCAAGCCAGTAAGAAACAACCCTCCATGGTCTCTGCATCAGCTCCTGCTTTCTGACTTGCTTGAGTTCCAGTCCTGACTTCCTTTAGAGATGAGCAGCAGCATGGAAGTGTAAGCTTTCCTCCCCAAATTGTTTCTTGGTTTTGATGTTTGTGCAGGAATAGAAACCCTAAGACAAATTGGTACCAGCATAGTGGGGGTATTCCTGTGACACCCTGACCATGTTTTGGGGAGGACTGTGGAAGGACTTTGGAACTTTGGGCTAGATGATCCATTTGGTGTTAAGAGCTCTGTGGAATGTTCTGTAGGAGCTTGGAAGATAATGTTGAGAACATTGCAGAAAATGGAGGCCTTGTGAAATTTCAGAGGGAAAATTTAAGACTATTATCAGGGCTGTTGCTGTTTTGATTGTGAAGATTCTGTTGTTTTGGTAGCTGGGGCTGAAAAATCAGCTGTGATTAATAAGATACCAGAACCATTAAAGCAAACCTTTGTGTTACTGGGACTATTGATGCTGGTTAGTTGGACCTAAGAAATTAGCAGTGATTAAGAAGAGACCAGCATCACTGAGGTGAAATCTTATGGGAAGTGTTTTTGGAGAACACAGAGGCTGTGTTCCAGAGATAGCCACAGTTGTACATTGTGCTGTGGCTGGACTTGGTACTGTATAAGATTCACCCAGGTGGTACTGGTTTTGAAGGCATGAAGGGGTAATGCAAAGGAGCTGAGGTTTGGCACCATGAAGAGAGCCTATGAGAGAGGCTATTGGTGAAGCCTAGTCACAGCAGAAGACAGCAGTGTATTGGAGATGCCAATACCGTGAGATGACCACCAAGAACAGCAGCAGAAGTGGCATACAGGCAGCTGGAGCCTAGAAGACAAGGTGTGTGCTACAAAGGACAGAGTTGGAGAAGTGATCCAAGCCCTTGGAGGAGCCCAGAAGGTCATGAGTTGGATCCCAGACATTGAACCATTGGAATTTGAGTTTTGCTTTTGATTGTGCCTGTGCCCTGATATGTTTCCCTCTTGAAGGAAGAAAGTATTTTAGTGGAGCCTACAGTTAAGAGACTTTGAATTTTTAAGAGACTGTATTTTAAAAGATATTGGACGGGCGGCGGTGGCGGCGGCGGTAGCAGTGGCTGCTCCAGCTGAAGGGCCATCAGCAGTGGAACCAAGGCGACACAGGGTCCAGTTAGGCCCTGCGCCCACGACCACTGACCTTCGCTGACCAGCCGGGCGGCAAGCAACTGCGGTTCTGCGGAGCCTTTCGCTGCACGGAAGCCACTTCAGAACTCGGCTGCCCGCCAGTCAGGAGAGACTCACCGCCATCTTGATCCCGGGCTCCAGAGATCGGTCAGACTGAGGTACACAAACATAATCCTAGGCCCAACACCGCAGGGGTCTGAGCCAGACGGGCGTTGGCCTGCACCCAGGCCCTGGGCTGTTCGAGTGGCCATCGGGGCGCCAACCCAGCCAGGAGTTTTTTTTTTTTTTGCCCCGGCCGGTGCACGCGCCGCCATTTTGCCTACAGGAGCCAGAGTGCTCGGGAGGGCAGAGACTGCTAACAAGCGTAGCCTGAGGCTAACAAAACGGGGGTCTAGGCCCCAAAAGGCACAGGACTGACCCCAAGAACTGGGCGGCTTGGTGGGCCATCTGTGTGTCAACCCGCCCAGGAGGTTATTAGCACAACAGACTCTCCCGGTGCTTTCGGGGAGCGCGGACGCGCACGCCCGCCATCCGGGTCACCTGGCGGACCCAAATAACAGACATAGCCCTAGGGGAACTTTGCTCGGACCTTGGCCTCCCAGGCGTTTGCCTGGACTCAGGGCCCAGGCGACAAGGCTAACCTAGGGTGCGCCAGCCCGGTTGGGGAAATCGGCTGCCCAGCGGAGTGAGCGGAGCACAGGGGAGGTCACAGCAACATTCACCTTCGGAGCTCCCTGGGGTTGCACACGGGTTCCACCTGGTCCACAGACACAATCTGGGGCAAGGCCTCAGGCAGAAGCCCCCAGCTCAGCTCTCTCCGCTTCAGATCAGCCTGGGTGGCCGCCACATCTCCAGGTCCCTCAAGAGGCTAGTGGGGGCTTCCGGGCGGCCAGCTGGGAGAAGTCGGTGTGCTCCAATAAATCCTGCGGGCCCCAGCGGGAGCCTTCAGGTGCCTGCTTCGGGATCTGAACAGCCTGGACAACAGCACCCTGTCTATAGGCAGTGCAGAGTGTAAGCTGTGCACCAGAGGCCAACGGGGAAGGGGCAGCTTGCACTGGTGAGTCCAGCACTGACAAGACCAAGTAACACCAGTGAGAGCTAGATGGCAAAAGGCAAACGCAGAAACGTCACTAACAGAAATCAAGGCAATATGGCAACATCTGAACCAAATTCTCCTCTACCAGCAAGTCCTGGATACCCCATCACACCAGTAAAACAAGATTCGGATTTAAAATCACTGGTCATGATGCTGGTACAGGAACACATGAAGGACATTGAGGAGAAAATGGATCAAAAGTTAGAAGCCCTTGCAAGGGAAACACAAAAATCATTGAAAGAAATCCAGGAGAATACAAAAGCCAACAAGGAGGAAATGCAAAAAACACTTAAAGAAATACAGGAGAACTTTGCTCAACAGGCTGAGGTCATGAAAGACGAAACACAAAAATCTCTTAAAGAAATACAGGAGAACTTTGGTCAACAGGCTGAGCTCATGAAAGAGGAAACACAAAAATCTCTTAAAGAATTACAGGAAAACACAAACATGCAAGGGAAGGAGCTAAGCAAAACCATCCAGGATCTAAAATCAGAAGTAGAAACAACTAAGAAAACTCAAAGGGAGACAACTTTGGAGATAGAAAGCCTTGGGAAGAAATCAGGGGACAGAGATGCAAATATCAACAACAGAATACAAGAGATAGAAGAAAGAATCTCAGATGCTGAAGATTCCATAGAAACCATGGACTCAACAGTTAAAGAAAATGCAAAGTGCAAAAAGCTTGTAACCCAAAATATCCAGGAAATCCAGGACACAATGAGAAGACCAAACCTAAGGATTATAGGCATAGATGAGAGTGAAGATTTACAACTTAAAGGGCCAGCAAATATCTTCAATAAAATTATGGAAGAAAACTTCCCTAACCTAAAGAGAGAGATGCCCATGAATATACAAGAAGCCTACAGAACTCCAAACAGACTGGACCAGAACAGAAATACTTCCCGTCACATAATAATCAAAACACCAAATGTTCTAAACAAAGAAAGAATACTAAAGGCAGTAAGAGAAAAAGGCCAAGTAACATATAAAGGAAGACCTATCAGAATCACAGCAGACTTTTCACCTGAGACTATGAAGGCTAGAAGGTCCTGGGCAGATCTCATGCAGACTCTAAGAGAACACAAATGCCAACCAAAACTACTATATCCAGCAAAACTCTCAATCACCATAGATGGAGAAACTAAGATATTTCACGACAAAACCAAGTTCACCCAATATCTATCCACAAACCCAGCCCTAAAAAGGATAATAGGAGGACAACACCAATACAAGGAGGGAAACTCCACCCTGAAAAAAGCAAGATAGTAACCTTTCATCAAACCCAAATAAATTAAGCAATCAAATTTAAAAAATAACGTCAAAAATGATAGGAAGTAACAATCACTATTCCTTAATATCTCTTAACATCAATGGACTCAATGCCCCAATAAAAAGACACAGACTAACTGACTGGATACGTAAACAGGACCCTACATTTTGCTGCTTACAGGAAACACACCTCAGGGTCAAAGACAAACACTACCTTAGAGTAAAAGGCTGGAAGACAATTTTACAAGCAAATGGTCTCAGGAAACAAGCTGGAGTAGCCATTTTAATATCAGATAAAATTGACTTTCAACCCAAAGTCATCAAAAGAGACTCTGAGGGACACTTCTTGCTGGTCAAAGGAAAAATACAACAAGAAGAACTCTCAATCCTGAACATCTATGCTCCAAATGCAAGGGCACCCTCTTTCATAAAAGAAACTTTATTAAAACTCAAAGCACACATTGCACCTAACACAATTATTGTGGGTGACTTCAACACTGCACTTTCCTCAATGGACCGATCAGGAAAACAGAAACTAAACAAGGACACAATGAAACTAATTGAAGCTTTGGACCAATTAGATTTAACTGATATATATAGAACATTCTATCCTAAAACAAAAGAATATACCTTTTTTTCAGCACCTCATGGTACCTTCTCCAAAATCGACCATATAATTGGTCACAAGACAGACCTCAACAAATATAAAAAGATAGAACTAATCCCATGCCTCCTATCTGATCACTATGGAATAAAAGTGGTCTTCAATAGCAACAGAAACAACAGAAAACCCACAAACACGTGGAGATTGAACAATACTCTACTCAATGACACCTTGGTCAAGGAAGAAATAAAGAAAGAAATTAAAGACTTTTTAGAACACAATGAAAATGAAAACACAACATACCCAAATCTATGGGACACAATGAAAGCAGTGCTAAGAGGAAAACTCATAGCCCTGAGTGCCTCCAAAAAGAAAATGGAGAGAGCATACATTACCAACTTAATGACACACCTGAAAGCCCTAGAACAAAAAGAAGCTATTTCACCCAGGAGGAGTAGAAGGCAGGAAATCATCAAACTCAGGGCCGAAATCAATCAAGTAGAAACAAAGAGAACCATACAAAAAATCAACAAAACTAGGAGCTGGTTCTTTGAGAAAATCAACAAGATAGATAAACCCTTAGCCAGACTGACCAAAGGGCACAGAGAAAGTATCCAAATTAACAAACTTAGAAATGAAAAGGGAGACATAACAACGGAAACTGAGGAAATCCAAAAAATCATCAGATCCTACTACAAGAGCCTGTACTCAACACAACTGGAGAATCTGGAGGAAATGGACAATTTCCTTGACAGATACCAAATACCAAAATTAAATCAGGACCAACTAGACCATCTAAACAGTCCCATAAAGCCTAAAGAAATAGAAGGAGTCATAGAAAGTCTTCCAACCAAAAAAAGCACAGGACCAGATGGTTTCAGTGCAGAATTCTACCAGACCTTCAAAGAAGAGTTAACACCAATACTCTTCAAACTATTCCACAAAATAGAAACAGAAGGAACACTACCCAATTCCTTCTACGAAGCCACAATTACGCTGATACCAAAGCCACACAAAGATCCAACAAAGAAAGAGAACTTCAGACCAATTTCCCTTATGAACATCGATGCAAAAATACTCAACAAAATTCTTGCCAACCGAATCCAAGAACACATCAAAACGATCATCCACCATGATCAAGTAGGCTTTATCCCGGGAATGCAGGGTTGGTTCAATATACGGAAATCCATCAATACAATCCACTACATAAACAAACTCAAAGAACAAAACCACATGGTCATTTCATTGGATGCTGAAAAAGCATTTGACAAAATTCAGCATCCTTTCATGCTTAAAGTCTTGGAGAGAACAGGAATTCAAGGCCCATACCTAAACATAGTAAAAGCAATATACAGCAAACCGGTAGCCAGCATCAAACTAAACGGAGAGAAACTTGAAGCAATCCCACTGAAATCAGGGACCAGACAAGGCTGCCCCCTTTCTCCTTATCTTTTCAATATTGTACTTGAGGTACTAGCTCGGGCAATTCGACAACATAAGGAGGTCAAAGGGATACAAATTGGAAAGGAGGAAGTCAAACTATCATTATTTGCAGACGACATGATCGTCTACCTAAGTGACCCAAAGAACTCCACTAGAGAGCTCCTACAGCTGATAAACAACTTCAGCAAAGTGGCAGGTTACAAAATCAACTCAAGCAAATCAGTGGCCTTCCTATACTCAAAGGATAAGCAGGCTGAGAAAGAAATTAGGGAAATGACCCCCTTCACAATAGCCACAAACAGTATAAAGTATCTTGGGGTGACTCTTACCAAACATGCGAAAGATCTGTATAGCAAGAACTTCAAGACTCTGAAGAAGGAAATGGAAGAAGACCTCAAAAAATGGGAAAACCTCCCATGCTCATGGATCGGTAGAATCAATATAGTTAAAATGACCATTTTGCCTAAAGCACTATACAGATTCAATGCAATACCCATCAAAATCCCAACTCAATTCTTCACAGAGTTAGAAAGAGCAATTATCAAATTCATCTGGAACAACAAAAAACCCAGGATAGCTAAAACTATTCTCAGCAACAAAAGAAAATCTGGGGGAATCAGTATCCCTGACCTCAAGCAATACTACAGAGCAATAGTGTTAAAAACTGCATGGTATTGGTACAGTGACAGGCAGGAGGATCAATGGAACAGGATTGAAGATCCAGAAATGAACCCACACACCTATGGCCACTTGATCCTCGACAAAGAGGCTGAAAACATCCAATGGAAAAAAGATAGCCTTTTCAACAAATGGTGCTGGTTCAACTGGAGGTCAGCATGCAGAAGAATGCGAATTGATCCATCCTTGTCTCCTTGTACTAAGCTCAAATCCAAATGGATCAAGGACCTCCACATAAAGCCAGACACTCTGAAGCTAATAGAAAAGAAACTGGGGAAGACCCTTGAGGACATCGGTACAGGGAGAAAGTTTCTGAACAGAACACCAATAGCGTATGCTCTAAGAGCAAGAATTGACAAATGGGACCTCATAAGGTTACAGAGTTTCTGTAAGGCAAAGGACACCATCAAGAGGACAGATCGGCAACCAACAAATTGGGAAAAGATCTTCACCAATCCTACATCAGATAGAGGGCTAATATCCAATATATATAAAGAACTCAAGAAGTTAGACTCCAGAAAACCGAACAACCCTATTAAAAAATGGGGTACAGAGTTAAACAAAGAATTCTCACCTGAAGAACTTCGGATGGCGGAGAAGCATCTTAAAAAATGCTCCACTTCATTAGTCATTAGGGAAATGCAAATCAAAACAACCCTAAGATTTCATCTTACACCAGTCAGAATGGCTAAGATTAAAAATTCAGGAGACAGCAGGTGTTGGAGAGGGTGCGGAGAAAGAGGAACACTCCTCCACTGCTGGTGGGGTTGCAAATTGGTACAACCACTCTGGAAAGCAGTCTGGCGGTTCCTCCGAAAACTGGGCACCTCACTTCCAGAAGATCCTGCTATACCACTCCTGGGCATATACCCAGAGGATTCCCCACCATGTAATAAGGATACATGCTCTACTATGTTCATAGCAGCCCTATTTATAATTGCCAGATGCTGGAAAGAACCCAGGTATCCCTCAACAGAAGAGTGGATACAAAAAATGTGGTATATCTACACAATGGAGTACTATTCAGCCATTAGAAACAATGAATTCATGAAATTCTTAGGCAAATGGATGGAGCTAGAGAACATCATACTAAGTGAGGTAACCCAGACTCAAAAGGTGAATCATGGTATGCACTCACTAATAAGTGGTTATTAACCTAGAAAACTGGAATACCCAAAACATAATCCACACATCAAATGAGATACAAGAAGAAAGCAGGAGTGGTCCCTGGTTCTGGAAAGACTCAGTGAAACAGTATTTGGCAAAACCAGAACGGGGAACTGGGAAGGGGTGGGAGGGAGGACAGGGGAAAAGAAGGGGGCTTACGGGACTTTCGGGGAGTGGGGGGGGGCTAGAAAAGGGGAAATCATTTGAAATGTAAATAAATTATATCAAATAAAAAAAAAATAATCCTGAAAAAAAAAAAAAAAAAAAAAAAAAAAAAAGATATTGGACATTTTAAAGGGATCGAACTGTTAATACGTAAAGATTTTGGGACCTTTAAAGTTATTTAGATCTTGGGGATGAATAAGAAAGTAAGGGTTGAGGCTTAATAGTGATGTGTTTTGTCAAGTTGACAAGGGGTCAATTGTACTGGCTGGTTTTGTGTGTCAACTTGACACAAGCTAGAGTTATCACCGAGCAGGGATCTTCAGTTGGGGAAGTGACTCCATGAGATCCAGCTATGGGGCATTTTCTCAATTAGTGATCAAAGGGGAAGGGCCCCTTGTTGGTGGTGCCATCCATGGGCTGGCAGTCTTGGGTTCTATAAGAGAGCAGGCTGAGCAAGCCAGTAAGAAACATCCCTCCATGGTCTCTGCATCCGCTCCTGCTTTCTGACCTGCTTGAGTTCCAGTCCAGTTTTATTTTTTTATTCGATATTTTTTATTTACATTTCAAATGATTTCCCCTTTTCTGGCCTCCCACTCCCCAAAAGTCACATAAGCCCCCTTCTCTCCCCCTGTTCTCCCATCTACCCCTTCCCACTTCCCTGTTCTGGTTTTGCCCTATACTGCTACACTGAGTCTTTTCAGAACCAGGGGCCACTCCTTCGTTCTTCTTGGACATCATTTGATGTGTGGATTATGTTTTGGGTATTCCGATTTTTTAGGCTAATATCCACTTATTAGTGAGTGCACACCATGGTTGATCTTTTGAGAGTGGATTACCTCACTTAGTATGATGTTCTCCAGCTCCATCTATTTGTCTAAGAATTTCATGAATTCATTGTTTCTAATGGCTGAATAGTACTCCATTGTGTATATATACCACATTTTTTGCATCCACTCTTCTGTTGAGGGATACCTGGGTTCTTTCCAGCTTCTGGCAATTATAAATAGGGCTGCTATGAACATAGTGGAACATGTATCCTTATTACATGCTGGGGAATCTTCTGGGTATATGCCCAGGAGTGGTATAGCAGGATCTTCTGGAAGTGAGGTGCCCAGTTTTTGGAGGAACCACCAGACTAATTTCCAGAGTGGTTGTACCAATTTGCAACCCCACCAGCAGTGGAGGAGTGTTCCTCTTTCTCCACATCCTCGCCAACACCTGCTGTCTCCTGAATTTTTAATCTTAGCCATTCTGACTGGTGTAAGGTGAAATCTCAGGGTTGTTTTGTTTTGCATTTCCCTAATGACTAATGAAGTTGAGCATTTTTTAAGATGCTTCTCAGCCATCCAAAGTTCTTCAGCTGAAAATTCTTTGTTTAGTTCTGTACCCCATTTTTAATAGGGTTATTTGGCTTTCTGGGGACCTCATTTGTTTTAATGTATAACCAACACAGTAAAAATTATGTAAATAACACACAGCTAATATACATTTCATTCTCTGAGTACTAACTTAGATCTCACAAAGTATGTTGCATTGTCCTTTGTCATTTACTACATGTATTAGAGGTGATCCAGAAGAAATGAAGAAGAAATGGGATTCATTTTAATCTGAAAATTCTAATGTCTACCTTGTGTAGATAGTCTGTGTAGTTAGGAAATAGAAATATTGACCCTAATTACAACCATTAGCATAAAGCACAGATGAGTTTTCTCTGTAAACTTTTTACATTAAGATGATGTGGCTTTCATCTTATGTTTCAGACATTTTGTTGGCCATGTGTATTTAATGTGCATTTCATTTGCTTTGAATTTTTGGCTTATTTATTTCCTGAATCTGGAGTCATCTACTTAATAATGGGTGATGTGAGATGAATTTTCAGTGAATGCCTGAGGGTGGACTGTTCTGCTGTGCAGTTCACAGAGACGATGGAGCAGAAACCAAAGGAGAAGGCTGTAAATCCCTTAATGAAATTTTTAATAAAAGCAGCTTTGAATACAAGCTTTAATTTTTTTCAAATCATTGCATCCAATCATTTCTGAAAGTAGAATAACTGATCAAAAGAATATTCAGAATGCAAAGAAAAAATGAGGTACAATTAAAAGAGAGAGGCCAGTCTGGGAAGTCAAGGCCAGAAGGTGGTTTTGACCTTGAGCCATGGGATTTTCAAAGTGGCCAGTTCGAGTGGAACATTCTAAGTTTTCTGTCCTTTTGATGTCCTTGAGGATTACATTGCAGTAGAGAGTTGTGGTCCCCCACCATACTCACCTCTGTCTAGAATTCTATTAGTTGACAAAGAAAACTTTCTGTGGGAGTATTAGCAGTCCAACCATTGCCAAGAGGATGATGGGAACAGGAAGACATGAAGTAGCAGGCTGTGTGGGATTCCTCTTGGAAGCCATATTACCAACCTGACTTCCCTTTCATGCTGTTCTCACTTCTGCTCTACCCAGGCCTTCTTTTCTGAGTTTCACTGAAGTTACTTGATCTTATTACTCTTTCTGGATGTTGGACACTCTTCAAAAGGTGTGATGAGAACATGGCTGGGTCTTAATAATGGCGAGCACTTGATGCTAGGAACCCGAACTATTCACACCTCTTACAGTAAAAAAGAAGGACTTGTCTGTAAGAAGGCTTAGAGGACACTGCTTTCTTTTTCTTTCTCTAAAAATGAGAATTGACTTTTTAAGGCTTTCACAGAATTAAGACAATTATCGGTCCTTCCTGTTATTCCCTAACATATATAAGAATATATAAAAATAATAATAAAATAAAAGAAGCCACGGCAAGCCTTCAGAATGGGAATGACAAGGAGTGGAGC